>NC_044983.1:134265173-134943550 GCF_008728515.1 Papio anubis
ATGGGTCTTTGTTTTTACACCAATAACATGCTGTTTTAGTTACCCTAGCCTTGTAATATATTTTGAAGTCAGGTAGTATGATGCCTCTGGCTTTGTTTTGTTTTGTTTGTTGTTGTTGTTTGCTGATAATTGCCTTGGCTATTTAGGCTCTTTTTTGTTTCATATAAATTTTGCTATTTTTTTCTATTTCTTTCAAAACCGACATCAGTATTTTGATAGGGATTGTATTGAATTTACAGGTTGCTTTGGGTAGGATAGTCATTTTAATGATATGAGTTTGTGTGAGCCACACCATGGATGTCTTTTCATTTGTTTGTGTCTTTTTCAATTTTGTTCATCAGTGTTTTGTCGTATTATGTCCAGAATTCAGGATGCATATTTAGGAAATGTCCTTACAATTTTGAGTCCTTTATTGTGGATGTAAGAGCAGGAAGCAACATTTCTTGGAGATTTATTATAATCCTCTTCCCTGCATTCTACATTCTTAAACATATATTGGACATGCCCTAGTAATGCCAGTGCCTTTGCCATTCTCAGTCTTAGAATACTGTAGATCCGGTGTCCTAAGTTTAATGATGGGCTAATAAGGACTAGTAACCATCAATCAGATAACAGATACAACAACTGAGCTGACCCCAACAGACTTGAAGGTGCCTGCCTGCCAGCCATCACTGATGGGCAGCACAGGGAAGGGGATGCAAATGGCTCTCCCAGCAAGTATATAATGTGAGTCCTTAGCCATGTCTTGCAAATCTCCCAATGACTGACAATACCATGCTTGTTGCCTAGAAAGGTACTATCAGAACCCGTCCTGTGAGATGTGATATTCAGGTAAGGAAAGATGGAAGTAATCTAGAGGCCAGAAATGAGCAAAATTGGTGAGATAATTTATCTCCCTTCTACATAACAATCATATGAATCCCTTCAAGTTCTGGGTTGTCAGTGGGAGCCCCTCCTTAGGGTCTCAGATAGAGGAACAAATTCCAAGGTAATTAGATTTATGTTTATGCGGAGCTCAGTGATCATAGCGATTTTCCAGATGGCCTATTCCCTGGTTAATTAACTCCTATGGATTAGCAAAAGCACATGGCTATACAAAACTATTTGGAATGCACATTTGTCACCTGGTTGATATTACATGATGGTTATATCTATTAGAAATGAAAAAGTAGATTAATTTTAACACCTCAGTGAGAATTTAAAAATAAAATCCATGTTAAACTGTTGAATAAGATTTGCCACTAATATATCCTGCTGTCTACTCAAGAGAATTTATAAAATAAAAATTTCATGGGTACATTGCCTTGACAGCTTGAATTGAAAGGTGTGGGAATTGTCAACAATTTTGAAGAGGCATTGCATATTTAAAGGTAATTTTCAAATAGCAATATATATCTTAGCAAAGTTTCTGAGAACTTAATGGAGTGCGGCCATATAACACCATCAAATGCAGTCATCTTAGTCCAAGTTCATATACCAATCCCACATATGAAAGGTTTTCCCTTGAAATAAAGTGATGTTGTTTGTTCTGTCAACCCCCATCCAACATGAAAAGAATGAACCACTTTTTAAATCTGTTCTATAAGGGAACACATTTCCCTAATGAATGATTTGGTCATTGAAAAAAGCTGCTAAGCTGTTAACTGGTTCCCTTTCCTCTCCACGTGAACCAAAGTCAATATCCTTCTGATGACCCAGAAGGCACCAGCTGCCCCACCAGAGGGAGATTAAGACTACATTCTAGGCCAGGTGGGCACTGTTCCTGTTAAGTGTGGGGGAGGAGCAAGCGGGTCGATAAAAAGCCTGAGGCAGCCCCTCTCATCTGGGTGAGTCACGCCTTACGAGGGAGCCTGCGTGGGTGACCCCCCCCCCCCACTTTTCCTGCCAGGGTTTGGGAGCTCTGGAGCGTGCCTGGCTCTGCAGGAGTTGGGTAGCCTTCCAGGGAGATTGGGAATGGTGGGTTTTCATGATTCTCTATTAAGGCAAAGTTGCTTCCTTCTTCCTAATGCTCGCTCTCTGCCCATCCTCTCCTCGGGGCCTTCTCTCTGTGGCTATTCTCGCCTGCTCCCATGTCTGTGACCCTCAAGGGACAACATGGAAGCCTCTTGCCAGCCTCTCTTGGAAGTGCACTGGCTCCATATGATCTACTGCTGGAATCTTCAAAGACACCCTTCTTTCCTCAGAAGCCCCCTTTTTCCCTTTAGGAAAAGGACCTTGAGAACTGCCTATGGGAAGTTTGGGTCACCTTCTTAAAAAGGCAATGAAGATCTAGTCTCTAATCACCCTTTAGGGAGAGGTGGACCGAGGTCTCAGGAAGCCTCAATTCCTAAAAAGGATTGGGTTGGGGCCCCCATGGTTGCTGGAGAAGGAACAGGATTTGGGAAGCAGAATGGAAGGCAGTTTTTTCAGAGCTGTGAGTTCCTAATAGGGAAGATCTTCCCTGAAGTTCTGTGTTTAGTGTAGAAGCATGCAGGGTTGGGTTGTCTCTGAAAGAACTACTGAGTTAAATGAAAATGAGTCAATAACGACTGTCTTCATCTGGAACACTGGGCAATACTGAACTTCATGCTGTCTTCTGCAAGGTAGGATGGTAACTGCCATCCCTGTGCCCGGCAGCAGGTGTTATCTTCTGAGCCTTATTTTGTACGACACCTGTTGTCATTAAGGACTAAATGATTAGGTATTGGAGTCTTCTGAAACTAAACCTTTACATAAACTTGTGCTAAGGAAGTCAAGTGACCTTTAAGTTCAGCCACCAAAGTAGCAGCAATCAGCCACAGAAGCTAAATGCCTTCTCCTGTGGCAGATGCCCCTGGCACTGAGAAGAGCAGGCCCCTTGGAGTATTTCAGTCCTTAAGACATGCGTTACTCTGTGGCCTCATCTGTAAGGAGGCATTTAACTATAGATTTATATTAAGCTTACCAGGGACACCTGTGGATGTGCAGGGTGCTGCTTAAGGACTCTGCTGGTCCCTTAAACTCTCACAACTAAAACCTTCAGATTCCTTAACGGAAGGCATTTGCTACTCCATTCAATATCAGCCTGGGAGCCAAGGTGCTTTGGTCATGTTGCCTGGTTCTACACTAAAACCAGATCTGGCAAACATTACGTCACATGACTCCAGTAATGTTCACCGGCCCTGTGGGACAGTATGCCATGAGCGACATTTTGGAATCCAGAATCGTGATGCAGCAATAGTGGGTAGTGGGAGACAAGTCTCCATTTCTAGTTACTTCCAATATACTATAGCATAATCTCCACTAAGCAGGTGCTGTGACCCCCATAACTGAGGACTTTGTTAACAAAATACTATTATGCTTTGTTTCTCCTTACTTTAAGCACAGTAGGCTGTTTAAGAAAGGTGGAATCTGGGTTTGCCAGTTTGGATTTACTCAAAGCAACACAAGTAATTTTGGGGGGTAGAGGGATTCTTCCCTGGTCTTTCTGACTGAATCTGATTCCTTTAATGACCTGCCTGTAAACAGAGCAATTCTTCACTCCAGCATCACCATCAATCTTATTCATAGAATCAGGTTTCTAACTGCTCTCCTGCTAATCCAGGCAGGCTGAATGTGGAGGCTTGAGACAACTCAAGTTGAGCCTGTGTTAGGACTTTCCAGGTAACTGCTGCTTCCTCTCCTTTTGGGATAGGTAGTATGAAACCAGGTGAAATGCTACCCCAAGAACAGCCAGCAGTTTCCACAGATCATATCTAACCAGTGGTCATAGTGGGAAACCACAAGGCAGAGAAGCTGAATGTGGCCCTCTGTGTTTTAGGGAACTGTTGTGGAAGGTTTTTCTAGGCTCTCCCAAGCCTGCATCTTATGTAGAGAAGATCCTATCGTAACTACGTCTATCACCTGATGTCATGTCATGCTCAGGGGACCTAATCCACTCTACTTCCTTTCCCTTGTGCTAAATTGGAAGCCTCTCCAAGTCTGACTTCAACATTCTTGTCTACATGAACTTGTGTGCTCCTCATTGTCCTGTCTGGGACACCAGCACTTCTAGATAATTTTTATAGACTTGGAGGGCATATCCACAGATCTGTCATGTGGATACATCATGCAATAGTGAGATCTAGGCTTCTGGCATGCCCATCACCCAAATAGTGAACAGTTGTACCCCATTGGTAACTTCTCAGTCCTCACCCCCTCTCAAAATCCCCATTGTCTGTTTCCCTGTTTATGTGTACCTGTTTAGCTCCCACTAGAATGAGGCATTTTATTTGAAAATCAAACATAAATTTCACTTAGGATAAGTCTTCAGTTCCACATTACTGGGAAAGACATGATTTCATTCTTCATTAAAGCTACACAGTATTCCATGGTCTTTGGAACACTTCCTAATCCAAACGGGGATTCCCAAACCAGTGAGGGACTTAAGCTGGTACATCATAAATATTTAGTGCACAGTGAAACTTAAAACTATGAGCTGCCCATTTAGTTCCTTACTAATGTTCTTATGAAATGTTTCTAATTAAAACGTGTATACGTCTGCTCATCAAAGTCAAATCCAAAATTGTTCTTCCTGCACACAGTTTTATGAATCCCTAAAGCCCTGAGAGGCTCTCCTTTATTGGATTTGGGCTGCAGAAAGTTAAGCACAGATGTTCTCTACCTGAGAAGGTATAATCAGAGGGGGGGGGGAGGTCTGGGGAGGCAGAGGCGTTTCCCGTGCACTCACTGGGCATCAGGGGCAAGGCCTCACCTGAAAGCAAAGGTGGTGCGCTCTCCCTCTGCCGGCTGTCAGACCTTGCCGCTTCCACTTGCCAGCCCTGGTTCCTCTTCCTTCCTCTACACCTCAAAGGTGTCAGAACTCATGAAGGGATATGCTGCCAGCTACTGAAGCCAAACTGCAGTGCGTCCTCTTCCTTGAGTGCATAGATGCCTTGGCTCACCTAGAGCCTCTCGGGGCTTCAGGGATTCAGTTTTAAAACTTAAGGCCTGTTCTTGGAGACTGGGTGGGTAATGTAGGAGCTCAGGTTGCAGCTTCAGCACAGTTGTAGCTCGGGTGATGGAACTGCAACACCCTGTGCTATTTGGAGCAATGGGGGTGGTCTAGGCAAACATCCGCTATGCCCTGGTGGCACCCCAGGAGGTGCATGCTCTGTCCATGGAGGACCAGAAGTGCCACCTCCTAAAGGGGAGTGTAGAGGTGCCAGCGTGTCTTCAGGATCTGCCCCTGAGGGCTTGTTTGGAGGTCAGGACTCTATACCCAGGAAGGAGCCGCTCTGCTTATTGCAATAAGATGTGAGCTGTTGACCTGTCCCCTCGTCTTTCCTCTCCACATGGAGAGGTGGTTGTCAATATCTTTGTGAGGACCCAAAAGGCACCAGCTGCTCCAGCAGAGGGGAGATCAAGAACATACTCAAGCCAGGTGGGCACTGTTCCTGTTAAGTATGGGGGAGGAGCAAGTGGGTCGATAAGCCTGAGGCAGCCCTTCTCATCTGGGTGAGTCATGGTTTACAAGGGACCCTGGGTGGGTGGCCCCTTTTCTCACCAGGGTCTGGGAGCTCTGGAGCATGCCTGGCTCTGCAGCGGCTGAGTGGACTTTCATGATTCTCTATTAAGGCAAAATTGCCTCTTCCTAATGGTCTCCCTTGAACCATTTCCTCCTCAGGCCTTCTCTAGCTGTTCCCACCTGCTCCCTGTGTCACCATGACGGTGAAGTGGCAGATATGAAAACCTCTGGCCTCAGAAGTGTGCTTGGCACCACAGGATATATCTCTGGAATCATCAGAAGGGACCTTTCCTTGGAAAGCCCCTTTTTCCCTTTAGGAAAAGTACCCTGAGAACTATATATGGGAGGTTCAGGCTACCTCTTAAGAGGCAGTGAAGACCTGGTCTCTTCTAGCAGTTTAGAAATAAACCAAAATCTTGAAGCTTCAACCTGCCATGAAAACGCTGGGGAGTTGGGTCCCCGAGGCTGCTGTGGGGAGCTTGGGAAACAGGATTTGGGGAAGCAAGGAAGGACAGTTTGTGCAAAACTGAAGGTCCCCACAGGAAAGATCTTTCTAGCTTTCTTTACCTTTGTTTAGTGAAGTAAGCAAGAATGGACTGCTCCAAGTGTTCGGTTAAAAGGAACGGTAATGACTCCATTGGGGGGGGAAAAATCGGGGAAATTGAATTTTATCTCTTCTCCTGCATAATGGATGGCAGCTGACATCCCTGTGCCCAATCAGTACTAGGTACCTTGACACCTGTTATAGTTCAAATGACTGGGGCCTGGGGCCTGTTCAAACTAAAACCTCTGCGTGGATTTTATACAAGAGCTAAAATGAGCTTGTTAAGCTGGAAAAGTGGTAGCCAAATCAGCTGTGGAAGCCAAATGACCTTTAATGTAGCAAGTGCCCCTAGAACTTGAGAGGTTCAGGCCCCTTAGAGAACTTTGGTCTTTTAAAGCAAGGTTGTTTCTTGCAAGCATCTCCTTACAAGTTAGACCACACTAACTGGATGGGACATGAAGATTACAAGGGACGCCTGTGGGCATGAAGGGTAGTAGTGAACTTCGCTATCCATTCAAACTCTTGCAGCTAAAATCCTCTAATTCATTAAATAGTATGGCACATACCTTCTGTCACTGGACCCCAAAGTGTTCAGGTCCTGTTGCCTAAACCTATACTGATGTTGGATTTGACAAGCCTTCCTGTATGTGCAGTATTGTAAGGCTTCCTGCGTCCTTCAGTAATGCTCATTACCTATAAAACTATGACAGAAACTACATTCTGGACAGCTAGAATCTTGACCTAGCAAAAAAGGTAATCTTACTTCCAATATTCTGTAATGAGTCTCCATCAGGCAGGTGGCCATAATGCCAGTACTTCCGAGGAGTCTACTAATGAAATGCTACCATACACTTCCACCTTCTGTATTAAGCACAGTGTATTTCTGTCTTAGAAAAAAGGTGACTGGATTTTCTTGTTGGAGTTTACTCACACAACCAAAGTAGTTTTGGTGTAGAGGATTCAACCCTGTATTTCTGATCCAGTCTAGTGCCTCTGGTGATTGGCTACCTGTAAAGTCTTATTCCCTGCTTCGGTTTAACCTTTATCCTTAGCTCAGGCTCCTAATTGTCCTGTAAATCCAGCAAGGCAGCTGAATTGGAGGCTCCTCTGAGACGGCGTGAGTGAATGCACTAAGACATGTTCTCACGTTAAATTGCTTTTGGGAAAAGCGGCCTAAGTGGCCTTGTATCCCTTCAGTCTGCTCCACAGAGAAAAGCTTACCAGCTCATGTAGACGTTAAGGTCCTAGAAACAGTTCTGAGGCTCTTCTGGACTTCCATGGCCAGCATCCAGGTTCCTGCAGCTACACTGCAGTGGAGACCTGCCTGTCCTCAAACTGAGCCCTCCCCATTCTCCTCAATGTTACAGCTGCAAACACCCGTGGCCCCTCCTGGGAAGTGTGTTGCCACAGGGCCTGCTTTTTCCCCCCTTCCTCTAATCCAAAAGGCAGGTGTCTTATGTGGGGGTGAACTTGATGGCTAGAATGTAGAGTTTAAGGCTTGTAAGCCCTGTTCTCCCATCCTGAAACAAGTCAGACCCATGTGGGAAATGTGTAGCTTGGCCTATAACACTGGGCCTCTCAGTCCAGCCACCTGTTTCTTGGACAGCACATTGTGGGCTCTTCCCTCTAACTCTAGTGCCTAGGAGAGACAGGCACTGTTCAAGGCCTGGGGCACACAGCCATCAAGACAGTATTATGATAAATCAAGATATAAGACACATGCAGGAAGAATGAGTGTCTTACCGCTCCTTTTCTTGGCCCTTTTGGGTGCTTCTCCTAAACTTGGAGCCTTTTTATCTCCTTGGTGCACATTGTAGTCTCGTTTGTTTCATCAGCCCCATCCTCCCAAATTGGCTGCCTCATGCCGGTGGCTACCGTAACACCTCCCATTCGAGTGGTCTTACTCCAAAGCACTGCCTTGGGATTTCTGTTTATGTGCACATTGTTATCCTACAGCACCTGTTCTCAGAAAAATAGCACAAAGGAGCAGCAACCAGTGTGGAAGTGACTTGCATTTCTGTGGTATGGGTAGCACTTTCCCACTCCTAATAGAATGTTGATTATTCTTCCTGCCACCATCCTTGATGCAGAGTAGGAGACAACGAGATGCAAAAGATAAAAGGAGAATGAGGAACAGGTGGATGAGGTTAGTAAGGCCATCTACCAGGATGATGCAATTGGGAAGTCCTGAAGAAGTCTAGATCCCAAGCTCTGAGTTGGGAGCTTATGTGCTCCTAACTCAATATAGAGCTTGCCACCTAGGGAAGGAAGGAATGCAGAGAAGAACTCAACTCGCGTTTTAATCCAGGTTTCCCTACTGTACAAAAATCCTTAGCTAATTGGCTGAGCTGCTTTAAGATAGTCAAAGATCATACACATTATAAAAAAAAATTCCAAAGTTATCCCTAAAACTATGTCTATTTCTCCTACCCTGTTTTTCTATTTTTCCACTACCACCTAGGTGGTGGCAAGACGTGCCTCCTTGAGGGACATGCAAGCCTCTCTCCTGTCTCAGAATCCCAAATCCTAAGAATTATTCCTGAAATTCATAGTCTTTAGTGGTACCTTGAGGTTCCTCTGAGGAGACTGAGCACCATGTACCTGGAATTGAACCTCACAATTGATCTTCAGTTTTGAGTGGCTTAGTCTTCAGATCCTAAAGTAGATTTGGGGTGACCAATGTTTGTGCAATTCTTAAAAACCATTTCCCCTACTAAAAAGGTGGGAAGGATTCAAATCCCTGGAAACATTGCTGAAATTGAATGCCAGGATGCTCAGCTACCCTGGAGCTTGTTCCTATTTCGAGCAGGTGCTCATGGCACGAATATGAATTGGTGTTCTCCAGCTGTGTAGCTTATGTCATTCTAGTGCCAGAATCAGAGCGAAGTAGAGCCCTGAAACTCCCCTGGCTGCATCCCAGTTGAATTGTGGGAGGAGCTAAACTCTTCTAATCTGAAGACAAGTCCTAGCTTCTGATATGTCCAGGTATACTTTTTAGGATCTAACTGATTTGGGTTGAATAGATTGGGTATGATGAACCTGCTCGAGTAAGGCTTGTGTTCCAATCTTTGGTTACACTGAAATGGAAATACTCTTGTTTGAAGGTAGCAGTTAGTAAGCATCCTATCTTTTAGAGGAAGTGCTACTGTTATCTTGACTATGCTTCACCCCTAACTTCCTTCTGAAACCACATATCGGGCCTCTTTGCATGCCATACCATGCTGTTTCTGTATCTTTTCACTTGCTTTTTACTTCTACATCACCAATTTCATCTCCTAAGATGATACCTCTTCTGCTTTGATCTCATTCATTGAGTTAATCTTCAAGAGGGTAGGATGATCTTTGGATACTGGCTAACATTTTAGCCTGAGGACGGTGGTGTTGCCAGGCTAGAAGATAACTTCTGGAGCCCAAGCAATTGGACTGAATCTACATACAAATCCTCAACCACGTACAGTTGCTAGTGGAGCAGGTGCAAGTCTAAGTGCTGCTAAATACGTGAAGCTAGAGAAGACAAGCCTGACAGCCCAAAGGCACAGCATGCTTGCAGAGTGTAGAATAAGGGGTGAGGCTCAGGAGTCCTCCTGTGAGTTCAGGGTAGGGTAAGAAAGTTGTTATACCCAAAGAAATTCTGCAGGTCTGACAGTCTTAAAGATTCCCCATAAGCAGGGTAAGGGGCAAGGAACTGGACTTATGCCAGTAACAAAGACATAACAAAAGCTCAGAAGCAAAGGACTCAGGGGCGCCCTGACCTGAGTCTCCACTTGTAGAACTAGGAGTGTTTGTCTCGGGACAAATACATCCGAAACACCTAGTAGGTGGCCAGTTCTTGGGATGGGGGCAGTAGAGATATTGAATCTAGGGGTTTGACTTGGAAATACCGTATAGTCAAGATTTAAATGTCACTTTATCCTTACACGAGAACAGGCTGAACGTGGCATCTAGTGGCACATAGGGAGCCTGATTTGCAGGATTCCCAGAATTAAGAGGAACCTCCAGGATCTGTCATCTCTGCTTCCATGTCTTGAAAAGGGTCCCCATGAAACTGCTTCAGGAGAAACTTAGATAGCTTTTGATACAAAATGTAGATTAGTCTCCTTGTAGAATGATCTTGAATATGTGTAACTCCGGCAATTCATATGAGTAAGTAAAAGACAAAACTAATTGCTGGCCTTAATTCCAGCATTCCTGATCTCCATGCATGTGTCCCACTGAGACATCAGCATTACAGAGTAATTGCTATCATCCAATAGACCGTACCCTATTGGGTAGGAGAAATAGACAAATAGCTTTAGGGATAACTTTGGAGTAACTTTTTTTTGAATGTGTATAATCTTTGACTCCAGCTTAAAGCAGCTCAGCCAATTAGCTAAGGATTTGTGTATAGTAGGGAAACCTGGATTATAATCCTAGAGTCCTCTGGGGATCTTACAGAAGTTCTTGTAGACCGTCCTGTGAGCTGAGAAGCTTTACACAAAACAGAACCCATATATCATCATCGTCCTGGACTGTTGCATATTCTAAAGTCTGAGAACATTGGTGATAACTCAAGCCTGTTGGAGTACATTTCTGAAGATAATCTCAAGTTAATATTCATATTTTTATTGCTAGCCCCACCCCCTTGTCACCATGACTTAAAAGGGATGATGCTCTCCTGAGCCTCAGATCTCTTAAATCCATAGTTGGTGGGAACTATTGTTGGCGTTGCTAATATTGACTGTTCTAGCTGTGGGAACACAACTGCTAGAACTCAGAGGTGTGAGAGAGCTAACCCTAATCTCAAAGCGCAGGGGTGCATCACCCAAAGCAGACATGCTCAGCTTGCATATTCTCAGGAACTTCTGGCAGGACCAGGGATCTAAATGCCTCTAGACACAGAACAAGTAAGACCTTGCCATAAGGAAGATCTTGTATATTCACGGCAACACGGGAAGAGACCATGAAGCACTTGCTTTTTACTTCTACATCACCAGTTTCATCTCCTAAGATACCTCTTCTACTTTGATCTCATTCATTGAGTTAATCTTCAAGAGGGGTAGGATGATCTTTGGATACTGGCTAACAACATTTTAGCCTGTCTGTGAGGACGGTGGTGTTTCCAGGCCAAAAGATAACTTCTGGAGCCCAAGCAATTGGATTTGGATATACATACAAATCCTCAACCACGTACTATTTCCACACGGTACAAAGTGGAAAATAGTAGTATGAACTTCATAAAATGAGTTGGTATAATTACTTGGGTACAGGTATATGACTTATTTGGAAGATGAGAGGAATCTAGGGTAATGAGTTAAACTAAGTCCAAATCTGGAGTACACAAATAGCAGGCCAACATCTGGAGTACAAAAATTTGGAGCACAAAAGTACCAGGCCAACATTTAGACAAGAGACCTAAAAGCAGAAATCACAGGGGAAGCTGTGCTGAGTGGGGCTCAGGTGGAGCTCAGACCTCTAGAACAGTCAGCAGGTCAACTTCAGATGTCTCTTGACCCACCTTGAATACAGGCCCATTGAATTTCATGCCCAGAGTGAGACAGGCAATAGTTATGACTCCCACAAAACCAAGACTTCCTAGGTTTAATCTGGATAACTTTTCCTATTGATATAACTTAAGGCCACTCTGAATGAGAAGGTATAAATGGATGGTGAAAGAAGGAACAATGTAGCCTTAGGAAGAGGCAGGACTAGTGAAGTTGGTATGAGAGAGACTTGCCATGGTAACCATTACCCTCTTGTCCGAAGGTGTGAATCTGAAGGAACTGGAAGTTCTCCAACTGTCTTCTCCAGGTAAATCTGCAGAGATCTGTAGTACCATTGAAAGGCTATTAAATCACTTGAAAATATGTGGCAGTTGCATTTTGAATGTCCAAAAATCTCTTCAAACATCTATAATACACATGTGAAGTAGTAAAGCTAGAGTGAAGTGAATGCCTGATTCATTCCTTGATAATGAATCTTAAAAGCTAGATAACTCTCAGAAGGTTAATCATTTACTTTACCATAAATGATAATAGACCCTGTATTAGTCTATTTTCATGCTGCAGATAAAGATATAACCTGAGACTGGGCAATTTACAAAAGAAAGGTTTAATCGGACTTAGTTCCACATGGCTGGGGATGCCTCACAATCATGGCAGAAGGCAAGAAGATGGAGCAAGTTATATCTTATATGGATGGCAGGAGGCAAAGAGCCTGTGCAGGGAGACTCCTGTTCTTAAAACCATCAGATCCTGAGACCTGTTCACTATCATAACAGCATGAGAAAGACCTGCCCCTATGATTCAATCATCTCTCATGGGGTCCTTCCCACGACATGTGGGAATTATGGGACCTACAAGATGAGATCTGGGTGGGGACACCGAGCCAAACCATCTCAGACCCCAAAGGTTGAGACTGAGGGACTTTGAGATGTCTACCTGCCACCAAGCTGGTGACTGCCTAATGAGTCAGGGGGAGGAGAAAAATGGGAGAGCTTCTTTACCAAAAAAAGCAATAACTGTTCTAATTCTTATCTGGATCTCTGGAAGTAAACTCAAAGGTTGTTGTAAGACTTCTCAGGCCACCCTGGAATGAAGGTAATGCCCTGGCTCCAGGAGCTCGCTTGTTTTTGTGTAAATCTTAAAACCCTTTTGAGTGGACTAGGTAGGGTCTTTCTACGCAATCAGCCTTTATCACTCTCCAAGTATCTTACCTTTTTTAAAAGACCAGCTAATCCGGATGTCTGTTACAAAGTTGTTATGCTGGTCCAGTGTCTTTGAGGTGTTTACAGAATTAACTGGCACTAGATCATTAGGGAATTGTGGGTTTACTATGACCTGCCTAGATACTAGTATCTCAAATGTGCAGATCCAAGTTCAAGAGAATGTTCTCTAGGTCCCAGAATTAAATGCATTATCAAACCATGGAGATGGATAGCTGAAGAATAGTGGTAAGGGTGGCTGAAACAATCAAGATTGTGACCAGAGGAGGAAGAAAACAGGGTGACTGGGAAAAATGGTTAAACAGAAGCTAGAACTAGAAGCTTTGGGCAGGTCAAATTGGACACAGGATGAGAGGCTTTATTAGGATTCTCTACAAGGAGATAACTAATAGAATATATGTATATGAGAGAGTTCATTAAAAGGGAACTAATTCACATGATCACAAGGTAAAGTTCACAATAGGCTCTCTGCAAGTTGAACAAGGAAGCCAATGATGGATCAGTCCGAGTCCCAAAACCTCAAAAGTAGGGAAACCAACAGTGCAACATTCAGTGTGTGGCTGAAGGCTCTAAGAGCCCCTGACAACCACGGGTGTTAGGTCCAAGGGTCCAAAGCTGAAGAACTTTGGAGCCTGATGTTGGGGGTAGGGAAGCCATCCAGCAAGGGAGAAAGATGAAGGCCAGAAAACTCAGCAAATCTGTTCTTCCATCTTCTGCCAACTTAAGCTGTGAAAGCAGCTGATCAAACGGTACCCAGGTTGAGGGTGGGTCTGCTTCTCCCAGTCCACTGACTGAAATGTTAATCTCCTTTGGCAACCCTCAGACACACCCAGAAACACTACTTTGCATCCCTCAATCCAATCACGTTGACACTCAATATTAACCATCACACAGCCCGAGAATCTACATCAAATGGAGGTGATCATGGCCCATGGTATGAGAGGTAGGAGATAAGCCTTCCAGTGGTTGGACCAACCTATCTCTCAGGTTTCTGAGATGCTGAGGCAGGGAGGTCCGTGAGCCTTTCCCAAGGTATCACTGGATAAAGTTCACTTCTGAAGCCATTGGGAGGGAAAACAACCTAGATCTTATCAGACCCTTTGAACAGACTAGCAATGTTCTGCCATCTCTTCTGGGTGCCCACAGAAAACTAAGGATTCCATTTTTAAAGCCTTATGACACAAGGCTGACACATGGTGAGTTTCACTGTTAACTATTCTCAGCATATAGGGACACTGGCAGAGGCAATGCCCATGCCAAGTTTGAGGAGTTGATAGGTTGATCAGGGATAAAGTCAGTGAATGGGAGGAGAAAGCAGGATTGGTTACGAGATGTTGAACTGTGGTGCAAGTTCAGCTAAAGCATCCATCAACATATCACAGAGCTCCAGAATAAGTACGGTGCATCTGAAACACCCTGCAACACCTTCCTCTGTCTTGCTGCTGGAAATACCATGCAACACACACGATGTCTGAACCCTTATATAAACCAGCATATTGCCTGGCCTGTACTATGTCCCCGTCCCCCTCCCTAGAGGGTCTTGGGAATTGTGATGTCAGAGCAAAAGGGGTGGCAGAGGTATTGCTACTGCACTCACCAGCAGCAATTGGGACCTTGTAGCCAATTCTTGAATCCCATCTTGCTCTTGAGTTCCAGGTCAAGTTATGTTGTCATCTGTCAAGCTGACTAATAAAAGCGGAACCTGAGGTGAGGATAGGTGGTATGTAAGTTGATACGGGAGATGATCCTACGAGCATCTGCAGGGCAGTGAGAAAGTGAGACTTGGAGGTAAACGAGTTACCATTCAACGCACCCAGAGGTCCATCTCACTTAAACTTCAGGATACACCGGGGACCTGCCTCAGCATTATCCTGGTCAGGTGGGACTTAGAATGTAATAACTGCATCCGTCATAAGTTAGGCCTTGTGAATTCACCATAACTTTGGCCTGCACTTCATATTGCTGAAGCCCTAGGATCTTTAAAAAGCCACTGATCACAGTATCGGATGTTGGCATGTACAGGGACTTCATGTGCTCAGTGAACAGGAGCCAGATGCTACCAGATTCTACTTTCTTAGGGCCAAGTACATCAGTGTCTGGCAGGGGAGGAGAGAAGATCTGTCAAGATCACATCCAGCCATGAGTGCAGGATCCACGAGTGACCAGCTAGAGATGAGATGTCTTGTCTTACCCAAAACAGTTCCACATTCTCAGTTATGGTGAGACTGCTACCAGAAACTGCTAATGGGGCAAGGGGAGGATAAAAGTGTGCCCTACTTCCTGCACTTTGTCCTCCAACACAAGTGCTGATTTACTTGTAGCTCCTGGTCATCATGTGACCTGAATTTGCCATGTGATATAATCAAATCTGAACTGAGCAAGATCCACCACTCAGAACAAGGACTCGGGGTAAACAAAAGGTAGACCACCCTCCCTTTTCCCAGACAGTCTACATCTCATCATCTGCTACCAGACAATGGAGTTTTCTCAAAGTATTTGAGATAATCTTAGGTTGAGTCTCGTTGCTGAGTTGGTCCTAGCCTAGGCAGTGACTACTGTCACTGGGGAGCTGTGAAAGAGGCTGTTAGTCAAGGTCTCAGCTCCATCCACAGTGGCCATTAGAGGGGGACAGCTAAGGGCTCTCCCTTGAAGTCAATGTCATGCCAACATTTCTGAGCTGTACAGTTCTGTATCCTGAACTTGTGCCATGACTCCCCATCCCAGCAGCAGTGAGTGGCCTCTCTCCATTCTATTCCTGCTGTGGAACATATGTGGTGTGCTGGAGAAAGTCTGATTCAGTCACCTTTAGAGACCTGTGACTAGCCAGGAGTCAATCATACGTCTGACTTGCTATGATAAATAGTCTTCTTCCTATTTCTCCATTCAGGTTAAATTCTGCCTTTTCTTGAGCCTGTGGGAAATTGTCTTCATATCAACATGACCATCTGCCCTCTCCTGTTTTTAAGATGTGTGATCTTAAAGTTGCCAGCTTGCTAACTCTGTAGAAATTACAGGGTTTTTGTGGGTATCCAAGTCTTCTAAGACAGATTGTCTTGGAATCGGATTTTCTTTTGTTCTCTATGCAGGATCCAGATGTTTAGACAATAACTTTTGATATACTGAAATAGTTTGGAAAGAGATTGGTCTCCTGAGACATCCACCCACAACTGTGTCTTCACTACTGAAGGAAAGAAAAAGTCCTATGAGTGCCTTGAATGATCGCTTGAACTGAAAGTGAGCAGATATAGTCACAAAATGCTCACTATTTTAACTTATTTATACCTTGCCTTCTAACAGTGTTTGCATATCTCCCAAAACCATCAAATGTCCCTTATGTAAGATATGGTCAGAAGCTCATGGGACTCCTGTTCTGGTCAAGCCTTGATGATCCTAGGTTTTTGAGGATTGTGCTGCTTAAGGCAGATGAGGCATAGCAAAACACTTCTCAAAATTGACTGAATAAAAACCACATTTCACTTAGTCCCCTTCTTCCTGGCTCTTGACAGTCAGTTACCTTGAAGCTGGTTTGTGTGAAGTTGACTGGACACTTAATAAGAATCTAAATGGTGGAAGGAGACAGGGACATGACTTGGTAGTTAGAAGAACCAGGAGGGATTAAAGGGAATGTTCACCTGGGGGAAAGAAGTGGGTCTCATGTTCAAGATTTTTCTGGGAAAAGACTTCTCTTGCTAAATACTGGGAAAAGCATTCACCCAACAAATGGTACCAGGGTTACCAGTTACCTGAGAGGGCTTAATTATTCTTAAATAGAAAGATCTAGATGTCATCTGATATCTTCAAGAATATTTTGTGGCTTAATGGCAGGACAGGTAGTCCTTGAATCTAGGAAGCATGATGTCTCTCTGCTCCTGAACCGTCCTTACTCCTCGCGAAGACTTGTTTCCCTGAGGCAGCTGTGTGGATAGTGGGCTGAAGTTTCCAGCCAAGCAAGTGACTGTATAAAACAACCCCATATTGTAACTCATTTCAACCGAGAGGCGCTAGTAAGATCTCCAGCCAACAGATTCTATTATCAAGGTGATCATGAAACAACATCATGGTGTGAAGGTTAGAGTAGAAAGAAGTTATTTTCCCCTGGAAAAACTTGCCTTCCGTGGGAAGCTCATAAACCGGCGGTGCTCATAGGTGGTTGTGGTTATCCTTGCTCCTCACCTAAGAAATAAGATCATCTTACTGGTTTTTAATCACTTAAAATATCACCTGCCATAAGAATCAATTACACTGAAGGGCATTTTCTTGACAGTAGCTATCAACGACTCTAAAATGAGCCTGCTAAATCTTATGATTCACTTCATTGATTCAGTTAACTTGAGCTTGTATCTTGTACACCTTGGATTTGATTCCATGTCTGAGTTGTCCCAAAATATAAAAATATTGCCAATTATTTCCTCAGAATTATGTCTTAATTCAGGTCACCACTTACACATCTACTAGGCCACTGAGTTTGCCTATAACTCACCTATGTATAGTATACCTAATTTTTCTCATCTGGATATTTTCTGTTCTATCCTTAATTTCAATAAGTTCCTCTGCAATATCCAACTGACTGCTATTCCCAACCACTGTGATTGTCATCCTAGATGCTGAAACTTCCTAAGTTTGACTTAGACATCTTCTACATTGTATGTTTTATTGAGCATAAGATAGTGATAATGAAACATTCCTATAAACATATGCCCATAAGTCATGTCACAGGGCTTGTGGGGCTGTGAAACCAAGCGTTCTTAACACTATGACCAAATATTTGAAGTCCTCCATAAGATAGCCACCAGGAAACACAAGACTTAGCCACTCACACTCATGACATGTCTCATATCCTGTAGAAAAGTTGCCTCAAAGTTTTAAATAGTGTAAAGTTATAACAACTAAGGTAATTGATTAAATTTTCCTTGTACGACTGTATCTGTTAATCAACTTTTATTCCTTCTCCTGGTGCATGTGGAGTACCAGTTCCCATTGCATTCTCCTGGTTGAGTGTTGGGTTGGCCTCTTCCTCATCTCGTGTAGAGTCAAACTAAAACAGTCCAAAGAAACAAGGATGCTTTCTCCTCACAAGCCTCATTTGGAACTACATTTTTATGGGTAAATGTCTACTTAAATGGTGTTGCAGTAGAACTTTGGAGTCTGAGCAGCTTGCCCTCTGTTTATTGATGATGCAGCTGTCTTGTCTGACTTCAATTCCTTTCCTTTTATGCCAATCATGGGGCACACTTACCTTTCAGCATATTGTTTCCCAGGTACAGTACCAGCTTGCTTTCATCTGGGCCTAGCCAGTGGGAGAAGCTTGCAGGAGATGGAGGGAGGGAAGTAATAACATGCTTCACCTCCTCACTGCCTCAGACCTCATTCTGAGTCTGCTCCATGGGCCCAGACTCAGACTGGGCAACCGCAGTGTCACTCTCCAATGGGAGACTATCCAGGTGTTTCAAAGACACCAGCTAACGTAATTTTCCAGTCAGCATGGGAATGGCCACAAGTGTCTTCCCTCTTGGAAACCAAGGATGCTACTTTACATTTCCATGGACTCTGCTGTCAGGTTGTTACATCTTTCCTCAGGGATGGGTGTGAGGGTGTGTTCAGCTTCCCGTTACTTGTTTACATGAAATTCTTCTTGACACTTAGAATTCACGTAGCTTTTCCATCTTCATAGCCAACTCATATCCCCTGAGTATAATTACAGGACAATGGTTTTTAGTTTACAAACACAACTCATTGTCAATACTCAATATCCTTAAGTTCACAGAACAGGCAGTGTTCTATCAGTTTCAGAGAGACTGCTTTTACCTATGGAACTATAAAAATATAGGGTTCTAGGTCTGAACTTCTCCCCCAGAAACATTAGGCAACTTCCTAACCCTGGAAGACTCTAGTTGACATTTGGTGCCATTAACACTGAACCATATAAAATAGCTTCCTATTCAAATGAACTTGGGCTGCACTGGGTTTCTCAAAAGCCTGTTCTAGATTGCTGCTGTTCACTCAGAAGATTCTGCAGACCAGGTAGTGTCCCCCTCCCAAAGTAAACTCCAGGTTTAGTTTCAATCATTAATAGAAAAAGATTATTTATCCTTGTTCTTGAGCCTGACTTTGTTGGTTAGGACAAACTACAATGGGTGGCAATGAGAATGGGGTGGGAAGAAACCTTCAGACAGAATGGGGACAGTGCTTAGTCTTGTGTCCATGTCTCTAGAGTAGACAAGCTGGCTCAAAAGGTGCTTAATAAAACCATAGCACATAACCTGTCTGACCATGTGGGACACCGTGTTTAATTAAGTGATGTCTTCTTCTGTCCTGGTCTTTCAGCGTTGTTACCTGGGCTCATAGGAAATAACCCAATAGATAAATTGGGTGGTGTGGAGGTCTAGACTCAGAAATCTAAGTTCTTGCAATAACTTTGCCTTCAACACAGTTATGGGCAAACTTCAGTGTAGAAAGTAGCACTTCTTACACTCATGGGTACAGGCTGGCAAATGGTAGGAATAGTTGCAAAAATGTATGTAGATTTAAAACTCGCTTCCTAACTGATAAAAATTAAATTTCTAATACATACTGTACTAGGGTTTTCTAGAGGGACAGAAATAATAGGATATGTCTATAATGAAGCTTATTAAGGAGAATTGACTCACGATCACAAGGCAAAATCCTATGATGGGCTGTCTGCCAGCTGAAGGACTGAGCCCACTACTGGTTTCCAAGTCCAAAAGCCTCAAAAGTAGGGAAGCCAACAGTGCAGCATTCACTGTTACTGAAGGCCTGAGAGCCCCCGGCAAACCACTGGTGTAAGTCCAAGAGTGTAAAAGCTTAAGAACCTGGAGTCTGATGTCTAAGAGCAGGAAACATCCAGCACGGGAAGACGACAAAAGCTGGAAGACTCAGCAAGACAGCTTATCCCACCTTCTTCCACCTGCTTTGTTTTAGCCATGCTGGCAGCTGATTGGATGGTGCCCACCCACATTGAGGGTGGATCTTCCTCTCCCAGTCCACTGACTCAAACGATAATTTCCTCTGGAAACATCCTGAGGCACACCCAGAAAAAATACTTTACCAGGATAAGGACAATGTGTAGTCACCTGTCAAATGAGAAGACAGTAACACTGCCTGAGAATGAGGGTTCTTTCTGCTACTGAGCTCTTCGTGACTCTAGGCAATGATGGGCACCCCCAAGATGAAATCGACATACTTGGCTCCGAAAGCACTAGATCTGCTAAATTGCCCACTAAGGGCATACTCAGAATGAAAATTTCGGTTGATTGAATTCTTGCTAAGAACAAGGATCATCACACAGATGGGACCCTGGAAGTTAAAGCTGGCCTTAACTACAGGGTGAAACTGAGGACTTACTCAAAGCCACATTCATGCTCTTTTACTAACTTCAAAATTGAGAAACTCTTGTCCATACCCATGGCTTGGTGTGCTCTGCACCTACTGATTTCCTCTGTGCCTGAATATTGTCAATCTCTTCACTGATTTGGGGGTTGCTGGACATACTTTCTCCAGCCACCTAGATATGAAGATGTTCTGCTCAAATCAATGGACTAAAGCTGAAATCCAAGCCTGGTCCTCAGAATTGACTATTTTGGAGCTATTTTGTACAACGGAGAGCAAGAATTGATGTCATTATCTAGGATGAGTCCACTATTCCAATATCCGCTGACATCTATAAATGGAAAGGCCTATAGATAATTAGTACTGAATGGGCTTTCATTTGACATACTTCATGTCCTGAAACTGCTTCGGATCCCCTAAACTTTGGGGGCATCCTCAGTGAAGTTAAAATATCACTGGTTCACATTTTACCTGTTCCTTATAATTAAACATGAAATGACTCCAGCAAAAAGACCTAATGGTGTCTTGTTTAAAATGAACTGTTTAAGCCAGATTGTGATAGGCTTGATAGTACCTCTTCTGGTTCAAGTTGGTGTTGAATATGGGGAATATGGGATAAGCTGTTATAGATGCCCTGTACTAACTGCAAGGCCAAGAGATTTCCAATGGCTCTATGGGGACAGGGTATCTGATTATATATACACACACACGTGTACAAGTAGAAGATCTTAGGATGAACACATACCAGTAATGGTAGTCCCTGATCTAGAAGAGTTTGTTCCTTCCTAGAAATGAAACCATTTCTCTATCAAATTCCTGTCATTCTAGAAACAGCAGGTGATGCACTTGTTTCATCAAGCTGTATAAAGGTTATTTTTCTGGTTCTTGGTCTCATGTGAATTGAACTCTGCAGAGTTCAGACTTCAGAAACTGTCAACTTCTATTTGTGACCTCTTCTCCACTGGCATGCCTGATTCCTTTGAACTTGCTCCCAATTAGGGGGGGATGTCTAAACATATGAAACAAGATGACACAGAAGTGGTTATAGGAAAGCCTCACTTATATGCCGTCTGATCCTTCTGACTCCAATGTCACAGGAGCCTGGGTGCTATGGAAGGCAAAACTCATGCCCTCAATGAATTCTTGTGCTCAGAATCTGAATGTTGGCTCTTTTGTTTTCAGGGTGATTGTACAAATAACTTTCTCGAAGTTCACAACTGGAGTTTTACGGTTCAGAACACCCCACCCTCAAAAAAATCCAGCTTGTTATGACATTCTTCTGTGTGCATTTGTATAACTGAGTTGTATCACCATATTAAGTCTCTGATGGAATATTCAAGGAGCCTGCAGGCTGGAAGGCAAAAGAAAGTTCTTAAACCTTTATCTCCTAAAATCTGAGTTTTTAGGAAATGGGCATGTTAAAGAGGATTTGTGATATCTATGAGACAAGTGTGTGTGTGTGTTTAATTAGATGGAGTCTTGCTCTGTTGTCCAGGCTGGAGTTCAGTGGTGCAATCTCAGTTTACAGCAACCTCCACCTCCTGGGTTCAAATGATTCTCCTCGAGTAGCTGGGATTACAGGTGTGCACCAACACACCTGGCTAACTTTTCTGTTTTGGGTAGAGATGGGGTTTCACCATGTTGGCCAGGCTGGTCTTCAACTCCTGACCTCAGGTGATCCACCTGCCTCAGCCTCCCAAAGTACTGGGATTATAGGCGTGGGCCACCATGCCTGGCCCCAGGAGTCAAACTGGAAGACAAGTCAGACACCACTGAGGTTTTCCTGAATGTCGAACACTTACAAATATACAAAATTATTCCAGCCATTGAAACTATGAAGGTTTACTGAGTTTCACTGTTGGGTGCTAAGTTCGTTCTATGGGCTCGGTAGGCAGCAGGTGGTATGCATGAGCAACGTCACATATTACCTAAAGCCTTCCATTCGTGTGCATCTACTTGTTCCCCACTAAGTATCAACGGATACTCTCTGGCTAAGTACAGGTGGCCAGCATTAATGGTGAGGTCTAAACTACTGCTTTTCTCTTCTCAGCTTAGATCTGAGTGCTATGACCTCTGTGGAGAAGCCTGAGGTTTTGCTCCATGTTTTCGAAAGCTATTGCATATGGTAGAACATCCTATTTACCTGAGCTCTCCTGTCATTGCGAATCGAGAAAAATGATTTGTTCTTACCTAGGTCTTAACTACGAAGGAGTGCTAGGAAATTCAGGATCTGACTTTAAACAGAAGTGGAAGGTTTTAGGTGTCACCCATGTAATATCTGCTCTGGAGATGAATTTTAAGTTTAAGCAGGGACACTCAAGATGGATATAAATGTCATAAGCATCCATCACATATATGAAAGTCTTGGCCAGTAGTAGTCTCCCATCCAGGAGTTGTCAGAGCCAGTTGTAGGTCCCCATGTGGTTCAGAAAGGGCAACCAGGTCTGATCTTGAAGCTGCCTCATATTACTTGGATTTTTCAACACTAAACTCACCGGACAAGATCTGTGGTAGAGAAGGAGCAGGACTGAAATTCTGGGGAAGGCTTCATAGATATAGAAAGGGCTTTAACTAGTTGTATATGTTGAGTTTATGTAAAGACAGACTACCAATACCAGTTTATAGAACCTGCTTTCTCTCTCGAACTAACTCAGGAGAGAGGAGCAGAGATCCTGAAGAGGACTGTCAAAGACTAAGTTGTGGTTTCAGAAGGACCTTCAATTTTCTCTCCCCCAATTCTTACATGACAAAATTCTGACAAACTGCGAGAGAATCTGGTACACTTAAACTATTTTAAAAGTAACTTATCCACATAATTTTGTCTTCTGTGGCAACACTCAGTGACTTATCCACATAATCGTCTTCTGTGGCAACACTCACAGTGCTGGGTGGAATCTTTCTGTGGGTTGACTTTTCACTGATCTGTGCAGAAGCTTTAGCATGCTATAATCCTGTTTGTTAGCTTTTATTGCCTGTGCTTCTGAGGTTTTACCCAAAGAGTCTGCCCAAACCAATGTTCAGAAGCATTTCCTCAATATTTCATAGTCGCAGGTCTTAGATTTAAGTTTTCATATTTTGCCTTGGTGTTTGCATATGGTGATCAATAGAGATCTAGCATTATATGGATATCGAGTTTTCCTAGCACTACTCAGACGTTTGTTCCAATGTTCCTGGCAACTTTGTCAAAAATAAGACTTATAAACATGTGAATTTATCTCTGGATTATCCTGTTCCATTGGTCTTTGTGTATCTTTATGCTAGTATCTTTGTTTTGGCTACGATAGCTTTGAATTGTACATCTTGAAGTCAGGTGATATGCCTCCAGGTTTGCTTTTTGTTCAGGATTTTACCTATACCATTATAGAACATAGGGTTCCAGGCTTGAACTTTGCATTAGGGCTCTCTAGAAGGACAGAATCAATAGTGATAGATACATAAATAAAGGAGTTTATTATATGATCACAAGGTCCCACAATAGGCTGTATGCAAGCTTGATGAGCAAGGAGAACCAGTCTTAATCTCAAAACTGAAGAACTTGGAGTTTGATGTTCAGGGGCAGGCAGTGTCCAGCATGAGAGAAAGATGTAGGCTGGGAGGCTGGGCCAGTATCGCCTTCTCACATTTTTCTGACTGCTTTATATTTGCTGGCAGCCGATTAGATTGTGCCCAAAAGATTAAGGGTGGATCTGCCTTCCCAGGCCCACTGACTCAAATGTTAATCTCTTTTGGCAACACCCTCACAGACACACCCAGCATCAATACTTTGTATCCTTCAATCAAGTTGACACTCGACGTTAACCATCACAAACGTGTCTCCAAAATATTAGCCAATTATCCACAAGTGGGATATTCTGGGTTACATTTGGGGCCATATATCTTGTCCCCTATTAAATGGATTTTCTATAAAACATATTCTGGCTACACTGTGCCTCTTTCAGCTGCATATGCTAAATTTGATACAGGAAGTTCTGAATACCATGTAGTGTCACTTTTCAAAGTAGATTCCAGATCTAGTTTTCATCATTAATAGGAATTAGACTGAGTACTTATCCTTGAGCCTGACTTTGCCTGTTAGGATGGTCCAAAATGGACAGCAATGAGAACAGGGGATGGGGAAGGCTTTAAACTGAATGGGGCAATCAATGCTTAGTCTTGTGCTCATGTCTAACTAGATGAATCTGATTTGGACTACTCAAATCACAGCACACACTCTGTCCAACAACTTGGTATGTTATATATTCTATATGTAGTCTATCATTCTGGGGTGTCTCAGCTTTGTTACCTGGACTGATAGTAAATGGCCAACCAAAGAACTATTTAATGAATGTGGGGTCTAAATTCAGGAATCCCATCTTTTGTAATGATTTACCCCCTAGCAAGGCTACTGGCTAACCCCAGTGTAGGAAGTATTTCCAGTTTCTGCAAGAACAGTTCTGATAAATTCTGAAGAGTTACAAATACATACAAACTTAACTTTTTTTCATGTTAAATGTAAACTTCTTATAAACAGTAAACATCAAAAACCATTTTAATGCCTCATGGCATTGTGGGTGATAAGGCTCTCTGAAACAGTCCCTGGTGCTTGATTCTGAAAGGCCAGATCCCAGTTTCCTTATTTCTCCCTTAGAATTGAGCCTTTGGCCTTTCCAACCTGTCTGGCAGGACATGGGTTTTCTGGAGGGAGCCCTTCTGAAGAGCTGACTCCACACGGGGAAAAGGCATAAGGCTCTGTGGGAAGGGACTCCATGCTGAGGGGCGCCAGGGAATGTCAACGAAGTACTGCTTTCCTAGACTACTTCCTTTACCTTTCTTCCTTCAGGAAGGGATGGAGTTCAGACATAAGGTGGCTAAAGGCGACCTAATAGGACAGTATAGGTATAAGGAAAGCCTGGTGTGACAAACCCAGAGCAGTGTGGCTTTTCATGACTGGACCCAATAGTCCTTTCTAACACTGACCAATTACTCAATGAGGATATGGAACAAAAACATGTAGAATGACCTTTCCACAAGAAAGTTGGGTTGGATTCATAGTGACCTGTCAAATTAGACCACACTGCCTGAAAATGAAGGACCTATTGCTACTGGGTCTTTGACTCTAGTCAAAGATGACTGCCTCCAAGATGAAGTCAACATGCTTAGCCAGCACTAGATCTGCCAATCCACCAACTAGGGACAGAGCCAAAGTTGGTAAGTCTGAGCTCATAAGCTTCAGTGAGGAACAGGTAATTCGCATGGAGATGTCACTAGTGTTTTAAAGGAAGCATGGAACTGAGGACTTGGTGGAAGAGCCTGGATGTGGCTTGGAGAACCACATCTGAGCTGGGTGTTGCTCTGACAAATTCTTCTGTGCCCTATGGCTTGGTATTCTTGCATCTACTCAGTGTTTCCTCTGCCCAAGTATCTCTATTTCTCCAGTTTGAGGACTGCTGGGCCTATGGACTGTCCCCAGCTGCTCAGATGTGAAGCTGTTCAGATTGAGCCTGATGCCCACACATGCCTCACATTCAATAGCTATTTGGATCTGTGTTCTCCAGAGAATAAGGATGCTTATAAAATGCCACTACCTAGGACCAAGTGGCCCTTATGACAATGCCCACTGATGTCTACAGATAGAAAGACCACTGTAAAAGATGCAGATATCCACACTGGATGAGCTGTCTATGGAGATGCTTCATGACCTAGGACTACTTTTTTTATGTTTCCTTTGAGTGCCCTAAAAGACTTGGGGTGTGTCCTCAGTGAAGATCAGAAAATGGCTATTTGACATTTTACGTACAACATTAAAGTATGGGAGAGGCCTGATGGCACTTTCTTAGATAAAATAAACTGTTAAAGCCGAAGCCAGACAGACAGAGGGTAGCAACTCCTGATTCAATGTGGGAGTTGGATTATGGGGTGATCTGTTGTAGACTGCCAATTGGAAGGACAGCACTCTATTGACTGCATGGACAGGGCATAACTCAGGTTTTGTGTGCACACATGCAGTTAAATTGACCTTGAAGGCAGGAAATTACAAACGGGAATAAATAGTCTCTGATCCTAGAAAAAAGGCTTCGCTGTTTGCATAACAAAAGCACATTTCTATAAAGTCCCTCGTAGTTCTAGAAATAGCAGGTGATGTTTTCATTTTAGTCAAGCTGTGTGGAGGTCCAATTCCCCCTGGTTCATCATGCGAGTCTCCTGTGTGAATCGAACTCGGGAGCCTTCATGGACTTCAGGAAACGTCTACCCTCTACTGTGGCCTCTTCTGCATTGGCATGGGCATCCTTCTCCTGGATGTCAAACGTTGGCATTTAGGTATGAAACAACTAACGCCGAAGAGTTGTAGGGAAGGCATCATGAACATAGGTACATATTCTGGTGATTGAGTTAAGACACAGAAGCCTAAGTGCTGTGGAGGAAAACTCATGCCTAGAATGAACTTTTAAGCTTAGAGTCTTGGTATTGACTCTAATTTCCCCCAGGGTGCTGTAATCAAACCACTTTTAAAAACTGAATAATAGAAATATGGAAGTGGCTGTCTAAATTTGTGATCCAGAATACCTCTTCCATATTTATTTCTTATTAGGTCATAAAAAGCAGGCTTTGCTGAAAGTCTGATTGACTTGTGTCAGCAGGTATGAGTCTTAGAGAAAAGTATTCGAGGGTCTGTGGCCCAGGCTACCAGCATGTGTATATATTCATGATGCCTCCTTGTAACTCTTCTGCTCTCATAATTGTTTCCTATTCAGAAATCAAACATTTGACATCCAGGTGAAGGGCACCCATGCTAGTGCAGAGAAGGTTACCCTAGAAGAAAGCGAGATAACTGTCTCATCTTGGTTTATTTTCTGAGGAGACTGAAATGTGTAGGGAAATGGGAAGGTTGGAGAAGGGCCCTGCCAATCCTGTGAAACCACCCAAAAGAGTCAGCTGAGATATGACGGAGGTTTTCCTATGCTGGACTTTCATGGGAACCTAGGGAATCTTTCCAATGAGGTACAGTCAACAGTTGCTTAAACTACAAAGGTGCGAAGCTTGGTCTATAGGCTCAATGGGCACAAAGTAACATGTGAGCCATGCCACATGCAATCTAAAGACTTTCACTCCTGCGTGCCACTACTTCTGTGCTTAGACTCGGAGCATCAGGTACTCTGTGACACAGCTCTAGTTACTTTAATAGAAGTGTTTTTACCCTGTTCTTTATTGTGTAAAGATTAGGAAAGTACCTTCCTTCAGAGAAGCTGACACCCGTGGAATAATACTCTGACGCTCTGAAAACAAAGCAAAAAACCCCCCAAAAAACAAAAAAACTTTAAGTCATTTATCACATTAGATGTCTGTCTTTTGTGGCAAAACCAACAGTGGAGGGTTGAATCTTGCACTTTCCTTCCTGAACTTATCTAGGATTACTTGGCTGGGTGTGCAGGCTCAGGTTTGAGGGTCAGCTTCCTCAGCTCAGATGTACTTCATATAGTAGGAAGAATGAAGTCAGACTTAAGAGGTTCCTTCATGATTACATCGGAGCCAGCATGAGGGAACTGCAGACAACCTGGAGAAGCAATTTCGGAAGAGATAGAACGAAAGGGTCATGTAAACCTAAGTCCACATGTGCACCAAATGCTCTGTGATTGGGAACTGGCCAGAAGCAGCAGTGCTTAGCAGTTTCTGCTAGAAATACATCAGGTCTGTAAGTCTTGATGTCAGAGGACACAAGCAAAGTGTGACATCCCATTGTCCAGGACAGACTATACAGATTTGAGCCTTTTAACTGTTCCCTCTATGTGAGCTGTTAAGATATTCTTCGTCAGGTCTGGGCTGATCTGGGCCTGCCTAGGAAAATAACTTGGAGTCCGCCTTCACACATCTTTTGTGGCTGTTACCAGGCTACAGAGTTAAGATAAATGTGGGATAGTGTCCAGCTCCTATAAAAACAGCCCCTGATGTGCGGGACTCTTAACTGGGGGGGGGGAGCAGTGACAGTTGCCGACAGTTCTGGTGCCTATGTGGCTAGAAAGTAGTAAGACATCAGTGAGACATGGAGCCCAGAACTCATTTCAAGATGACCTATGTGCACTTGGCTCTTGTCCGGGGCCACTGTGTGTGCCTCATGTAGGAGACAGGACAGAGGGAGCTGTGTGTTTGAGTAGTTCCTGGCTTTCCCTGTGAGATGAAGATATTAAAGATCTTGTGTCCTAGATCCATTTATAAAACATATATTCAACTAAAGCTGAGTGTCACCTCACTTAGCACCTGACTTGTTGCTACAGCTGCACATATGTACAAAGCTCACACCAGGATAGGGGTGGTTGGTGGGAGTTATCCCCAGTGCCTGTGTCTGAGATGCTGGCTTCTTAGTGATTCTTTCCCTTGGCTACATGTGGAGGCTGGCACTGGGTCAGCTTCCTCTTCTTCCAGATACATAAAAGTAAGATTTTGTTGCCTGTTTTCCATCTGGGCTCATATTCCTGAAGCCGATGGGGCCCCTTTCTTTATTGTACAATCTGTCTTCAAACTATCTCATGACCCTACTCCAGGATATGGTCAGAAACTCATGAAAATCCTCTATGTCCTGGTCAAGAATTGTTGATCTTATTTTTGGACCCTTTTCAAAACTCAAGTGTGCCTCTGAGAGGGTGGCAGCACAGGCAGAAAAACTCCTTGAATCATTGTGAATACAAAAGCATTTCAGCTGGTACCTTGTCAGTTCTGAAGTTGGTTCACATGAAGCTGCTTCAACTCTTAAGTACCTAGATGATGGGACAATGTCAAGGCTCAGTAGTTAGGCAACCAGTAAAGGCTAAAAGATAATTCATATAGGGAAAGACTAAGTTTCTGGAGACTTTTTGGGAAGAGCCTTCTTGCCATGGTGCGAAGAACGTCTGTCCAGATGCTACTTGGCAATTTCCAAACAAGGCTTAATAAGGAATGGAGGGATGGAGGGATCCAGAGGTCATCTGTTTCCCATAACATTGTGTTTTTAGTTTAATGGTGGTCTCGGTAGTAAGAGTCCTTGGATCAGGAGCCTGGGAAGTGTGAAGGCTTTCTGTCTACTCCTAAGCTGTGTTCTTTCCTCGTAGCAGAGGAAGCACTTGTTTCCATGAGGGATTTGCATGGATGGGGCCTGCAGTTTACTGGCCAGGCAAATGACACTATAAAGTAGCCCCATATTGTGATTCTTTTCAACAAAAGGGGTTAACAAGATAGTTCCCAGCCCACAGATTCCATTATCAAAGCTGGTGATTATGAAACTGAAGGCTGTGGAGTGATATGAGGGTTGGAAGGAGATAGAAGCTGTTGATCCCTGGAAGGACAACTTACCTTCTGTGGGAATCTTATAAACCAGGAGGTGCTGATGTTGCTTGCTGGTGGTCATCCCTACTCACCTAGGCTCTAGCAGGATTGCCTGGTCTTGGTTATTAATCAGTCAAAATCATCACCTTCTATAGGACACCTAATTGACACTTGCAACTGGCACTTTCTGACTAACAGATATTGAGGACTCTAAAGGGTCTTTGCTATTGCCATGATTCACTTCACTGATTCGCTTAATTTGTCCCGTGTGTGTTAAGATACACATTTTTGTGCTTTGGGGGTTTGACTTAATATATATTGACTTACAGTTGTCTTCTAATATCAAATCTTAGCCACTGTCTTTTAAGACGTCTCCCCCTCTCCTTCAGCTAATCCATTTATAAATGTATTAGGCCACTTTTGCCTACAACTTACTGTTCTGTTCACGTATATTTACATTTATCTGCCCGCCATTTTGGATATTTTCTATTTGTCCTTAAGTTCAGCAATCTTCCTCTACAATCTCATCTTTACATCCACTGTGATTTCTACATGCACATAAAATATGTGAAGACTTCATCTTTAAAAGTTCTAGATCATTCTTGCCACGCATGTCCTAGATATAACTTTTCAATACCTGGAACACAGTTATAACAAGTTACATAACTTAATGTTATCTATCTGTTTATAATTGAGTTTTGTTCATTCACCTTATGTACAAGGAAGACTGGTTCCCAATATATTCTCAAGGTTGCGTACTGGGTTGGCCCATTTCTTATACCCATCTGAAATCTAGATTCAAACTAAGATAGTCCAAGGAAGCAAATGCTGCTTCTCTTCCCTCATTAGGCTCATTTGGAACTGCATCTTTATGAGGAAATGTCTATTGAAATGGTATGCAGTAGAGCTTCAGAATTTGAGCAGCTTACCTGTATCTACTCATGCGGCTATTGGTCCTGTCTCACAGAAGAGAAGTAATGGACTAGTCAATCATGGGGCACATTACCTTTGAGCATACATTTCCCAGGTACAGTACTAACTTGCTGTCTTCTGTGTCCAGTCAATGGGAGAACTTGGTAGAAGATTGAGTATGGGAGGAAAGGAAGTGTCAAGGTGCTTCACAGCCTCATTGTTTCAGGCCCCACTTTAGAAATCTGTCTCCAGCTTCATGAAACAGGACAATAATGGTGTCATGTTCCAGGGTGAAGCTCTACCTTTGGGCTTCAAATCCTCAAGTGTTCAATCAGCCTGGGAGTGGCTGCAAATGAGTTGTCTTTCCTGGAGACCAGGTACATTATTTTGCATAGAATTTTGATTCATAGTATTATAAGTACATATCTCCTCAGGAATAGGTGAGGGAACATTCAGCTTTCCTCTAATTGTTTAATATCAAACTATTCTAGATGTCTGGAATTGCACATACCTTATCCATATTCAGGGCTAGCTCTTATGTTTCCTCCATGTAGGTAAAATAAGGAAAAATGTCTTATAGTTTAAAAACACATACCTTGCCTCTGTGAACCTCTGAATTAGACCTATGAGTCTTAACAAGGATGTTTTGTAGTTTCATCATGGGACTGTACTTCAAAGAGGATTTGGTTTGTACCTCTCCCCAGAAATACTAAGCAATTTCCTAATACTAAAAGACTAGTGGACATTTGGGGCCATGCACATGTTGTAGCCTATGAGATGGCTTGCCTATCAAATAAGCTCAGCCTTCCCTGGGCTTTTCAGGAGCATATTCTAGATTGCTGATTCAGGAGGTTCTGAAGGCCAGGTAGTGTCACTTCCTGCAGTGAATTCCAGGTTTAGTTCTTATTAATATGAAATAGACTAAACTTGCCACTTGTCCTTGTCCTTGACATTGACTTTGTTCATTAGGACAGTCTCAGATGGGCAGCTGTGGGAAAAGGAGATAGAGAAGGCTTTAAACTGAAGAGGGGCGATGTTAAGTCTTCTGTCCATTTCTCTCAGGCAAGCCTGGTTCAGAAGACGGTTGAACAAAAACAACCTGTGTGACCACTTGATGTTGTGCTCAATGAAACTGTGTGGTCTACTGTCCTGGTCTTTCCCTCCACTTTGTTACTAGATTCACAGGTCTTTGGTTATTTACAATTGGGTATAGGGTCCAGATTCAGGAATTTATGTTCTTGTAATTTCCTTCAGCAAAGTTACTGGCAAACCAGTGTAGAAACTCTTAATTCCTGCAGAGATCAAGGGTTGGAGCATGCTATGAAAAACGTTAAAAATACAAGTCATTTTAATCTCCCCGTAAACATGTCTACTGTATGAGAAATGTATACTTAAATACATAGTAAAAACTAGATCACTTCAACTTTCTAGATTCAGGGATACATGTATAGTTTGTCACATAGGCATATTGCATGATGCTGGAGTCTAGAGTGTAAATGACCCTATCACCCAATTACTGAACCTAGTACCCAACAGGTAGCTTTTCAGCCCTTGCCCCCTCTCCTAGTAGTGCCCAGTGTTTATCATTCCTGTCTTTATGTCCATGTGTACTCAGTGGTTAGCTCCTGTTTACAAGTGAACATGTGGTATTTGGTTTCCTGTTCCTGTATAATTTGCTTAGGATGACAGCCTCCAGCTGCATCCGTGTTGCTGCAAAGGATGATGTCTTCAACTACTGCTTTGTCCCTTCTAGCTTCATATACTTCTGCCAGTTGCAGACACCATCCCTTCTATGACTTACCCTGTGGGATTTTTTTGTTGTCTTTTTTTTCTTTTTAAAGCCTGATTTTGTTCCTGGCTTTATTTTTCCAAGGCTGTACTAGAAATGTTTTGCATGAGCCCTGATCTTGTTGCATTGTTGAAGAAATACACTGTCACCTATGACCGACCTAGCTATATAACTGATGGAAAGGGAGAATGGGAATTAAGCAGGGTCGTCTAACAGGGTCTGACTCTTCAGGACTCTAAATGATATCAGAGAGTCTCCAATTAGATGTCTTCTCTGGAGATACCTTTTTCTCCATTATGTAGGACAGGGATGATCAAGCTGACTATGAATGAACCTCCAGTATCATGATGAATAAGAATGTTCTAGCCAGTTGCAGACACCATCCCTTCTATGACAGTCATTGTGACTAGTTGTCATGCCCAAGCAGACCCCAGAGGCAGCCAGGCTTGTCCTTGATGCCACCTCTATGATTTTTTTTTTCCTGGGATTCCAGTGCTGGGCAGACATCAGGGATGACATGGGCAAATGTGGAACTATGGCTCACAAGGAATCCTCTATCGATGGGAAGAGTGCTTTTAGTTTCACATGTTGAGGTTCACACAAATACAGACTATCTGACATGGGACTACATAATCGGGTTTCTCTACAGATTTAAGACAAGTAGGTAGGAACAAGCTGCCCTGAAAGAGACTAGCAGACTAAAATTCTGGTACAGAGGAAAGGATTCCAACAGATACGGCCTTTCCCAATTCTCTTGACACGAGCAAGTGCTACAAAACAGTGGTGCTTTGCATTTTTTTAAATGAGTATTTCTTAAATCTCCTATTCAGAAAAGTTGGATGTTTTTCCCCTATGGCAACATTAGCAGTGCACGGTTGAATCTGGTACTTCTGGACGTGCCCAGGTTTACACGGTTCATGTGACTAGAGTCTGAAAGCTGGAGACCTGGGATGCTGATAGCATGGCTCAGTCCACATCTGAAGGCCTGAGAACCAGGGGATCTGCTGGACTAAGTGCTAGAGTCCAAAGGCTAAAGAAACTGAAATTATTTCACAATAGTGTATCCCAGTTCCGGGGAGAGAGTGAATTTGCCTTCTCTCAATTCTATCCAGACCCCAGCTGGTTGGATGGTACCCACTTACATTGAGGGACAGACCTTGCACAGTCAGACTCACATGTCAATCTCCTCTGGAAACACCTACAGAGATACCTAAAAAGAATGCTTTACCAGTTATCGAAGTATCCCTTAACCCAGTCAGATTGACACCTAAAACTAACCATTGAAAGTCTACCCTTATCAAATTAGCACCTGTAAACCTCTAAGATATCTAACTTCTGAATAAAGACAATAAGGTAATTGTTTCACTTAATATGATACAAGTGTCATGCATAAAACTAAAAATGCACTAATGCCTTAGAGAAGGTAGAGTTCTTGGATGATTTTTATGATACCCCATAACTTAAATACTATGATGAATAATTAATATGCAAACACAACATAAAGTCAAATCTTCCAAGATAAAGGAATAAGAGGAATGAAAACAAAGGTATTTGCTTTATGCATCTATATACACAGAATAAGGAAGAAGATACGCATGACAACTAGTCTTCCTGTAATTGGTCAGGTGTTCATAGCTGACATTTATAACCAGGTTATTTTACTTCCCATTCTGTATTTTCTTTACCTCCCAGATGTATCTCAATTGGTCATGGTTCTTTACCTGATGGGGCAACCCAAATTTTTATTCTCAGAGTCTGGACCATTCCTAGTCTTTCCTGGATAGGGTTGCTGTAATTTTCCAATGACATTAATCACAGGGCATGGAAACACTAAGATGTCCTAAGGGCTTTCCGGTATTCCAGACATACTCTTCCTTAATTCCATTGTGGAATAGCATTTTGATGTCCCCTTGGCAGTTTGGATTAGTTCCCCCAGCCAATGCTAACTCCTGTCTTAGCCTGTTGACTGAGGTATGAGAAGCCCAGATGGTGGGGTGGAAGTCTTGTCTTATAGTTCAGTGGAATAATTGTCTCCTGGTGGAAGCATTTCTCCCTCTGAAACTAAGACCTCTAGGCTAGCAGAGCATAAATTTGTAGGAACAGGAAGCAAAAGCTTTGCTAGTGAGTGGTCACCATGGGTAATGGTGAAGCAGTACCGTTCCCCATGTCCACTCCTTGATTCCTGAACCCTGTGAATCCTGGCTATCAGAGTTCCATTTCAATATGCTATATTATATTGGATGCTGGTTCAGAGCATATACAGCCTTCTGAAGAACCTTGCCCTACCCCTATGAAGTACTGTCACCTAGCTGGAACTGGAAATGTTTTGAAAAGGGTTTTCTGCTATTAAGCCAGCTGTTTTAGGATGGTGGGGAACATGGTAACACCAGTGACTTCCATAAACACGGGCCCGTTGCTGCACTGCTTTGGCTGTGAACTGATTCCTTGGTCAGAAGCACTGCCATGTGAAAGGCCATGATGGCAGACAAGGCATTCTGTGATTCCATGGATAGTATTTTTGGAAGAAGCATTGTATGCAGGGAAAGCAAGTCCACATCCAGAGTAACTGTCTATGCTAGCAAGAACAAGATGCGGCCCCTTCTATGACAGAAGTGGTTCAATGAAATCAACCTGCTGTCAGGGAGCTGGCTGATCACCCTGCGGAATGGCTCCATACTGGGGGCTCAATGTTGGTCTCTGCTGCTGTCAGATTGGGCTCTCAGTGGAAGTCAGTTGAGCCCACGTACAACCTCGATCTTTGCCACCATGGCCACTCCGAGTTCAATGAGCAATTAGTGGTGACTGGGAGAAGAGGCTAACTAGTATCCACAAAATGGGTCCTTTCTATCCACCTGATAATTAAAGTTTTTCTCTGCCAAGATCACTCCTCGGTGAGCATCCACATGGGACACAAGTATCTTTATATCCTTTGCTTATGCAGATCTCTCCATGTACCATTTCCCTAAGTTTGTCAATTTTCCAATTGATCATCTAGCCAAACCACGGGCTGCAGTACATCTGTCCATTTCTCCTTCCAAAGTGCACAACCAAGTGATTCTGCCCATCAGGAAAACTTCCTTCACCATTGTCCTTCAAGGATGTCCCAGAAAGGGGCTATAGTTATCCACGTATGGGTGGTGCCTTCATATTGTGCAGAACTATTTGTAAACCAAGCCCTTGTCTCCTGTCAACTGATCGTAGGATATTCATGAGGACATAGGTGCAGACAGTGAGAAGGCAATATAACTAGGCATGTTAACTAGAAACAAGGTACTTCATGTAGAAATGGTTCATGAGGCTTTAAAGATGTCATCAACTGAAGCATGACTCTGAACACTCAGTACAAGAGTATGTATATGGCTCAACCACTTCAAAGAAGTGATGTTGCTTGGGACATTCTCCATATTTATGGCTGGTATTCATGGAGAGAAGCCATGGGTAAAAATTGGGCCAATTTCTCATGTAACTTGTGCCTTCAGGACCTGCTTGGGCCCAGTCACACATACCCCTTTCATTTGCTGGAGTGCTGCTGTGCACACCCAAACTTTATAGCTTGGTGGGTCAGATACTGATCAGTTTGATAGGTTGCTCAGGTCTCATGGTAACTTGGTGGCCCATGGTCAAGTGTTCAGTTTCTAGAAAGGCATAGTAGCAGGCTAAGAGCTGTCTCAAAAGTTACCTGCAGATGATGGCAGACCCTTGCTCCAAAATCCTAAAGGCCTCCACTGCAGTTCACCTACGAAGCCTTGCCAAGGGGTTCACACAGCATCCTATCTACCCTGGATGCCTCAATTGCCACTGGGATCTGTTGGATCACATGTTCCAAGTGGCGGAGCAGCTTGTATAAAAGCCGGGATGTGCTGCAGAATTCTCTTCTGTCCTGGGCCCCACTTAAAACTAGCAGCTTTTGGGGTCACTCAGGGCCAGAGTAACACTCAAATGAGGAATGTGTTACCTCCAAAATCCAAATAGGCCCACTAGACATTGTGCTTCTTTCTTGGTTATGAGAAGGGACAGATGTAACAACTTGCCCATCACCTGAGATTGGATATCTAAACAGGCTGCATGCCACTTGAACCCCTAGAAATTTCACTGAGGTTGAAGGCCCTCGAATCTTAGATTCGTTTCCTGCCCCTGACACACAAATATCTTACCAATAAGTGCACATTAGTATTTCATGCTCACCAGGTCCAATTAGTATAAGTTCAATGTAATGGACTAGTGTGATATCTTCTGGGAAGAAAAGGTGATCATCCAAGTCCCTTGAACTAAATTACAACATAGGGTTAGAGTTGATACACCCATAAGATAAAGACCAAGAAGATGAAAAATATTACTTCTGGTGGGCCTTATGGACAGAAACAGAAAAAGACATTTGCCAGATAAATAGCTGCATACCAGGTACTAGGAGATGTGTTAATTTGCTCAAGCATATCTGGTACAGAAGCTATAATTTCCATTCCCAAATTCTCTTGGTTAAGCTTAGTCATTCACTGTCACTTTTTAGGATCCATGTGTGTTCTACACAGGCCAAATAAAGCTAAACAGGGATGTAGTAGGAATCGCTACCCCTGCATCCCAAGTCCCTGATGGTGTCACTAAGCCCTACAATCCTTCCAGCGGTTTGATACTATTTGACCATTTTCCTAGGTAGACACAGGTCCAGTGGTGGTCATCTTACCTTTCCTACCACAATACGCTTGACCCCACAGGTTAGGGGATGAATGTGGGGATTCTGCCAGCTAAATGTTTGCTTGTTATGAATTCTAGAACTGGGAAAATGACTACAGAATGGGCTCAGATCTGAGCTAAAATTCCATTTATTGCCTGACCTCCATAAGCTCCTGTTCTGACTGGAGAGCCACAGTGATGTTTTGGATCTCCTGCAATTAATGTCAGTTCAGATCCAGGGTCCAGCAGCCCCTGAAAGTTCTGATTCTTTGCTTTTCCCTGATACAGTTACCCTGGATAAAGGCTATAGGTCCCTTTGCGGGAAGAATGGGAGACAAGTTAATATATAAATTTCTGGTGCTGGACTGGGGTCCTTCCTGGAGGGAATCTGGCTTCCCCTTTATTCAAGAGGTTCTAGGTTCATAAACTGGCTCAAGTCTGGGAATCTAATGAGGGGCTATGATTCCATTTTGATTGTTTCTGTCAGACTGCTTGTTTGACCTGGAAGTCTCCTGGTTATATAGATCAACTAAAAATTATGAGTAGGCTTTCTGTTTTTCTTCTAGAAACATGTAGCCAAGACCATGGATCTACATAATTCAGATTGTTGGTCTCTGACAATTGTGATGACTGTCTAGTTTGCCTTTGCATACCACCACTTGGCCCCTACCGCCCCGAGACCTAATTATTTCCATCACATTTAAGTTGTCCGGTTCAGTGGCAGTGGTTCTTACTATAAGATCTGGTCCACAAAGAACAAATATGAAGCTCTTCAGGGGATGCTAGGACTTCCCTCAAATCTATTAGAGTATTAGCAAAAGGTATGTCTTCCAGACCCTCAGTATGAGTCAGTAGGTTTTAAGTGACAAACACTTCCTAGTATTCCAACCTCCCTAAGCCTTTTAATTCATTCCTCACCTTAACCCAAGGAAGACCAGGCATCTCCAGCTAGCTCAGTGGGTCATCCATTCATGTTTTGGCCAACCAGTGCCTTTTCTAACTCTCCAAGCTGCAATGTTAAATGCAAAATCTCTGTTTATATGAGTACATCTAGCCTGATCCAACTTTTTCTTTTCATGACTATCCCACACCCTCAATATCCATTCCCTCATATGTTCCCTAGATATGTTTGTATAATAAGAAAACTCAGTTCTTTTGGGTAGCATACCACTCCATGAGTCACTTTGTGTCTCATCTTTTGGGAGCCTGCTGGGGCATGAGTCTAGTTACAGGCCTAGAAGCAAAGAGGAGTTAGAGGGTGGATCCTGAGGAGAACTGGCATTCTTTCCTGGCAACCTCCTCAGGGAGGCCATTACTCTTTTCTCAGGCAATGTAGAATTAGCCTCAGGTAAAAAGCTGGCTACCACTGGGTGAGGGAAAGATGTCATTGTCCCTGACAAACAAGGCTTATCAGGATTTTTAGGTGCTCTATATTCCCAGCTTCATCAGGATGGTCCCAGCTGTCCCCATCCCAACTTATGGGATTCCATTATTTCCCAACCAATGCCCTCACTTTAATAGATACCCTGCAAGGCTGAGAGTTTAACTTCTATTACAATTCAGCCACTCACCTGAAGGTTTTTGTTTCACTTCTTAGGAATTTCAGCCCCGGCTACTGGAGAGATCAACTTGGGTCACACTTAGATGCTCAACCACTTAGGCTATTTATTTGGAGCTGGAGCTGGGAAATTGAATTCCTGAGCTCATCACTTTGTCCAGCGATGTTAGGATCAACCAACATTCATAATCATTGGTTTTCTACAAATGTTTGAAAATATATGTAGTCACCAATATGCAGAGTCACCAAGTTCCTTGCCTCATAAGTGGTGAATTACTTACAAATACTTTGTTCCTCTCTCTAGTTCATGCCATGGGCTATCAATGTTCTCTATACTACTAGAATCCTTAGAATTTGGGGATCTTATAAGAGAGCCAACTCCAGATACTTAAGAAAATCCATATGTAAATGTTCCTCTCTACTCCTGGTATCAATATAAAGGCTCTCTAGATGTAGAACCAGTAAGTTATGTAGATACATGAAAGGAAACTTAATAGGGGAATTGGATCCTACAGCTGTGAAGGTTGAAAAGTCCCATGCCAGGCTGTCTATAAGCTGGAGGCTTTGGGAAGTTGGTAGTTGAGGCTCAGTCCACATTGGGAGGCCTAAACACTCAGGGGGTTGTCACTAGTGTAAGTTCTGGAGTCCAAAGGTGGAAGAGCCTGGAATTCTGACGTTCAAGGGCAGGAAAAACAGTAATTCCAGCTCAGATCAGTTTGTTTTCTTGTTCAGGGTCCCAGCTGATTGAATGGTGCATGCCCACATTGAGGGCAGATCATTCCTGCTCAGTCCACTAACTCGCACTTCAATATTCTCTGAAAACACCCTCACAGACACGCCCCAAAATAGTGCCTTACCCATTCCCTAGGTATTCCTTAATCCAGTCAACAACCATTAACCAGCACAGGCCTGTTACAGAGGGTAGTCCAGAATATCCCTCTATTAACACTCAGCGTCTGCTAGGTAACAGGTCTCAATGGAGACCTGCATAATTAGAGTTGTGCCAGCAGGAGTGCGTCTTGGATGGAGTATTTAAGGGCCTGGTGGCTGGAGGATGATAGAATATTCTCTAATCTCTGCCTCTTCTCTGAAAACTAAGCTGAAATGTTGGAAATAGGCATGTTGGAGAAGAGCCTTGTGAATCTCGGCTGACTCATCTTCCAACTGGTCTCATGAGAGATGGACTTCCTCTGTGGGATTATCAGTGAATGTAGAATCTTTCCAGCCAATATATCTACAGAGTTGCTGAATTCCCTAAAGTGCTGGGTGCGAATTTTATTCTACAGGCTCTGGGGCACAAAGTAGTGTAAATTGAGTGGTGTTTCACACTAGCTAAACCTTCCACGTGCCTTTACTTGTTCTTACTGCAGAAGGGCCTCGTATCTAAGCACAGGTGACTGACATTCCTGGTGATGTCAAACCATTGCGCTCAGCTTTTTACACTTCTGAAATCTAAAACTTGCTTGATGGAGGATCCCATGAGCCTTTTGCTCCTGGCTTCATTTTCAAAAGCTACTGTATACACCTAGAAGTGTTTTCCACATGAGCCCTGATTTTGCTGTAGGATTAAAGAATTGATTTGTCCTCCCCTCAGTTCTATTTGAGCCACAACATAAAAGGGACAGGACAAGACAGGAATCATAGGAGTTCTTGATGTGGAAAGCTTTGAATGAGTCACAGATGGATGCTGACTTGATAGGGATGAATTTTTAGTTTAAGGTCAACCAAGGTAGCTGTGAATGGAGCTCAGGTGTCTATGATAACTCTAAAATCCTGGCTGGGTAGCAGTCGCTCCCCCTTCTGTGATAGTTGTAATGACCAGTTGTTTTCCCCAAGTGGCCTGGAATCAGCCCAGCCTGTCCTTCATGCTGCCTTGCTTGTTTCCTAGGATCTTAGTGGTAGAGAGAGGCATGACATAGGTGGAAACCAATTCTGCTGTTTTTGAAACACCGCCCTACACGCAGGAGGGAAGCGTTTTATATATAGACATATATAGAAAGAGGTCTTCAATCAGTCCTATGGGGCAAGATTCACATAAGTAGACCAGAAGACTCTTGGAAAACCTGGTTTATTTCCAAAACCCTCGGGATGGGGGAGCAGATACTTCTGAAAGAGACTATATTATAGGCTAAATTTCTTGTTGCAGGGGATTCTTGAAACTTTATTATTCCCTGACTGTTTACAAAACAAAGTACTTGCAAAAATGCTGACATCCCAATGGATACTTGGGAGTATTTACATCAAAATAAAACCAAGTCTTCATCCAGGCAAATTGAATGTTTGTCTCTTGTGGTAACATTAGCAGTGGAGGGTTAAAACTTGAATTTTCTCGTCTCAGCCAGGTTTTGCATGGTCAGGTCTGCAGGTTAAGGATTCCTTAGGGCCAGGCTTATCAGCTGAGAGATGCTTCTTTTGTAATGGGAAGAACAAGCTCAGAGGGCAGAGGCTCTGTCATGACCACATAGGCATAAGGATTAAAGAACTGCAGACAACTTAGGAAGTAGTCCCATTTAGGAAGGAATAGGGTGGTGGCGTCACATCTACTTAGGTCAAAATTGACACCAACTGCTCTGCTATTGAGCTTGGAGGTAGGAGAGGTAGCACTCGGCAACCTTTGCTGAAATAAAATACATAGGTCAATAAAATTTGACACGAGGATGGACAAAGTATGACACCCCATTGTCTAGGATGGGTCAGTGCATGTTTGAGCCTCTAACATTGGAGTTTCCTCCATGCGAGACTTAGGTATCCTTGTCAGGCCTGTGTTAGCCCAGACCTGACAAGGATACCTAAGAAACTTGGAGTCTATCTTCCCAGGCTCCAGTGGCTCTTTGCAGAGTTAAGATACATGTGAAACACAATTATAGCCTCATTGTGGAACAGCCCCAGAGTGGTATTTTGACAGACATTAAGTCTCCAAATTGCTTTGGGTAGTATAAACGTTTCAACGCTGATTCTAAAACTTCAGAAGATAGTCGTGTTTAGGCCTAGGGGTTCCTGAATTCATGATCCAAGTCATGTTTCATCTTCAGATAATGAAACTGAAGCTCAAAAGGGAGGTGCCTTGCCAGGCTCTCCCGCTGCAGGCACTTACCTGTGCTGAATCCAATACGAGGGTCAAGATGGCTGGGGTAAGAGAAGAATTCGGTGTCAGATACCCCTCTGTAATTCACTGACTGGGTTGTCTGAAATAAAGTTCATAAACCTTCCGAATCCATTATACCTCACTGGTAAAATGGGCTACTAATCCCCTCATAAAACCGAGAACTAAAAGATGTAATTCATGTGGAATGTTTAGATGAATGTCCAGCACAGAATAAGTTTCAATAACTGATAGCTGTCTACTATTCAGTACAACTCCCTTCACCATGCACCATCATACCATTAATCCTTTGCGAAAGATTTGTGTGACTGATCGTAAGTTATTCTTCAAAAAATACACCCTCGTATCTATCACAGATAGCTGCTAATCATACTAGTTAAATCTCATCCTGTCTCGGGATTTCTATAAGTTAATGTGAATGTTTATGGAAGACCATCTGTCACAGGCTGTCAGTTACCCTATATATTTAACTTCATATGCTCTAATACTCATCAGCTCATCCGGGGCAATACTAAAATCACTTATTTAGGTGAGGATTATAAGATTCACAGGAATAACATGCCTCTTAGTAACCTGAGTCAAAATCTGAAAGTCTGACACCTTGGAGTTTTTCCCCACCCTCACACTAGGTATACAAAACAATGCTGCTAACACATCAGATTGAGTGGCTCAGGGTAAGAATCATGCCCAGGGTGAATGAGATCTCGTCAGGATGTGAGTGTTGGGCTCCAATGTTCTCAGGGTATCTTGATCAAACCATCTTCCAAAAGCTGAAACTGAAAATATGGAAATCACCCTATTTAAAGGAATAATGTGGAACACTTCATTAATAACTACTTTTAGGTCATAAAAAGATTTCCTTGAATTTTCATATAACCAGTTGAATTGGGTTCAGTGGGAGTGAATCTTGGAGAATGAAAACCTAGGGGCTGAAAGGCAAGAGAGCTCGCTCATCTTGATCTATTATCTGGAAAAATTAAACTGGATTGTGTTACAAAATGGGCGCGTTGGAGAAGAGCTGGAAGAGTCAGCTGAGGGGTGGTAGAGGTTTTCTTGTGTTTGGATTCTCATGAAAATCTGTCACCTCCATTGAAGTACAGAGTCACCAGTTCCTGAAACTACTGGGTACAAAATTTTTCCACAGGCTTAATGGGCACAAAGTAGTGTACATGATCTACGTCGCACATCTAATGCCTTCCACCCCTGTGTGCTGCTGCTTCTGTGCTTATATTCAGAGCAGCAGGCACTCTGGCCAATTACAAGTGACTGGCTCTAAGGGTGAGATCTTAAACTGTGGCTCATGCTTTTCTCAGCTTCATAAACTGATATCTAGGAGTTGTCACTTGTAGAAGCCCATGAGCTTTTGCTCCCAGTTTCCTTTTCTTTATTTTTCATTTATTGTGCTTTAAGTTCTGGGATACATGTGCATACAGAATGTACAGGTTTGTTACATAGGCATACATGTGCCATGGTGGTTTGCTGTACCCACCAACCTGTCATCTACATTAGGTATTTCTCCTAACGCTATCCCTCCCCTAGTCCCCCATCCCCCGACAGGCCCCAGTGTGTGATGTTCCCTTCCCTGTGTCCATGTGTTCTCATTGTTCAGCTCCCCCTTATGAGAACATGTGGTGTTTGGTTTTCTGTTCTTGTTAGTTTGCTGAGAATGCAGAGACATGGATGAAGCCGGCTTCCTTTTCAAAAGCGATTGTATATACTGGCCAAATCCAGACATTTATTCTTTGGTAGAGAGCTTGTGGCTAATTGTAGCACCCAAGTGGGCCAGGGAGAACATCCAGGCCTGTCCATACCAAACCACCTCAGGTTTGTTTCTTGGCATTTTGGTGCTAGGTGCACAGATCAGGGAAGACAAAGGCAGAAACAGGTCTGTGGGTTTGAAAGGAGCCATCTCTATAGACATGAAAGTGCTTCAACCATGTTTGTGTTCAGGTTCACATAACTGCAGGCTGCCAACGTGTGTCCATAGAATCTGGTTTCTAACTACAACTATGACACTCAAAGGAGGAACAAGTGCTCTGAAAGGAGACTGTGTCATTGTCTCGGCTGCAGAGGAGGAAGGTTTTTGACAAATCTTCTGTGTAAACAAAACTGAGAAAGTACTTGTGAAAATGTCAAGCCAAAGGTCTTGCTAGTACATTTAAGACAATGTATAATTTATCCAGAAAAATTGGATGTTTGTCTACAATATATCCACAGTGGCAAAAACTAGCTGTGAAGGGTTGCTGAGTCTTGCACTTCCCATTCAGGGCTCACCCAGGTTTGCAGGCTTGGGGCTCCCAGGGGTTGGTGCTCTCCTCTACTCAGATGTGCTTCTTTGTAACAGGAAGAATGAAGTCAGAAGGCAGATGATCCCTCATGGGTGCAGTTGGGACCAAGATGAGGGGACTGAAGACAACTTGGAAGTATTCAGAAAATTGACGAGGGCAAAATGCACCAAAAGCTCTATTGGGCATATGAGGTGGGAAGGACAGCCGTTGGTATACTTTGAAATGAAATATACCAGGTCAATGAGACTTTGTGAGAGAAGAGACAAGGAAAGTGACATTGTTTCATCCAGGACAGGTCAGTGCAGGTGTGGCCATCTAAGTTTCTTTCATATAAGAGCTTTGATAAGTTCTACTTCTCAGGCTGTGTTGATCCAGTTCTGCCTATAAAAATGACTTGAAGTCTGTCTTCTCATAGCTTCTATGGTTGGTTTTTGCCAAGCTAGAGTTAAGATAAATGGGGAGATTGTTGTCAAAGCCCTTAATGTGTGGCACTCTCCCTTAACTGCAGTGGGGAGTGATGCATTGACAGGCTACCGTATAACAGATTAGTGAGCCCTAACAGGTACAAAACTCTTTCTGGGTACATAGAGCTGTACATTGAGCTCTAAGTGACCCACATGCATTTAACTCTCATGAGTGGACATTGTACCTGCCCTGTGGGGGTGAGAGGCCAAAGGAAGCTATGTACAAAGTTTGCGTCCCCCAAAGAGATGAATACAATGTAGATAAGTTTCTTAGATCCTTTTATACAACCTAGTAAACAATAGTACTTGGTTAATGCCAAGTGTGTATTCCAAGTTGCCACCTGACCCTATCCCCACAGTTACACGTGTGCACAATGCTCATCCCAGGATTAGGGGGGTGGTAGGAATTATTTCCAGTGCCTGCGTCGGAATTGCTGGCCTCTCAAAGTGACTGTCCTTTCCCCTGACTAGACACAGAGGCTGGGAATAGGTCAGCAACATCTCTTCCAGAAACCTAAAGAGAGGCTGGCTTGTAGCTGCTCTATCTAGGTTGGTATTCCTGAAGCAGGAGCAGCACCAGTTTGTACAGTAGCTCCAGAAACCATCTTATGGGTTAGGTGGTTATGGGAGTCTTCCACGTTGTTGTCAGCTCTTATGGATCTTAGTAATTCTTTTCAGGTTTTGAATGACTTTAGCTGTCTTCAACGTGCTACTTGCAGGAGGTGGCAGAGTGGAGCACTTCCTTGAATCACTGTATGTTAAATTCACTTCATAGGCCCTCTTCCTTGCTCTTGACACCCAGTTGTCTTGAAGTTGACCTGTATGAAGATTACCCGCACCTGAAAGTATGCAGATGAAGACAAGGCCCAGTAATTAGAACCAGTAGGACAAAAATACTAGATCAGAGTTAGTATGGGGGAAGAAGTTGGGGATCATTTAAGACTCTTCTGAAAAGAGGATCCTCGTTGTGATGCAGAGGACCTCTGCTCAGTGAGATACCATTTGACAGTTCTCAGATAGGGCTTATTAAGGAGGGTGAGGATCTGGATATTCTGATGTTGCCAGGGACACTGTTTTGTGGCTTAATATGGTAGGCTAGGTATTAGGTGGGTGCAAAAGTAATTGTGGCTCTTGCCGTTGCTCTTCATGGCAAAACCCACAATTACTCTTGTATCAACCTAATACAGCTCTTGAATCAGACTGGGAAGCATGTCTATCTGCCCTTGAGCCATGGTCTCTCCCCATATTGGAGACTTGTTTCCATCAGGCAGCTGCGTGGATAGGGGGCTGCGGTTTCCAGCCAGGCAAGTGACACGAAGTAGCCCCATATTGTGATTCATTTTAATCCAGGAGCTAATAAGATAGTCCTCCAGCCTGTAGATTCATAATCACCTCCTCTGAGAATGAAAGTGAAGGCTCTGGAAAGATGTGAGGGTTAGAGGAATAAGCCATTCTTCCCTCAGTCAACTTGCCTTCCATAAGAAGCTTATAAACCAGTGTTGTACAGAATTGTTCTTTCCCTGTTCTGTACTTAGTTAATAACAGGATTGTCTGGTTATTAATCAGCAAAAATATCACCTACAATGGGACACTCAATTGGCACAGTAAACTGGCATCTTCTAACTAGCAAGTCTGTTAATTTTGATTCACTTAACTTGTTCTGTGTGTGCTTAAAATGTACATTCTGCACTCTGGGTGACATTTTTTTGCATGTTGATTTATAGTTGTCTTCAAATGTGGAAAACCTGATCAATATTTCTTTTCTCCCTTTTCAGGTAATCTGTTCACACACCTACCTGGCTACTTAGTTTGTATACAATTCATTTTTTCATGTATTCAAATTTTGTCATTTTGGACATACTCTAAGTACTTGTATAACATCTAATTTGCTGTTAATTCCATCCACTGTTTTCATACTGTGCATTATGATGGCCTCTCCAAAGTTCAACTTTTTGTCACATGTTTCCTGCTGGACATCTGAGACAACTGTCTGAACATACAAGAATTGTATAGCCACATAACTTTTTCAGCATAGAGCATAGTTACAGCAACTAATACATAACTGTCTGCCTCTTGGTGTAGGTTATGATTGATTTTTGTTCCTTCAGCTTGTATGTAGAGGACTGGTCCCAATGCATTTGGGAGAGATTCTCCTGATTAAATGGCAGATCCAGGGCTGGATGAGCCAAGTATGTATTTTTTAATCTTGGAGGCATCCATCTTGGTCAAGAGCCTGAGTCCCCAATAAGCAATTCCCTAATACTGGCCCCTTATAATGATCTGATCCAGATTCAAACTAAGATAATCCAAAGAAGCAAAGATGCTTTTTTCCTCCCCTCACCAACCTTGTGTTGAAACAGCACCCTAATATGTAAATGTCCACCTAAATGGCATGCAGCGGAGCTCTGGAGTCTGAGCAGCTCATCTGTACTTAGTAGCTATGTGGCTATTGGTCCTTGGTCCTGTCTGACTTCAATTCGTTTTATTCCCTGCCTCAACCACAGGGAACATTACCTTTGAGTCTGTTTCCCAAATACAGTACCAGCTTTCTTCCACCCAGGCCTCACCAATGAGAGAAGCAGGAGACTGTGGATGGTAGCAAGGGAAGGGTCCAAAGTGTGTTTCATGTCCTCATTGCCTCAGGCCTCATTTTGAGTCTGCTCCACGTGTCCAACTTCAAACAGGAGAACTATGGTGTCCATTTCCAATGGAAGACTCTACCCTTGAGCTCCAAAAACACCAGCTAAGCCAATTATCCATTTAGCCTGGGAGTGGTCACATGTGAGTCCTGTTTTGGAGGGTGGGTGCCATGTTTTGCATCCCTATGACCTCTTGGCCTTTAGTGCCATAGTTACTCCATCTCTTTAATCAGGACTGGGGAAGGAGTGTTCAGCTTCCCTTTACTTGGTCATGTGAAATTATTTTGGAATTCCACAGATTATCCATGTGGCAGGGCCACCATCTGTGTAAGATAGAGAATCAAGAAAATGGTTTCCAGTTTAACAAAGTTTTTTTCTGTGAGACTATGAAATATATTGAATATTTACAAAATATTTTGCTCCAGTTTCATAGAGACTCCAATGTTAGCACTACAGTCTCATTAGAAAACTTAGGATTCTAAGCTTGTTTCTCTCCAGACAACTCTAGAGAACTTCCTAATACTTGGAAGGCTATAGGTGATACTAGGTGCCATACACACATTGCAGCCTGTGAGATGGCTTGCCTATCAAATGAAAGGCTCAATGAAGGCTTGAGCTTGGATCATGTTCTAAATTCTTACTGATTCAAGAGGTCCTGAAGGCCAGGTAGTGTCACTTCCCAATGTGAATTCCAGACCTAGTGTTTCTCACTAATGGGAAATAGACTGAATTCTCCACTCACCCTTGTCCTTGAGCCTGACTTTGTTCATTAGGACAGTCTAAGATGGGCAGCAATGGGAACAGCAGATAGAAAAGGCTTTTAGCTTAGTGGGGTCCATTTCTGACTAGAAGAGCCTGATTCAGAATACTGTTAAATCACAGTGCACTCCCTGTCTGACCACGGGATGCTGTGTTCAATGAAATGGTCCAGGCCACCATCTGTTTTCTTACCACTTTGTTACTGGGCTGATAGTTGGTTGTCAATAGTTCCCTCAACCAGGGAACTATTGAGTGTGGGGTCTACATTCAGGAATCCAGGTTACTGTAATGACTCCCCTGTTCCCACCCGCAAGGCTACAGGCAAACCTCAGCATAAAAAGCAGTGTATGCATTTCTTGTAGGTACAGGACTAACAAGTGTTATGAAGACTTCAAAGAACAGGTATGTAGATGAAGCTGATCTTCCAGTTTGTTTTAATAAGAAATTAAGTTACTCATAGAAACTAAAAGTTGGAAACATTCTAGTGGCTCATGTGGCAGCATGGGTGAGAAGCTATTTTGTACCATGGGAACTAGACTTCCTGAATCAAGGACCAGAGACAGTTTCCTTTCCATAGTTCATCATTATGCAGGGTCTTGGGACCTTAAGTAGTCTTGGATTTGGGTAGGGAAGGGGTTTTGAGGATGGAGCCTCTCTGCAAGGCTGGTTGTAAAAAAGAATGGGCCGGGGGACCCTCTGGGGACACTTTCCTGCTGAGGAGCACCGGGCAAGATCAATGAATCATTGACTTGGTACTGTCTGAGACTTCCTGCTTTACCCTTGTTCACTTGAAGGTAGAGTTCACAGATACAAGGTGGCTATTAGTGACCAGGAAACAGGAAACCATAGGTATAAACAGCCTAGTATGCCAAACCCAGAGCAGTGTGGCTTTGTGGCTGGGCAATCAATAGTTCCTTCCAGCACCATTATTAACCTTACAGAGAATGTAAGAAGCGATGACTCTTTACAGGAAGGGTAAAAGTGTGAGTATGTCAGATCAAGACAGTTCTGCTGGGAATGAAGCACCTGTCTATTGAAATATGGAACGTGTGCCCAGAGGGCCCCTAACCCCTTTCCTTTGGCAACATAGCTAAAATTTACCAACTAATCAGATTTAACAACTCTAGGTATGCCCCTAGTTGATACTTGGCTCAGCAAGCACTGAATCTGCCATTATCTTTTTTTTCTCTCCCCACCCCCTATCTTCAGGGTATCCATCACTGGCTAAGGTCAGAGAACCTAGCAGGCAATTCCCTAATCCTGGAAGACTCTAGGTAACATTACCATATGGCTTTTCTGCAAACATATTTCCATAATTCAACAGCAGACATGTACTTCACATGACAGGTGTATTTTACATGGAGATGTGTCATTAGGATTTAGCATGGTCCTTAAGCATGGAACCGAGGACTTAAAAAAAACAAAAAAACAAAACAAAACAAAAAAAACCCTGGATGTTCCTTGGAACCACTTCAGAGCTGCTGAACGTTGCCCTGGGAGATTCTCCATAACCATTGCTTGATTGTCTTTGCACTTATTTCCCTCTGTGCCTGAATTTTGATCGTTACTCTGTTACCTTATTAGTGGGTTGCTGGGCCTGCAATCTTCAGCTGCTCAGGTATGAAGCTGTTCTGCTTCATTCAGCAAGCTGAAGTGGGTGCCCGAGCATGACTTTTAAATCCATGCCTGCTTGGAGCTATGTTGTCTGTAGAGAACAAGTTTCCCCCAGAATGCCACTACCTAGGCCAAATGGCCATTATGTACCTTCCCACTGACTGAGTGAAATGGCCACTGTAGGAGACAGATTCTCACACTGGATGGGGCTTGCTGTGGAGACATAACCTAAAATTGATTCTTTTGCTTCCATGGACGCCCTAATCTTTGGCATCCTCAGTGGAGACTGAAATATCACTGTCATTTATCTACTCCATTTTGAAATGTAGAATGATTTTTTGCAAGGAAGCCTTATGGTATGTTCTCAACATTAAACTGTTGAAAACAAGAGCCAACAGATCTGGGGATAGCACCTGGTTCTTGGTCTACCTGGGGTTAAATACAGGGTGACCTGTGGCTGTAGACATTGAGTGCTAATACCAAAGCCAAGAAATATTCAATTGGCCCTACCACAGACACAACATTTCTCTGAAATTGTGTACACACACACATGCACGTAGGGAGATCTTAAGGCAAAAGTAACAATCTAGGAATAAGTAGCCTCTGATCCTAGGAGGTCAGGTTCTTAGAGAAACAATTTCTATGGCAAATCCTTCCTCTTCATTCTAGAAATAACAGGTGATGCTTTCCTCTTAGTCAAGTGGTGTGAGGGGCCCACTTCCCTGGTTCTCATGGGAGTCTCATGTGAGTTGGACTCTAGAAACCTTCCTTTTTTCCCTTGAACTTTCAATTGTTTGGGGATATCTAAGCATGGGACCAGGACTATGGGAGAGCCCGAGGGGTTACAGGAGGGCCTCTGTTATATATGCAAACAGACTGATCATTCTGACCTCAGTGTCACAGGATCCTGGGTGCTATGGAAGGTTAAATCTGTGTCCTCAATGAATTCCTGTGCTCAGGGTTCTGAATATTGTCTTCAAAGTTTTTCAGCATGGTTTGACCAGACCACCTCCAAACCTAGAAACAAGTTATTTTGTTTGGAGGAATGGTCCTAGGACTCCCCATCCCCGACTTAACACAACTTTTGTTAGGTCATAAAGATTTCCGTAGCTGTGAGTTGTATCAGAACTCAAAGGGTAGGAAAATGTTTGAAGGGCTGGAAGCTATAAAGCCAGAGAACTTTCTTACCCCTTCATTTTTCTCTGGGAACAGTCAACTAAATTTGGGTGGGAAATGGGCATGTTGGAGAGGCACGAGTCCAATCAGATGATGAATCAGCTGAGTTGAGACTGAAATTTCCCTTGGGCTGGACTTCCACCAAATCTACAGAGTCTCCCTAACTAATGTAACTACAAATAGTCACCAAGGTCCTTATTGCTGTTAGGTGTAAAATTGGTTCTACAGGCTCTGCAATCACCTGGTAGTGTGCATGAGACATGTCACATGTTTCCCTGAAACTTCCACTCCTATGTCCATTGACTTCATACCCACAGCAGCCAGGCACACTCCATGGCTAAGGACAGGTGACTGGCATTGATGGTGATGTTTTAACCTATTCTTTCTTTTCTATCTTGGACTTAGTGCTAGAACTCATCCTGTGGAGAAATCTGAGATCTAGTTTCATTTTCAGAGCTATTACATATACTAGAAATGTGTTTTTTCATATGAGCCCTAGTTTTGTTGGAGGATTGAATAAATATTTTTCCTAACTTAGGACCTAGTTAACCACATTATAAAAGTGGTGGGAAGAGAAGACAGGATTCAAGGAGGGTCTAACAGGCTCGGATTTTTTCCCCTTTTCATAAATGGAAGGGCTTTGACTCAGCCAGTGTTTGATCTGCTGGAGATAAATTCTCCTGTTCTAATTTCTAGGGGAGGAACAATCTGACTAGATGGAGCTCAAATACCCATGGGGAATTTGAAAGTCTTGGCTGGTTTCAGGTACTCCCTTCTGTGATGTATGGGCCATATCATGGCCAGCTTTAGCCCCTGAGTAGTCCAGAAAGGCAGCCAGGCTGTTCTCCATGCTGTCTCATGTTTGTTTCCTGTTATCTGTGTTAGAGGAAGTATGACACAGGCAGGAAACAATCCTCCTTCTGAAACAGTTCTGTATCAGGAGGAAAATGTTTATAGACATGAGTAGAAGATGCTTTCAATTAGTTTAACGTGGTAAGGTTCACAAAAGTAGAAACTACCAGATGTATAGAACCTGGTTTCTTTCTAAACACTCAGAGCAGGTACACCAGAAAGAGACTGCATCACAAACTGATTCTGGTCTTACAGGGGTGATATCTTAACAGGCAGATCTGGTTGCCTATCTGGATAGAACTTAAAGGATTAATGACACATGGAGCCCAGAGCTTCTCTTTTAAGGTGACCCATATGCACTTGTCTCTTGTGTAGGACCACTGTCCATACTCTGTGTGAGTGCGAGGCCAAAGGGAGCTGTGTACTTGGAAAGCTGCTGAATCTCCCAATGAGATGAAGATATTGGAGATAAAAGATTTCTTGGTCTGGATCCTCTTCATGAAACCAAGTAAATGTAGCATTTGGTTCAAGCCTATCTTTGTTTTGAGTTGGCATATCTGACCCATTCATCAGTTGTGCTGGTGTAAAATCCTCACCCAAGATGTCCACTGGTGTTAGTAGCTCCCCCGTTGCCTGTGTGACTGCCCTACTTGCCTGAGACAGGGAAAGACAGAGCTCGGTGTAGATGTCCAACACGAGGAGACTTCCATTTTTACATCCCTTCGGATGCCTTTGCAATCCCTGAAGCCTTTCGCTGTGCCTCTTGAAGGGACTTCTGTAGCTGGAACAGTTCTTGGAGAACACTAGGAGTCCTGATGCTAAAGAAACAGAACCCGGGCCCAGCTGCAGCTTTGGGTGACAATGCAGCAGCTTAACCGCATGCTTGCATCTCAAAGTGACCTAAGGAAACTTCTGGCTTTCCAAGTTGGAGGTACTTGGGCCCTGGCAGCAGATGACTAACCCAGGATTATGGCTCTACTTAGCAAGTACAATAGGACAGGGGATCGGGGTTTGGAAAGGTCTGAAGTCTGTTTTCTTCCCAGGCGTTCCTGAGTTTCTGGGCTATTGTGTTGAGCCACAAGGTTGGCATAACTGGGCTGAATTCAGGAACAGTACTTGAGAAAGATATCCATGTTAAGAAATTAAAGAACATTCTACCAACACTTTGTCACTGTGCAGATGATCCAAAGCCTTATCAAACGCAGCCCTATGGGATCTGGAGAAGTCTGCTTTCTGAGTTACTCAGCTTGAAGCAGTCTGATTTTTTTTCCCCCTCAGTTTCTTCCAAGTGCTTCCAGACTGCAAAATTTCTGCTTTCTAGTTGTATGAAACCCTCAAACTTGGACTCCTTATTGCAAAAATTCCTCCAAATGCTGCATTGGTGTTCCTGCAGTCTCTTCATCCCTTCCAGGTCAATATAATCAATGGTCTAACTGCCTCTTTATATGGACTGAACTGAGCAAGGTTGAAATCTGAGGTCAGCCTGTCTAGTTGTATTAATGACCTGACCTAGGAGATGGCTATTTTCCAGCATTATAGAGGTATGATTAATAAAAATTTCATGTATTTAAGATGTACAAGGTAATATAGGTATACAATGTAAAATAGTTACCATAATCAAGCTCATTAACATACCTCCCTCATGCAGTTCCATCTGAGTATACTTGAGGCCTCTTAGCTAATTACAGTTAATAACTATACTTGAAGTCACCATGCTGCATATGTGATCTCCAGAAATTATCTAAAAATTGAATATTTACACACTTTGACCAATCTCTTCTCTCCTACCACCTCAGCCCCTGGTAATCAATAGTCTGTTACTAAGACTTTTAATTTCCTACAGAAGTGATCATGCAGTTTTATCTTACTGTGCTTGGCTTATATCACCTGGCATAATATCTTCCAGGTTCATCCACCTTGCAAATGGCAGGATTTCTTAAAGTGAAATAATATTCTTTTCTGTATGTACCACTTTCTTCATGTTGGCCAGAACTTAGGTTGTTTCCATATTAGCTCTTATGAATAAGGCTGCAATGAACATGGAATACAGATGTTTCAAGACAATTGTATTTCCTTAGTTATACACCCAGAAGTGGGATTGTTGGATCACATGGTAGTTTCTAATTTTGGGGAGACCTCCATATTGTCTGCCATAATAGCTGTGCCAATTTCCATTCCCACCAATAATGTATGAGTTCTTCTACTGCTTGAAGTTATTTCATCTTTTTGATAACAACAATTCTATGAGGTGACATCTCATTGTGGTTTTGTTTGCATTTCCCTGATTAGTGAGGTTGAGCATCGTTTCATGTAATAGCCATTTTGTATGTTTTGTTTGGAAAAATACCTATTCAGGTCCTTTGCTCTTTTTTACGGAGTTACTTTTTTTGCGATTGTGTCATGAGTTTTTAAAATGTTTTTGGAAATTAACCCCTTTATTGGACATATGGCTCAAGTATTTTTCCCGTAGGGTGCCTTGTCATTTTGCTGATCGTTTCCTTTGCTATAAAGCAGATTTTTAGTTTGTATTCCTTGTCTATTTTTGTTGTCTATACTTTTGATGTAAAATCAAAATCCTTGCTAAGATAGATTTTCCTATGTTTTCTTAAGAATTTTATGGTTTAGGCTGGGCGTGGTGGCTCACGCCTGTAATCCCAGCACTTTGGGAGGCCAAGGCAGGCGGATCACGAGGTCAAGAGATCAAGACCATCCTGGCCCATCTCTACTAAAAATACAAAAATTAGCTGGATGTGGTGGCACGTGCCTGTAGTCCCAGCTACTTGGGAGGCTGAGGCACAAGAATCACTTGAACCCAGGAGGCAAAGGTTGGAGTGAGCCAAGATTGTACCATCGTACTCCAGCCTGGCAACAGAGCGAGACTGACACACACAAAAAATTATGGTTTACAAGTCTTATGTTCACTTTGATTTTTTTTCTGTGCATGTTGCAAGAGAAGGGCCCAATTTTCTTATTTTGCATGTGAATGCCCAGGTTTCCCAATACCATTTATTGATGATTCTGCCCTTTCCCCTTTGTGTATTTTTGTTTTGTTTCTCACTATGTGGCACAGGCTAGAACCAAACTAGCCCCAAGCAATCCTCCTGCCTTAGCCTCTCAAGTAGCTGGGACTACAGGTGCCTGTCACTGTGCCATTCTTCATATTTTTATTGCCCTTATGGAAAACTTGATTTCATTTCTAGGTTCTTCTGTTTCATTGGCCTATATGTCTATTCTTACTGCCAGTAGGATATTGTCTTATACCTATGGCTTTGTTAATATAGTTTGAAGTTAGAAAGTGTGATCACTTCAACTTTTTCTCAATATTGCTTTAGCTATTTGGAGTCTCCTGTGAATCCATGTAAACTTCAAGATATTTCCATTTCTGTGAAATATCATTGGGATTTTGATAAGGATTGCAATGACCCTTTAGATTGTTCTTGGCAGTACGGACATTTGGACAATACTAAATCTAAAAATTCAAGAAGATAAGTGTTTTGGCCAGTTCCTGAAATCATTAAGCCGAATGTCTTTTACTAGTAACTCTGAAACCCGGCAAGGGTTGTTGAGCTCTCCTGACTCATGGGCTTACCTGTGCTGAATCCATGCTGAAGATAACACAGACTACTGTGGGAAAAGCATGAGTCGGCATGATTCAGTATCAGGGAGACCTGTCACTTACTGACTGTGTTGCCTAGAACAAAAATCTTTTTTTTTTAAATTATTTAAGTTCTAGGGTACATGTGCACAACGTGCAGGTTTGTTACATATGTATACATGTGCATGTTGGTGTGCTGCACCCATTAACTCATTTACATTAGGTATATCTCCTAATGCTATCCCTTCCCCCATCCCCTCCCCACAACAGGCCCTGGTTTGTGACGTTCCCCTTCCTGCATCCAAGTGATCTCATTGTTCAATTCCCACCTATGAGTGAGAACATGAGGTGTTTGGTTTTCTGTTCTTGTGATAGTTTGCTGAGAATGATGGTTTCCAGCTGCATCCATGTCCCTACAAAGAACACAAATTCATCCTTTTTTATGGCTGCATAGTATTCCATGGTGCATATGTGCCACATTTTCTTAATCCAGTCTGTCACTGATGGACATTTGGGTTGATTCCAAGTCTTTGCTATTGTGAATAGTGCCACAATAAACATACATGTGCATGTGTCTTTATAGCAGCATGATTTATAATCCTTTGGGTATATACCCAGTAATGAGATGGCTGAGTCAAATGGTATTTCTAGTTCTAGATCCTTGAAGAATCATGACACTGTTTTCCACAATGGTTGAACTAGTTTACAGTCCCACCAACAGTGTAAAAGTGTTCCTATTTCTTCACATCCTCTCTAGCACCTGTTGTTTCCTGATTAGAGACTTAAATGTTAGGCCTGGTGGTGACAAAATCTCTAAGCATTTGTCTGTAAAGGATTTTATTTCTCCTTCACTTATGAAACTTAGTTTGGCTGGATATGAAATTCTGGGTTGAAAATTCTTTTAAGAATGTTGAATATTGGCCCCTACTCTCTTCTGGCTTGTAGAGTTTCTGCTGAGAGATCTGCTATTGTGATGGGTTTCCCTTTGTGGGTAACCCAACCTTTCTCTCTGGCTGCCCTTAACATTTTTTCCTTCATTTCAACTTTGGCAAATCTGACAATTATGTGTCTTGGAGTTGCTCTTATCGAGGAGTATCTTTGTGGCATTCTCTGTATTTCCTGAATTTGAATGTTGGCCTGCCTTACTAGGTTGGGGAAGTTCTGGATGATATCCTGCAGAGTGTTTTCCAACTTGGTTCCATTTTCCCCGTCACTTTCAGGCACACCAATCAGAGGTAGATTTGGTCTTTTCACATAATGCCATATTTCTTGGAGGCTTTGTTCATTTCTTTTTACTCTTTTTTCTCTACATTTCTCTTCTAGCTTCATTTCATTCGTTTGGTCTTCAATCACTGATAATCTTCCAGTTGATCAAGTTGGTTACTGAAGCTTGTGCATTTGTCACATAGTTCTCATGTCATGGTTTTCATCTCTATCAGTTCTTTTAAGGTCTTCTCTGCATTGATTATTCTAGTTACCCATTCATCCATTCTTTTTTCAAGGTTTTTAGTTTCTTTGTGCTGGTTACGTAGTTCCTCCTTTAGCTCTGAGAAGTTTGATAGACCGAAGCCTTCTCTCAACTCGTTAAAGTCATTCTCCATCCAGTTTTGTTCTGTTGCTGGCAATGAGCTGTGTTCCTTTGGAGGGGGAGATGCGCTCTGATTTTTTAATTTCCAGCTTTTCTGCACTGCTTTTTCCCTGTCTTTGTGGTTTTATCTGCCTTTGGTCTTTGGTGACGTACTGATGGAGTCTTGGTGTGGGTGATCTTTCTGTTAGTTTTCCTTCTAACAGTCAGGATCCTCAGCTGCAGGTCTGTTGGAGTTTGCTTGAGGTCCACTCCAGACCCTGTTTGCCTGGGTATCAGCAGCAGAGGCTGCACAAGATAGAATATTGCTGAACAGCGAGTGTTGCTGTCTGATCCTTGCTCTGGAAGCTTTGTCTCGGTGTACCCAGCCGTGTGAGGTGTGATGTGTCGGTCTGCACCTAGTGGGGGATGTCTTCCAGTTAGACTACTCAGGGGTCAGGGACCACTTGAGCAGGCAGTCTGTTCATTCTCAGATCTCAACCTCCATGCTGGGAGAACAACTGCTCTCTTCAAAGCTGTCAGACAGGGACTTTTATATCTGCAGAGGTTTCTGTTGCTTTTTGTTTAGCTATGCCCTGTCCCCAGAGGTGGAGTCTACAGAGGCAGGCAGGCCTCCTTGAGCTGCAGTGGGCTCCACCCAATTCGAGCTTCCCAGCAGCTTTGTTTATCTACTTAAGCCTCAGTAATGGCAGGTGCCCCTCCCCCAGCCTCACTGCCACCTTGCAGTTAGATCTCTGACTGCTGTGCTAACAATGAGGGAGGCTCCGTGGGCCTGGGACCCTCTGGGCCAGGTGTGGGATATAATCTCCTGGTGTGCCATTTGCTAAGACCCTTGGTAAAGTGCAGTATTAGGGTGGGAGTTACCTGATTTTCCAAGTGTTTTGTGTCTCACTTTCCTTTGTCTAGGAAAAGGAATTCCCTTCCCCCTTGCACTTCCCAGATGAGGCAATACCTTGCCCTGCTTCAGCTCTCGCTGGTTGGGCTGCACCCGTGGACCAGCATCAACTGTCCGACACGCCCCAGTGAGATGAACCTGGTACCTCAGTTGAAAATGCAGAAATCACCCGTCTTCTGTGTCACTCACGCTAGGAGCTGAAGGCTGAAGCTGTTCCTATTCGGCCATCTTGGGCACCACCCAAAAATCTTAATCCATCAGAATCTGCCATTTCATTTGCCAAAAAGTCTTTATGATACTGTGAATACTGAAAGATAATTCATGTGGCATGTTTAATCAGGAATAGGGTAAACATTCAATAAATAGAAGTGTTTAATAGCAAAATAGCAATTCTTTTCAGCTGTCTCTTGCCAAAGATTTGCATTCCTAATCATGAGAATTTGTTCTTTTCATGAAATTAAAATGTTGTCATATCTGTATAGAGATTTATAATCTTACTAAATTCTGCCTTACCTTTGCATTTGATTTGTGAGCTGTTAAGGTTTATGGAACATAGTCTATGTCATGAGTTATGTGACAGGTACTCTACATATTCAACTTTATATACTCTAATATTCAGTTCATCCAGGTGGGTGTCAGAATGTTTTTTTTTTTGTTTTTTTTTGTTTTTTTTTTTTGTTTGTTTTTTTTTTTTTTTCAGATGAGGGTCATGAGATTCAGGAAAACAAACATGGCTTTAGACATTTGGTGAGTCACAGCCTGAACCAAAGTCTCTGATACCTTGTTTTTTCCACTCACACTAGTTGTGAAAATGATGCTGCTGACCCAGCAAATTAAGTTGGTTAGGATGCAAACCTTTGGGGGGAAGTAGGCTGGGCTAAGTCTAACTTTAAGAGCTCTCCAAATCACTTTCTCAGGGTCATTCACTTTGTTAACAGTATTTGAAATCCTGTAAACCAAGGACTTAAACTCTTATGTGATTTTCCTTTAAGGATTTTATACTTCATAGGGCCAACAAGGAGGATACTGAACAATCATAATTGCATATCTTTCCAATGAAGACTTTATTAAGGTGCATTGACACTTAGGAAAGCCTTATCAGGTAAGGTGATGCTTGACTTAAAATCTAAAAGATGAGAAGCTTACCAGTTGAACACTTCAAGTAAAGGATTTATATGAAGTGAGAAGAACATGTGCAGATGTTCAGAGGACTAGAAGAAAAAGACATCTAATTGGAGGGTTGCATGGCCAGGAGACTATTCACAGCTGCTCAGGTGGGAACAGTCCTCCTCCAGTCAGCAAGCTAAAGCTGATGCCAGGCCAGGCACAGTGGCTCACACCTATAATCCTGGCACTTTGGGAGGCCGAGGCAGGCAGATTGCCTGAGCTCAGGAGTTTGAGACCAGCCTCGGCAACATGGTGAAGCCCCGTCTCTACTTAAAAAAAGCTGGGCATGGTGGCATGTACCTGTTGTCCCAGCTACTCAGGAGGCTGAGGCAGAAGAATTGCTTGAACCGGGGAGGCAGAGGTTGAAGTGAGCTGAGATTGTGCCACTGGACTCCAGACCGAGCAACAGAGCAAGACTGTGTCCAAAAAAAAAAAAAAAAAAAAACTGACGCCCAGGTATGACTGAGTTAATTCTGGTTGGAGCTGTATTGTCCACAGGGAACAGGGGTCTCCATAAAATTACCTAGAACCAAACAGCATTGTAATGCCCACTGAAGTCTATAAATGGAGAGGTCACTGTTAGAGACTCTGATCTCCATACTGAATGAGCTTTCTGTGGAAGTACTTCATGATCCCAAATTGACTAATTTTGCCTCCTTGGACCTCCTAAAAACCTTATGTGGCATCTTTAGTAGAGACTGAAATGCCACGTTTTAGCACTTCAATATCTCATTTCAAAACACATAATAGCATGTAAGGATTACTACAGACACTTAATGGCATTCTCTTGGTGAAAATGAACTATGTTGAAGCCAAGAACCAGACTGACTGGGGGTGATAGGACCTCTTTTGATTCCACTTCTTGGTTGGATACCAGATGACCTGTCGTAGGCAGCAGGTCCCAATTGCAAGATCACGAGATAAGATCCTCTGACTCTACGCAGCCAAAGCGTATCTGAGTTTCTATGTGCGCAATAGCATGCATAAGGTCTGAAGGCAAAAAACAGCTGAAGAATAAATCGTCTCATAAGAACATCTGGCTCCTTTATAGGAAAAAATTACTGTCAACTCTTTCCTGGTCACACTAGAAAGAGGAGATGATGCTTTAATCTCAGTTAAGCTGTGCAAAGATCCCACTTCCCTGGTTCTCCTGGGCATCTCCTGTGTGAATTGGACTCCAGAACCTTCATAGAATGGAAACTCTCATCCTTTAGCCTAGCTCTGGATTTCAGTGTGGTGGGCAGAAAGATCCGAGACAACACAGGCAGAAACAGAACTGTGGCTAGGAAGAAGCAATTTCTTTATAGGACTAAGGGTGCTATCAATCTCACATGTCAAGGTTGACGTTGCAGACAAACAACGTAGGTCCACAAAACTTTCCCAAAACTGACAGGAGGGAGGAGCCATACCTCTGCAAGACAACGTATTACAGATTGATACCACAGTTGCAGAGGAATAAGGATTTCCAAAAATACCTTCTTTATGTAAATATAAGTGAGAAAGTGCTTGCAAAAATTCTGACAACCCAGGAATTGCTGGTGCATTTATAATTTTTAAAACCTCCTTTGGTCTGGCAAACTTGATAACATTTGTCCACTGTGGTAACATTGGCTGTGGAGGGTACAAGAGCAGCGCAGGGCCAAATCTTGCTCTTCCCCTTCTGGACTTGCCCAGGTTTGCACAGTCAAGTCTGCAGTCTTGGGCTCCTCTGGGCCAGTTCAGCCCTTGGCTTAGATGTGCATCTTATTAATGGAAGAATGAGGGCAGAGGTCCTGTCACAACTACATGGGTACCAAATGAGGGAATACAGACAACTTAGAGATAATACTTAAAGGATGGGATTAATGAGTCACGACTGCCTAAGCCAAAATGGGCACCAACAGCCTTGCCATTGGAGGTAGGGTGGGAACAGCAGGACTTGGCAACCATTACTGAGAAAAACACGAATTCTATATGAGAAATGATGCAAGGAAAGTTGTTATATCCTTTGTCCAAGACTGGTCAGTGTATGTTTGAACTTGCAGCATTGGAGTCTCTTCATTATAAAATATTTTAAGATCATTAGGTCTGGGCTGGCCCAGGCCTGCCTAGGAAAATTCACTTGCAGGTTGTCTTCACAGTTCCTGTGGCTGCTTTTGCAAAGCTGTAGAGTTAAGATAATGTTGAATATGGTGTCATTCTACAACACATGATGCTGTGTGTGACTCTCCCTTGACTGGGGAGTGATAAGTTAACAGCCAGGTCTTGAGCCTACACGGCTGGATTTGTGTGTGTGTGTGTGTGTTTTTAAGTAGTGGCATATGGAGTTCAAAACTTTTGTTTCAAAGAGACTCACATGCACACGGCTATTGTCTGTGGCCACTTTGTGTGCCTGGTGTAGTGGAAAGCCAAAGGAAGCTATGCACTTGAGAAGTTTCTAGGTTCCCAAGTGAGATAAAAACATGGTAGATATACTTTCTTAGATTTTTCAAACCTAGTATATAAACCATTGGATTAATGTCTGTTCTGCTTCCGAGTTGGTGTATCTGACACTGTTGCCAGTTGTGTGTGTATACAATGCCCATCTCAAGATGGTAAGTAGTGGTGGAAGCTACTCCTATTGCCTGGGTCTAAGATACCAACCTCTCCAAGTTTTGCTTTTGCTCCATTAGGTGCACAAACTAAGACTAGGTCAGCATTATCTCTCCCTCCAAATAACTAAGGGTAGGAGAGGCTGGCTTAGCTCTTCTCCTTCTAGGCGCGTTCCTGAAGCTGGTTGGGCATTTGTTATACAACATTGTTCAAAACCGTCTTGCAGATCTCATGTGAAACTCTGCGTGCTGCTTGACATTGCTGATCTTGGTTTTTCTTAGCCATATTTTCAACTTTATTTGTCCTAAATGAGCTACTTGAGAGGAGGCAGTGTAGCCAAGTGCCTCCTTGAATTATTGTGACTAGAACAATCATGCAAGAACACTTTGCTCTTGACAAAGCGATGGGTATGGGGTCTAGGTTTGGAAACCTAACTTCTTGTAGTGACTTCTCCCAGCAAGGCTGCAGATGAACTAGTGTAGAAAGTGGTATATCTTTTGCAGGTTATAAGGTTGGCCAGTGCTATGAGGAATTAGAAAAATAGACATGTATATATTGATCCAATTGACTTTTTTTTCTATCTGGTTTAATGAGAAATTAAATCTCTGACACAAACTATAAGTCAGAAACCTAATACTTCCTGGGGCCAGTGTGGGCAAAGAAGCTCTTTAGCTCAATGTTTCTGGTGGGTCAGGAAGGCCACATCCCATTTTTGTTCTTACAATAAGTCTTGGGGCTTTCAATAGCCTCTAGTATGGCAGAAAATTGGTTTTATAAATACCTTCTGCAAGGCCAGTTTCCAGGAAGAATAGTGCGGAGGGCCCTGCGGGGAAAGACTGCAGCTGGGAAGCACCAGGAAGGTCACCGAAGTCATGCTGTCCTCAACTACCTCTTTACCCCTTTCACGGGGAAAGTTTGTGGACAAACAGTGGCTACTGGTGACCTACTAAGAAAGAATAGGTTTAAAGAAAGTCAGGAATGACAAACCCAGAGCAGTTTCTCTTTTTAACTGGAGAGGCAAGCGTCCTATCCAACACGGACCCATTGAGTATACGAAAGAAAATGTGCTATGAGAGACTTCCACAGAAGATACAGTCGCCTGTCAAATTTGAAGACAGTACTGGCTGAGAATGAAGCAGCTGTCTGCCACTGGGGTCTGAGTCGAGCATGTTTTTTATGTTAGGGATATTCGTCTTTGGCTAGAGTCAGAGGGAGCACACTGGCTCTGCCAAACCACCAAAAAGGAGTTACGAGGTGCCCTATAAGGATGTTTCCCTAGCCTTTAGGGTTTTAACTGGCACAGAACTGACTCAGTGAAAGAACCTAGATGTGGCTTGAAGTCACTTCCAAGCAGGATGTTGCTCTGGGAAATTCTCCATATTCCTAGCTTGGTGTTCTTTGCATCTACCCTATCTCTGCCTAAACATTGATCTTCCTCCTCTTCCCTGGTTAGAGGGTTGCAGGGCCTGCGACTGTCCCCAGACACTCAGATGTGAAGTGGTTCTGATCCAGTCAGCAAGCTGAAGTCAGTGCCCAAGGATGAGTCTCAGAACCAATGCCTACTTGGGACTGTGTCATCCATAGAGAACGAGAGCTCCTGTTAGATGCTGTTACATGGGACGACATCATCCACAGAGGACGAGAGTTCCTGTTAGATGCTGTTACATGGGACTAGGTCATCCACGGAGGACGAGAGCTCCTGTTGGACGCTGTTACATGGGACTAGGTCATCCACGGAGGACGAGAGCTCCTGTTAGACGCTGTTACATGGGACTAGGTCATCCACAGAGGACGAGAGCTCCTGTTAGACGCTGTTACATGGGACGACGTCATCCACGGAGGACGAGAGTTCCTGTTGGATGCTGTTACATGGGACTAGGTCATCCATAGAGGACGAGAGTTCTTGTTAGATGTTGTTACTTGGGACTATGTCATCCATGGAAAACAAGAGTTCCTGTTAGATGCTGTTACATGGGACCAAGCGGCCATCATTCCAGCATCCACTCTTCTCTCTAAACAAATGGCTGTAGGAGATACAGATCTCAATACTAGGTGGGACTTTCTGTGGAGACATCTTATGACCTAAAGCTGACTTTGCCTTTTTAGACACCTTAATCTTTAGGGCATCCTCAGAAAATAAAATACCACTGTTCAGCAATTTACCCATTCCTTTTTAAACAATGGAATGATTGTTGCAGAGGAGTCTGGCATCTTAATATAAACCATGAAGCCAAGGGCCAGATTGTGAGGTGGAGAGAGCATTTCTTCTGGTTCCACTTGGGTTGGGTACAGGGTGACCCCGTGCTAACTGGTAAAGCCAGGAAAGTTTCATTTGCTGTATGAGGATAGGGCATAACTCTGAGGTTTGGTGCACATAAGTGCATGTAAGTTGGCCTGCAGCAAAACATAGAAGTACAGGGATGAGGAGTCTGATCCTAGAAAGACTTGGTTCCTTCCTAGGAAACAATTTTCTGTGAAATCCTCACTTTAGAAATAGTAGGTGATCCCATTCATCTTAGTCCAGCTGAGTGGTAGTCCTATTTCCCTGGTTTTTCATGGGAGTCTTATGTGTGAATTAAAATCTGGACTGTTGATAACCTTTAGGTAGTGTCATCTTTTAATGTAGCCACCTCTGCAATGGTGTGTGTAATCTTAGCTTCAGTGTCAAATGTCTGGGGATTTTTTAGTATGAGCTAAGAACTACGGGAGAACGGAGTTATGAAAAGAATGCATGAATATGCTTACATATACCCATTATGGTGACTCTGAATTCGAAGATGCAGGACCTGGGTGCCGTGGAGGGTAAGAATCATGCCCAGGATGAATGAGATCTTGTCAGGATATAAATGTTGGGCTCCAGTGTTCACAGCGTGTTTTGATCAAACCATCTTCAAAAGCTGAAACTGAAAATATGGAAATCGCCCTGCTTGAAGGAGCAATCCAAAACTCCTCCCTGTTAATAACTAACTTCTCAAGGATCATAAAAAACCCCATGATTTCCTTGAAGTTTTGTATAACTAGATGAGAGTTGGGTTCAGCAGGAGTGAGTCTTGGATAGGAGAATGTTTCAGAACCTGGGGGCTGAAAGGCAAGAAAAGAACTGTCCCATCTTGATCTATTTGGGAAAATCAAACTGGATTATGTTAATAAAAAAATTGGAGGGGGCATGTTGGAGAAGGGGTGAAAGAGTCAGCTGAGGTGTGATAGAGGTTTTCCTGTGTTTGGACTTTGATGGAAATCTAAGGAATCTTCACACTCCATTGAAGGTCAAAGTCACTAGTTCCTTAAACTGTTGGGTGCCAATGATGATCTTCAGGGCTCAGTGGGCAGGAAGTAGTGTATGTGAGCCACGCATACCACTCCCACCCCTCTGCTGCTGCTGCTGCTGCTTCTGCTTCTGCTTCTGCTTCTGTGCTTAGATTCAAAGCAGCATGTACTCTGTGGCTTAGCGCTGGTGACTGGCTTCATAATACTTAAATCTTTATAATCAGACATGAGAGCTTCAAAGCATTTATTTTAAATCCTACCCCCAACTCCCTCCCGTTAGTCTTCTCCTAGCAGCAGCAGGAAAATCAGCTCAATTCAGCTTCCATCCCTATGGAGGTGTCTCACACTATTGCTGTTTCCCTTCTCAGCTTCATAAACTTCTGCTATATCTAGGAGTGGTCACTTGTAGAAGCCCATGAGTTTTGTTCCTTGTTTCCTTTTATTACATCTACTGGCTAGTATCCGCATTCCTATCTTGAATGGTCATCATGGCCGGTTGTATCCCCAACGTGGACCAGAGAAGGTAGCCATGCCTGACCTTGATGGTGCCTCATATTTTTTCTAGGGACCTCAGAGCTAGGCAGACAAACAAGGGATTGCAGAGCCAGAAATAGAACTGAAGTTCCAAAAAGTCCATCTCTTGATAAGCATGAGAAGGTAATGTTAATCAGTTTTATATCAAGGTTCACATAACTACAGACAACCAGCACAGCTCTGCAGAATCTGGTTTTATTCCAGAACTGAAACACTTTGCAGGAAAAAGCAGGTACCCCTGGAGGAGACTGCCATTGACTGAACTTCTGGTTGCAAAGGAAGGAGGACTCTCATAAATCTTGCCATGTGATCAGAATTTGGAAAGAGTTTACAAAAATGGTGACACGCGAAGGCATTTTAGATTTAATACAAACCAAAAATTTAAAGTTATTAAAACAAATTGGATATTTGTCTTCTATGGCAACATTCAGCCGTGCAGGGCTGAATCTTATACTTCTCTTTATGGTTACACCCAGGCTCGCACAGTCAGGTCTTCCGGCTCAGGGGCCAACTCTACCCTCGGCTGAGATTGGGGAGCCAGAGGCTCTTTATGACTACAGAGGCAGCAGGATGTGAGAACTGCAGACACTTAGGGAGAAGGTAATGTTTTTCAAGGGATGGGATGAATGGGTCACAGCCTAAACCAAAATGTGCCAAGTGCTCTGCCACTGGACATGCGTTGAGAGGTGTGGCAGCACGTGGCAACCTTTGACATTTTATTAGACCTGTAAGGTTTGATATTTGAGAAAACACAAAGTATAACACCCCATTGTCCAGGACAGGTCCGTGTAGATGTGAGCCTCTAATGTTGGAGTTTCCTCCATATGAGATTTTGGTAACATCCTCATCAGGTCAGGAATGACACAGGCCTGCCTCGGAAAATGACTTGGAGACTGTCTCCTTATACTTTTTGTAGCTTACTTGGCCAAGCTACAGGGTTAAGAATGGTGTTGCCTTCTTATAGAAGAGCCCTGGATAATTTTTTTTTTTTTACTTCAATTACAATTTCGATTGCATTAAAGCTGTTTTGAGTAGTGACAACATTTTGACAATATTGCAGCACTATTCACAATAGCAAAGACTTGGAATCAACCCAAATGTCCATCAGTGACAGATTGGATTAAGAAAATGTGGCACATATACACCATGGAATACTATGCAGCCATAAAAAAGGATGAGTTTGCGTCCTTTGTGGGGACATGGATGCAGCTGGAAACCATCATTCTTAGCAAACTATCACAAGAACAGAAAACCAAACACCGCATGTTCTCACTCATAGGTGGGAACTGAACAATGAGATCACTTGGACTCAGGAAGGGGAACATCACACACCGGGGCCTATCATGGGGAGGGGGGAGGGGGGAGGGATTGCATTGGGAGTTATACCTGATGTAAATGACGAGTTGATGGGTGCAGCAGACTAACATGGCACAAGTATACATATGTAACAAACCTGCATGTTATGCACATGTACCCTACAACTTAAAGTATAATAATAATAAATAAATTTAAAAAAAATAAAAAAAAAAAAAGACAATATTCTAAATTCAAAGAGACTTTTGTGTTTCAGCCAAGCAGGTTCTAAAGCCAGGATCCTAAGCCAAGTGTCTCATTCAGATAATAAACCTGAAGACAAACCTGTAACTGTCTTGCTGAGGTAGCATGTCTCATGGGATTACTAGCCCTGAATCAATGCTGAGGGTAAAGCAGAGTGCTGTGAAAAGAGCATAATTCAGCATCAGACATCTCTAATTCACTGGCTGTGTTGCCTGGTATAAAATTCTTATTCTGAATCTGACATCTCACCTGTAAAAGTGGACTAATGGTCTCTTTATGATTCTGTGAGTGCTAAAAAATGATTCATGTGGCCTCTTAGGTCAATACCCAGCAGAGAATAAGCATTCAATAAATAGAAGCTATTTTTCCATTCAATACAATTGTATTCAACATTCCAAACCATTATGTTGTCAATTCTTTGCCAGATATTTGCATTACTGTCCATTAGAATTCTTTTCACAGGATAATAGAAAATGTACCCTCTTACCTACATAAAAGCTTACAACTTTACCAATTAAACCCTACCCTGTCTTTAAATTTAAGTTTATATGAGCTGAAGGAAAACATTTATGGAATGCCTTCTATTTCACAGGCTATGTGCCAGCTACCCTAGCCACTCAACTTCATGTACTCAAATCAGTTCATCCAGTGGGCAGTAGCGTGCTTTTTAGATGAGGATCATGAGATTCAAAGAATGATAAACATGGCTTAGTATCCTATGGGTGAGTCACAATCTGAACCAAGGTCTGATAACTTGACATTTTTCCCCACTCTCACGCTATATATAATAAATGATGCTGACCCATCTGGTTGACTTAGGGTGCAAACCTTTGGGAAAGTAGGCCAGGTTGGGTCTCTGACTCTAGATCAGAGCAATTCTGATTTCTCTTGGTCATTCATTTCATTAAACAGTGTTGGAGCCCCTACTGTGAACAAGGACTATGGACACAAATTTGATCTTGAAGTTCATAGCCTATAGGCACAGACATTCAAGTGACTGCATGATCACAGTAGTCAATTATTTCACGGAAGGTCATGTAACAAATGAGACTTATGGATTCTCGAATATTTTGCTTGATTTAAAATCTTATAAATGAAGTTCCCAGTTGGACAGTCGAAGTGAAGGGTTTACACGTGGTGAGAATATGTGCAAATGCTCAGGAATAGATCAAAGCACCTGATTGGAGGGTTTCACGATCAGCAGACTATTCACAGCTGTGTAAATAGGAAGCTGTTCTGCTCCTGTCAACCGCAAGGTAAAGCTGACACCCAAGCATGACTGAGTCAACTATGGGGAGCTATGTCATAGAAAAGGTCCCTATAAAATGCCGTTACCTAAGACCAAACGGCCACTATTCCAATGTCCATTGGTGTCTTATTTTTCTCATTACTGAAGGACTGATTAGTCCTTTCTAATGAGTAATTTCTCATTGATTGATGTGCAAGACCTGCTTCTCTTGGATCCCGTAGTTGCCTGAATCATCTCGTGTGTTATTCCACATGACTTGAATTTCCCACTAGTCAGTAAATGTGGGTTGGCCAGAGCACTTTAGCTTCCTTCTGTAAGCCTTTCAGCTTTCATGTTTCTTGAATGCCTTCTGGTATGGGTTTTCCTTGTAATTTGCATAGTTGAACTAGTTTCTGCTACATGATACAATGTTGCAGAGGCCAGGCATGGAAATGCTATTGCTGTTATCTTGGCATTGGGGTGACAAGATGCTTTTACATAAGGGAAGCTCTCAGGCCTAATTGCATTTGACAGGCTTCCATGCATCCCTAAATTCTGGTGTCTCATCAGTCACTCCAGAGATGAGAATCAATGCAAAATCAAAATCTTGAAGAAAATTGAAAGCAATCAACATGGTCATCTGTGATTCTCTCTCAAGATGAACTTGAACCATGAACAGTTGACCAATTCCTCCATCTTTGGTATGCAGGATTCTGATGAAGGTTGAATGACCCCAACTATATCCTGACATTTTGGATACATAAGTAGCCACATCTAGCTGCAGGTAGTTAATATAGTCATCACTCACTGATTCGTGCCTTGTGATACCTGGGAGTCTGATAGGAAAACAAGTGAGCTGGGATGGGATTGAGACTTTCCTATGTTAGACTTAGCAAATATGTGTAGACACCATGGTTACAATTTGCAAAGGTTCCAAAGATTCACCAGTGTCCTCACTGCAGAGTACAAAACATGTCCTACAGGCTTTAAGGGCAACCAGTAGTGTGCATAAGTAATGTCACATATTACCTAAACCTTTCATTCCTGTGTAATTTGACTCGTATACTTATAGCAGCGGGCACTGTCCATGAGTAAGCAAAAGTGACTGGCACTAATGGTGATGTCTTAAACTATCACTCTTCTCAGCTTCTGAGTCTAGAACTTACCCCCATTGAAGGTGGAGCTTTCATTCTTGATTTCACTCTTCAAAAGCGGTTTGTATACACAAGAATGTTTTTTTACTCGCCTGAGTCCTGATTTTGTTGAATTGAACTGGCTTGTCCTGACCTAGACCTAGGTTCTATTGAGCCACAACAAGAAAGTGATGGGACAGGAGTCAAGGAGGGGGTTTGACTTCTCCAGATGTTGAAGTCACCACTGGATATTGCTGTGATGGGGCATGGGTTTTTCTCAATGAAGGCAGGAACAACTAAGATGGCTCTGGGTGGAGTTTAAACATCCATTATGAAAACAAAATCCCAGCCAGTAACAAGAGCTCCCCCTTCTGTGATTGTCCCCATGAAGGTGTCAGAGAAGACGCCAGGCCTGTCTTCCATGCTGCTTTATTTCCTGAGATCTCAGTACTGGGCAGACAGGATGGCACCTTCTTGGTGAAAATAAACCAATCTTGCTCTTTCAAAATTGCAGTTCTATATCTGGGAGGATAGTCGTCTTATGTAGATAAGAAGGTACAGTCAGTTTTATATCAAGGTTCACATAAATGCAGACTACCAGCACAGGTCAATAGACTTCATCCTTCTAAAACCAGACATTCAGGAGAGATAAAGCAGGCACCCTGAAAGACATTGTATCTACTGAATTTTTGGTTGCAAAGGAAGGATTCTCATAAGTAAGTACTTGCCTAATTATGTTCCCATGACAGTGCTTGCAAAAATGCTGATATCCCATTTAACACCTTGGTACACTAAACCACAATTTCTTAAAAAATATCCTTTAGACAAATTGGATATGTTTGTCTCCTATGGCAACATTAGCAGGTCAGGATTGAATCCTGCAGTTCGCTTTCTGGGTGTACCCAGGTTTGCATGGTCAGGCCTGCAGGCTCAGGGCTCCTCAGGAGCAGCTCAACCCTGAGCTCAGATGTACTGTTGTGTAATGAGATGAATGAAGTCAGAGCAGGGACTTAACGACTACATTGGGGCCAGGATGAAGAAAGGAAAACAAATTGGAAGAGGTAAAACTTAAGAAGGAATGGAAGGGTGGCAGGGTCATAGCTACCTATTCCAAAATGTGCACTAACTGCTCTGCCACTGGACATAGATAGGGAGGGGCTGAACTTGGCAAATTTTGTTGACATAAGATATACCAGGTCATTAAGACTTGATATGTGACAAAAGACAGTGTCATTCCATTGTCCAGGACAGGTCAGTACAGATGTGATTGTTTTGTTTTAACCTTGGAGTTTCCTCATTACAAAAGACCCTCATCGGGTATGGGCTGACCCAAGCCTGTCTAGGAAGACAACCTGCACTGTCTCCTCACTTTCTGTGTCTTTGCCAAGCTACAAAGTCAAGATAAAGGTGAAATATTGTTATAGAATAGCATTTATGTGTGGGACTCTCCATTGACTGAGGGAGTTAGTTAAAATGTAATAGGCAGGTATTGTGATATTGTGACTAAATGGATAGAAAACAATAAAAGATCAGTGAGACCTGGAGCCCAGAACTTTTGTTTCAAGGTGACCCATGTGCATTTAATTCATATGTGAATGTTCTACCTGGCCTGTGTGAGAGGTCAAAGGAAGCTGCGAATTGGAAAAGCTTTTGGGTCTTCTAATAAGATGAAGATAATGGAGATGATGTCCTTCCTGTCCTAGATTTATATTTGGCTAAAGCCAAGAGTGTCTTTTGAGTTGCCACATCTAACCCCACCACTACAGTTGAGCATGTATGTGATGCTCATCCCAGAATGGAGAGTGGCAGTAGAAGTTATCTCAACTGTGTCTGAGTACTGGGCTCTTGAAGTAACTGTTTTCTTTGCCTCAACTAGCTCTGCAGAAGCTAAGACTGTGTTGGCAACATCTCTTCACTTCGAATACCTACGGGTAGGAGAGGTTTGCCTGTCTCTGCTCCATCTGGGCTCTTATTCCTGAAGCCAGAGGGGCATGTTTCTTTATAGTACAATATCTTCTGAAGCTGAGAATAAGGTGTTTAATGGGCAAAGAGTTTCCATCAGGGTGATAAAACTTTTGGAAATGGATAGTGGTGATGGTTGTACAACATTAAGTATGCCACTGAGTTGTACACTTGAATGGTTGAGGTGGTGAATTTTATGTCATACATAGTTTACCATAACAAAAATGTTAATGTAATTTTTTAAACCCTTCTTAAACCATCTCTTAGATCTCACACAAGATATGACCAGAAGCTAATGGGAGTCCTCCATGATCTGGTCAATCCTTGCTTTCTGGACACATTCTCAAAATAGCTTTAGTTGTCTTCAAATGTGCCACTTTTGAGAGCAAGATGGCATAACCAAGTGCCTCCTAATGGGTTGTAAAGAAAAGAACCATATATTTCACTTGGTCCCCTTTTTCCTTGTGCTTGACAACCAGTTATTCTGAAGTTAGTTTGTCTGAAGCTTACTCAGCACTTAACAAGTACCTGGATGATGAATGGAAAAGACAAGACACAGCAGTTAGAGGAACCAGCAGAGATTAAGGAAGTGTTAGGCTGGAGTTCATCTGGGGAAAAAATGGACCCCCAGGCTTGAGATTCCTGAGAAAAGACTTCTTGCCATACTGGAAAGAATATTTACCTGACAGAATATTTACCCAACTGTTAAACTGCGTGTTCAACAGTTTCCAGGCAGGGCATAATTATCCTTAAAAAAAAATGTAGGGATCTGTGTCATCTAATGTTGCCAAGAAGGTTGTTTTGTAGCGTAATGGCAGGCTGTGTGGTAAGTGTCCTTGGGTCAGCCTGGGAAGCGTGAAAGTTGCTTTATGCTGATAAGCCCTGTTCTCAGCTAAAGGCAGAGATTTGAGGCAGAGAAGGGTAGCTGTGTGGACAGTGGTCTAAGACTTCTAGCCGACAACAAGCAGTTTAAAACCCCATATTGTGACTCACTTCAACCAAAGGGTTAATAAGATAGTTCTGCAACCTACAGATTCCGTTAAAGGAAGGGATTTATAAAACTGAAGGCTGTGGAGTGATGTTAAAGGTTGAAGGAAGACATACGCTCTTAGTCCCTGGAAAGACAACATACCTTCCACAGAAAGCTTATAAACCTGTGGTGCTCATAAGTGGTGGGTTTATCTTTGCTACTTGCCAGGGAAATAGCAGGATTGTCTGCTTGGTCTTGTTGGTTAATAGAACCAAAATATCATCTGCCATGGGATGTTCAATTGATACACTAAACTAGTTATTTGACTATTGGGTAAGAAGGACTTTAAGTCTCTAAATACGATTCATTTTATTGATTCAGTTAACTTATTCCTGTGTGCTTAAGATGCATATTTGGTGCTTCTGAGGTTAATTATTTGTATGTTGACTTTCAGTTATCTTCAAATATGGAAAAACTGGCCAATATTTCAGTGTTTCCTGCCTCTTCTCTCTTCAGATACTCCAACAGTGCATCTTTTAGGCTAGAGTATGCCCACAATTTTTTTTACATTTTCAAAAATATCTTTATGCTTTTACATATGTGTGCATATTTACTTATGGATAAAGGGAGAAAGAAAAAGCATGCTCTCTATATCTATATATCGATATATAGAAAGTTCTGTGGTACAGGTGTAGACTGTACAGATTTGTTACATAGGTATACACATGCCATGGTGGTTTGCTGTACCCATCAACCCGTCATCTACATTAGGTATTTCTTCTAATGCTATCCCTCCTCTACTCCCCTGCCCCCCTGACAGGCCCCAGCGTGTGATGTTCCCCTCCCTGTTTCCATGTGTTCGCATTGTTCAATTCCCACTTATGAGTGAGAACATGCAGTGTTTGCTTTTCTGTTTTTGTGTTGGTTTGCTAAGAATGATGGTTTTCAGCTTCATCCATGTCCCTGAAAAGGACAGGAACGCATCCTTTTTTATGGCTGCATAGTATTCTGTGGTATATATGTGCCACATTTTCTTTATCCAATATATCATTGATGGGCATTTGGGTTGGTTGCAAGTCTGCTATTGTGAATAGTGCCACAATAAACATACATGTGCATGTGTCTTTATAGTAGGATGATTTATAATCCTTTGGGTATATACCCAGTAATGGGATTGCTGGGTCAAATGGCATTTCTAATTCTAGATCCTTGAGGAATTGCCACACTGGTTCACAATGATTGAATTAATTTACACTTCCACCAACAGTGTTAAAATCATTCCTATTTCTCCACATCCTTTCCAGCATCTGTTGTTTCCTGACTTTCTAATGATCACCATTCTAACTGGTGTGAGATGGTATCTCATTGTGGTTTTGATTTGCATTTCTCTGATGACCAGTGATCTTTTTTTCATGTTTGTTGGCTGCATAAATGTCATCTTTTGAGAAGTGCCTGTTCATATCCTTCACCCAGTTTTTGATGGGGTTGTTTGCTTTTTTCTTGTAAATTTAAGTTCTTTGTAGATTCTGGATATTAGCCCTTTGTCAAATGGATAGATTGCAAAGGTTTTCTCCCACTCTGTAGGTTGCCTGTTCACTCTGATGATAGTTTCTTTTGCTGTGCAGAAACTCTTTAGTTTAATTAGATCCCATTTGTCAATTTTGGCTTTTGTTGCCATTGCTTTTGGTGTGTTAGTCATGAAATCTTTGCCCATGCCTATATCCTGAATGGTATTGCCTAGGTTTTCTTGTAGAATTTTTAGGTTTTAGGTCTTATGTTTAAGCCTTTAATCCATCTTGAGTTAATTTTTGTATAAGGTGTGAGGAAGGGGTACAGTTTGTTTTGTGCATATGGCCAGCCAGTTTTCCCAACACCATTTATTAAATAGGGAATCCTTTTCCCATTGCTTGTTTTTTTCAGGTTTGTCAAAGATCAGATGGTTGTAGATATGTGGTATTTCCAAGGCCTCTGTTCTGTTCCATTAGTTTATATCTGTTTTGGTACCAGTACCATGCTGTTTTGGTTACTGTAGCCTTGTGGTATAGTTTGAAGTCAGGTAGGGTGATACCTCCAGCTTTGTTCTTTTAACTTAGGATTGTCTTGGCTATGCAGGCTCTTTTTGGTTCCATATGAAATTTAAAGTAGTTTTTTTCTAATTCTGTGAAGAAAGTCAATGGTAGCTTGATGGGGATAGCATTGAATCTATAAATTACTTAGGGCAGTATGGCCATTTTCATGATACTGATTCTTCCTATCCATGAGCATGGAAAGTTCTTCCATTTGTGTTCTTATTTCCTTGAGAAGTGGTTTGTTGCTCTCCTTGAAGAGGTCCTTCACATACCTTGTAAGTTGTATTCGTAGGTATTTTATTCTCTTTGTAGCAGTTGTGAATGGGAATTCACTCATGATTTGGCTCTATTTGTCTGTTAATGGTGTATAGGAATGTTTGTGATTTTTGTACATTGATTTTGTATCCTGAGACTTTGCTGAAGTTGCTTATCAGCTTGAGATTTTGGGCTGAGATGACGGGGTTTTCTAAAGATACAATCATGTCATCTACAGACAGACAATTTGACTTCCTCTTTTCCTATTTTAATACCCTTTATTTCTTTCTTCTGCCTGATTGCCCTGGCCAGAACTTCCAGTACTATGTTGAATAGGAGTGGTGAGAGAGGGGCATCCTTGTCTTGTGCTGGTTTTCAAAGGGAATGCTTCCAGTTTTTGCCCATTCAGTATGATACTGGCTGTGGGTTTATCATAAATAGCTCTTATTTTGAGATACATTCCATCAATACCTAGTTTGAGAGTTTTTAGCATGCAGGGCTGTTGAATTTTGTCAAAGGCCTTTTCTGCATCTATTGAGCTAATCATGCGGTTTTTGTCATTGGTTCTTTTTATGTGATAGATTATGTTTATCGATTTTGTGTATGTAGAAACAGCCTTGCATCCCAGGGACAAAGCCGACTTGATCGTGGTGGGTTAGCTTTTTGATGTGCTGCTGGATTTGGTTTGCCAGTATTTTATTGAGGATTTTTGCATCGATGTTTATCAGGGATATTAGCCTGAAATTTTCTTTTTTTGTTGTGCCTCTGCCAGGTTTTGGTATCAGGATGATGCTGGCCTCATAAAATGAGTTAGGGAGGATTCCCTCTTTTTCTATCGATTGGAATAGTTTCAGAAGGAATGGTACCAGCTCCTCCTTGAACCTCTGCTAGAATTCGGCTGTGAATCTGTTTGGTCCTGGAGTTTTTCTGGTTGGCAGGCTATTATTGCCTCAGTTTCGGAGCTTGTTATTGATCTATTCAGGGATTGGACTTCTTCCTGGTTTAGAATTGGGAGGGTGTATGTGTCCAGGAATTTATCCATTTCTTCTAGATTTTCTAGTTTATTTGCATAGAGGTGTTTATAGTATTTTCTGATAACTTGTATGTCTGTGGGATCAGTGGTGATATCTCCTTTATCATTTTTTATTGCATCTATTTGATTCTTCTTTTTTTATTAGTCTGGCTAGCAGTCTATTTTGTTGATCTTTTCAAAAAACTCGCTCCTGGATTTTTTTTTTTTAAAAGGGATTTTCGTGTCTCTATCTCCTTCAGTTCTTCTCTGATCTTGTTTATTTCTTGTCTTCTGCTGGCTTTTGAATTTGTTTGCTCTTGCTTCTTTAGCTCTTTCAATTTTGATGTTAGTGTCAATTTTAGATCTTTCCTGCTTTCTCTTGTGGGCATTTAGTGCTATAAATTTCCCTCTATTCACTGCTTTAAATGTGTCCCAGAGATTCTGGTACGTTGTGTCTTTGTTCTCATCGGTTTCAAAGAACTTATTTATTTCTGCCTTAATTTTGTTATGTACCCAGTAGTCATTCAGGAACAGGTTGTTCAGTTTCCATGCAGTTGTGCCGTTTTGAGTGAGTTTCTTAATCCTGAGTTCTAATTTGATTGCACTGTGGTTTGTCATGATTTGTGTTCTTTTGCATTTGCTGAAGTGTCTTCCAATTATGTGGTCAATTTTAGAATAAATGCGATGTGGTGCTGTGAGAAGAATGTATATTCTGTTGATTTGGAGTGGAGAGTTCTGTAGATGTCTATTAGGTCTGCTTGGTCCAGAGCTGAGTTCAAGTCCTGAGTAGGTTTGTTAATTTTCTGTCTCCGTTGATCTAATATTGACAGTGGGCTATTAAAGTCTCACACTATTATTGTATGGGAGTCTAAGTATCTTTCTAGGTGTTTAAGAACTTGCTTTATGAATCTGGGTGCTCCTGTGTTAGATGCATATATATTTAGGATAGTTAGCTCTTGTTTGTGTTTATATATTTTTTAAATTTTATTTCTTTGAGATGGAGTCTTGTTCTGTTACTCAGGCTGGAGTGCAATGGTGAGATCTCAGCTCACTTCAAGCTCCGCCTCCCGGGTTCACGCCATTCTCCTGCCTAAGCCTCCCAAGTAACTGGGACTACAGGCACCTGCTGCCATGCCCAGCATGGTATTTTTAGTAGAGATGGGGTTTCACCGTGTTAGCCAGGATGGTACCTATCTCCTGGCTTCGTGATCCCCCTGCCTTGGCCTCCCAAAGTGAGTTGTTCTTGTTGCATTGATCCCTTTACCATTATGTAATGCCTTTGTCTCTTGATTTTTGTTGGTTTCAAGTCTGTTTTATCAGAGACTAGGATTGCAACCCCTGCTTTTTTTTTTTTTTTTTCCATTTACTTGGTAAATATTCCTCCTTCCCTTTATTTTGAGCCTGTGTGTCTTTGCACATGAGGTGAGTCTCCTCAACACAGCACACTGATGGGTCTTGACTCCATCCAATTTGCCAGTCTGTGTGTTTTAATTGGGGCATTTAGCCAGTTTACATTTAATGTTAATATTGTTATGTGTGAATTTGATCCTGTCATTATGATGTTAACTGGCTTTTTTGCCTGTTAGTCAATGCAGTTTAACCTTCATAATGTCAATGGCCTTTACAATTTGGTATGTTTTTGCAGTAGCTGGTACCACTTGTTCCTTTCCATGTTTAGTGCTTCCTTTAGGAGCTCTTGCACGGCAGGCCTGGTAGTGACAAAATCTCTCAGCATTTGTTTGTCTAAAGGATTTTATTTCTCCTTCACTTATGAAGCTTAGTTTGGTTGGATATGAAATTCTGGGTTGAAATTCTTTAAGAATGTTGAATATTGGCCCCCACTCTCTTCCAGCTTGTAGGATTTCTGCAGAGATCCACTGTTATTCTGATGGGCTTCCCTTTGTGGGTAACCCGACTTTCTCTCTGGCTGCCCTTAACATTTTTTCTTCATATCAGCCTTGGTGAATCTGATGATTGTGTCTTGGGGTTGCTCTTCTCAAGGAGTATCTTTGTGGTGTTCTCTGTATTTCCTGAATTTGAATGTTGGCCTGTCTTGCTAGGTTGGGGAAGTTCTCCTTAATATCCTGAAGAGTGTTTTCCAACTTGGTTCCATTCTCCCTGTCACTTTCAGGTACACCAATCAAATGTAGGTTTGGTCTTTTCATATAGTCCCATATTTCTTGGACTTTTGTTCCTTTTCATTCTTTTTTCTCTAATCTTGTCTTCATGCTTTATTTCATTAAGTTGATCTTCAGTCCTGATATCCTTTCTTCTGCTTGATCGATTTGGCTGTTGATACTTGTGTATGCTTCACAAGTTCCCATGCTGTGTTTTTCAGCTCCATCAGGTTATGTTCTTTTCCAAACTGGTTATTCTAGTTAGCAATTCATCTAACCTTTTTTCAAGGTTCTTAGCTTCCTTGCATTAGGTTAGGACATGTTCCTTTAGCTCAGTAGTTTGTTATTACCCACTTTCTGAAGCCTACTTCTGTCATTTCATCAAATTCATTCTCCATCCAGTTTTGTTCCCTTGCTAGCAAGCAGTTGTGATCCTTTGGAGGAGAAGTGGCATTCTGGTTTTTGGAATTTTCAGACTTTTTGCCCTGGTTTCTCCCCATCTTCGTGGATTTATCTACCTTTGGTGTTTGATGTTGATGTTCTGATGGGGCCTCTGAGTGGACATCCTTTTTATTGATGTTGATGCTATTCCTTTCTCTTTTAGTTTTCCTTCTAACAGTCAGGACCCTCTGCTGCAGGTCTGCTGGAGTTTGCTGGAGGTTCACACCAGACCCTGTTTGCCTAGGTATGACCAGCAGAGGCTGCAGAACAGCAAAGATTGCTGGCTGTTCCTTCCTCTGGAAGCTTCATCCCAGAGTGACACCCACTAGATGCCAGCCGGAGCTCTCCTGTATGAGGTGTCTGTCAGCCCCTACTGGGAGGTATCTCCCAGTCAGGAGACATGGGTGTCAGGGACCCACTTGAGGAGACAGTATGACCCTTAGCAGAGCTGAATGCTGTGCTGGGAGATCTGCTTCTCTCTTCAGAGCCATCAGACAGGGATGTTGAAGTCTGCTGAAGCTGCACCCACAGCCGTCCCTTCACCCAGGTGCTCTGTCCCTGACTGGGGCTGCTGCCTTGTGTTTCAGAGATGCCCAGCCCAGAGAGGAGGAATCTAGAGAGGCAGTCTGGCCATGGCGGCCTTGCTGAGCTGTGGTGAGCTCCACCCAGTTCGAACTTCCTGTTGGCTTTGTTTACACTGTGAGGGTGAAACCACCTACTCAAGCCTCAGCAATGGTGGATGCCCCTCCCTCCACCAAGCTCGAGCATCCCAGGTTGACCTCAGACTGCTGTGCTGGCAGAGAATTTCAAGCCAGTGGATCTTAACTTTCTGGGCTCTGCGAGGGTGGGACCCACTGAGCCGGACCACTTGGCCCCCTGGCTTCAGCCCCCTTTCCAGGGGAGTAAACGATTCTGTCCCTACTGGTGTTGCAGGTACCACCGGGGTATGGGGGTGGGGAACAAAAAAAACTCCTGCAGCTAGCTCGGTATCTGCCCAAATGGCTGCCCAGTTTTGTGCTTGAAACCCCAGGACCCTGGTTGGTATAGGCACTGGAGGGAATCTCCTGGTGTGCGGGTTGTGAAGACCATGGGGGAAAGCACAGTATCTGGGCTGGAGTGTACCATTCACGGTCCCTCCTGACTTCCCTTGGCTAGGGCAGGGAATTCCCCAACCCCTTGCACTTCCCGGGTAAGATGACACCCCACCCTGCTTAGGCTCACCCTCCATGAGCTGTACCCACTGTCCAATCAGTCCCAGTGAGATGAACCAGGTACCTCAGTTGGAAATGTAGAAATCACCTGCTTTCTGAATCAATCTCGCTGGGAGCTATAGACAAGCTATTCCTTCCTATTTGGCCATCTTGCCAGCAGTCAGTTTCTGTTCTTTTCATATCTATTTTCCTTCCTACATTACCTGGCCTCAGGTAGTCCTTTATAGCAACATTAAATGAACTAAGACATAAATATGGGATGATTCCTACAGAGACCTGATGGCACCCGCTTGGTTAAAATAAAGTGAAGCCAAGAGCCAGCTTGAGCTGATACCACCTTTTCTAGTTCTGGTTAGAGGTTGTATATGGGGTGACCTGTTGAAAAATCCCACTACTTTCAAGACAACAAGGAAAGTTCCATTGGCTGTATGAAATCACTACATAATTGAGGTTTTGTGCACACTAACATGCAGGTAGGTTGACCTGAAGGCAAAAAGTAGAAATACAGGAATGAGTAGTCTCTGGCCTAGAAAAAAAAATTACTGATTCCCAGAAACACTTTTTCTGTGAAATCCTTCATCATTCTAGAAGTAGCAGATGGTACATTCATCTTAGATAAACTGTGAAGTTCCCATTTCTCTTTAATGTATAAATCTATAACCTTCATGAACTTTAGACAATATCATCTGCTTCCTCTAGTGTGGCCTTCTATGCCCTGGAATGGGTATCCTTGACTCTGAACATCATATATCGAGGGATTTCTAAGTATGAACTAATAACAAGGGGAGTAGAAGAGTTACAGGAATGCCTGTGTGTATATATTCACACATTCTAGTCATTCTGAATTCAAAGATGCAGGAGCTCAGGTGCATGGCAGGTAAAATGCATGCCCAGAATGAATGAAGTCTTCTGTTAGAATCTGAATGTTGGCACTAATGTTCTCAGGGTGCTTTGATCAAACCAGTTTCTTTAAAAACTAGAAGTACAGAAATGACTTTGTTTATAGAAGTGGTCCAGAATTCCCTCCCCCATTAACATTTAGAACATTAAGCCTCTGAGTCATGGAAAGCAGGTGTTTAGGGAGTACTGTAAAAATAAGTTGAACTGGATTAACAAGAGTGAGCCTTGGATAGGAAGAGTATTCCAGGGCTTGAGGTGGGAAAGTAAGAATTTTCCTCATCTTGGGTCTATTTTCTGAAACTTAAACAGAACTGTTAGGAAAGGGGATGTTGGAGAGAGAAAGGCCTTGTGTATCCCATGAGACCAATGGGAAGATGAATCAACTGAGATACCACTAAGGATTTTCTGACTTTCAACAGGTATGTGTAGATACCGTATCTAGAAAAATTCCATAGTTTCTCTAAAGGCTTAATAGCCACAAAGCAGTGTGCGCAAGGCATGTCACATGTTGCCTAGTCTTTACACTCCTATGTGCTTTTTATTTATAGTCAGTGCAGCAGGCACTCCAAGTGCAGGTGTAACTGGTATTAAGTGGTATCTTAAGGAATTCTCTTTATACTTCTGAGCTCTAGAATGTGCCCTGTGGAGAAGCCCATGAGATTTGCTCCAGGTTTCACTCTCAAAGCTGTTACACACACTAAAAATATCTCCTTCAATCCTACAACAAAACCAGAGCTCCTATGAAGAAATGGTTTGTTCTAGCCTAGGACCTATTTAGCCAAGTAATAAAGGTGATGGGAAAAGAGGACAGGATTCAAGGACTATCTAACAAGCTTGGATTTTTTTGACCCAATTGAAGAATTGGTTTGTTCTCACCTAAGTTCTATCAAGCCAAATAAGTGATGTGACAGGATGAAAAATGATCTTTCCCGACGTGAAAGGATTTGAGTAGTCACCCGTTGAATGTTCTCATGGAGATCAAGTCTGGGACAATCAAGATGGCTGTGGATCTAGCTCAAGTATCCATTATGAATGTTAAAATCTTGACAGGCAGCAGGCATTCACCCCTCTGTGGATACTCACCATGGCTGTTTCTAGCCCCACAAGTGGCCCAGAGATGGCACCCAGGGCTGTCCTCCATGTTGCTTCATGTTTGCTTCCTGATATCTCAGTGTTGAAGTGAAAGATTAGGGATGAAACAGGCAGAAACCAACCCTGCTTCTTCTGAACCACAGTTTTGTGTCCAAGGGGAAATGTTTAGAGATGTGAGGAAAAATGCTTTCAGTTTTATGTCAAGGTTCTTATATATTACCAGCACAGGTTGGTAGAACCTGGTTTATTTCCAAAATTGACTTGGGAGAAAGAAGCAGGTGTACCCCATGATATGAACATGGCTCTTCTTTCTGTACTGACTGCATCATAGACAAACTCTGGTTGCAGAGGAAGGATTTGCACAGCTATTTCCTAACTATGTTTACACAAAGTGCTTGTAAAAATGCTGACATCCAGTGGATTTTGAAAATTTTGTTTTGATGTAAATTTTCCAAAGTATCCTTTATCCAGACAAATTGGATATATTGGTTTCCTGTGGCAAAATTAGCAGTGGAGGGTTGAATCTTACACTTCCCTTCTTGGAATCACCCAGGTCGACATGGTCAGGTCTTTAGGCTCAGGGATCCTTGGGGCCAGCTTTAAAGTCAACTGGATGTACTTCTTTGTGATGGGAAAAATGAATATAGAGCCTCTTTCGTGACTACATAGGAACCAGGATGAGGGAACTGCAGCCAACTTGAAGAAAAGGAATGTTTAGAAAGGAGTGGGAGAGATGGGGTCACATCTGCCTGAAGTGAAACATGCACCAATTGCTCCGACATTAGGCTTGGGTTGGGAGGGACAGCACTTGGCACTTTGCTGAAATGGCATATGATAGGCCAACAAAACTTTGAGAGGACATAAGAAGAGTGACATCCCATTGCCTAGAACAGGTCAGTGGTCAGTGTGGATGTGAGCCTTTATCCTTAGTTTCCTCAGTATAAGACTTACCTAAGATCCTAAGGTCTAGGATGATCCTGTCCTGCCTAGGAAAATAATTTGGGCTGTTTACTCATAGCTTCTGTAGTTCTTTTTCAAGCTACAGAGTTAAGATAAAAGGTATCTTTCAAAGCTCTTGTGACCCACGGACTTGTGCTGAATCGATGAGGAGAAAAAGTGCTCTGGGAAAAACATGATTAGCATCAGCCTCACCTCTCATGTACTGGCTGTGTTGCCTGGAACAAAACCCTTAATCTTTCTGAATCTGACACCTGACCTGTAAAAATGGGCTAATTGCTTTATGATACTGTGACAATTTAGAGATTATTCATGTGGCATATTTGGGTTAATCCCCAACATAAGATAAACATCTAACAGAAGCTATTTTGCAATCTAGTAAGTTCTTAGCACTGCACACATCATGCCATTAAATTTTTGCCAAAGATGTCTTAATTATGAAAATTAATTCCTTTCACAATAAAATAGAAACACACCCTCATGTCTATATAAAAAGCTTATAACATTACTAATGGGATCCTAGCCTGTCTTTGAATTTAAATTTGAGCTGTTTATGCAGTGCCTTCTATGTCACAGGCTATGTGCCAGCCACCCTAAATATTCTTCATATTCAACTCTGACACTCACATCAGTTTTTCCAATGCACAGTAGCATGTTCCTCAGATGAGGATGAAATTCAGGAATGATAAAACCATGGCTCTTAGTAACCTGTTGGTGAATCACAAGCCGAACCAAAGTCTTCCGACACCTTGACGTTTTTTTCCACTCTCCCACACTAGGCATAAAAATGATGCTGGTGACGCCTCAGGATTGAGTGACTCAGGCTGCAAACCTTTGGGGAAGTAGGCTGGGATAAGTTTGACTCTAGATCAAAGCGCTTCAAACCAGTTTCTCAGGATCATTCATCTTTCATTAAGCAGCAATTGAGCCCCTGCTGTGAATAAGGACTGAGGACATGAATATGACCTTCCTTTAAGGTGTTCAGTCTATACAAGAGGAGCAGACATACAAGTAACTGAACAGTCACAGTATAGTCTGAAATCCTTCAAATACCCACCCACCTGCAAGGTGCTTTGGGGCATAGGGAAGGTTTATCAGGGAAGGTGATTCTTCAGTTGAAACCTGAAAGTTAAGGGGCCGCTTAATTGGACACTGTGGGTAAAGGATTTGTACAAAGCCAAAACATGTGCAGATATTCAGAGGACTAGAAGAACAAGGCATCTGACTGGAGAGTTGCTGGGCCTGTGGACTCATCCTAAGACTGTTATAAAACCATTTTTGCTGGAGTCAGCAAGCTTAAACTGGTACCCAAGAGTAACTGTGAATCAACAATTGTTTTGGAGCTATATTCTGCATAGTTAACAAGGGTGTCCATTAAACATTATCTTGAACCTAATGGCCACTAGTTCAATGCCTCAGCAGGATACTAAATGGAATTCTGGCAAAAGAACAGACTTCCATATCTGTTCTTAACTTTAAGATGGCCTTAGGAGGTAGAATAGATCCTGAGAACTAAAGAATAAAGCTCACCGGAAGTTAAGAATAGGTAGGAGACCAGTTGTTCCAGTTTATCTTGAGTATCTGAGTATCTGAGCCATGATCAAATGTCTGTCCTAACCTTTTTGGTTTACATAAGCCCACAGTAACACTTCTAAGGAATTCTACATCTCTTGGCATTGAGTTGCCACAGTTACCTACATGCCTGTCAGCTAGGCTAAACTGTGGTTTTCTTATGAGAATAGTAGGGTCCTTAATACATGTCTGCTGAACTTAAACCCTCTTCCTGCTTCCTGCTTCCTGCTTCCAACATTCCTTTCAGACTCATGAGGCTACAACCATCTCCTATGAGCTTCTGAAATGGGGCCTAGTTAGGGCTGGTTGAGAGCATCAGGAAGGAAAGACAGTACACACACTTAGAGAGCTACACTCCTCAAACCAGGAGGTCTATGCCTGCCTTCTGGCTCCCGCAGACACTGGGAAGGTGAGAAGGGTAAAAAGGATTTCAGTTATCAACCATGTATTTTACCCTTAATCTAACAAGTCAATATACTAACAATGAATCCATGAAAGGAGGGGAGGGGAAGGAGAGGAAGAGCATCTCCTTTCTTTTCATCTTTGAAACACTTATGTTAAAACACATCTGCTAGATCTAATTAGATCCTTTCAAATCCAAGATGGATATTGTTCTCATTTTACACATAGGGTCATTGAGAAGTAGGCTGCTTACACACATATCTCCCATAAAGCTTACATAAATATCAGCTTGATTTTTGGATGTCTTTAACTCTCAGCCTGATGCCCTTTCTCTGTAGCTTACTGGCTGAGAAATGGCTTAAATTTACATGTCTGATGGTTTGTTCAAATGCAATAAATTGTCTGAAGATCAATTTCAGCTAAAGCAATCTTCGCCCCAAGAGGAAAACAAAGTGCAGTTGCAGGTGTATGGACTGAGCATCAGACCTAATTAAAATTACTCTGGCCATGTAAGAGCTATGCAAATTTGTGCAATTTGCCTTATCTCTTAAGCCTCAGCTCTCTAATCTGTAAAGGGGGAGGGGGATAACATACTTCTAATGGTTTTAAGGATAGTATAAAAAATCCTTGAAATACAGCCTGAACCTACTTACAGCAGCCTGATCTAATATTCCAAATTATAATCACTTGAACACATGAGAACGTAAGTAGATTAACAAAATCCACAGCTCTAACTATGGACTTTATCCTTAAGTTTTTGAAAGATTTTAATGGTTATATTACAGATAAAGAAATTCAAGTTTTGGTGCCGGTTTGACTTCTTACTCTGTGACAACCATTGTACAAAGTGCTGCTCACACAATACCTCTAATGCTTCCGGTAAACATGAATACACAAGTAGGCCTTTACAAGTAAAATACGCTTCCAAAGTTCACATAGCTAGAAAGTGGCAGAATTGAAATTAAAATCGGATGGGACTTTTTCTCCATAACATCAAGAACAACTGAATAAATGTTATACAGTCATGAATGAAGCTTAGTTTCCTCCTCCCCATGAAATGAGTTCTGTTGAGCTCAAGACACAATGTGGGAAGAGTTTGCGTGAGCAAGCTTCCTTTTGAGCATCAGGAGACACCTCACGCTGGATCACACAGCTGGCCTTCCTTTATTATGTTCCAGCTGATGAAACCACCGCAGCTCCCTTGCCTATAATGGAGTGTTTCAATCTGGGTACAGAATGAAAGATGCAGGCTTCCTCTTCTCCTCCAGAATCTTAATGCAGACTGCTGCACAAAGCTTCCATTAAGAGGATGGTTTGCATTTTTCTTCCTGGGTTTGCCAAATACAAGATCAGAATGTTTCATTCTCGGAGGTAACTGATACCAGCACTTGACAATTCAAACCAATAGATACTTGGGGAGCTCCTACTCTGTGAAAGAACCTGAACTAGGTATTGCAGGGCACTCAAAAGTAGATAATATGTGGCTGTATAATTGTAATTATTCAATTGTCATGATGCTGAGTAGTAATTAGTAATAGTTGAATGGGTAGTAATTAGTAATGGTTGCAGTGTTGAAGTTAAAAATGAGGGTAACAAAATACAGTTGTCCTTCAGTATATGTGGCAGATTGGTTCCAGGACATCTGGGTATCTCAGTCTTTATATGCTCAAGTGTGGAAGTAACCCTGTAGAACCCACGTATGTATAAAAGCCAGCCCTCTGGATATATGGACTTTGGCATCCTGCAAATACTGTCTTGTGTTTTTAAGAGACAGGGCCTCCTCTGTCACCCAGGCTGGAGTGCAGTGGTGTAACCATGGCTCACTGCAGCCTTGAACTTGTGGGCTCCAGCAATCCTCCTGCCTCAGCCTCCTGAGTAGCTAGGACTACAGGCATGTACCACCATATCTGGCTATTTATTTTTATTTCTGGATATGGTCTCACCATTTTGACCAGGCTGTTCTGAAACTCCTGGCCTCAAGCAACAGCTTCCCAGGTCACTGGGGTTATAGGCATGAGCCACTGTGCCTAGCTCCTAATATATTTCCAATTCATATTTGATTGATGGAAACCTGCATATAATCAAGACCAGCATAGTTCAAAAAGGGTCAACTGTATTGTGTTCAAAGACATTTTCTGGTGGGTGTGACTGGATCTCGAACACAGAACCTCTAGTTCTCAACCTTAAGTACATTCCATCATTCATGCTTCTTAAGAGCTCAACACTACAGTTATGTCTCACTGTAATGATTTCTGGGACTCTTTCACATAATGGAGCCATGAACCCATAAGCCTGTGCTGAATTTCCAGCATGTGTGAGGTACCAAGGGTTTGAAGATAAACACACATTGCTCCTGTCCTAAAGAACATTAGTTCTGTGCCTTCTGATAGATGGTCTACATTTATATCAAGATTTCATGGATAGTTTGGTGATGTTTGAAAATGGATTCCCATTAGAAGACAAAATTCCTTCAAATATCCATATATAAAATGTATTCATATCCTAGATTTTATTCTGCAGTGAAGTTCTAGCCTCTAGGCCCCCTTCAGAACCACAGACAGTTCTCATGAAAAGCCAGATCCAGATGTCCTTGTGGGTTCAGGACCCCCTCCTCATAGCTTACACAATGGGCTATACCAATGACATTAAAAGGTATGTCTCAATTCCCATCAGTTTATTGATATTATGGGCATTTTCGTTTTATTGCACAAACTCCCCAACTGAGCATATTTACTCAGTCACACACATACTAATCGCTCTGTCTCAGCCCCTTTAACATGCCTGACATTTCTAACTAGTGTTTAATCTATTAATGACTGAGTGGATTTCAGAGAACAAGACCAATGTCGCATTCCAAAAGCAAGTTCTAAGCAACATAATCATAGTTCATATTTCGTGTTGGAATGACTCAAACCCATGTCTGAAAGCCAGATTCTGGCTTTAGAGGGTAGAATTTTTGGAACCCTACTTAATGAGACTATGATGTATCTTTGTGAGAATTAAAGATATCTCCCCTGTGGATGGGTATTTGTAAATGACTATGTGGATGAATTAGGAAAATTTCTGTCTTGGGGAAAGGAGGAAACAGGGAAGCTCAATTCTAGTTAGGATTTTCTGAGATATATGTGACCAGATTAAACAAACATATGCCACAGCTTGGCTTTGGGGACTACCAGGAGAAAATGTTTTACACAGCTCTGAGAAGCATCGCTTTAGCCTATGGAGTCTATGGCGAGAATGGCACAGGCCTAAACCCTGGCTTTGTTCTCTTACTGCTTGTGTCACTTTGAGCAAGTCACTCAGCTGCTCTGAAATCATAGCCTCATTCGTTGGAGGTAGATAACATTCTCTTGCATACTCAATAGTATGAGAGAGCATATGTGATAGATGCTTACCACAGAGCAAGTATCAATATTTGTCATTTTCAGACCCAAGACAAATATAGAAATAGAAACGTATTTATGCTTATGGAAGGATGACTAGATCAATTAATCTCTGGATGTGAAAAACTATGTATAGAGATTTTTCTTTTCCAGCATTGTTTATCACAGTAGATGTATCCAGCACCTATTGCCTATGGCGGTGGCATCGATGCTGTAAACTTGCAGTGTCTCTGCTGTCTCACTCACTATCCCTGCTCCCTGAGATCATCTTCCACATCAGCCATGTGTACTAGAAGACTTGTCCTTGGCTCTGATTTCATGGGGATCTGAATTACAAAGGACATCTGTGATTTCTGCTTTCAGCTCCAAAATGTAAAGATCTTGAATTTCATGCTTTTATCTTTATAAGAAAAAGCTAAAAACCAATGAAAGTGTTTTGATACCTTTTTAAGAGCTAAGCTTGCAGTGCAACTGCCACCCTGAAATCTGAAGAGACAGACAAATCCAGAGTCTCAGCTAAAGCCTTTCTACTTGAAGTAGAAGCTGCTGGAGCCAAAAACTGGTAGGAGTTCTTAAGTGGTAATTTTAATAAACTGCTGGGAACTGAGTATGGACTAGCATAAGGGACAAACTCCTGGGGGGCTACAGTTTTAAGGGGTCCCCTTACTTTGGGGGGCTTCACCTCCAGGAACTCCACCAGGTTCTCAGGATCCAAGAAAGATTCCCTCCTTGGCTCTGGCAATGGGGTGGAAGAGTAATCCATGTGAAATAAATCCAGAGCCTTCCCCATAACAAAGGTCTTCAGAGCCTTGGGGAAGGGTATGCCTCTCCTCCAGGCCCCTCCATCTGTCCTGTCTCACCCAAGGTTTGAGGGTTATACGAGAAGAATAACTTGTGGAGGTCACAGGCTAAAGAAACCCACTAAACAACTTGAAATTTAATTGGAAGATGGTACAGAAGTCTCCCTCTTCCTTAGCCCCACATCAACAGAGCCCCAGTAAAGTAACAATGGATTAGAGCTGAAAGAGCTTCAAGACAGGCTGTCATGAGCAAGAATAAGAAAACCCAAAGTCAAGGAACAAAAACAAGGACATTAGGGGAATTTGAAGCCTCTGGCACCTGTAGCAACATGAAATACTAAAGGTCAAATGCTAGCCAGATTAACATAAGTCCTCATACTAGAGATCCATGTACCTTAGTTCTTATGACCTGAAATACCATAGCTTTAAACAATAACAAAGACACAAGGCAGGCCCAATGGTCAAGTCTGAAAAGAAAAAACAAGCATCAGATCCAGATTCGAATCCTATGACACAAATGTTAGAATTATCAAAGAAATCTTAAAATAGCTGAATATGTCAAGAGCTTTACTAATTGAAAGTTTATTTCCTTGAAAGTCACATATTGAAGGTAGAATAACCCTCAGATTGGCTACCTGTGGAGATAGGGCCTAGACTTATGGTGAAATGCGGTCATGAGGGTGCACCCTGAGTCAATGGGATTAGTGTCTCATGAGAAAAGACACTAAAGAGTTTACATTTTCCTTTTCTCCCCAAGAAGCCTCAGAAGAAAGGCCATATGAGGACAAAGCAGCTCTCTACAAGCTAGGAAGAAGAGCCTCCACCAGAAATTGTCTGGAACTTCTGTCTTGGACTTTCCAGCCTCTAGAACTGAGAGTAAATTTCTATTGTTCAAGCCATCCTATCTACGGAATTTTGTTCTGGAAGCTCAAGCAGACTAATAGGGACTAATATGGGCTCTAATAAAAAGACAAATGTAAGAACAGATGGGTAATGTAAGCAGAGAAATGGAAATTCTAAGAAGCAGAAGGAAATGTTCAAAATCAAAATAACAAACGGAGAATGCCTTTGAGCTCATCAGTTGACTTGATGCAGCCAGGAAAATCAATAAGCTTGAATATAGGTCATTAGAAACTTCACAAACTAAAATGCAAAGAGAAAAAATAGAACATTTATATCCAAGAGCAGTAGGACAACTTCCATAAGATGTGGTGTGTGTGTGTGTATGTGTGTGTGTAACTAGAATATTTAGAACAGAAGGAATACTTAAATGGCTTAAAGAGTTCCAAAAAAATACCAAAACCAGAAAGCTCAACACCAAATGTAATAAATACACACCTAAAAGCTACATATAGGCATATCATGTTACAACTGCAAGAAACCAGCGACATAGAAAAAATATTGACAGAAGCCAGGGTGGAAGGGGCCAGAGGAGAGCAGGTTAGGATAACCTAATGATACTGAAACAAAAACTGGGAAGAATGACTTAGAGAAACAACAGTTCTCATGAGAAGCCATAAAATCAACAATGTTGCTATGGTTTTCATCCCTCAAAGTTCACCTGTTAATCCCTAATGTAGCAGTGTTGAGAGGTAGGATCTTCAAGAGGTGAGAGGATCACAATAGGGTGCTAGGATGGCTCTGCCATCGTGAATGGATTAATGTCATTATCTTGAGAATGGGTTAGTTATTGCAAGAGTGAGTTTGTCCCTCTCTTGCTCTGTCTTGCAGTCTCTTGCCCTTTTGCCTTAAGCTGATGCAACAAGGCTCTTACCAGGTGGTGGCATGTTGATATTGAATTTTCCAGTCTCCAAAACTGACATTTTTCTTTCTAAACTACCCAGTCTGTAGTATTTTGTTACAGCAATGCAAAACAGACAAACACAAGACAAGTACCAAGGAGTGGGGCTTGTTGCTTTAACAAATACTTGAAAACATGAAAGTATAACTAAGGTACAGGCCACACATCTCTTGAAAGCTAAAATTGAGGAGACAAGCTTTTGAAAAGGAAAGTTAGCTGTATTCAAGATGCCAGCCACCTAGAGGAGGCAGTGAACTTGTGTTTAAAGACGACCTCTCCAAGCTGTAAAATCTGGATCTGGGGTTCTTAAGGGAAATTAAGGGAGGACAAACAATGAACAAAGCATTTCTGTGAAATGATTTCAGTTAATCATTGCTTTCTTGGTCAGTGTCTTGTGGCCTTCTGCAGGTGCCATCAGGCTGCTGTTTTCAGGCCTATCAGCCCATTCCCCAAGTTCTTGGTCAGTGTATTCTTTTATCTCTGAAGGTCCTATTTTCCTGAGGCTGCTTTTTAATCTACAAACTCAAGCAAAGCAATAATATACAAGCAAACAAGCTAGTCTGTTACAGGACACCTGGATCTGGAAGCAGGGAACCTCAGGCCAATTAACCCAAACTTCCTAAAGTCAAACCAAAAGGAGAAACCCCATCTCCGCAGGGCGGAGGAACAAGGGATCAAAGGGTAATCTCTCTCTGTAGCCCTCTCGCTTCCACCATGTCTCAGGTGGAAAGGGAGAGTGCCTTGGAGTGGCCTTGGGCCAAGCAGGGACCAGCCCTTCCTCTGCATAGAGTGCCAATTCACCTCAGCCTTGAATTAAATTCACCTTAGCCTTCAGCCACAGACCAAGTCCTTCATAAAAGGGGGTAATCGATAGGAATCTCAAAAAGAATACTTAAAACCCAGAAAACTTTGTAACCAGGCCCTTGAGCCATTTCCTCAGGCCCTCTCCCACCCTGTGGAGCGCTTTCTCCCTTTAATAAATTCCTGCTTTGTTCCTGTGTCTTACTCCTTTGTTGTGCGTTTTGTCCAATTCTTTGTTCAAAATGCCAACGGACCTGGACAACTCATACTACTCACAGCCTTCCAGTAACAGTTTGAATGTGTTTCCCAAGATTCATGTGTTGGAAACAAACTTCAGTGTGAGAGGTAGGACCTTTAAGAGGATATTAGTTTATGAGGGCTCTGCCCTCATGAGTGAATGAATGTCATAATTGCGGGAGTAGGTTTGTCACTGAGAGTAAGTTTGTTATGAAAATGAGTTTAGTCTTATTCTCATGTTGTCACCCTTCTGACTTTTGCCACAGGATGACATATCCTTAATATTTTCAGCCTCCCAAACTAGAAACTTAATTTTTTAATTCGTGTGTATATACAATAGTTGTATACATTAATAAGGTACATGTGATTTTGATACAACATACAATGAATAGTGGTCAAATAAGGCATCACCTCAAATATTTCTTTGTGTTAGAAACATTCCAATTCCACTATTCCATTTTTAAAAATAGAATAAACTGACTATAGCTGCCCTATTGTGCTGCTAGATGGTTAATCTCACCAACGTACTACAATGTAGCAGTCTTTCGTAACCCCCAGGTATCACCTGAAGTTCTTTGACTCAGGTCCAAGAAAGTTAAGGAACGTGGACACCAAGGGTGAAGTTGGAGTGAATGTTTTAATAAGCAAAAGAAGAAAGCTCTCTGCTGCAGAGATGGGACACGGAAGAGCATCGCTGTTTTACAGTTGAATGCAAAGGCTTTTATGAAAAAGCAGTAAGGGCTGCACATCTTATCTGCATGAGGCATGAATTTCTGGTAGCTTCACCCCATCCTCCTAATGTGCATGCAGGCCCTTTGCTTGAGTTACTCTGCTTTGTTCCCCTTACTGAGCATGTGTCAGGGGATGGAATTTTCCGTTGTGGACATGTCTGTACAAGTCACCTGTATAGCCTTTCTTATCCGTGTGGCTGTGGGCATGTCTCAGGCAAGCACGCCTGTGCAAATTCCCTTGTCTCTGCCTGCAGGCTGTTCTTTTGTTTGGAAGAATTCAACCAAGCACCCACATTAACTGCCTGCCTAACTGATTTCTTCCTTTCTCCTCTCAAGATCCTATTTGAATTGCATTTTGTACCCATTTAATCAGGCCGTTTTCAGGACCACCTCCCCACTACTCCTTCCAATCCCTAGTCGCTTTCATTTTACTCTCTATCTCCATAAGACCAACTTTTTTTAGCTCTAACATGAGTGATGACATAAACTATTTGTCTTTAAAAATTCTGGATACCTTGTGTTTATATATACTTGTGGAGTACCTGTGAAATTGTATTACATGCATAGGCTGTAATCAAGTCAGAACATTTAGGGTATTCATCACCTCATGTATTTTCTGTTCTGGGGAGATTTCAAGTCCTGCCTGGCTTATTTCACTTTAACAAAATATCCAGTTCCATCCATGTTGCCTTGAATTACAGGATTTAAGTATTTAATGGCTGTGTGTAGTATTCCACTGTGTATATATCCCATACTTATTCATCCACTGTTGGATACCTAGGTTGATCCTATATGTTGGCTATTGTGAATAGTGCTGCAATAAACATAAGAGGGCAGCTATCTCTTCACAATACAGATTTCCTTTCTTTTGAATAGATACCCAGCAATGGGATTGCTGAAGCATTTGGTAGTGCTACTTGTAGCTTTTGAAAGAACCTGCATCTTGTTTCTATAGTGGCTCTACCAATTTATATTCCCACTAACAGTATACAAGTATTCTCCCTTTTTCCACATTCTTACCAGCACCTCTTTTTTTTAATAAGACATTTTTAAACTACAGTGAGATATGCGACAGTTTTGATCTGCATTTCTGACTAGTGTTGTCAAGCATTCTTGATATTCCTTTGGGTCATTTGTATGTTTCTTGAGAAATGTCTTCAGATCTTTTGCTTTAGTTCCTAATACATCCTGGTGGTTAATCTGTTGAGTTGATTAGTCTGAACATGTTCTATAGGTTGTCTCTTCACTCTATTGTAATCTTTGTGCAGAAGTTTTCACAGAAATACAAAAATTCTAAAATTTACATGGAACAACAAGATCCGGATAGCCAAAGCAAGCTGGGCAAAAATAACGAAGGGAGAAACAACACATTACTGAATAATCTGGTTTGTGTCCCCACCCAAATCTCATTTTGAATTGTAGCTCCCATAATCTCTGTATGTTGTAGGAGGTAATTGAATCATGGGTGTGTGTTTTTCCCACGCTGTTCTCATGAGAGTGAATATTCTCATGAGATCTGATGGTCTTATAAAGGGCAGTTCCTCTTACCTGCCGCTATGTAAGACATGACTTTGCTGCTCATTCACCTTCTTCCATGATTGTGATGTAGCAGGACGAGCTGCAGAGAAAACCTCAGACACAGAGTTGTAGAAGGAAGGGCTTTATTCAGCTGGGAGCAGAAGCAAGCTACTGCCTTAAAATCCGAGCTCCCCAAGTGCACAATTTCTGTCCCTTTTAAGGGCTCACAACCCTAAAGATTTCATATGAAAGGGTCGTGATTGATTGAGCAATCTAGGGGATACGTGACGGGGTTTCATGCACTGGTAGTCAGAGAGAAACAGAACAGGGCAGGGAGTTTCACAGTGTTCTCCATACAGTGTCTGGAGTCTATGAATAACATCAGTTTCTAAGTTATGAGTTGATTTTTAATTACTGGGTTTAGGCCAGGCCTGCTTTCGGGCCTGGCGCTGGGCTGCCTGTCTTTGATTTTACTTCCTTGTTTTTTTCTTAAAGCAGGTACTGAGCATAAAACAATGTGAGAGGGTCTTTTTCTTTCCTCAGTGAGGCTTCCCCAGCAATGTGGAACTGTGAGTAAATTAAACCTTTTCCTTTATAAATTACCCAGTCTTGAGTGTGTCTTTATTAGCAGGATGAGAACAGATTAATATAGTAAATTGGTACTAGGAGTAGGGTCAGGTGGGGAGTGCTGCCGTAAAGATACCTGAAAATGTGGAAGTGACTTTGGAACTGGGTAACAGGAAGAGGTTGGAACAGTGTGGAGGGTGCAGAAGAAGGCAGGAAAATGTGGCAAAATTTGGAACTTCCTAGAGATTTAGAGGGCTCAGAAGACATGAGGTTGTGGGAAAGTTTGGAACTTCCTAGAGGCTCGTTGAATGGCTTTGACCAAATGCTGCTCCTCTCAGATGGAGATGAGGAACTTGTTGGGAACTGGAATAAAGGTGAATCTTGCTGTGTTTTAGCAAAGACACTGGTGGCATTTTGTTCCTGCCCTAGAGATCTGTGGAGCTTTGAGAGAGATGAGTTAGGGTATCTGGAAGAAATTTCTAAGCAGCAAAGCATTCAAGAGGCAGCAGAGCATAAGTTTGGAAAATTTGCAGCCTGATGATGCTGTAGAAAAGAGAACTTCATTTTCTAGGGAGAAATTCAAGCAGGCTGTAGAAATCTGCATAAGTAATGAGGAGCCAAATGTTAATTACCAAGACAGTGGGGAATATGTCTCTGGGGCATATCAGAGAACTTCACAGCAGTCCCTCCCATCACAGGCCTGGAGGCCTAAGAGGGAAATCTGGTTTCCTGGGCTGGCCCCAGGGCCTGACTTGCTCTATGCAGGCTCGGGACATGGTGCCCTGTGTCCCAGCTGCTTCAGCTCTGGCCTTGGCTAAAAGGTGCCAACATACAGCTCAGGCCACTGCTTCACAGGATATAAGCCCCAAGCCTTGGTGGCTTACATGTGGTGTTGGGCTTATGGGTGCACAGAAGTCAAGAATTGAGGTTTGAGAACCTCCACCTAGATTTCAGAGGATGTCTGGAAACACATGGATATCCAGGTAGAAGTTTGCTGCAGAGGCAGAACCCTCATGGAGAACTTCTGTTAAGGCAGTATAGAAGAGAAATGTGGGGTCAGAGACCCCATAGAGTCCCCACTGAGGCACTGCCTAGTGGAGCTGTGAGAAGGCCACCATCCCCAAGACCCCAGAATAGTAGATTCACCAACAGCTTGTACCATGCACCTTCAAAAGCTGCAGACATTCAATCCCTGTCCATGAAAGCAGCCAGGAGTGGGGCTGTACCCTGAAAAACCACAGGAGCAGAGCTACCTAAGACCATGGGAGCCCATCTCTTGCATCAGCATGACCTTGGATGTAAGACAGTCAGATCACTTAGGAGCTTTAAGATTTGACTGCCCCATTGGATTTTGGCCTGTAGCCCCTTTGTTTTGATCAATCTCTCCCATTTGGAATGGATGCCTTTACCCAATGCCTTTACCCACATTGTATCTAGAAAGTAACTAACTTGCTTTTGATTTTATAGGCTCGTGGTGGGAGGGACTTTCCTTGTCTCAGATGAGAATTTGGGCTGTGGACTTCCGAGTTAATGCTGAAATGAGTCAAGACTTTGGGGAACTATTGAGAAGGCATGATTGATTTAGAAATGTGAGGACATGAGATTTGGGAGGGACCAGGGAGGAATTACATGGTTTGGCTATTTCCCCACCCAAATCTCATCTTAAGTTGTAGCTCCTGTTATCCCCACATGTCAAGGGAGGGGGAGGGATTAGGTGGGAGGCAATTGAATCAGGGAGGTGGGTTTTCCCCATGCTTTTCTCATTGATAGTGAATAAGTCTCATGACATCTGATGGTTTTTATAAAGGGCAGTTCCCCTATACAGGCTCTCTTGCCTGCTACCATGTAAGACATGACTTTGCTCCTCATTCACCTTCTGCCATGATTGTGAGGCCTCCCCAGTCATATGGAACTGTGTCCATTAAAACTTTTTCCTTTATAAATTACCTCATCTTGAGTATATCTTTTATAGCAGCATAAGAACAGACTAATACACCTGACTTTAAATTATACCACAAAGTTATAACAAAACAGCATGAACTGGCATTAACAGACTCATATACCAATGAATTAGAGAACTCAGAAATTCACTTATTTACAGCCAACTGATTTTGACAAAAGTACAAAGAACACTCACGGGGAAGAGGACAGTCTCTTCAATAAATAGTACTGGGACAAATGGATACATTTGCAGAAGAAAGAAATGAGACCCTTTATCTCACTATATACAAAAATTAACACAAAATGTATCAAAAACCTAAATATAAGACCCAAACTATAAAGCTACTAGAAAACATAGGGAAAACACTTCAGGACACTTGTCTGAAAAACAGAAGACCTATAATGTACAGGCATCAAAAATACACAAATGGAATTATATAGAACTAAAGTGTTTCTGCACAGCAAAAGAAAGTGACAAGGTAACCTACGGAATGGAATGAAGTATTTGCAAACTATTCATCCAACAGGGAATTAATAAAATATACAAGAAACTCAACAGCACAAATCTAAAGACAATCTGAACAGGTATCTTCTCAAGAAGATATAAATGGCCAACAATATATTTCAACATCACTAATCTTGAGGTAAATACAAACCACAATGAAGCATCTTCTTACCATAGTTCAGATGGTTATCAAAAACACAAAAATGCTGGTAAGAATGTGAAGAAAAGGGAATTGTACACATTGGTGGGAATGTAAACGAGTACAGTCACCACAGGGAACAGTATGGAGGTTCCTCAAAGTTTAAAAATATAACTACCCTGTGATCAGTAATTCTACTGGGTAGTTACCCAAAGGAATTGAAATCATTACATCAAAGAGACATCTTCACCCCTATATGTATGGCAGCACTATTCCCAATAGCCAAGATAGTCAAACTAGGTGTCCAACAGACGATAAGGAAAATGTGGATAAGAACAATGGAATATTACTCAGAAATTAAAATCCTATCATTCATGGCAACATGGATGGAACTAGAGGATATTAAGTGAAATAAGCCATGAGCAGAAAGCAAAACACATGTTCTGACTGATACATGGAAGCTTAAAGTTGACCTCTTAAGTCAAAAGTAGAAACTCAATGATATTTTGAGGCTGAGAAGAATAGGAAAGGGAAAAATAGGGAAAGATCTATTAAAGTATACACAATCACAGCTTGAAAGGAGGAATACATTCTAGTATTCTATACCACTGTAGAATGACTATAGTTAACTAAGTTTCAAGGATACTATAGATAAAGATACTAAAAGGGTATTGAATGTTCCCAACACAAATGATGTTTCAGATGATTACCCTGATCTGGTCACTGTACATTATATGTACTGAAACATCACTGAACCCCATAAATATGTACAACATTGTCAATTAAAATGTATTTAAAAAAACAATACTAATGGAAAAATCAAAGGAAGACAGCAAGAGGAAGAAAGGAGCAAAAGATCTATGAAACAACCAGAAAATGTCAGTACTTACCTATTAATAACTACCTTGAACGTAAGAGGACTAAATTCTCCATTTAAAAGGCAGAGTGGCTGAATAGATCTTTTGAAAACACTCCATGCTGCCTTTAATAACTCACTTGACCTGTAAGAACACCCATAGCATAAAAGTGAAGAAATGGAAAAAGATACTCCATGTGATTTGGATCTGTGTCCCCACACAAATCTCATGTCGGATTGTAATGTTGGAGGTGGGGCCTGGTGGGAGGTGATTGGATCATGGGGGCAGTTTCTCATGGTTTAACACTATCCCTCTTGGTGCCGTTGTTGTAATAGTAAAATCTCGTGAGATCTGGTTGTTTAAAAGTGTGTGGCACCACCCCACATGCCACTTCCTCCTCCTCCTCTAGCCAGGGAAGATGTGCTTGCTTTCTCATCACCATCTGCCATGATTGTAAGTTTCCTGAGGCTTCCCCAGAAGCTGATGCCGCTATGCTTCCTGTACAACCTGTAGAATTGTGAGACAATAACACCTCTTTATAAACTACCTAGTCTCAGGTATTCCTTTACAGCAATGTGAGAACAGACTAATATACCATACAACTGGAAACCAAAAGACAGCAGGAGTAGCTATACTTACCAGGCAAGCTAAAAGTCAGAAACTTTAAAATTAGACAAGTCATTCATTAATAAAGGGGTCAATTCATCAAGATATAACAAGTATAAATACGTATGAATCCAACTAGGAAACATCAGACTTCAACTATACTTTAGATGAACTAAGCCTAGCAAGACATACACAGAACACTTAATCCAAAAATGCATTTTTTTAAAAGCGCAAACAGAATTTTCTCAAAGACAGATTATATGGTAGGTTACAAAGCAAGTTTTAGAAACTTTAAGATGGGAGTATATGCTCAAGGCAACTTGAAGTTCCCAGGTTGCAGAAATTATAAAAGAAAAACCTTAAGATTGAAAATCATGTTAGGTATCTTTTCTGAGTACAATATTAAATTAGAAAATCAGAAAATTTACAAATATATACAAATTATACATGTTGCTGAGCAATCAATGGGTCAATGAAGCAATTAAAATTTAAATGCCTTGAGACAAAGTGGTACATAACATTCCTAAAGTTATCAGATGCAGAAAAAGCCATTCTGAGCATGTATAGCAATAAATGCCTCTATCAAAGATGTCAAAAAACCTAACCATTACACAAGGGACTAGAACAAACTAAGCCCAAAGTTAGCAACAACATCAAATAAAGGTCATAGCAGAAGTAAACAAAATAGACTAGAAAAAGAATATCAATAAGAGTTTTTTCAAAAATAAGCCATTAGCTAAGACTCAGATTGAAAAATCAGTTCTTCTGAATTTCTGATAAATTCAGAGAATCATAAGAGCCTACTATGAACAATTATGTACCAAGTGGATCACCTAGAAAGTAGATAAACCCCTAGACACATACTGCCTACCCAGATTAAGTCATACAGAAATAAAGAATCTGAACATACCAATAATGAGTAAGATTGAATCAGTAGTAAGGTCTCCCACCAAAGAAAAGCCCAGGACCTGATGGATTTGCTGAATTCCACCAAATATTAAAAGAATGGTTACCAGTCCTTCCCCAACATTTCTAAAAATTCAAGTGAAGGTAATACTTCCAAACGCACTTTATGAAACCAGCATTACCCTGATGCCAAAGCTGACAAGGACACATTAGACTAACATCCCTGAAGAACATAATGCAAAAATCCTCAAAATACTAGCAATCAAATTCAAGAGCACATTAAAAGCATTCACAATCGAGTGGGGCTTATCACAGGGATGCAAGAGTGGTTCAGTATGTGTAAACTCATAAATGTGAAACCACATTAACAGACAAAAACCACAAGACTATATCGGTAGGCGCAGAAAAAGCATTTGACAAAACTGCCTTGTAATGAGGCATCTCAAACTAGGTACAGAAGAAATGAACCACAACACGATAAAGGTCATGCAACAAAGCCACAGCTGACATACTCTATGGTGAAAAGCTGAAAGCCTTTCCTCTAAGATCCTGGAGAAAGACAAGGATGGCCTTTTGGATACCTCTATTTAACATAGTACTAGAAGCCCTAGCCAGAACAACTAGGTAAAAAGAAAGTAAAACATTTCAATTAGAACAGAAGAAGTTAAATTATCCCTGTATGCAGATGATCTGATATCATAGGTAGAAAATGCTAAACACATCACTAAAAACATATTAGAATCAATAAATGACTTCAGGAAAGTGGCAGGATACAAAATGAACTTACAAAAATTAGACATGTTTCTAACACTACTCGAAAAATCAGGAAGACCATCCCACTTACAACAGCTAAGAATGTACTCAAAATTAAGCAAGTAAGAACCTGTATGCTGAAAACTACAAGATACTGAAAGAAGTTAGATACAAACAAAAGAGACCTGAGTTCATATTGGAAGAATTCATACTATTAAAATGTCCATACCACTCAAAGCAATCCAGGGATTCAACATAATCCCCTTCAAAATTCCAATGATGTTATTCACAGAAATAAGACAATCCTAAAACAGGTATGGAACCATAGAAGTGTCTCCCACCACCACCATAGCCAAAGCAATTCTGAGCAAAGAGAACAAAGCTGGAGGCCTCTCACTACCTGTCTTGATTATTATAGTTTTGTAGTATGTTAAAGACAGCATGGTGCTGGCCTAAAACCAGACACATAGACCAATAGAACAGAGCCAGAGAACCTGGAAAAAACTTTCAAATTAGATTTATATTCAAATTAGATTTTGAATTAGATTTCTAATTCAAATTAGAACTTTCAAATTAGATTTATATTATATTTATATTCAACTGATTTCTGACAAAGGTATCAAATATAAAATGGGTACAGGACAATCTCTTTAAGAAATGGTGTTTGACAACTGGATGCAGAAGGATGAAATAATACCCTTATGCCACGTACAAAAATTAACATGGATTACAGACTTAAATGTAAGACCTGAAACTACAAAACTATGAGAAGAAAACATAAGGAAAAATCTCCATGACATTGGTCTGGGAAATGATTCTTGGATAGAATTCCAAAAATGCAGGCAACAAAAGCAAGAACAGACAAATTACATCAAATGAACTTACAACAGAGGAAATGAGACAACCTATGGATTGAGAATATTTGCAAACACACTTCTGATAAGTGGCTAATATTCAAAACAAATGTACCCACTACATTATTATAAAAGAATGAATTCCCTCAAATTCAGATGTTGAAACTTAATGGCCAATGTGATAGCATTAAGAAGGTGCAGCCTTTAAGAGGTGATCAGTGCATAAGGGCTCCTCCTTCATAGATGGGATTAGGGACCTTATAAAAGAGGACTTATGCAGTGTTGGGTTATCTTGCCCTTCTGCCATGTGAAGACACAGGGTTGTTCCCTGTGTTAGTCCATTCTTGCACTGCTGCAAAGAAATACCTTAGACTAAGTAACTTATAAAGAAGAGGTTTAACTGTCTCACAGTTTCACAGGCTGTACAGGAAGCATAATTGTGACATCTGCTTGGCTTCTGGGGAGGCCTCAGGAAACTTACAATCGCAGCAGAAGGCAAAGGGGAAGCAGGCTGTATTAGAGTTCTCTAGAGGGAGAGGGACAGGACTAACAAGATAGATATATGAGCGGGAGTTTATTAAGGAGTATTGACTCACACGATCACAAGGTGAAGTCCCACAATAGGCCATCTGCAAGCTGAAGAGCAAGGAAGCCAGTCTGAGTCCCAAAACCTCAAAAGTAGGAAAGCTGACAGCGCAGTCTTCAGTCTGTGGCTGAAGGCATGAGAGCCCCTAACAAACACTGGTGTAGGTCCAAGAGTCCCAAAGCTGAAGAACCTGGAGTCCAATGTTCTAAGGCAGGAAGCATCCAGCACGGGAGAAAGATGAGAGCCGGAAGACTCAGCCAGTCTAGCCCTTCCACGTTCCTCTGCCTGCTTTTATCCTAGCTGCACTGGCAGCTGATTAAGATGGTGCCCACTCAGGTTGAGGATGGGTCTGCCTCCCCCAGTTCACTGACTCAAATGTTAATCTCCTGTGCCAGCACCCTCACAGATATACCCAGGAACAATATTTTGCATCCTTCAATCCAATCAAGTTGACTCTCAACATTAACATCACACAGGCACATCTTACATGGCTGGAGCAGGTGAAAGAGAGGGAGGGGGAAGGTGCTACACACTTTTAAACAACCAGATCTCATGATAACTCACGCTACAGTACTAAGGGAGGATGGTGCTAAACTATTCATGAGAACTCAAACCCCATGATCCAATCCGCTCGCACCAAGGCCAAAGCTAGGACAATTGAGGAAAAGTACCTCAACATTGGCGATTACAATTTGACCTGAAATTTGGGTGGGAACACAAATCCAAACCATATCATCTCCACCACAGGATGTAGAAATGAGGTGCTATCATGAAGACAGACTGGGGTTCCTCACTAGACAGAGACTGCTGGTAACTTGATCGTGAACTTCATCTAGATCTAGTACTTGCAGCCTGCATAGCTGAGAAAACATTGTTTATAAATTACCCAGTCTGTAGTGTTTTACAGGGCTGTGTTTCAGCAGTACAAATAAACTATGACAGTACCCTACTGATATAAGATGTTAATGGGGGAAACTATATGTAGATTTTGTGGGAACCCCCTGTACCATCTTTGTAATAATTCTCTTAAGTAAAAAACTGTTCTAAAAAGGATAGCTGACCTGAGCCCATCCTTCTGTTTCTGAAAGGACTGTAAAATCCATAACTTCATATAGCATACCCTGTTGGGAGTCAGATAGGTTTTGCTTTGTGTGTCTCTTCTCCAGCTTTGGATTTTTTTTCAACATGCAGTTATATCTCTTCTTAAACTTCCCTTAGGCTTTCTGGGCCAATCTGCCTCAAACTGCAAATACCCATGAGTTTATATCCCCCCAGGCTGCCCGTAGCCAATGACTGATGGGTCCAGGAATATGGGTTCCCAGGTCTTTTGTCTCAGGTAAGAGTCTGAGATTAACTACATTCCAGAGCTTCTCGGTGTAATCAGCAGAAGCCAGCCTCCACAGGACCTTATCTGAAATCTTACTTTTACTTGGATTCTTCCCCTTTCCCATCCTGTTTTCTACACTTCATTACCAATTTGCACACTTAAATGAGACATTTGCACACAAACCTTCATCACAGGGAACGTGATGGAAGAGAGAAAGGTAAACATGGTTCTAGGAAACAAATTCTAGGAAGGGAATTCAGGACCCAGATCACTCATTGAGCAGGTGGCAAAATGGACCCCATTAATAACGGTAAACAGTGTTGAATGCTCCTATTAAATGGTAACATTATAACTAAAGCTTTCATCCGTGGAAAACTGGGATGAGATAGACATAGATTTGCACGGACTTGTTTATTTTTGGCACTTAGAAGACGTAGGGGCAATGAAAAGGACCATAGTGGAAAAACGGAGAAACTGAACACAGAAAATGACAGACTCGAATCATCCAATGACAAATTTAAGATGTTGTGCAAATTTCAGAAAGCCATCATGACCACATCTTAAACATACTCCTTGTGGCAGGTGTAGACTATTGAAGACCGGGTCACACAATATTATGGATAATAGATCTTGAGAGAGAAATGAATTTGCTATCTGGGAAAGCTTCCTAGGCCAAAGTCAAGGTCTTTATGGGGAAAGAATGGTACCTTGAAACTTATGGTGAGAGCTTGTGGGTGGATGTGCATAATACTTCTTTAAAAATCCAGATACCCTCAGGCCTCCAGGCATGAAAAACTGGCCACTCACCCTACTAGAAGAAATCGGCCCTCATCCAGTTACTGGTGTCCAAACAGAAGTTCAACTGAGGCAGATACCTTGTCAACATAATACTTGCCTTCCACAATATATGCCCTACTTCTCCTGAACTCTAAACCAATATACTCTCCGCGCTTATGATAACCCAATGGGGGCAATGGTAAAAGAATAACAGAATTACTTACCAAAGAAAGCTGCAAGATCTGACCAAAACATTTTATCCAGAACTAGTATGCCTGGGAGTCAATCTTCAAGGCGCCATCCCAGATCCGGGTAAACTATGAAGCTGAGCAAGAATGAGGAGTAACATATAGAGCACCCTCCCAAGGCTTGGGATTTAATGTGTTGACCAAGCATTCTGGAGGACAGTCTAGTTCACTGCTGGGAGGGATTATATAAGCTTTGAGGGGGAGAAAAAGATATCTCGCATGGAATGAGGCAGAGACACGAGAACTGTCTCAAAATTTTAAGGTAGTGATCAAAAGGCTCAGCCAAGAAGGCACAAAAGAATGGGTCTGCTATATTCAACTGGAAAACCCATTAACTGATTACAGTTCTCTAGTGAAAATAAAGAATACTGTTCTCAATTAAATGAAATGTCCCAGTGGGGAAACAACTGACATTGTTGAGAAACTCAGCATCACCAGGTGGAGGCTGATGCTGGGAGATGATGTGACAGACCTGGGTCCCCTAGTGTCAGTAGGCTGGTGGTGGGATGACAGAACAGCAGAGGCTGGGAGAGACAGCAATCAACCACAGTAACAAGGCTTATGTAATCACCATATTAGATAGCAAGGCCACAGTGACAAGCTAAGACCCAATTTACCCACAGGGGTCTTTGTTGATGGACAACAGACCATAGCATTCATAAGGGCAAGATATGTAGGTAGCCAACAAAGGAATTGTTTATTAGTGCATATATATGTAAAATACACATGCATTAAGATAAAAAGGGAGCTTGGGCGGAGGCAAATAGAAAGTTGTGATCTCTCTCAATTCTTCAGAACTAAGCCAGTTCAGTCTGAGGACACCTCAGTGGAAGGAGGGACAAGTTCACCTTGAGGATGGATCTAGCAACGCCATGATACCCATAGTTAATGATCTAACTAAATCTGAATAAATCACTTGTTACGGTGATTTTCTCAGTCCTTTCCCCCAAAGGATTCTATGGTCATTTTATGAATAATTGGGCAATGGGAAAGAACATTTATTTATAAAGGTTTTGGATATAGATCTGAGCTGGCACAGTTCTTAGGGGTCTCAAAGTCCTCGCAGAGAAAACAAGGCATTACGAAGGTAAGATGACAAATAGAGTTCTGACCCAGCTCTGATAATAGATCCAAATGCGTCCAACAGTCTTCTTAGTCATTTCCCCAGTTTCCAAATGCGTAATCAAAATGGACGTAGTTAGCAGCTGACACAATGCTCACACTAGTTCTGACTAATAGAGAAGTAATTAAACTAGAAAATGCCCCATAGAGTATACAAAACTGACATTCCCTTTAGCCTGCATGGTCATAATCAAGTCGTCTTGTGGAATGGAAGAAATTAGTATGCATGTAGGGAGTTGGTGGGCCCATAATACCTCTGGTTAATTCCCCAGACTGGTCTGTAAAAAGACAGGTGAATCACCACTTTGAGGATGGACATTCTCAAAGTAAATGCTCTTGGACTACGGGGGTCTAAATCAGCTGGAAGTGCCTGGGAGTTTACATCTCCCCAGGGGGACCATTGCCAATGACAGACATGTGCTGGAAGTTGAGAACCCATATCACATTCTCCTGGACTGTTTTACTTTGGCCGTTGAGGATATTCAGCTCTGCAAATGGGATCTGAAAACAGCATTGCCCTAACTGCATGGCACATTTCAAGTTTTCACACTGGGGCCTCTCTCTTCTCAGAGTGGGAAAGAGAAGACTCACTCCCTTGTGAGTAAGACAGCGTTATCAGTTACATTTCAGAGGTGAGGAAACTGGGTGCAGGAAAACTAAACTAAGTAACTCAAAGTCACTGTGCTGGTGAATGTTGAGGTCAGAGTTGTTTCCTGAAATTATTTTCTTCCTCTTCTCTAGGGGGCGTATTTTCATAGTGATCGGTTAGCTATGGAGGAAGTATCTTGACACAATACAAAACTGTGCAGCCCAATAGTCTAATGTGTACTTTCCACTTCATTCATATGGAGACAACTTGAACCTATCCCCTTATCTGTAAAACCACCCCTGGGTAGCTCTGCGTAAGTCATGTCAAACTTCTGTGTCTGTCTGTTCCCCTTTAAAATGAGGAAGACCTGAATAGCTTAGCTGTAAAGTATGTTGTTTTTCTATATTTTGTAACCTCTAGGATATCTTTTCATTTTCAAAAGGAATTAACAGGAACATTTCTAACCTCAAGACTCTTCCAGGAAAATAAGTTTCATCCATTTCACATCTTCATCTGTCCATTATTTATGATGTATTCATTTGTTTTCTAAATAGCAGGGCAAGATAAAAGTCAAATGAGAGAAAGTGGTTAAAGGAGTGTATTTAAACACACATGCACATATACACAAACATACACATAACGGTAACAAGAAATTTGAAATTGCCATATGACTTCAAGTGAAACCTATTTTTGGATTTACCACCACATCCCCTTGTTCATTAATGGGTGGGAAATATGAAGATCCTGACACAAGTTTGCAGGCATATCATGCATGAGTCTTCAGGTTTAAGAGCTATTTTGAAAATAGTACCATAAAATGCAGCATTTAAAATACCTACAAGGAAAAAGAATAATTATTCCTCCAGTAGTGAAATGGGAGGGAATTTGGAAGGATGTTTAACATCCCCCAGTCCTCATTCCTAAGCTGAGATTTTTCAGCACATAAAGACTACTTATTTATAATGTACACCCTGTCTGCTTCCAGAAAGAGTCAGAACAGTCTTTTCCTTATCCTGCATTTTGAGCATATGCTGGTAACTAGTTTGGGCTTGACACTTACTTTCAACTGAACTCTGCAGTGAGCCACTCTGAGAAGATGTGGTGTTGCACTGGCTTCACTCATCTTGGTTGAGCACCATTCCTCTTGCTCACTTGGATCTTCTAAACTACCTTCTAGGCCCAGGGCACTGAGTCTTTCCTAAAGTGCCTGCCTATGAATCTGGATGAAAGGAAAGCACCTGTGCTCAAACGCAGGTCTGCCTCATTACCCACTTATTATATTGGACACACTGTTGTGCCTTCTTATCCCTCACTCCATGTTACCCTGAAGATCGAGTCTGCTTGGGAATTCCAGAATACTTAGAAATGTCCCTTTATTATCAGTTTTTTATTGCAAATGCTTGTGAATAGTGCTTTCAAATGCGCAAATTTTACATGCAATGATGTTGAGGTTCAGAACTTTTAAATAACTAATTCATCCCTTAGTAAAATAATTAAAAATATATGAACAATGTGATGAGATATTTTCTTTATTTCACTAAGAATCTGGTAGGGTTTTAGAATTAACATTCTGATCAATCATTTTGCAAAAACTGTAGGCTGTCAGGAGGTAGAAGAGGAACTGGAGGAGGAGCAGGACAGGAAAATGAGCTGCAATTTCCTCATTTTCGTAGGATTGAAGGACAAAATCTTGCTTGCCTCATTGCATTTTTATAAAGACCAAAGGAAGTAACTCATGAGTCAGATTTGATTGGTAAAATTTTACAGTTAAATTGATTATTAGCTAACAGCCATTCACACATGTGCAATTTTCAGATGCTGGTTTTCAATTGCACCTCTCATTAGCTAAACAATTTACTTCAGCTTTGAGTTCAGTTTCCTCATAGATCAAAGGGGGGATTATGTGCCTATCTCACAAGTAACTTATAAATACATAACTATAACATTAGTTCCTAAAGTGTAACCATAGGTTATAAATACGTAACTATAATAAACCATTGAGTTTCTAAAGTGTAACCATAGGTTATAATGATGGGCATATGATTCTACATGATATGCACTCTAAGGACATTGGACAAACCTCTTTCAGATTGGGTTATCCATGAAGCAGACTCTTGGGTGGAGTTTCATATGTGAAATCCTTATTAGAAACCATTCTGAGGGTTTGGCACCTCTAGAAAAGAAGGAAGCAAGAGAACAGGTAGAGAAAGAAATCACGAAATTACTGAGTAATGTGAAAGCCTCTTAGTGCATTTACTGACACCTAGGCAACTTAGAGTTCAGGGGCTGAGGTGGAACAAGGGAAGGGGAAAACTATTTTTCATGCAAATTCAGCAAACAGCTGTTTGACAATTCTGATGGGCCCATCTTCATAGAAGAAATTTAGAAAACAAAGGTCAGTAGGTATACTGGTCAATTTTTACACTGCTATAAAGATATTACCTGAGACTGGGCAATTTATAAACAAAACAGGTTTAATTGACTCATAGTTCTGCATGGCTGGGGAGGCCTCAGGAAACTTACACTCACAGTGGAAGAAGCAGCAGACACCTTCACAAGGCGGCAGGAGAAACTGCCACTTTTAAACCATCAGATCTCATGAGAACTCCCTATCACAAAAACAGCATGAGGAGAACAGCCCCCCTGATCGAGTTACCTCCCACCAGGTCCCTCCCTCAACACGTGGGGATTATGACTCAAGGTATGGTTTGGCTCTCTGTCCCCAACCAAATCTTAGTAGGATAAAATACAGCCTCCACCATGGGAACTAATGTTGGGCCCACAACTAATAATCATTGTTTCCTTCCTCCACTATTCATTCTAGACCCTCTTTGTTTTCACCTGGTACCTCTGCTCATCTTGGTGGCTCACCTGGTAGTGACCCAAACTGTCATCCCTGGGGGATTTGAATTGGCTTGCTGCACTTGTCCATTGTATTAGTACATTTTCATGCTGCTGATAAAGACATAACCAAGACTGGATAATTTATACAAGAAAAAGGGTTTAATGGACTTACAGATCCACATGTCTGGGGAAGCCTCAACCATGGTGGATGGCAAGGAAGAGCAAGTCACATCTTACATGGATGGCAGCAGGCAAAAAGAGGAAACCTCGCCTTATAGAACTATCAAATCTCATGAGACTTATTCACTATCCTGAGAACAGCATGGGAAAGACCTGCCCCCATGATTCAATTACCTCCCACAGGGTCCCTCCCACAACATGTGGAAATTCAAGATGAGATTTGAGGGGGACACAGCCAAACCATATCATTCATTTACCATCACAATTCAGCAAAGGGAGCTCCAAGAGGTAGCCAAATGGATTACTCAGGTGCTAACCGTATTTCTGCCTGCTACCTTTGCATGGCAGCAACCCTATCTCCTCCTGATAATGATCAAGACTACTCCTACTACAATAGTCACTTTCCTTGCTTGCCAGTCCCTGGACATAAGCAGCCTGCAGTTCCCAGATGGAAGCTATAGCTTATAGTTAAACAGAACACTTACTATACCTGTTAGTGAAATTACTTTCCACTGGGGATCAGAACATCTAATCCTGCAAAGCCCAGAGTTACAGGGTCAGGAGACAAATTTTCCAAGTTGGGTCACTTGGAGTTGTGTGAGGCCCTGCTGGCTTCTGCCTCTTTATTTCAGGACCTATATACTTTTTCCTAATGAAGATAACACCATAATGTCCGTGATTACCTCCTGCATTCTGGAGGATGGTGCTGAATTTTCTTAAAATACTGCCTCTCAGCTAAGGTTTTAGCTGTGCCTGCAGTTTGCTGGTGATCATAAGATATATATGTCATATAACATACTGTTGTAACAGTATATAACATAACAGTCTGTTATATGACTTGGTGATCATAAGATAACAGTATGTTATGACTTCTGTGTCTTATGATCACAAGTCCTCATGTTACATGAAATGGGTACCCTGATCTAATGAGATGTATTATGTAGGACCACAGGCCAGGGGATAAAATATTCAATAAGACCTTGGGTAGGAATTCTGGATAAAACACATAGAAAAAGCAAACCCATACTCAGAATATGTCTTCCATCAGAATAGATAACTGTCTTTTTTATAATGGAAGGAGCCCAATATACTCAATTTAGCTCCAAATTGATCTCCTTGAGTAAATAATCCACTTCAGGGGCTATATTTTAGTCTCTGTAGGGCAGTTGAGGTTCAGAATAGTTAATCTTGGTAAATGAGAGACCAGGCTATTTGCTCCTGTCACCATGGTCATTTGAATCATGTTTTGAAGAGTGTCAACAATTTAGGTAACCAATGACAGCATGGTTATATCAACTGGGCAAGTTGTTTGGTCTAATTGGTTAGCACCTTATCTGTAATGTATAATCTCTGGTTGAGGTAGCAAATGATACCAAGTACTTGAGGCCACTCTTGCATAGCTATAAAGGAATATCTGAGACTAATTTATAAATAAGAGGCTTAATTGGTTCTGCAGACTGTACAGAGAACATGGCACAGCATCTCCTTGGTTTCATTGGAGGCCTCGGGGAGCTTTTACTCATGGCAGAAGGTAAAGTGGAAGCTTGCATGTCACATGGTGAATGCAGGAGCAAAAGAACAAGTATTGCGGGGAGGGTGCCACACATTTCTAAACAACCAGATCTCTCAAATGCATGAGGACAGCACCAGGCCATGAGGCGTTCGGCTCCATGACCCAATACCTCCCCCCAGACCCCACTTCCAATGCTGGGGATTACAATTCAACAGTGGATTTGGTGGAGATATATATTCAAACTATCACCAAGATATCTTTCCTACTACTAGCTACTCACATATGTAAAATCCTCATACCTCTTTCAGTATTTTTTATTTATAATCTTCCAGTGTTTTGCCTTCCATGTCTCTGAGCAGCTGGCCATGTCAGCTGTGAGTGCACATGAATCATAGTTATCACCTTGGACTTTACACAAGAGGATAACTAGGTGCAGCCTATGAAGCTCTGCCCATTTGGAGGACTTCTTTCTTCCTGGGTGAGGGAGGAGGATTAGATGAAGGTAAGGAAAAGAGTGAGAGGGCTGAGGACAAAAATAATGCCTCAGCAGTGAAGCTATTCTGTATGATACTATAATGCTGGGTACATGTCATTATGATGGGTACAGGCAAATTCACAGGATGCACAACACCAAGACTGGATCCTTATGTAAACTGCAGACTTTGGATCCATCAGTTGTAACAAATGTACCCTTTTGCTAGGGGTGCTGGTAGAGAAAAGGTGGTGCATGTGTAGGAGCAGAGTGTGTATGAGAAGCCTCTGTACCTTTCACTCCATTTTGCTGTGGATCTAAAACTTCTCTAAAAAGTAAAGTCTATTTTTAAATCTCCATAAAACCTTTTTAAATGAAAAACAAAAAGCCTCGTATTTGTACTTCCAACCACCAGAAACTTTCAGTTTCTCAAACCTACCTCTTCTACCCTCAGACTCTCTGCATGCCTGTTCTGATTGCTGTGATTACTTTTTTCCTCTGTTCTTTGTTCCACTTGATCATTTTGTTCCTTCGGAACTGAGCTTAAATGTTGTTTTCCTGGGAAAGCCCTTCGCTTGTCCCTGCCCTGTTATTTTTCAGAAAACTACCACCATCTGTTCTTTTTACAGAATGTTACAATTTATTTACTGTTCCTGTTTGTCAACCTGAAGATGTAGATCATGCCTTTGTTATTCACTATTGTGTCCCCAGTGCGTAGCACAGGGCTCTCAGAGTAGATATGCACTTCTATAGGGTTCTCCAGAGAAACAACCAATAGGATGAAATGTATATGTAATGGTATTGGCTTATGATTGTGGAGTTGAGAAGTCCCATCATCTGCCACGTGCAACTCCAAGACCCAAGAAAGCCAGTGATGTAGTTTGAAGGCCTGAGGGCTGGAGAGCCAATAGGGTATATATTCTGGTCTGAGTCTGAAGGTATGAGAGCCAGGAGCACCGAGGGCCTGACATCTATGTCTTGGCTAAAGAGATCAGGCAGCAAGGGTAAATCCAAACATCCTCCACATTTTTGTTGTATTCAAGCCCTCAGCAGATTGAGGAAGGTGCATTGGGGACGGTGATCTGCTTTACTCTGTCCACCAAATCAAATGCTAATCTCTTCCAGAAAAATACTCGCTGAAAAAAACAGAAATAATGTTTGATCAAATATGTGGGCATCCCAAGGCCCGGTCAAGTTGATACACAAAATTAACCATCACAACACTAATTTCTAATTTGTTAGATAAAAGAACAATAATTATACTACTTGGTCTCATTTTTATTTTATGAAAACTTTATACCTTTAAACCTCCAAGATTCAACAATGATTATCAATATTTTGTCACATTTGCTTCATGCTCCCCATTTATTCCTTTTGTTTCTTGTTTCATTTAAGTATTTTCAAGCAAATTCAAAACATGTCACTTATCTCTACAAGCATCAGCATGGAACTCTAAAAAAATTAGGATTTTCTGTATGTGCAATATGTGATATAATCACTTATAAAATTATAATGACTACATGTTTTTGTCAAGTGTTGGTGAGGATGTGCAAAAGAACTCTTGCACATTAACGGTAATTATTACAAGCATCATGGAAAACAGTAGCTCCTCAAAAAACTAAAAATATAACTGCAACACGATCCAGCAATCTCACTTCTGGGTATATATCCAAACAAATTAAAATCAGTATCTCAAAAGAATATCTGTACTCCTATACTAATCGCAGCACTGCTCACAATAGCTGCTGTGTGAAGTCAACCTCTAAGTGTCCATCAATGAATGAAGAAAATATGGTGTGTGTGTACACACACACACACACACACACACACACACACACATACACATACACACCATATTGGAATATTCAGCTATATAAACAATTCTGTTATTTGCAATAACGTGGATGGAACTGGAAGTCACTATGTTAAGTGAAATAAGCCAGACACAAATCCTGTATAATCTCACTTATGTGTGAAATCTAAAAGTTAAACTTGTCAGTAGAAAGTAAAATGGTTACCAGAGGCTGGGAGCATGGGGCAAGGAGGGAAGGAGGAACTGCTGATCAAAGAGCACAAAGTTTCAGATAGAGGGGTGATAAGTTTTGATTTATTGCAGAGCAGGGTGTTATAGCCAATAATGTGTATTTCCAAATAGCTAAGAATACATTTCCAACAAATGTGAATGAGGGGATGTATATGATAATTAGCTGGATTTAACGATTCTCCATTATTTACATAGGTCCAAATACATTGTACCCTGTGCATTTTTACAAACAATGACTTATCAATTTAAAATATTAATTTTAAAGCTACATTTTATATTTCTTTAAATCAGGAACCAAACATCCACGTAACATTCAGTCTAGAGCAATCCAGCAACCCATCCCAATGTTTATGCTACAGACTTGTAGAAGCAAGGCTAACTGTTCTGTGATAGGTCTCACATTCTGTTAGTCTATTTGATCCTGCATGCTGTCATTGATCATCTTGTCATAATCTCTCCACGTATTTCTTGTAAAAATCAGGGGGTTAGCAAACTTTCTCTAAATGGCCAGATAGTAAATGTGTCAAGCTTTGGAGGCCACATATGGTCTCTGAAACATACTCTAATTTTACTCACAATCCTATAAAATGTAAAAACAATTCTTACGGTGCAGGCCATAGAAACACAGACCATAGTCAGAATTTGGCCAACAGGCTATAGTTTGCTGAACTCTGCCTCTCCAGGGTTTCATTGCATTGCGGTTTAACTTTCTTGCATATAGACTTGATAAGTGGTCCTAGGTGCTTCACTTGCTAACATACCATGAAGCACGTACTGTCTAATAATTATACTGATGAGGAGTTCAGCTGGGGCTGCCTGATTCTTCAATGTAAAATTTCTTAATGTACCATCTACAATGTAACAATGTAACAATGTTCAAAAGGTGACTTATTGCTTGATTCAATTGTTTGATTCTACCTTTCCTTTAGAACGTATTATTTGAAATCTGAACGTATTTGAAATCTTCATAAAATATGTTTGCTCATCAACTAGGGCTATTTGGTTACTCTGAAACACCATTTATTCAGGAATAGTAGAAAGCATGCTTCATTTTTTTTTAAACTTTTAATGCCTGAGAATCTAATGATTCCTAATGGGTTGGTATTTGTTTTTGATTGGTTTTATGTCTTTGCATTTTTGTGTGTATATCATTATGAATTAATAATTATTGGAGGTTTTGTAGTTGATAATCACAAACTTTAAAAATTACATCTTTGTACAAAGGGAAGCTCCTTCGTGTTGACAGTATACCCTTTGACATAGCCAATTGTTCTGTGATAGCTTCCTTGAATTCTGGTACCAACTCCTTCAGGCTCAACTGGAATATTTCCTACTCCAGGCCAGCAATCATGTTTACTTCCAAGAATTTCTGATTCTCCTTATTGGGGAATGATTTGAGGAGACTACCATTTGGAGGGGAATGATAGAAAGGAGAAAAGACAGTAGTCATTAAGTGAAATAAAAAGGGACCTGAATCAGTGATGAAGTCTGAGGCCAACATTATATACAACGTGCCACACTTAAGTTTGTATGAAATTTAACCACATCACAGTACAAACAGAACTTTGCCTGCATAAAAACTCAGGTTCTTATCAGTCGTAAGATGTTAGAAGCAATGATTCCATAGCAATCTTGTAACCCAACTTGCTTCCTTTAGAAAAGAGAAAGCTGAGGCTCAGAGATGGGGGCAGGGACTACTCTGCTGGGGTTGACTGTTGGCCAAATGGACTCTAATGCTCAGGTCTCCTGACCCAGTTTTTGCTGTCATTTCTATTCTACACCGTACACTCTGCTATATTTATTTCCTTTGCCTGTAGCCTCACATGACATCACTTTCATTTTTCTGTTTTAATCTGTATCCATCCTCCTCTTCCTCTCCTGCCCTTCTGTACACTTATTTGACTTCTTGATCTGGTTATTTAACATTCCATAATGAGCTGTTGTGTGCCAGGCACTGTTATGGGCACTGGAGATGCAATTCATGAGACAGTTTAGGCTTTTGCAAAGTTCCCTGTCCCAGGGAAGCCTGCATGAGGATGGGGCATGAGAGCAGCTCTTTCCTGGGGGAAAGACATATGCTAACAACACATCTTGCTCTTTCCTTTGCACAGAAAAGCATGTCTTGTCCCTTACTCTGCTTTCCCAGGTCTCATCCCATCCTGCATAAATGATTGCTGCACCCATCAATCTCCCTGCTGCGGTGACTGTATCATGGTCAGGTTCCAGCCATGCTTCCACAGAAATTAGCAGCTCCACTTTGCCTACAGGATCAAGTTTAAACCCTCCAGCCTGGCCTTGAGGGTCCTCTCGAGGCCAGCATGCACCCCTCCATGCATAGAGTGAATGACTATGTCTCTTATACATGCCCTAGTTAGCAGATGAGCCTGCAGCTTCAGAGGGTGGCCTCTATCTAAATGTTCATTCCAGGCTTTGTCACTGCGGATGTGAATTGCAATTAAGTGCAACACACTCTGTGGACCCTGTGTCTCAGCCCTTCTCTTGCCCCTCGGTAGCTGGTCAGTTCCCCAAAATCTGCTCGCTCCAGAGCGTGAGTCTCAAACACCTTCCCTATGCCACATGTCCCACATCTGTGCAATCAACTCGGACTTCTTTGTGCCTGAATCTTCAGTTATGCCAAACAATACTTAAAGGACCCTCTTGTAAACCCTCTGTAAAGGATGTACAGAAACTATATATAATAGTTATGTGTAAGTACTTCCTAGTTATAACTAGTACAAGTGGCAAATCTCACTGAAAAGAAACTCAAATCCAATAAAATAAGTGTTTGGCTTCTTAACCATAGTAAAAAGAAAAAACAAACACTATCGCTGGTGGGGATGGGGTAAAATTCTCTCTGACTCTTAATTGTAATGAACACTTTGGAAAGTGATTTGGCAATGTGCTTTCAGAGCCACAGAAATACTCATATTTTTGAGCCAATAACTCACTTCTGGGAACTGAGCCCAAGGATGTAATTCTATATCTGAGAAAGAAAAGCAACCTCTATGCATAAATATATTCCCTGAAGCATTATTGTTAATAGGAAAAAAAGCTAGAAAGAGCCTTAAAAGGGAAGTGGATATATAAATTATCATGGATGCAATCAATGGACTCTGGCTACTGTTTCTAAACAAGTTAGGAAAACTCTAGAGCAACAAGGAAAAATATAATACCCATGGACGAAGCAGAAAAAAAAAAAAAAAAAAAAAAAAACAGGATAGAAAATTAAACATACAGCACTTTGGGAGGCCAAGGCAGGTGGATCGCCTGAGCTCAGGAGTTCGAGACCAGCCTGGGCAACATGACGAGACCCCATCTCTACTAAAAATAGAGAGACCCAGGCAGATGTCAACAGGCCAGGCTCTTGGTGCGCTCAATCTGCGGCAGGGCTGTGGAGGAATCTGCTATGGTGCACTCCCTCCCCACAGTGTCCTAGCTCTTCTGCTTCCTTTATGGGAAGAGGAGGGGGGTATTAAAGGACAAAGGGACTGTTCAGGCCTGCCTGTTGGCTTCAAGAGATGGTGCCTGCATCTCTGGGAGCTTCAAGTTCTCGTATCACTGAGTACAGTTCTGCTCCAGCTTAAACACCTTTGTCAATAGCCAAATGCAGCACAAGGATCAGAGACAAAGAGGAATTAACACTCAGTGGGCAGCTTCCCTGCCTGATATGGTTTGGCTGGGTCCCCACCCAAATCTCACCTTGAGTTGTATTTTCTAGAATTCCCACGTATTGTGGGAGGAACCCAGGGGGATGGGGGAAGTAAATGAATCATGAGGGCTGGTCTTTCCCATGCTATTCTCATGATAGTGAATAAGTTTCATGAGAGTCGATGGGTTTATCCGGGCTTTCTGCTTTTGCTTCTTCCTCATTTTCTCTTGCCGCTGCCATGTAAGAAGTGCCTTTTGCCTCCCGCCTTGATTATGAGGCCTCCCCAGCCATGTGGAACTATAAGTCCAATTAAACCTTTTTCTTCCCAGTCTCAGGTATGTCTTTATCAGTGGCATGAAAGCAGTTTAACACACTGCCCTCGATATGCTGCACCACAGGCCACATTTTCTGCTCACAGCCTCAGTGTTGGCAACACTCTCCCCAGGCTTTCACAGCAGGTGAAGGGAGCTTGGAGAGTTGAGTTGGAGGGTTATCCAAGTATGCGTTCATTCATTTATTCAGCCATTCAATAATATCTATTAAGTATTGTATTGGTCATTTGGGGCAGCTTAGCTCAAAAGCCCTGGGCTTTGTCATCAAATCCTTCTTCATCCAAATTCAGGCTCAGCCCCTCTTACTAGCTATAATGCCTGTGTGGAAGTTCCTTAATCTTCCTAAGCCCTGGGTAATTGAGGTTGATAATGTCTTACCCAGACAATCCTTATGATATTCAAGTGAGACAAGAGTGACAAATTATCTCACACTGGGCACATATTAATGGCACAGTAAATGAGGCTGGATGGTTTTTTTTGTTTTGTTTTTTTGTTTTTTGTTTTTGTTTTTGTTTTTGTTTTTTTTGAGACGGTGTCTCGCTTTGTCGCCCAGGCTGGAGTGCGGTGGCTGGATCTCGGCTCACTGCAAGCTCCGCCTCCCGGGTTCACGCCATTCTCCTGCCTCAGCCTCCCGAGTAGCTGGGACTACAGGTGCCGCCACTGCGCCCGGCTAATGTTTTGTATTTTTAGTAGAGACGGGGTTTCACCGTGTTGGCCAGGATGGTCTCGATCTCCTCACCTCGTGATCCGCCCGTCTCGGCCTCCCAAAGCGCTGGGATTATAGGCTTGAGCCACTGCGCCCGGCCAGAGGCTGGATGTTCTAACTTGATCACATGTAAGTTTGCACAGGTTCTTGGTGTAAATACCCCTCAAAACCTGTGTTTGGGAAACATTGCAGGAGGTGGGAACTGTGCTGAAGCTCAGAATTTTTACTACCAATTATCCCTGGAAGAACGTCCTGCATTAGAAAATCTTTCATCGATCTGAAAGTAGGGCATGATACCAAGTCCACAGTAGACGAAAAGGACCTGGGGTTAGAGTCCAGCCACAAAACAAAACAAAAAAACTGAGTGGAGACTCAGGGGGAGGCGAGTGATGGGCTGTTAGAGAATCTCAAAGACCAGAATCTGATGGGGTTGGGGGCATAGAAGTTTATCAGTTTATGCATAACAAACTGCCCCAAAAGTTAGAGGCTTAAAATAATAGCTCATTCTCATCCCACTTTCCGTGGGTTGCCTTGTCAGTTCTTCCAACCTTGCCTAGACTTGCGCATTCACCTGGAAGGTCAGAGGTGAGCTGGATTCAACTGGACAAGGGTGGCTGGGCCTCTGTCACCCTGTGATCCATCACCCTTAAGAAGTCAGACCAGGCTTCTCTGTGGAGTAATGGCAACATTCTAAGAAGGCCAAGTAGAAGATGAAAGACCTTCTGAGGCCTGTGTTGCTTCTAACACTATCAGAAGAACAAATGAAAAGGCCAGCCCAGATTCAAGGAGTGGGAGACTAGACTCTGCCGCTCCATGGAAAGAATTTATGGTGTGTTTCATCTCCTATGGAGACCAGGAGTATGGATGACATAGAGGAGAAATGAGTCAGGAGCACAACCTTGGTTGGGGCTGCTGGAGGAAGCATTTGTGTTGATGTGCAAGTGTGTGCAGTTGCTAATCTGACCTTGAACATCTTCCCCAACTTGTTTCCCCTTGCTCTGGTCACCCACATTTTCCAGCCACCAATGATTAGTTGTAGTTCCTCCAAATTGCTCTGTGGTCTGTGCCCCAATTTGCCTGGAATATGACCTGTCCCCTTTCTACCCCTACGTGAATTGGCCGGTGTATTAATTTTCCATGGCTTCTTTAATACATTGCCACAAACGTAGTGGCTTAAGACAACAAAGCTCTAAGGGTCAGAAGTCCTAACTCAGTTTTATGTGAGTAAAATTGAGCCATCAACAGAGCCATACTCTTTCCAGAGGTTCCAGAGGAGAGCTCACTGTTCCAGTTTCTGGTAGCTCCAGACATTGCTTTGCTGGTAGCCGCATCACTGAGTCGCTCCAATCTCTGTTCCATTTTTACATCACCTTCTCTTCTGTCCGTATCAAATCTTCTGCCTCTCTCTTATAAGGACACTTGTAATTAGATTTAGGACCCTAGCTAATCAAGGACAATCTCCTCAACTCTAGATTAACTTAATCCCATCTGCAGCGCCCCTTCTTCCATATTGAGCAACCTTTACAAGTCCCGGGAATTACGGCCTGGTATTTTGGGAGACCTACTACCCCTGGGGTGTCTCAGATATTTATAATGTCTGATTTCATCCTGTCTTCTCTGAAATGTCCGCTGGCCACAGCCTGTTCCTTGCCAGCAGAGCTTCTCAACCACATACCCCTGATCCCTGCATTTATCAGGTTGGATTAAGATTGCTTTTAGACATGTCTTTGTTCAAATTGAGCTCCTGAGAGCAAGGATTATGCCGCTCTACCTCCACCTCCCCAGTGTCTGCCATGGCCCTCGAAGATAGGAAAGGACTTTCAGATGAGTGCGACATTGTTGGAGTGGGGTTTGGAGGTGAGGGGTAAGGGAAGCCTCCATTCCTTGCACAAAGCACATCACATTTATCCCCCAGCACAGGCCACCAGGGTTTAAGTCAATTCTTATGAATCTGATGTGAGCTCTACAAATGCACATTTCTACTGTGTCTGAGATCCATCCTGCTTAAAATACTTAACCAGGGCTCCAGAAAGCAACTTCCTAGGTTAAGACCCAGGAAAGAGTTATCCAGTGTGATTCGGTGTTTGAGCAGCATGTCTGCAGGGTAGTTGAGGCCCAGTGTGCAGAGCTGGACCCTGGGGTATTAAAGATTTCAAACTGAGGAATCTGTATATAAATGTGCTTCTACCTTCCATATACACATTTGGCAAACACACAGATGAGAGGCCTGACCACAGAATAGCATGGCTGGTTGCTTTGCTTTAACTTAGCCATGCATGTTAGTCCACTTGCATTGCTAAAGAGGAATACCTGAGGTTGGGTAACTTACAAAGAGAGGTTTAATGGGCTCACAGTCGTGCAGGCTGTGCAAGAAGCATAGCGCTGGCTTCTGCTTCTAGTGAGGCCTCAGGAAGCTTCCACTTACGGTGGAAGGCAAAGGGGGAGCAGGCATGTCACCTGGCAAAACAGAGGGAGCAAGAAAAAAGGAGGGAGATTCCAGGCTCTTTAAGCCACCAACTCTTGTGAAGTAACAGAACAAAAACTCACGACTTCAAGGAGAGCGCCAAGCCATTCATGAGGGATCCGCTCCCCCGAACCAAACACCTCCCACCAGGCCCCATCTCCAACACTGGGGATTCCATTTCAGCATGAGATTTGGAGGGGACACACATCCAGACTATATCACCACCACCTAAATTCCTGTTTTGGAGATACCACTGTGTATGTGGAAGCCCATCCCAGGTAGGGGCTCTGCTTGGTTCTCCTACCACACGCACACCATAAGGGGCAGGGGAATACCATTCCTGCTTCCTAGAGAGCTGACCAGTTACATCAGATTTTCTGTGTGTTCCTTGAGCTTCCCACAACAGACTTCACCTGGAGTGCTGGCTAACATGCAGACTCCCAAACCACGCAGCTGACAACACTTTGGGCTCTCTGAAGGGCGGGCCCCAGGAAGGTGCATTCGAACACATTCTTGGTATGCTCATGCTCCCTGCAGTCTGGGTCTAGCACAGCAATGCAATGTGTTTGCCAAAGAGAGGATCCCTTGAGGGTAGTTCCGTAAAAGGGCTTCTAAAAGGATGCAGTTTTCTATCTGCTATGAATGCTATGTCTCTCCCAGGACTCCTCCTTAGACTGTCCTCCCCAGAGAAGCCCCTTTACTTCAGAATTGCCAACAGGTCTGGTGGATCTTAGAAGCCCAGATGGTCATTCAGACCTCAGTAACCAAGGTCAATTGAGAAAAAGATTAACAATGGGTATGGGGGGCAGAGATGAGGGATACCAGTGAAAGAATGCTATTGGTGACCAAATATGCAGCTAGCCTTCCCACCACGTCCTACCCTGGTCTCTCCATCCCTGCCCCAAAGCCCCCCAACCCCTACATGTCAGAACCCATGTCATCTCTTGCCTGGGAATTCACACCAGGTTTGCCTGTCTCAAGTAGCCAAAGACTCGTCTCTGAGCCACAGTGGGATACATGTACTGTTTGCTATTTCTTCTTGTCCCCTGCCCACCTCAGCCTTCCTGTTGTGCTGGGTACCTGCTGGATTTGGTCTCTGCATCCTCTAATCCTGTTACTCACCTTTTCCTGGGGCAAAGTTGACCATAGAGGAAATTGTGACCAAGGATCCAAGTAGAATACAGCAGGCCTTGGGATCCCATCGGCTGCTCAGAAGCTTCTCTGGGGCCACTGATTACTGTAACCTTTCACGAAAGCTACCTGGCTTACCTGTTAAAAGTGCTGAACAGGTTCTCTGCTTTCGGAAAAGTAAGATTACATAAAGATGCATGCATGGGTGTGCACACAAGTCTGTTTTAGGGTTTGCCCTGTATTTGAGACCTCTGTTAGATCCAACCCATTCTCTTTATCTGTACTAACTTGAAAGGATGGCAGTGATCTGCTAAATGCAAAAGCAATTTGCAGAGTAACTTGTAGATAGGCAGCTCCTGTTTCCAAAGACATAGAAAAACTCACATGCAGGCGATGAGACGTGCCCACAGTTTTCTAAGGTAGGATAGGACTCATGGTCCTCACTCGCTGCCCACTTGAAGTAGGTTCTCCGTGGGATTCATCTGATGGCCAAAGCTGCCCAGATGATTGTCAAAGGCAGGCCATTCTCAGAAATGCTGACCTCCAGGCTGAACTAGCTGAGCAGCCTCAGTTCTCCGGCTCTCCTGGCAACCTCTGCACAAAATGAGCTGAGACCACAGCCGCACGGGGCCTGGGTAACCTATGCGGGACACACATGCTCTGTTGCAGAGTCCCATGGCCATCAGTGGTCTGGAAGTCTCAAGAAACCCTCAGCCCTGAAAGAATGTGAGGAACGATGATCAGCGCCCGGGCCTGCCCTACCAGGGTTTTCTGCAAGCCCTGGAGCTGAGCTTCTCAGCAGGTGTTTTCTCTGCTGACACTCGCCCTTGTTGTCAGAGGTTGCCAAGCCCAAAAGGAGAGGCCAGGGGAGCACAGGTTCACAGTCACACATTTCATTCAAACTCCACTCTCTCCAGGTATTCACTGTGTAACTTTGGGGAAATTATATAATCTCTCTGAGCCCACAGGGAGAGGGAGCTCAGAGGGCATTAGCCCCTGTCTTGGCTCTGGAAATGACCATTCCTACATAAACAGAGGACTCTGGCTAATGGTCTCCCACCCCTGAGCTTCCTCTGAGGAACGAGGATAGAAACAGAGCATATTGTTTCTCCCAGGAGGACGTTAAATGCCAAAATGAGAGAAAAGAATCCATCAATAAGAACAAAGCTATGGGAATGTCGGTGCAGTGAAAAACGTAGTGGGCAAATAAGGCCTCAACGTTATACCCATGATTGTGCTGGAATTCTATGTCTGCCTTGGGGAGGGCTGTGCTCTCTGGCTCTGTTTCCCAGGTGTAAAAAGGTGTTTGGGTTAAGAGGTGCTTTGCTTTCTGTTTTCTTTTCTTTTCTTTTCTTTTTTTTAAGTCAATACTTTGGTTCAAACAAGGTCACAGGGAGAAGCACATAAACAAAGCTGGGAGTGAGAAGGAGGGCACCCAGACCTCAGCTCTCAGTCTTCCTTGCTAAGTCACGTCACCCCAGAAGGGGCTCGGGGTACACAGTTCAAAGTCAGTCACGATTCCTTCCAGCTTCTGGCACAACACTACATAATCAAAGACTCCACAGATTAAGCTTATACCCCTTTCCAGCAATTTCTGTAAGCCTGAGCAAGTCACTTTGTTCATCTCATCTTTGAAATATGTAATGTGTCCATTCACTAATGCCATAGAATGCTTACTGTGTATCAGGCCCTGCCTTTCTAATGGTCAGAGCAGTTGGTGAAATGGGCCCTATTACTGCATTCACTTGACAGATGGAGAAACTAGGATTAAATAAACTGAAGTCTCTTTAAGAAATGTAATACATGGATACCCTCAACTTCTGCACTCTGCCTAAAATTGAGAAGAGACTGAGCTGAAACCAACGGAACTAGTTTGTTATAGTCCCACACCTATGCCACAAATGGAGATATACACATGGATATTTGATATGCTGTATTTTCGTTTTCATTCAGTTTCTATTTTTAAATATCCCTTTTCAGTTATTTTTAGACTCATGGGTTCAGGTATTTTTTTTTTTAGCTTCCAAACATATAAAAATATTCTAGACCTGTTATTGATTTGTAGCTTAATTCCACTGTTCTCAGAATGTGACATCTCATTTTGAATCTTTTACATGACTAGCCAGTCCTGCTCTTCAGGTAAACACGAGACTGCTAAAATTCAGTGTTCAAGTCATCATGAGATATTGATACTTAGATGAATTTCTTCCTACCCTCATCCAAACTGTTCTCAAGAATAGTCCACCTGACCAAGATGTCCCTGAGGTGATATTAATACGTAAACAACTAATCTCGACATTGCTCTATGGATTGCCCCAATGATCTGCTATCCATGTTCTCTACTTGAACTCAACATCAGGATCTGAAATGAGTACAATGAACAATGACATAACCCAAAGTCTTCTAACCTGGCATAGTGTTGACCTGGCAAAATCACCTGGAAGTTGATTCATGGGAATCTGAAAATGCAGATTCCCAGGCCCATCCTATGCCATCCCATGAGGCCCAGTGTCCATCCAGCAGATTGTGGATGGAGCAAATTCATGAGGTCATGGGACAAAGTCCATCAGCTCTAATGGGCAGCTACACATTGAACCAGTGACTATATAGCTTCTGAAGCTGAGAGGACTGTGTTCAGTCCCAGCTCAGACCTGGATAATCTGGGAGAAGTCACACTTCTCTTCTGAGTCTGTTTATTCACCTGAAAATGAACCGAATTTATTCCCAATTCTTCTGAAATTGTTTATTATCAACAAAAAGGAGCATGTGCCATATCTGCAGGCGCTGTTTTTGGCTCTGCTGTGCTTATCTTCAAGGAGCTCACAGTCTAGTGAGAAACCCATATCTGTAACACATGGATACAGATGTAATCCTGTGTGCAGTGACGGTAATAGACACATGGGCAGGGCATGCTGAGAGTACAGAGGACAGGGCTCCCAGAGGAGGTGGTGCCCATGCAAATAAGCTGGACAGGAAGCCAAAGTGGATAGAGGTGTCCAAGGCACTATGAGCAAAGATAAGGAACAGCAGAGCACCTTTAGGGGCCACTAGGGCTCTGTACAGCTGGTGTCAAAGGACAGGGTGGGAAGGAGATGGAGAGGCAAGCGACATTCAGACATCAGGCAAGGGAGTTGGGTTTTAGCCATTTGGGGGTGAGAAATCTTTAAAGGATTGTAAACCAGAGTGCGAAGGGATCAGAGCAATGTCTTAGAAAGGCAGAGAGATGCTCATAGCCTCTTCACCAGTGTCTCACAGTCAGCTATGGTCCATGTTTAGAATTTTGCTGCTTTCCTGTCCATACGGCTGACCTTTCCAGACACCCTCTCATTCTCAGATCCCATCTAAATACTCTCCCTGCCCCATGGAGGGCTCAGATCAAGAACTTCACTCACCCCACTTCTCAGTACCTGGGGTTCCAAGGACTACACCCACAGATACAACACAGGGAAGAGAAAAGAGCTAGGTGAAGACTTGGTCTCAGTATTAGTCCATTTTCATGCTACTAATAAAGACATACCCAAGACTGGGCAATTTATACAAGAAAGTGGTTTAGTGGACTTGGACTTACAGTTCTAAGTGGCTGGGGAGGCCTCACAAGCTTGGCGGAAGGCAAGGAGGAGCAAGTCACATCTTACATGGATGGCAGCAGGCAAAGAAAGTGAACTTGTGCAGGGAAACTCTGCCTTATAAAGCCATCATATCTTGTGAGACTTATTCACTATCACAAAAACAGCACGGGCAAGACCTGCCCCCCTGATTCAATTACCTCCCACAGAGTCCCTCCCACAACATGTGGGAATTCAAGAGGAGATTTGGGTGGGGGCGTGGCCAAACCGTATCAGTCTCCTTCAGTTAAACATCAGTTCTCATAACTGAATGTTCAGAGATTGTTAGTATGTGATTATTATGCTAGAATTTGTTTTATCTGTTTGGAAGAAGACACAAAGTAGGCCATCTGGGTGGTATCTGTACAGAGGTTAATGCTCTCTGTGTATGTGCTGTGTAACAAAGCATGAATGCACATCATTGGCAGCAGGAAAGGTCCAGGGTCAAATCCTGGCCCTGCCATTTGAAAACCAATGTTGCTTGCACAAAGTCACATAGTTACTAATCATCAATTTACTCCTCTATAGAATGCAACATCTACCTCATAGAGTTGCTACAAGGATTAAATACATGTCTTAGCACTTACTCCTGATGGTAAGGGCAAAGAACTAGAACTTTCTATTAGAAAGTTAAAAGATCATAGAGGAAAGAAGATAAGACAAAGCATGAACCAAAGAATGACTAAACACCCCAACAGCAGCATAGTATCTGACAGTATTCTCTGGGCCAGTGCTTCACAGTCTTTAATGTGCATACAAATCACCTGTTGAGGGATTCTAATTTGATATGGTCTGGGTTGTAACCTAAGATTCTGTATTTTTAACACTCAGGTGATGCCAGTGCTCCTGGTCCAGGGACTGTACTTTAACAAAGGGACTTTAAAGAGATACACTTGTGATTTGAGTACATATTATAGTTTGAGAACTCTATACTGTATCAATAAGTTGTGGTCACTAAAGACAAATAATTTGGGATTACTCTAAGAGCTTTGACACTGTTGACTGTGGGACAACCTTTGGGAATAAGGCATTGACTCAGAAGGTGCAAAGGATGCCACTTTGTGCATGAAAATTTTAGTAGTTCATTGGGGGTAACAGGAAATACAGCTATGGTTTCCTGAGTATTTTCACATGTTACAGTCCTTTGTATTGTTTAATCCTCACTTTAACTCTCAGAGGCAGGGACTGTTATAATTGCCAAGAAAGCCAAGGATTATGAGGTTGGGTCATGGTTTCATGGATAACCCAGTTAGGTCTGAACAGACCTATTGTGTTCAGAGTCCACAGGATTGAGTATCCTTCCTTCCCAGTTCAGCAACCTGACAACAATGACAGAAGCAGAGGAACCTCCGTAGTAGGGAGCAATGGCCAGTGACCATGTTCTGGCCTCAGTCCTGGGAGCTCTGGGCCATCTCTGTCCTGCACTTTTTTGTTTCATTGCCTACATTGACTTTGAAGCTGAAAAACTGAGCCTGCTGCATCCTGGGGTATATGCTGAATCCCTTTCCTCTTTTCTTTCCTTGGTCCATTAGATGTGGCAAGTACCTGCATGTCGGAGCTGGAGGAAAAGTACAGACTCCTATCCCAGCTCTGTTTGGGACTGTGCAATCCTATGAACTTGGAACCCTCTCCAGTGTGTCCTTCAGCACCATGGACAAGGCCGACAGCACCTTTATTTGTTCTCTCATCATTTCGGCCCTAACCTACAAGGCTGTTTGAGGGCACATAAACAGCTAAACTCATTTTCTCCCAAACCCTTTAATTATTGTAAAAATAGAAGTCACTCAGTTATCCAACTCTATAACCATAAATAATGCACATTAATGCACAGGCTAAGAATAGGAGATGGGGGTGCTGATTAAGCCAGCCGTGAGCAACCAAGATTGGGGTAAACGGTATGTATGAAACTTCTAAGAAGTATTTGTCTACACACCATATTATCTATACTTTCAGAGGCACAATGCCGCATGATACACAAAACAGGCTGATTAAAATACCCAGACCAGCAGCGTCAACATCACCTGGCATGAAAGTCTGGGGCTGGAGCCCAGCAATCTGTGTGTTACACAAGTGCTCTAGGTGATTTTGATGCATTAGGAACCATGGTTTTATTTCAAAAATGACTTCACAGGTGAATAACTTCATCAGAACTAGAAAATGTCTCAGAGGAAGGAGAAAAAGCCTATGTTACCCAGTGCAGTGATTAAGAGTGGAAGGTGGGTTGGGCACAGTGGCTCATGCCTCTAATCCTAGCACTTTGGGAGGCCGAGGCAGGTGGATTACCTGAGGTCAAGAGTTCAGGACCAGCCTGGCCAACATGGTGAAACCCTGTCTATACTAAAAATACAAAAATTAACCAGGCATGGTGGCAGGCACCTGTAATCCCAGCTACTCGGGAGGCTGAGACAGGAGAATTGCTTGAACCCAGGAGGCAGAGGTTGCAGTGAGCCGAGATAGTGCCATTGCACTCCAGCCTGGGCAACAAGAGCAAAACTCTGTCTCCAAAAAAAAAAAAAAGTGGAAGGTGGACTGTGTTGGCCAATCAATTCCTTGTGGCCCACATGTCTTTGTCCTGTTATTGATACTGCCTCCATTGTCTGCATTCAGAAAGAATGAGTGGAATAAAATGTGCCTGTTGTCCCCTCCATACTGTCTGTTTCACCTGTACCATCACCCAGGAAAGGATAAATCCTCTAACAGAATATGGAGCCCACACGTTCACTGTGGAAGTAGAGTATCTTGGAAGAAAATGTTTACTTATCAGACTCACCCACTAATCATGGACCAGACCACCTCCCCTGTCCACTTCCGACTCCAAAACATCTTTGAATCTCAGAATTTCAAACAGCCTCACACTGAAAACCATCAGAAAGATCCAGGTTCTGATTCAAATTCCCTTAGCTCATGGGCTGTTCTCCCTGTAGGAGGAGATGTTATCATATCACACCTCTCCTGGTAGGGCCTGTAGGAAGACCAGAGACATCGCAGTGGCTCTTTTGTAAGTAGGCTGCCCTGGGGCAGGATCAGACCAGTGGCTGGCCCAAGGTCTCCTGTCTAATTAGAAGACGAGTGGCATGGAGACAATGCCACTAGCTACTGCCTCTGCCCTGTCTGTCACATAGCAATGGGATGACCTTTCTAAAGCACAGTTCTTCTGGAAAAGGCCTCACGGAGCGCCTTACTACCTGCAACCAAAGCCAAGGTTCTCAAGTTCTCCAGACATTCTCACCAGCCTTCACTGAGCTAAATCAGTGATTCTTGAGTGAGGGGCTGGGACTTTTGCCCTGCCTCCAGGGATGTTTGGCAATGTCTGGAGATACTTTTGATTTTCACAATTTGGTAGAAGCCAAGGAAGCACAGGACAGCCCCCACAACAAAGAATTATCCACCCCAAAATGCCAATACCACTGAGATTGAGAAACCCTGAATTAAATTCTGAGCTCAAATGTTGCCTCTTTCAGGAAGCATTCTGTACCTGCATCCTCTTTAAGAGGACTTAGGTGCCTTTGGGCTTCCATAGAGGTAGCCTAGATAATGCAGAGGGCACTTACACTGTTACATTCATCTAATTGCAGTTCTCTGGCACCGTATATGCCTTCTACTGGACCAGGACGAGGTCTTTTCAGGCAAGATGAAGACCAGTTCCTTTTTACTGTTTGTAGCCTCAGGGGCAGAGCGTGGAGACTTTTTATACGAAATAATTAATAGAACTTATCTTCCCATGCAGCATGTAACAACAGTTTGACACACAGTGGATATTCAATAAATATCTCTCCAATCAATGATATGTCTGGAGATTATAAATCGCTTTTGCCTTCTTGCTACAACCACTTAGCATGGAAAATAAAAGTAACAAAGGCACTGGACACCACGGGAAATGCAGGTCCCTGGCTCACTGTGAGGAAGGGGATTTTCTGGCAGGGCTAAGCCAGATGGGAACCCGAGCCTTCTCAATATTTATGCCAGTGGCTTTACTGGGGTCACACAATCTCTGAAAGGTCACCTGCAGCAAGGTCCAGGGAAGAGTGGGAAGGCTCTGCTTGCCTCTGACTTGAAGACATTGAACAACTCTTGGGAATCAGACAAGGATGATTTAGGGGCCTCAATGGACCTGCATTTAGAACAAATACTTAGAATAGTACTTGTCCGAGGCCCTGTCGGGAGGCACCACATACTCTCAGTTGATTGATAGAAACCAGTGTGTTGCAATACTTTCCTTTATGTGGGTCTTGGGCTTGCTTTCTCTAGCATCTCATTGGCTCCTGACTTGCTCACCTGCCTAATGAGCCACTGCACAGAGCATCTGGTTCTCTGCTGAACACGCAGGTACCATCTGTGCTGCAGAGGGTAGCTGACATTCTGTTTGGGAGCGTCCAGAAAAGCCATACGGAAGCAGCACCCTGTGGGACACAGAACAGCCTTGGCTACTTTTTCAGCTCAGACTTATCTCACCATGCTCATCCCCTATCAGGTTTATGGCTCCGGTGAAAATGGAAGAAAACCATACAAGACAATGAATTCCTAGTTGTGCAATCTGAAATTCTGTCTGCTGCTGAGTTGACTATAACTCAAGAGAACTCAGCTGAATTTTCTTTTATTTGCCTGCTGAACTTCTCCAGTGTCACAAGCATGAAATTGGAGCATAAAATCTATATGGACTTTTATTTATTGCCATATGCATTCTGAAATACTATAGAAATAATTTCTTGGTAATGGCAGCCCCCAAACCTATGAGTTTTTGACAACAGACATAAGCATGTTTTTGTGGGACATGATGCTTGTCCCCACATCTTCCCTTATAAGTCTCCAAAGTCCCTCTAGGATAAAATCCAAACTCCATGGGTACCCAGGCCCTTCCTCAGCTTTGCCCCATAACGTTATCTGCTTTCTACTCCAAGGAAATTGGAACTACTCTGGAATCTAACATTGTATCTCCAGGCCCTTCCTAGTCTCCACTAGAAGGCTCTCCCCCTATCTCTTACAGCACTAACTACAAGAAGGATGGTGATGAGACTATAATGAGAAGACATCAAAAATACTAGCTCCACATACTATTCAAACTCTTCTCAAATACTAACATAAATCTCATAAGGTTCCTGTAAGACAGATCCTATTATTCTAACTTTACCAGTGAGGACACTGAGTCACAAAGGGTTTAGGTAACTTCCCAGGTCAAACAGCAAGATGGGCAAATTTGAATCTAGGACATAGGTTTTAGAGATTGGGGAATGCATCACTCTTTAGCACTTGACTAACATCTATTAAAAGAACAAAAAGCTCACTTTTCTGGATTTTAGCAATTTTATCTAGAAAGAGAAAGGAAAATATTGAAGGCAAGATAACTAATTTTTAATGTGAAACTACTGGGTGTCAGAAAACAAGGTGCACTGTCTGCCGCCTTTCATCTCATAGCACGGCTATGAGGACCCAGGCTCAAAGAGCCTAGGCAGATAATTGCAGATCATCTGGCCAGTTAGCAGCACATCTGAGGTCCGTCACAGGCGCCCATCTTGGAACACGACAGGAGGTCTTCCTTCCTCTTCGTTCTCTCTCAGGACTCCGGGTTCCAAAGAGAAGCAGCACAACACAACCCCTAGGAGGGCGGGAAGCCCAGGAGCTCCCCTTCTGCAGCGGCACCTGCAGAGGAAACCTGGAGTGGATGCTCGGGCTCTGAGCCACAAGAGGGCGCTGCAGGCCCAGGAAGAGGCGGCCGCGGGGCCTCTACCTCTACCTCCCACCTCCTCCATCGTCTTCCTCTGGTCTCTAGACAGAGGCTCTCTCAGGATTCACTGAAACAGAACTCAGTGCAAACAGCACAATTTAGAAAAGGCAACAAAACCAGCCCACGCCTTTTTCTACTCATAGATTTCATGGCCCAGGGGAATCCACCCTCCACATCCCTCTAAGCCAGGATGACTCGGCTGCTCACCTACGGCAGCCCAACGCCAGCATCTGTCCTGGGCTTATTTTATTGCATTTCCTAGAATCGATGGCTAAACGCCTGGAAAGGGTCTACTGGAGCTCCTTGCACCCCTGACCCCAGCCTTTGCCTGTCTGGACTTGGCCCACTCAGCCCAGGACTGTTGGCCAGACTTCATCATTGCCATCATCTTCGTAAGTTAAAAATCAGTTACAGTAGAACAGCATCAGCAAGAGCTAACATTTGCTCAGTACTTACTGTGTCAGGCACTAGGCCCAACATTTTAATCCTCCCAACAACCACACAGGTAAGAACTTGCCATCCTCTTTTAGAAAAAAGAGAACTGAGTCTCAAATGTCATGAATACACATCAACACCAGCATGTGAAGTCACATCTGTTTGGCATCAGTCTGTGATGCCTTCAGCACCTTCTGCTTAACTGAGTCATTTTGGTTCTCTGATCACTTTGAGTCCACATCCTGGATGTGTGACAGTCAGACTCTCATTCTTTTGCTCATTTAGTCAACAAGTAATTATTAAGCACCTACTGTATATACTCACACACTCTGACTATACTTGCAATATAATCTGATATGGAGTCTGACACTGAACTATGGCAAATATCACCCCAGGATTGTTCTAAGCACACTATTCAGGAACCAAGAAGACAGTGATTCTGAAAGACAGGTAATGAGGTGACCAAAATTACCAGGATAATACAAAATGGCAGACTACTTAGTACTGTTCTCAGCTTCTCTCTCTCACCAAGGCCATCTGAATCTATGCCCTCCTCTTTCCACTCTCAATGACGCTGCAGGTGGCTCTTTGGGGACACTCTTATCTTGTCTGTCTTAAAATGCTGTCAGATTTTCTCCAAAAGGACTTGCAACTGTGGATGGATATGCCTGAATCCATGGACATCTCTGAATACTGGAAAGAGGGCTCATTTCCAAAATGAACCTAGCAGAGGCAGCCCAGTGACACAGACATCAAGCAAGTCTTAGAGCCAATGGTGGATGAAAGGAGAGAGGCAGCATGAAGGCTGGGGAAGAGAGAGGGAGGTCTGAGTCCTTGAAATACCATTCAGCTGTGTGAACTTGGACCTGCTCCCCATCATCTCTAAGCCTCATTCTCCTCATTCGTAAAAGAGAAAGTGAGATTTAATAAGCTTTCCAGCATATTCCTATTTTAATAATCACCAATTTCATTGTACAGCTCACTACTAGCTGTCTGACAGCCAGTCATCTCTAAATCTAATCTCTAATATGCAATATCCTCATCTTGGAAATAGGGATAACATTAATGTCCTTGAAACATTGACATAAGAATTAGATAGAAAACATTGGTCTACCTTGCACTTGCTTATAATAGGAACCCAACACCTCATAGTCATAGCTGTAATTAGCAAAATAAAGGTCGATAACGGAAAACTGAAATCAGAAATGCAATTCCTCGGGGCGTGAGACTCCATCCTAATGACTTTCCTCGTTCCGCAAAGGAGGCGGCTGTCAAATCCCCTCCATGAGTCATCAGCTCCCTCCTCCTTCCTGAGGTCCTCTCTTCAGTGACTTCAAGCCGCCACTGTTCTAGGGAAGGGGGTGAGGGTGAGAGTGAGCCAAGGCTGATCAATGAGGCCACAGAGTGCTTGGGCTGGGGGTGGAGTGATTGTTTGTTCACCAGAAAAAAAAACAAAAAACAAAACGAGAAGGTTCGACATGATGAGGCATAAAGGCCCTTTCAGGTGGGAGATCTGAAATTGGCAGAGGCCCAGAGAGAGGAAGTGACTCACCCCAAAATCATACAGCTAAAAAGACTAGGCAGAGCTTGAATTTAAACACTGATTAAAAAAAAAAAAAAAAAAAGCCCAACTGCAAGCGTGTCAGTGAGGCCTGGGCTTAGATATTCCAGAGCCTGTGTTATTGTCCTTGTCATCCCTCAGTACTTGAAGCAAGACACATGCTATGTGTGCAGGGGGTTCATAGGAGGTGCTGTGTTTATACCTGTCTGTGCTTTGTGGTCATAAATTAATTGAGGTCATCAGAGACACAGAAGAGAATGAGCAGAGATGTCTCTGTTCTTCCTGAGGAGAAGGGATGACCTATGACCATCCTTGCCCTGACTAATGTCATTAACATACAGAAACATAGACACTCCAGAGCAGGGCAGGTCAGTCCATGGAGAACAGAAAGAAAGAAGGTCATCAAGGCCAACTTTGGCCGTGCCCAGCAAGTGCTGCCCTGGGCCCAGCTGCCTTCACCCCAAGGACACTCGCAGCTGCATGCCCTGAGGCCAGGAAAATGTCGAACCATCCAATCAGCAGCCTTTGCTCTGAGTCACAAAATCACATCTGCAAGAGCCCCTGCATGGAAGAAAACTGAATCATCTTCTCCTTTCACAATAATAAAAATAGTTCCCTCATTTGAGCACTCATGATATGCTAAATGCTTTACATTTTAGCTCACAAAAATCATATAAGGTAGTTCTCATTTATCCCCATTTTAAATAAACAAATGCAACGAAAGGTAAATTATCTTTTTTAAAACCTAAGCTCTAAAAGCTAGAAATTGGCAGTCTTGATTTCAGACAGATCTGCCTGACTCCAAAAGGTTTCTGCTAGGATACTCTGCTGTCTGAAACTTCTAAATCCATGTCATATGTTATGTGGTGTGTAGGCATACATATAAACATACTTTAAATGTAAACATGGTAAATGTTTGTTAGGAGTAAATGGAAAATTCAGGCAAATACAAGGACAATCACTGTGGGATAAATGTCAAAAATGTAATGTTTTACTCTAGCCTCTCTCTGTGCACACATACTCAATGATGACACATACCTTTTCAATCTGCTTTGTTAAATGAATATATTGCCTGCATTTTGCACATTATCAAATATAATTTTAAATCATTGCCTGCTAGTTCATTATTTGGCTCTACCATAATTTATTCTACTGATCCTCTCGCTGCAGGGTGTTTAATTGTTGTGTTTCTATCACAAATTACACGGTAACATTTGCGCATGTAAATATTTGTGTGCATAGCTCTTTTCCTGAATTAGTAATTCTGTTTCTTGGAATTTATTCAAAGGTTCCAGGTATTTCTGATAGGTTTGCTTAACAGGGAGAGAATGGAATTGACAGATGAACATACGTCTACCAGTGTGGCAGAACTACTTCTCATTGTAATTTAATAAAGTGGCATTTGGTTCACTTTATCCACTCCCGCGCGATTAGCTAATGTGAGCGCCCTCTGAGCAAAGCCAGCACCCCCGGGGGCTGTTGAAATCATCTTTCTGAGCCTGCAAGCCCCTGGATGCTGGTGCATTAATCAAGGTGAATGCTCCCTCGTGAGGCTTCCTGCCTGCCAGGCGGTGAACTAGCTCTCCTGAGAAAGATGCACACTCACCAGGCGATTGCTTTCCGACCTGAACCTTTGTCCCAGAGGAAAGCAAACACTGATTGATCATTATAATGGTATGAATGAGAAATGTCGTTCTTAGCCTCTGCCTTTTATAAATTCTTACGGATACAAAGCCAGGCAGCTGCTTCCCTCTTAGAAGGATTTACAAATGAGAAAGAAAAACTTTTTATCTGAGGAATGTGAGCTCCTTGAAATTATCAGGTTCAGGGAGGCATTGAAATGTGGCGGTCACATCCCACTCCCTGCTAGAGGTAAGTAATCACTTCTGGAAGCTACTTGCTATGTGGGCTCTAGACTAGCTGACAGCAAGTAGCCAGAAATTAACCTAACAATGCCAAACACTGGACACAGTAACTCACATTCTAAACCTGAATAACATGAGCCAATAACACATCAACGTCATTCCTGTAAAACAATGAGATTACCTGAAACACGATTTTTGTAATCATCCCCTCTCCTGAGTTGTCCTTTTTTTCTCTAAAATCTCTAACTGCCGCCTTTGTTCTCTGGAGCATTTCCCAGAGTGTCCCGAGCTGGGCAGCCATGCTCAACCTTGGCCCAGATAAAACTCTCCATGTTAATTTTGCCTTGTTTTTTAGAATGTAAGTTGAAACATATGTCTGCAGATTCGTGACTCATGAATGGCCAGCTTAATAGGAAAGACAACACAACATTAAGCTCAGGAAGAATTTTCAGGATTCCCCCAGGGTCTCCTCCACACCTCTCCTCCTATCTAGTACTGCCGCACTCCCCCACACCCCACACCCCACACATACATCATTACAAATGCTACCCTCCCCTGTTAACCTGCTGTTTCCCCAGCTCCTTTGGTCTCCTCCATCTCAGACCCATAGGGTGCTTCACTGAACTGTCAGAACTGTCTGCTGAAAGGTTTCTCAGAAATTCCAGCCTTGGTGAAATCTCTTAATAGCTTCCTGCTGTGTCAGGGAGGGGGAGCCCAAATTCAAGGTTCTTCAAAGTTGGCCACCAAACCACTTCTCCAGCTTCAGTCCCCATAATAAAATAGCTCCAGCCATTCTGAACTATTCATTTCCTACCCCAGTGTTCACCATTTCTTCCTCCTTACTTTGCTTATGCTTTTTACTCTGCTTACAACCTGCCTCTGCCATAGCTTCATTTCTGAAGCTGCCAAGTGACTTGCCTGTATCAGCTCCATTTCTTGGGTTCATCAGAAATGCCGTCACCTAGATTGAATTCTCCCCTGAGGACTTCTGCCTCCAGCCATGATGGAGTGGCAAGCAGCAGAGCAATGCAACCTCAAGAACAAATAGAAAGCCCACAAAAGACCAGAAGATGTCTTCCAAGGAATCAGATCGCTATGGCAGCATTTGGGATTTGGGGAAACAAGAGTCTTGAAAGGAAATGCAGAAAAATATACTTACATTCTGCACCTGCCTTTTCCTCAGTGTATTTGCGAATTCATGATTGAGGGTATGGGGGCTACAATTCCACATAAAGGAGCTGACAAAGGACCACTGCTGGAAGGCAGATAAATCAGAATGGAAACCTTACAGGGCAGGAGAGACCCCAAAAATGGGAGTTGGGGGTGTCAAGGCAGCCAGGACTTAGGACCCAAGATGCCAGTAAGAAACTAGGCACAGAAAAGTGGGCCTAGCATTCAGCTGGTTTCTCTATAAATCATTGATATTCTTCAAGTAAGCAGTGCTTAGAGCCTAAGAAGATTGGCCAAAGCCACTGAAAAAAATCGATCAATGTTGAGCATCATCCTAAGGTGTTGAGAAGACAAACCTTGTTTCACAACCAACAGAGACCACATGTTCTCACTTAAGTGGGAGCTGAATAATGACAACACATGGGGGAACAACACACACTGGGGCTTGTCAGAGTTCTTCAAAGTTGGCCACAAAACCACTTCTCCAGCTTCATTCCCCCTTCCTTTTAAGGACCATAATAGCTCCAGCCTCCTGTGCAGAGTGAGAGGAGGGAGAGCATCAGGAAGAATAGATGCTGGGCTTAATACCTAGGTAATGGGATGATCTCTGCAGTGAACCACCTATGGCACACATTTACCTGTGTAACAAACCTGCACATCCTGCACATGTACCCTGGAACTTAAAAGTTGGAAATAAAAATATACAGCCTGAACTAGAAAGGTCCTCTAAGCAGATCCCCTGTGAGAAGGATTTGTAATGAACAAATATAAAAACCTACAGATCTCAGATGCTAGATGCTAAAAGTAAATAAGAGAAACTAACAGGTAGAATAAAATATTATTCTGTTTGTTCAAAACACACACACACACACCCCTGGGAGGCCAGCTCACCCACTCAGCAAAACTCAGAGCCATAAACATCCTGCCACTTCCACACAAACCCTCCCCCAACCCCCCAAGCTGTTGTACAAATATGAGATTAACCAAGTTCAGATGTGAGCCAGAAGCAGCCTTGAGCTTCCCTCCAATACCCTTGAAACAAGCAATATTGGTCATCTTTCATTCTTAGCACATGTACTCTCCCTCCTTCCCTCCCTCCCTCCCTTCCTCCCTCCCTCCCTCCCTTCCTCCCTCCCGCTCTTCCTCCTGCTCTTCCTCCTGCTCTTCCTCCCTCTCTTCATTCAAGAACTGTGGGACAATATAAAATGGTAACAACATAACATGCAGACAACTGAAAAGCCAAATGAACAAGAAAGAACAGGATATAAATAGTTGAAGTAATGGCTGTAAATACTTCAAAATGGGTGACAGACACACAACCACAGAACCAAAAAGCTCAGAAAATATCAAGCAGGATGAACACCAAAAATAAAGTTACCTAGGCATATTATACTCCAACTGAAGGAAACCAAAAGAAAAATATTAAAGGTCACCAGAAAATGAAGTCTTAAGGAAAATTTAAACATTTTTTGAAGTTAAAATAATGCAATTATTAAAACTTATGAGATGCAGCAAAAGAAGTACTTAGAAGGAATTTAGAACGTTAAATGCCTATAATTAAGAAAGCAGAAAGACATAAAATTAGTACCCTAAGCTTACACTTTAGGAAATTTGAAAAAGGAAAACACAACTAAAACAAGTGGAAGAAAGGAAATAGTAAAATTATAGCTGAAATAATGAAATCAAAAGCAGGAAAACAATAGAGGAAATCAGAATCAAAAGTTGGCTCATTGAAAAGTTCAAATAAAATGGATAACCCTATAGCCAGAAAAATTGAAGAAAAAAACATAAATTACAATCAGAAATGAAAAAAGGTCATTGCTACTGATCCCACGGAAGTTAAAAAGATAAGGAAACACCATGAGCAACTCTATGCTCATAAGTGTAATAACTTAGATGAAATAGATGAATTTCTTGAAAGAAACAAAGCTTATTCAAGAAGAAATAGATAACCTAAATAGTCTTAAAGTGAGATCCATCCCAGAAAGGCAATGCAGGTTCAACATTCATAAATCATTATAATTCATATTAACAGACTAAATAAGAAATCATACAGATACAGAAAAAGCATTCTACAAAATATAATGCCAATTCATAATAAAAAACTCTCAAAAAACTAAGAATATACAGAAGCTTTCTTCATTTAGTGAACATGAAACTCTTCATTTCATGAACAGTATTCATGAAAAATCTACAGCTAACATATTTAATGGTGGAAAACTGAAAGCTTTCCTGAGATCAGAAGCAAAGGATGTTCTCTTTTACCTAAACTCCTTTTTAATGTCGGACTGGAAGTCCTTGATGGTGCAACAATACAAGAATGAAAAATGGGCACACAGGTTGGAAAGCAAGTAAAATCATCAACCCCAAGGAACCTTCAAACTAATTTTTGGCGTTAAAAAGCAAGCTTAGCAAGGTTGCAGGTCACGTGGTCAATTGCGTCCTTATATATCAGAAATGAATGATTAGAATTTGAAGTTTTTTTGAAAACTATGGTAGCTCCAAAAATTAAGTATAAATACAACAATGCATGTACAGGGTCTGTATGCAGAAAACTACAAAGAAATCAAAGATCTAAATGAGAATAGCCAAAACAATTCTGAAAAAGAAAATGCAGAACTCACATTACCCAATTTTAAGACTTACTATAAATTTACAGAAATCAAGAGTGTTGTATTAGTGAAAAGATAAAGTATCAATGGAATAAAAGAGCCCAGACAATGGTCTACTCAGTCTGATTTGTAACAAGGTGGAAAGGCAATTCAATGAAGAAAAGATAGTCTTTTCTTTCAATACACAGTACTGGAACAATCGGACTTTCAAAAGCAAAACAAAAAACTTCAATACCTCACATCTCACACCAAAACATTAGCTCAAAATGGATCACACACTTGATGTAAAACACAAAAATATAAAACTTCTACAAGATAACTTGGGAGAAAATCCTCGTGAACTTGAGTTTGTGATGAGTTTTCAGACATATCACCAAAAGCACAATCCATGAAAAAAATTAATAAATTGAACTTTAAATAGAAAACTTTTTCTCTGTGAAGACATTATTAAGAGAATGAAAAGAGAAACTACAGATTAGGAGAAAATATTTGCAAAATACATATCTGATAAATGACTTTTTATTCAAGATATACAAAGAACCCTTAGAACCTAATAAGAAAACAAATAACCCAATTTAATAATGAGCAAAAGATTTGTACTGGCATCCACCAAGGAAGATAGATGGAAAATAAGCATATGAAAGGATGCTTGACATCATTTGTCATTCAAGAAACACTAATTAAAAACAAAATGAGATAACACACCTATTAGAATGACTCTGCAAAAAAAATAAAATAAAATTGGCAATACCGGTTATTGGCAAGGATGTGGAAAAACAAACTCATTCATTGCTGATGGGAATAGAAAATTGCACAACTACTACGGAAGATAGTTTGGCAGTTTCTTACAAAGTTAGACATATGTTTATCCTACAACCTAGCCATCACACTCCTAGGCATTTGCTCGCCCACACAAGAATGTTTATAATAGTTTAATTCCTAATTGCCAAAAACTGAAAGCAACCAAGGCAAGATGTCCTACCCATCAAATAGACAAGACAAAGTGCAGTACGGCTATACAATGGAATACCATTTAGCAATAACAAGAAATGAACTATTAACCCACACAAAACATGGATGGATAATACATGGATTTCATGAACTGAAAGAAGCCAGATGTAAAAAGCTACATCATCCTGTATAATTCCGATCATATGGCATTCTGGCAAAGGCAAAACTCCAGAGACTTAAAACCCATCAGTGCTTGTCAGAGGTTTTGGGGAGGAGCAGGTTATCTGTCTAGCGGATGCCCAGGGCACATCCTCATGATGGTGGCACTGGTCTGTATGGTACGTTCTGTAGCACTGGATACATGGTGCTACGTGCTGGTCAAAACTCACACGTTTATAGCACAAAACATGGACCTTAATGTATAAAAGTTTTGAAAAATCCATCGGGAAATGGGGGATCTCAAGATGGACTACTGTGACAAACTAACATGTTACAGAGGTAATAGAGACCTCCCTGCAGGAGTAAAGGACAGCGGTACTGACCTTTGGAAAGTGGTGTCTTGACTGGAAACTGGAAGATTAAAGACAGAAGGAATTTTACATCAACACTGTAACCTTAATAACTTATTCGTTTCTCACAGGGGTATAGATGAACCATTCAGAAACTGTTGCTGGATGGACTAAATAAACAGATAGTGGAAGATAGGGACAAGGTTTCTCACTATTGGAGGGAGAAGTTACAGATAATTAAGAGGCAAAGGCTACAATGAACCATGTGGGACTGGATCAGGGTCAGAGACTCCAGTATGAACTCATGGTTAGCTTTAGATACAAAGTAATCTGTTCAAAAGACATTGTTAGGAAGATGAAAAGACAAACTATACACTGGGAAAAAAACATTTGCGAATCACACACATATTTTTTTGTATATTATTTCCTTGTATATTATTATATCCGTAATATACAAGGAAATTTCAAAATTTAGGAATAAGAAACCAACTCAGTAGGTGGTCAAAGATTTGAACATACCACTCATCAGAGAAGACATAAACATGGCAAATAAGCAGGTGAAAAGATTCTTAACCTCATTAGTCATCAAGGAAATGCAAATTAAAACCACAATAAGACAGTGCTGGTTAAGATGTATGTCACCTGGAACTGTCATACATTACTACTAGGAAGGTAAATGATAACAGCCAGCTGGGACAACAGCTTGATGGTTTCTTAAAGTTAAACATGCTTTTCTTTTCTTTCTTTCTTTTTCTTTTTCTTTCTTCCTTTTTTTTTTTTTTTTTTCTTTAACAAAACCCAGTAATCTTTCCTAAGCATTTACCCCAGGTGAAATGAAAACTAGTTTTACCTGAATGTTGGCAGTGACTTTACCTGAATGTTGGCAGTGACTCTGTCCATAATCACCAATAACTGGAAGCAGCTCAGGTATTTAACGTGAATAATACGTGAATAACATGAGATAAAGAACATGTGAATTTAACACGTGGATAAACGATGTTATACCCACAAAAAGGAATGAACTGCTGCACCCAGAAATGTAGATGGATAGGTGCCAAACATACTATGCCCAGTGAAAGACAGCAGGCTCAAGAGGCTACACGCTGTGTGATTTCATTTATATGACATTCTTGCAAAGGCAAAGCCATAGGAAAAACAGATCGATCGACAGGGCTTCTGGGTGGGGGTATGGATCAGCCACAGGGGGGCATGTCAGCATTTTTTGGAGTGGAACTTTTTTATGTCTTGATTTTTTGGTAGTTACACAACTTTATGCATTTGTCAAACCTTGCAGAACTGTTCAGTACAATAAGTAAATGGTACTGTAGAATAATGCTGTGCCCAAAGGGTCTCTAACAAGTACCCTGTGAAACAGAAGCATCAGAAGTGAGTTCGATGGTGAAGGAGCCCTCAGAAGACAAAATGCCCCTTAGCCCTCTCCAAGTGTAGCCTCCCATCTCTTGGTCTGTGGACAGGAGGTATGGAATGGGTATGAGGCATGCAATTGCAGAAACTGGAATGCATGTGTTCAAATGCATATTCAGTGGGAAACATAAACAACCAAGTAAGAAGACATATAGCTTCCATTTCTCCCCTAGGAAGTCAGGATGCAGAAGCAGAGCTTTCCAGCAGATTTCAAGCAGTCAGAGGTTGTAGATCAGGGTCAAGGTACGCTACTGTGGCAGGCTGCGTCACGGTAATGCTCACATGTAAGAGTTGACCATACCGGCAAAACAACAATCTTTGGTTTTCCTGTTTTCCCTTCTGCAACCACTTTCCTTTTCATGCTCTTTTTCCCCCAATTCATTTGAATTTTTCTCCTCTTATTGTTTGGCAGAGCTTAAGGGTCATTATTTTATATTAAACTGAAGAACGCAGGAAAGAACTAGGCTCGCAGTTCTGCATAAAGTGAAAGGTAATTTTAAAAAATGTTAATAGAGGACATGATGTGCTTTGGGAGAGTGGAGTAATTGGAGCATCATAGGCTTTGGAGAGGCTGGCAGAGTTTGAATGTGAGCATTGTCTCTTTCTAGCTAGGTGACATGGCCTAGTTATATAACATCTCAGAGCTTGCAATGCCATTCTGATACGGAGCTGCCTACCTCACAGGGCTGTTGTGAGAATTATATGAAAAGTTACATAAAGCATTTAGCATTGTACAGCATGTCAATACTGCACTGCTATTATTATTATTGTAACTTGCTGTCATTATCACTATTTCCCCTCAAATATGACAGGGCTAAAACATTTTCCAAACCACTCCGGGCCTCCCCAGGGCTGGAGATGGGCAGGCCTCCCTTGGAAAGAACCTAAGTTCATCTGTCTTGGTCTCTTCAGTGCTGCTTCCCCACAAAACTTCCTTCTAATGCCATTTGCATTTTCAGAGGGTACTTGAGAGAGGCTGTGTAGATATATCATTTTTGCAGTGAAATACACCCTATGTAGCATACAGTGAGATCTGCAAGTGTGAGCTCAGGACTTGTTTGGGGTTGCTGCAAGACACAGAACTCAGATTGTACTCAGTGAAAGAAATGGCAGGCAGGGCCAACTGGGTTTAGCATCATGGTGAATGTTTTTGAGCAATGGAGTCAGGCTTGGGCTATATTCTATATCCATCACTTCCTAGCTATGTTGACTCAGGCAAGTTCCAGGATTCATCTAAGCCTCAGTTTCCTCATCTGTAAAACGGGAATGATAATGATATGTGACTTCAATCAAATGACATACAACCTCTTTATATAATACCTGAAACTTAATCAAGAAAGTATAGTTATAACATTTTACTATCAGTATCACCGTTTGTCATTTTCACATAAAGAAGTATTTTCGAATACTGAATTCTGCCCAACACATCTTTCTGTCACTTCCTTATTCACCATGTATTTGAGTCACTACCAGGGAGATAGAGGAGGCAGCAAGACACAGTCCCTGCTTTCATAGCATTTATAGAATTTTATTTTGGTGTAAGATGAAAATAAGGTAACAAATACATAACTTCAGGTAGGGATAAGATCTCTGATGTATAATTCAGCAGGATTAGGGTTTTGAGATTGAGATGAGGGTGGTCAGGGCAGATGTCCTTGAAGACTTTTCAGTAGAAGTCAGAACCTCATAGGAGCAGGTCAAGCGATGATCTGGGGAAGAAGGTTCCAGATTTGGAGGGACTGGTAGGACGGTGGACTGGAGCCTGCTGGACCGTCCCCAGGCTGAGACTATCTGATTTGCTGAAAACGACTAACAGGCATCTTCTTGCGTTGTCTTTGCTCCCCAGTTTGTTCTATTTCCAGATGGAACTTCTAATGTTAAATAACTCTGGGGCCTTGAAAGACCCAAAATAAAATAGAGGCCGAGTTTATTTCATTCTAGATTGACATGCAAATATCCCCAAGGACCTGGCCTGTGGGCAGCCAGAGAGGAGAAGCAGAGAGAGCCCTGTCACAACCCCAGTGGGTGTCAGGAGAAAACCTTACCTTCTGCTAGTTTTCCCCCCTCAACAGTTTCATGGGGAAGGGGATACAAAGAAAAGCAAAGCTGTATTTCCAGCGTATTTTACAACAATGAAAAAACAAACAAAGCCCTATTTCCTGGGTAGCGAATAAAAAAACTAAACTTCAACTTGAAAAACTTCGAACAACAAGCAATTAACTAGGTGGCAGCAAAGGGCACCAAGAGAAAAGATGAATTGCTTGAAATAAATAAGGGCTGGGAACGAAAATGAAAAATGTTCCTGAGGTAAATGGACTATAATGCAAGGCGCTGTGAAATAAAGAAGCAATTGTTTAATGCAAAAACAATGGGAAAGGCATCTCACTCAAGCCGCAGTCATTGAGGGAGATGATGGGTGATTTTTTTAGCTGCTGGTTGAATGGCTGCACCTACTGCATGCCAAGTGCCTACCACACGTTTCTCTACTCATGCTTTGCAGATCTGCCTTGGAAATGCATCTTTTCTGACTCCCCTAGGCAGGATTACTTGCTCTGGATCTGCAGTGGCTCAGATTAAGGTGCTCTGCAATGAGGCTACTTATTTCTCTGTCTCACTAAATGGCATCCTCTGTAGGTATGAGCAGGTGTAGTGTATTTATTCATCCCTTAAAAATGCCTGTGCATTTTTATTCTTGTTAATTGGATTGAGATACTCTGTTAAAGCTGAGAGAAGGCAGGTGGAGACAGAAAGGAATTTGATTAATATTTATTAAAGATCTTCCATTACGTAGTTCAGATTCCAACAATTAACATGATAAAAATCTCTGCTTTCTGGGAGCTCAGTGGGAGAAATACACATGAATATGTCATTTCAGTATCATGAGCAAATGATAAAGTGGGGGATATCCAAGATACTACTACATGAGTACCTGGATTATTTTTCTTACCCAGCTGAGAACTTAGCAGGGATTTCTGAAAGAGGCAAGTCCTGATCTGAATTTCAGAAATTTGGAAGGACAAGCAAAAACTGACCAGACAAGGGGAATGCCGTGCAGACTCATGCACATGTGCAAAGGCCAGAGGGTCTGACTGAGTCAAGTTCCTTCTGGGAATAGCTATTGGAATGGTGGGAGCTTGAGGTGAGTGCATGAACACCTGATGGAACTGCCTGGGGATTAAGTGGGGTTGTGACCTCCGGGGCCAGATTAATCTGAGCTATTGGCCACATGGGCATGTTTGACTTCCTCCCCCTCACAGGTAATGGGGGGCCATGAAAAGATTACAAGCATGAGGAGGTGCAGGAGGCATGATTGGAGTGACGTTTTCAGATGTCCTCCTGCAAGCCAGGTATGGAGTAGTGAGCAGGGCAAGACTAGAAGCACAAAGACCCACCAGAAGACTGAATAGGTCCTAATGAAATAGTGGTGGCTTTATCCAACAGTGGCAGGGGGAATGGAAACAAGTAGTTGGATTGGAGAGAGATTAAAGGGTAGAATGAATTAGAATGAATCAGAATTGGAAACGTGTGGGATGTGGGGTTGAGAATAAAGAGGAATCCAGGATGTCTGGTGTTAAATTTCAGATTTGCATCACATCTATGTTTACGTTTAAATATGAAATAGTTATTCCATGCAAGTTGTGTGAGATGTTTAGTAACTAAAAGTCACAGACCTATGAATAATTAGAGGAACCCTTTAGCCTGATCTCTATTTGTATCTAGAAGCAGGATGAGCTACATAATTTGCATACGAAAAGAAAATATGGAGCCCTTTTGTAAACTAGAAAAAAATGCCAGTAAACACACTAAAACATACAACTTGTTTTGCTTTCGAGGTCTCTTGAAATATTAGTGTTTTTGACTCACTAATGTCACTCTAGGCAAAGAGATTTTTAAGTGAGCACAACTTTTACTGTTCATCTTTATACAATGTGCAATGCCAGTTCTAAAGGCAAATATCAGAATATTTAACTTGTATGCAGAATCACCAAAAGTACAAAATTTGTAGCTCATTCATACAAATGGAATTTGTTCTTATCAAAGCAATGAAAACACTGCATGAAACCAACTCGACTGTCTATTTCACTTCTTAATATGCTTCTGTTTTAAGACTCTTTACCGGTCAGGCGCGGTGGCTCACGCCTATAATCCCAGCACTTTGGGAGGCCAAGGTGGGTGGATCACAAGGTCAGGAGATCGAGACCGTCCTGGCTAACACGTGAAACCCCGTCTCTACTAAAAATATAAAAAATTAGCCAGGCGTGCTGGCAGGCGCCTGTAGTCCCAGCTACTTAGGAGGCTGAGGTAGGAGAATGGCATGAACCTGGGAGGCAGAGCTTGCAGTGAGCCGAGATCGCACCACTGCACTCCAGCCTGGGCGACAGAGCAAGACTCCGTCTCAAAAAAAAAAAAAACCAAAAAAACAAAAAAAAACCACAACTCTTTACTGTGGTTTACTGATGGGTAGGGAAGGACTGGAAAGAAAAGGAACTGTGGGTTCTTACCCTTCCCTTTCCTGCCATGTCCTCCTGTTCAGCATAAGTGGTTAGCAAATACAGGGAAGTAACACGAGTAAGAAAGGCCACTGTAGGGTTTCTTGGTTCCTTAATCATTTTAGAACACCACTGCTGCCTTTTGGCTTTCCAAATAAGTTCTGGTCCCAATGGAAGTGTGGCTTCTCAGGGCTGCCAGCGCACCTGCTCACGCCACCATCAATGAAACCTGCTTTCCTTGTATCACTTCTAAAAGGCTCCCTGAGCTCCCACACACTGGGGGTCCACTGGAATTCTCTGCTCCTGGAAAATCATCATAAACACTCCATGCCAGTAGGGCAGCAAGCAACGGTGGACAGACAGTGCAGGTGCCTCCTCTGCTAATGCACACGCTCCACTGTCCCATCAGACTTCAGCTACAAAATACAAGCTCAAAGGAAAGAATTTCAAGATGGCAGCAGCAGAGCACTAAACCAGGACGGGCCCCTCTGAGCACGCAAGAGTTGCATGCCCCATGCCCCTGAAGTTGGGTCTGGCAGTAGGGAAACTGAGGCTCACTGACCTCACCGGATCTCATTAAGGCTGGGCCATATACAGCTGGTGAGCAGCAGAGCCTAGTCAAAGGTGTGTTTCTCCAAGTCCCTGGGTCTGGTATTTTTCTCCTACAGCATACAGACCCCCATCTTTATATCCAGGCCATTCTAATGGCCTGTTCTATTAATAGCCTCAGCTACTTAATGGAAACAACTAAATGTAAATACTTTAGGGAAGTGGATTACATTTAGCATATACAAGCTGCACCTATTCCTCAATTGTATTTTCATTGGAAGGAAGAGGTTTCCATTTCTTGCTCCAGCTGCGACCTAGATGGAGCTTTCTCTAGTCAGATTATGATGAGAGCAAATGGTAGATAAAGCCCTTTGTGTGCCTGGAGCCGTACAGACAGGACTCCCACTCTACATGCTAATGAAGGCCCAATGGCATTGTGATTTATTTCCCAGGAGCACAGAGCTCATGGAGGGGAAAGGGAGGCTTCAAGGCTTATCTGCCTGGGTGGAGACACCAGTGGATTCTGAAGAAAAGAATCCCATTTCTATCCAATCAGCAAGCATGCTCTTTAGAGGAGCCTCTTCATTATACCCTGTGCTATGTTCAGAGTCTAGGGAAAGAGGGATAAGAAATCTGAACACTTTGAAACATGGAAACAGCAGACAAATGCAGGCATTCTTTCATTTACTCGTGCGTATTCCTATATTATCCCTTCAATCATGCATCGTATCTTCATATTTATGCACGCATTGAACAAACATTTCTGAAGTGCCAGGTGCCCTGCTAGGCCGTGGGTCTGCAGAGATGAATGCACACACCTGAGTTAGATGCTGCTTTTGAGCATCTTTCAAGTTGGATGGTGAGGTCTGATTGGGATTATCAACTGGGTAGCATTTGCACTGGGCTTTGGGGGACGAGTAAGAGTCCACCAGCTAGACTAGGTCAGGAAGAGCACAGAAAGTCAAAGGAATACAAACAAAAGCAAGTATTCTTTTGGTCTCAGTGAGTACTGCAGTACTGGTAGACACAGAATTTGTTAGCATAGGTGAGACCTTTATGCTGGACCAGGGAGCATGATGCATATGAGTCCCGGTGGTTAGAAAACCGCTTTATTCTGAATCAGGATTTTAGGAAAACAACTCAAGTGGCATGTCTGAGAGATGGAAGGTTGTGGGGAGGACTGTGCTGGAGGGTGGCTGGCTAAGAATGCCTAGCAGCAATGCAGGTAAGACACTGTGGCAGCAGCTGAGATGGAGAAAACTCAGGCATGAGGAAACTTCAGGAGGTAAACCTCAAGTTACCCAGCTCAGTGAGAGGAACCATCATAGACTTTGTTTTCTAAGCCAGCAGCCTGGGACTTTCCCCTTGTGGCCAATACAACACCCACTTTTATAATCTTGCTTAGCTTTGTTGCCTTTAAGATTCTGCTTACACGTTGGTTTTTGTCTGCTTGTCTGTCTTGTAAAGGGTTCTTCAATAAATCCCCGTGTCAGACTCAACTTCTGGAGAAACCAACCTGAGTTAGTTGTATGAGAAGCAGTCCCAGGAAATAGAAATTCAACCCAAGTTAGTTGTATGAGAAGCAGTGTCAGGAGACAGAGATTAGGATGGGCTCTGGAGTTGGGTCACCCATCACTAAGCTGGAAATAAGGATGTATCACTCTGGGGAGGAGGAGTAGTATGGTCCCTGGTATGCTTTTGCAGCATGAACAGCAAGATGCTCACCTATGGTGAAATTGGGTGGAATGCAGGTGAGGGTTATACACTGGCTGGGAGAAATAGTCATGGACTGTGAGCATGTGGCTGTTGTTAGGAGCAATTGATGTACTGAAGAGAAAATGACAGGCTCCCTGGTCAGTTAATCACTATAACATAAGGCAAGGCATGAAAGTCAGAGGGTATTGTTGGTAGCATCTGAACACACACTCATCCCTTGCAGCTGGAGAGCAGACCCAGCTGACAGGCAGGCGTAGAAGTTAATTGTAAGCATGACAGGACTTCAGAGAAGCCTGAATAATCAGGTTGGACAATTCTGCTATAACAACTTTGGGGTCACAAAAGAGAGGAGGGCTTGAGATTGGGTTGGGGACATCCGTGCAGATGCACTTACAAACCTCGAGTCCTCAGACTGCCCTGAACCATCTGCACCTGAAGAAACAGCCCCATCATGTAAGAAACTGCCATTAGAGAAAGTAACCTATAGGATACACTTGCCCTCAAAATCGACCCCACCACTGCCCCTGGCCACCAGATGCATATCTAGGATAAGACCCACAGCATGGCCCACCAGGGCTAAAAAAAAGGAAAGGAGTTGCAGGGTGTGGCTACTCTTTGTTAGGAGGAATTTAAAAAGGCACACTTGAGAATGCTGGATAGAGGGGCAGATAATAAGACCAGTTAAATCCTGTGACAAAATCTTTAACACTCTTGTGGGAGACTTGAGGCATGGTTTTGATATCTGCCTGAACATTACTTGGAAACTTGGAAAAACTGGCCTGCACAAAATGAATTCCAAATGCAGAAACTGCTGTGGCTGGACTGTGGCAAGGAGGAATATGCAAGTAGGGAAGACCAGCACCACTTGAAACCTAGGTGGTGCTGACGTACATAGACGAGGTGACCATAGGAGATGCTGTTATAGAACCAGGCTTCCCATGGCAACAGACATGAAAATCCCAGGGCGGCAGAGGCTGAGGGGGAAGCGCCCAGCCTTTAGACCTCAGCTGGGCATAATATGCCATAAAGGGTAGTGAGATTTGGAGGAACACAGGTCACCTGACCTTCATGGATCTATGGAGATGGAAATAAGGATGAATACTCCTGAGGATAAGACAGATGGGCCTCCAGCCTGGCTAATTTTTGTATTTTTAGTAGAGACAGGGTTTTGCCATGTTGGCCAGGCTGGTTTCGAACTCCTGACCTCAGGTAATCCACCCACCTCAGCTTCCCAAAGTGCTAGGATTATAGGTATGAGCCACCACGCCCAGTCGAAACCACTGGTTATTTAAGAAAAATAAAATATAGGACAAAACAGAAAGTTCAAACAGGTTGTCAAAGGTCTGTGCAGGTCGTAAAATACTCATGAAGAAAAATTGATAAAGGGAATCTTATGTGTAATTAAATTGGCTATAATTAGATGTAAGTCTTTCTAAAAATTTAGTTTTGGTATTAAAAACACACTGATACAAAACTAAAAGGGCATTCTCTTATGTTAGAACTACGGGGTTTTTTTGAAGTATTGATTGGCTCTTAGTAAAATTTGCAAGACTTTTTTCTTGCATTCTAAAATCTATTTAACAACCATCTTCTCAACTGCAGACAGTTTCTATTTCTGCTACGTTTCTTTCTGAGATCCATTTTATTTCCCTAGTTTCAGGTTGGAAAAGCTGTCTTCCTTATTTTGAATGGTAATGTGATTTCTGGAGGTGGAGTTTTCATCCCGAAGCTTCTCGGACTTGGGTCTCGCCAGTTCCACTTTTGCTGCCTCTCGCAGCACGTGATTTGCGGGTCATGCATCTTTGCCTTCAACTCTTTCTTCTCCCCATGAAAAGGTGTATCTTTTAGCTTGGCTGGAGTGATCATTCTCTTCTGACTTTCCATCAGCTCTTATGACTTTTTCTCTCAATCTAACTCTGCTTTTACCTGAGACTGAAATGTTCTGTCTTAAAGGCTTAGAAAAACGTTTTCCCCCAGTATAACTTGATTCTTTCGTTTCTCTTAATACATCTGAATTGTTCCAAGTAACTAGGAAACTTCCCATGCTATTACTAAGAACCAGGTATTCTCCTGTTCAAGAAACTAGTTTTCTTGTTTATCTTCCTTTATAATATGGTGTACATTCATAAACTTGGACAAACTCTTCCTGTGTCTAATTAAATTTAAGTACCTTTCTCATCAAGTTCAACTTCCAGTTTATCTAAACGGGCTTCCCATAAGGAAAATAAATCGCATTGCAGAAGGGTTTGTTTTTACCTTTTTAGTGTCAGGCCTAAGAATCAAAGATTTTCTTATCCAGATAACTTTGTGTATTGTCTCTACTCCGTTTTGTTTTGTTTTGTTTTAATTTGGGAAAATTGAGCTTTGAAAGGATTAACATTTCAAACATTCTTTAACATTATGTAGCTTTATTGCTTTAAAAGTCTTTCATTATCACTGGTTAAATGAATATCAAGAATTTTGAGATTTTTTTTTTTTACACATCTTTGATGGATTTCTCTAATATCTAAATTCCAAATTAAGTCTTTTTGCCCTAAAAGTTGAGATTTTCCAGTTGGGCCCCTGGAGAGCCTCAAAAGATGTATCTCTCATCTTGGAGGTATTAAATGATTAGGCTTATTTGGTAAATTGGATGGGATACATTGTCAAATGATAAGTGATGTTAAATTTTTTTGCAGTTACATCTGTTATTGATATGAATGTATAAATTGTACAAAACTTTTAGAAATCTAATATTTCATCAGTCATAGTTCTTGTTACTATGTTGTATACGACAAAAATAACCAAGTTTCCTTGGCAATTGCTGATTATAATGAACTCCCATCAGATTTTTAACTATGGCTATTTTATGTTTCTGTCATCTAATTATTGTTTTTTCTCTAAAGGCATCTGCCATCAGAATCATGAAAAGGACTTTAACAAATATTCTTAAATGTAAATTTCTAATAAGTTTAAGATCAACGAACTAAATAAACATTTTCCAGAACTCTAATAATCTGATGGGTTCATAAAACTGCTAATCAAGATCAAGCAGAACAAGAATTAATTACATGAGTTAAGTACCTGAAGATAATGTTTTTGATTTTTATTTGAAAAATGTTGTCTCTTAAATGTTTTGCTTTCCATAGTTAAGGAAATTTTTTCTTAAGCTATCTATAGATTATAATAATGTGGTAATATATACTTTTGTGAACAAAGATGGAAACATTTGCTTTTTCTGTTATCTCTAAAATTCAGAAAATATTTGTGAGTATTCTTATGGAAATAGGGTTATTTGCATAAGTTCAATAAAAATTTGCTGTCCCTTTATAACAGAATACAATTGAAAACACTTGTTATATTACCAAGACTGTGACTGAAATGTCATATTGGAGAATGTGCATAAAGTGGCAGACCTCCAGGATTTCTGACTTTACAATAAGGGAGTGAAATTATAACTTCCTATGAGGCCCAGGAGGAAACGTAGAATCTGCCTTGTTTTGACTATCCTCAAGAGATTTTTACATCTGAGATTGCTATGTGATCAACAGAGAGAAAAAGTTGTGCTTCTAAAAGAAAAACCATAATACACCTATAATTAGATCGTAGCTCTGTGCATCGTTTTTGAGTTCTTCTCTAGCTACAGACAAGACTAGATCCTGAATTATTCTAGATTCCTCCTCTCCAACTTTATTTCATGAAATTATTAAAACTAAAAACTGCTGTTCCTGAAGCCCTTTAGGATGAAATGCGATGAAATATAAGGAATATAGTGCCGTAGGTATGGGTCACACCAAAAGTTCGCCAAAGCAACCAAACCCCAAACCAGACATTCAAACTGCAAACCAGCATGAGAAGTTGACATTTTCATGCTGTAGGAAGCTTTTCCTAAGGTGTCAGAATAAGATTCCATATCATAATGAGACTCATAGGTCCCCTTTTATGCTACCTTTTTTACTTGGCAGAATAATGGTGTCATTGAAATGTCGTACCCGGTAGCTTCTGGTAATTTGACAGGAGCTAACCAGAAAGATGCTTTAGTCCACCTCGTGGCTGACTTTTGACATCATCCCGAATATAACTTCTGCTCATTTTCTGCTTTAATTTGACCTGGTCGTGGGATACCTAATGCAGAATATTGCTCTATTATTACCTATTGGTTAAATTTTAAAAATGTCTGTGCTATTGCTAACTCTACATGCTGTACCAGGATAAATTCCTTTTGGGAAGCTGAGACCCATATGTATACAGCATCAGAAAACAAGCAACCTATTTGACAACAGATGCCTCCTAATTTCCTCTGATCATTTGTTGTATTCAGTTGGTTGATTTTTAAGCCCTTGGTTCATGGCTCAAAACCATTATGCAAACTGGGTTGTCATATTACTATTGTATATTTTCCTTTTTATATGTTGTACCTGTTACTTAAATTTTTTCAGAAGTACAACTCCTAAGAGAAAAATGCTGGCCCAAGCACTTTGAGATAACAAAAATCTATGGAACAGATGAAATTGAACTTAATGGATTCCAGGTCACAGCCCGAGAGCCACTCCCTTTGAATCTCTCTTGTTGCTCAAATGTGGCTATGAGGGTTTTGACATGGACTCCCTCCCAATGGGACCAGACCAGCAACCCAGCATAGGACTATCGAGGCACTAAAGAATAGTGGAAACCTAACTACAGAATGATGCTTTTGGAGAAAGACTTGATCAAAAGAAGAAAATGTGAAAGTTGTCAGAATCAAAATGAAGTAACTTGTGGGTTTTCTTGTTTTATATGTTTTTAAAAACCTGACAAATAAAGCTGGGGAAGCCTATGAAGAGATGGTTCTTATAATTCCTGACATAAATTCCTGGTAACAAAAACTGTCACAGGAGACTGCAAACAGCACAACTTCGCCCAAAAGCCTTTGCAACCTTATACAACACAAAAATTATTTCTGCAATGACATCTATCCAGCAACTACCTGTCCAAACTTGTTATCAATTCTTATAGCCAAGCATAATTGTCTCCATTATGTAATCCTCCTCATTTTTCTTTTAGAATTCTTTGTCCTCCTATACTGTCTTGAATAACACATAGTTTACCATTATGATGTGTGTATTCCCATTGCAATGCCCTATTCCCAAATAAATATTTTCTTTTAAAGAAGTTATTTAGGTGGCAATGGCTATCCTCCCTCTGTACTTCTTCACATCATCTTCCCTCTGCACATGCCTTTCTCTGTGCAAATCTTCCTTTTACCTAAAGGATACCAGTCATTGGATTAGGACCCACGTTAGTAATCACATTTTAACCTGATTATTATCCCTGTAAATATCCTATTTCCAAATAAGGTTACATTCTGAGGTTACTGGCATTAAGACTTCATCATGTCATTTTTAGGGGGGTGATGGGGAAGGCTTAGAATGTAACCTTTGACAATAGAGACCCAGCAAAGTAAATCAAGGGTAATATCACATGCTGCACATACTCTGATTAAACTTTATGCATGGAGAGGGAATGCAGGGAACAGGGGAAGCCCTGACCTAGCCTGGAAAAGGCAGGGATGCCTCCACTAAAGATCATAGCTGCAGTTTGTTGTAAAAGAATAGATGTCAGCTAAAAGGCAAAAGAAAGGAATGATATTTCAAAGATAGACAAGGAGAATTGTAGCTAATTTGGAAGTTACTGATGAGGCTAGAATGACGAGCAAACATCAGATTATGAAATTGTCTTACATACCATAAGGAGGAGCTCTGGGTACAATTCTGAAAAAATGGGGAAGAAAATAATTATAAGTTGTGAGTATAATTAGAATTGATATTAGAATCTTTGAAAGAGCTGAAACAACATTATACCTTGGGGTGATTTTAGCACTCACCATTATTCTCAGTACAGATAAGATTTTTGTTTATGGCAACTGTCTCTCTGAGGAAAAGTACCATAAGCTAAATTGACCCAAATCAATTGAGACTTTTCATTAGACCAAATGTTTTAATAGTAAATTATGTGCTTGTTTGAGAACTGAGAATAAATGTTGTAGACATAGGGACACAAATGAAATTTTAATTAACCAAAACTCATTCTCATGTTCTCTACAGCACAAAAGTTTCTAAATTATAAAAATAAGAAAAAACAGTGGAGGAAGTCAAAATAGCCATCCATGTTGAATTTACCATGACAATCTTATCTATAACTTTTTTTCTTTCTTTTTTTTTTTTTTTTTTTTGGAGATGGAGTCTTGCTCTGTCACCCAGGTTGGAGTACAATGACACTCCACCTCCCAGGTTCAAGCAATTCTCCTGCCTCAGGCTCCCGAGTAGCTGGGATTACAGGTGTGGGCCACCACGCCTGGCTAATTTATATATTTTTTAGTAGAGACAGGGTTTTGCCATGTTGGCCAGGCTGGTCTCAAACTCCTTACCTCAGATGATCCACCCGCCTTGGCCTCCCAACATGCTGGGATTATATGTGTGAGCCACTGCACCTGGCCTATAATTTTTTTAAAAAAAGGTCATAGTCTTTCATGTGTTACCCCCACTGCCCCCAAAATTCATATGTTGAAATCCTATTCCTCAGTACCTCAGAATGTGCCCTTATTTTGAAATGGAGCCATTGCAGGTCATTAGTCAAGATTAGATGAAGTTATACTGGAGTGAGGTGGACCCCCTCATCCAATATAACTGATGTCCTTGCAAACATTTGGATATGAGACATTCAGCTTGAGAATTGAATATGAATATTAGAGACAAGGGACTACCAGGAGCTAGGAGGGCCAGAAACAGGTCCTTCCCTAGAACCTTCAGAGGCGCATGGCCCTGTCAACACCGTGATGTTAGACTTTTGGCCTCTAGAACCTTGCAACAATACATTTCTAGTGTTAAGGTACTCGGTATGTGATATTTTGCTATGGCAGCCCTAGCAAACTAATGTTTCAGAAACAGCAATATGTTGCTTGTCCAGACCCTATAATTCAGGCAGATGGAGCAGTATTTAAACTTCAGATCCAGCAAACCAATGGCTTTAGTTATATGTTGATTGTCACAATCCATTGTTTTAACTTTGGCAGCCTAGCAGAAAAAATGGTTTGGCAACAGGTGTCATTTAAAAGTCATTTCATTAGAAGGTTCTTTTACTTGGCCACAAAGAAGCCTTTGAGGACTTTAGCTAGAGACCCCATTCCAAGATGAACCTCTGAGTCATGGCTCTGCACACACCCTGAGGAGACAGTACTGTCTCCAAACCCAGGTAAGGAAAGTCATTCCTCACAATGGGAAAACAAAGAAGATGACCTCTTTCTAAGGCTTTTAAACCTTATGCCCCAAATGGGTAATGTTTTATTTCTTTATTTTTTAAACTATACTTTAAGTTCTAGGGTACATGTGCACAACATGCAGGTTTGTTACATATGTATACATGTGCCATGTTGGTGTGCTGCACCCATGGTAATGTTTTATTTAGCCTTGAATTGATCAACAAGCTGCCTTCTGGTGTTCTGGGTAAATGTCCTGACTTTAAGTTGCTGAAAAGACAGTTCACAGTTAACTTGGATGAATCAGAGCAAATGCCTCTTGAAATACACCCTCCACCAAGTTTCCTGGGTATGCATTTGGGTTTTAGTTGGGTGGGTATTTGATATTTAGTATAAAACATGAGATTTCATTTGGGTAGGTATTGGTTTTTTTCCATTGAATATTTGGCAGGAAGGCAGGATTAGCATCTATGATGGTTAATTTTATGGATAAACTTGACTGGGTCACAGGATGCCCAGATATGTGGTTAAACATTATTTCTGGGTATGTCTGTAAGGGCATTTCTGGAAGAGATTCACATTTGTTTTGATGGACTGAGTAGAGCAGATGGCCCTGCAACATGGGGAGAGTGGGGAGGTATCATCCAATCCCTTGTGGACCTGAGTAGAATAACAAGGTGGAGAATGGGAGAATTTGCTCTCTCTACCTAATTGTTTGAGATTGGACAGTTTCTCCTGCCTTCAGAACTGGACTTCAGAACTGGACCTCCTGCCTTCAGAACAGGACCATCAACACTCAAGGTTCTCGGGTCGTCAGACTTGGACTGGAACCACTAGCTTTCCTAAGTTTCCAGTTGCAGATGGCAGATCATGAGGTTTCTCAGCCTCTATAATGATGTCAGCCAATTCCTCATTATATATCTATTTTTAATGTATATGATATATATATCATATAGGAATGTATCATATATATCATAGTAGGGAGATATATATATCTACTGGTTCTGTTTCTCTGGAAAATGCTGATACTGCCTCCAAAGCCCTGCTTACTCTATAATTATAAGCTTTTTGTCCTATATATTTTGGTGAAAACTTTGAGAGTAGAAATAAATCACCAAAGCTTTAATACTGATCTATTTCATTTATATCTTTATCCCTTAATTCATTTATCCAAATGCACACACAAAAATGTTGGACTCCAGCTACATGCCGGCCACTGAGTCAGGAATGCAGAGATATAACGTACAGGGATCCAGCCAGGGCACAGAGATGGATAATGCACAAGTTACAGTCCCTGCCCAGAAGCAGCTCTTGGGCTGGCTGAAGAGACAGACCCAATAAACGTAAGGGACATAAAATATTCCAGCTGCTGTGACATCCTGCCTGCCGAGGGATGGAGGGCACTTCTGAATGAGACTTGTCCTCCTCATCCTTAAATCAGCCCAGGGGCCTCACTCCCTTCCCATGTCAAGCTGTGTAGGAGACCTTCTGTGTCCCCAAGTTTCCTGGATGGATAGGGAAAGTGATGGATAGGGCCGGGCATGATGGCTCATGCCTGTAATCCCAGCACTTTGAGATGCCAAGGCAGGTGGATCACCTGAGGTCAGGAGTTCAAGACCAGGCTGACCAATATGGTGAAACCTATCTCTACTAAAAACACAAAAATTAGCTGGGCCTGCTGGCGTGTGCCTGTAGTCCCAGCTACTCAGGAGGCTGAGACAGGAGAATCGCTTGAACCTGGGAGGTGGAGGTTGCAGTGAGCCAAGATGGTGCCACTGCATTCCAGCCTGGGTGACAGCACAAGACACTGTTTGAAAAAAATAAAAATAAAGTGATGGATGGAAATGCTGGTTCTCCCACTGGATTGGGAACTCTTCAAGGACAGCCCTGGATCTTATTCATTTCTGTATCTCCAGCATGAAGATCATGGCCCTGGCACATTTTTGGCCAGAGGTAAACATCCAGTTGAACAAAGCAAGCCATCATACCTGAGTGGAACAGTAGTAGCTGAGCCTAAGGACAAAGGGCTGGGTGGAGGGAGGTTCCAGATGTGCCCATAACCTACATAGGGTCCATGAGCAGCTTTCCATGTGAAGGGAAAATTTTAATAAAAGTACTTATTTCCATGTGGAGGTTTTGCACATAGCCCCTCAGCTCCAGCCACTTAGATGTGCAGATTCCATTAGTTTACAATCAAAAAGCCAGTCTCAATTTCTCCATTGCTGAAAGAACCCTAATTTGACTTAAAATATCACTGTGCCCATCCCGAAGGGATGAGTTGTGGTTGACCTATGTCTACTCCAATTACAATAATCCCATGTCTAACTTTCCTGGCCTCCAATAAAGCTAAGGATAGCCACATGATCTATAAAATAGCAGAGATTAGCTGCAGTTGTACTGAGAAAGTGTATGTTTTGATGTTGTTGTTTTGAGACAGAGTCTCGCTTTTGTCACCCAGGCTGGAGTGCAATGGTGCAACCTTGGCTCACTGCAACCTCCGCCCCCAGATTCAAGCGATTCTCCTGCCTCAGCTTCCCGAGTAGCTTGGATTACAGGCATGCGCCACCACGCCTGGCTAATTTCTGTATTTTCAGTAGTGACAAGGTTTCACCGCGTTGGCCAGGCTGGTCTCCAACTCCTGACCTCAGGTGATCCACGTGCCTCAGCTGCCCAAAGTTCTGGGATTACAGGCATGGGCCACAGAACCCCACCAAAAGTGTATGTTTTTGATTTAAAAAAAAAAAAAAGTGGCTGGTCATGGTCCCCACCCACTTTCTAGGTATTGAATGTGGATGTGACATCTGGAGCTGCAGCAGCTGTCTTGCCATCACGTGAGAAAGACCAAGAGAATCAGGAAGGTGTGGGCCCTGACATGAATCAATACTATCTATCTCTAGGCTTTTTGTTTTGTGAGGAAAAATAAACCAACTCTTATTTGTTTCAGTCACTGAATTTGAGATGTCTGTTACTGGCAGATGAATACATGTATAGTATTGTGCCCTTTTACCTCCTCAGAACCCCACTTCCAGGATGACTGAATGGATCTGGGGACCAAATTTTCTCCTGGATTTCCAAATCCAATTAATGAGGGTCTGAAGAGAAATGCTTCATTCTCTAGTAAAGCAGCAACTGACTAGAGCACTGTTGTCACCATGAGCCTTGGATCCAGCTGGCAATCACTTAGGAACAATCAGAGAAATAGTGTTCTTACTGAGAAGAGAGTTAGCAGGCCTCAGGATTGTATCTAATTAGCTATTGGTGGATTGGTTTTCTCCACTGAATAATATGAGGGATAAATGGCTTACTATCAGCCTGACCACTGGGAATTATCTTTTTCTAGGGATCTGTTGTTGTTGTTTTTTTTAATCTAGTTACTTGCATTTCCCTCAGATCTTGTGTGACTAAAGCCCTCCTAGAATCCTGGAGGTGAAAAAGATGCCTTCACACAGGAGTGAGCTCCCTATTCCTAGAAGCAATCAAGCAGTTGCTGGATGCCTGTTGCTCATGGCTGCTCCTCTGAGGAGAACTTTGTAGCTGTGAGGTACAGCTATTCTGCAGCATCTAATATCAACTGTGTGGCCTGTGGTAAGCCCTTTTAACCAACTGGGGCTCATTTTTCTCCGTGGCAAGATGGGAACATGTGTGTTGTGAAGATGGGAGGAGGGGGAGGCAGAGGTTCACACAGGATGTCTTTGAGAACCATCACCTCCAGGTACCCTCAGTGCTTTCTACAGAGCACACAGCCATTCCCCATCTCTGCTCTTCCTGTGTCCCTATGTCTGAGTTGCCTGACTATTCCTCCAAGGGCCAGGCAGCAGAGGAGGGTGTGAAGGTGGAGAGAATGCCCTCTGGGCACTGATGGGCACTTTGCAGAGAGCAGCATCTTGGGGGCGTAGATTTCTTTTCTCACTACACATATGAGTAAACCAGTGCTCAGAGTTTTAGTAGTTGGAAGAGCTGGGCTGTAAATATATCCTTCCAAATAGACAGTCATATGTTAAAATTCAGATGTATTTGAAACCTTGGAGTGGAGATAGCAGGACCTAAGTAGGGGATCAGCAGGACCCATAGAAACAAGGGAAGGATGCTGGGACAGCCCCACTGGGTACCAGGCAGGAAGCAATCATGGCTCATCCATCACCTCACAGCAGCCGCTGCTGAGTGCAGCTAACCACAGACAAGATGTATGACATCCAAGTGGGAAGGGGAAGAGGTGGAGGAGGGAAGAGCTGAAGCAGACGCCCAGCAGACACAAGGTCCAGTTCCTCCGCTGCTCTGAGGCCAGCCAGCCAACACTGGGATTGGTAGGAGAATCAGTGATAATGATCTCAATGGCATGAGGGACTGAGGGCCAGAGAAGATCCCGTAACAGATCACTATACGGTGATGAGAAGATCCCGTATAGATCACTATATGGTGGATGACAGAAGGCAGCTCCATGAGGCTGATGCACTCCCGAGCTCACAGAGCAGCCACATAGTGGGTGGCATCGAGCATAGGCCTCTCTGCCTTCTGTTTTGCCATTAAACATCTCTGTGTGTGAAGATCTTTGAGAACCTGAGCTTGTCTTCCAACTCCTTTAAGTTTTTAAATCTAATACTATTCTGGGAATTCATTTGCTAATTTATTCAATCCTTCATTTCTTCATTAAGCAAACATTTATTGTGTGCCTGCTAAGCACCTGGAACCGAGCTGAGAACTGGAACTCAGTGAAGGACAAGCACTTGAGGCCCTGCCCTCTGCAGCATCCAGCCATTTGTGGTGTTTCAGTCTGTGTGCATTGCTACAAAGAAATACCTGAGGTTGGGAAATTTATAAAGAAAAGAGATGTATTTGGCTTATGGTTCTACAGGCTGTAAAAGAAGCATGGAGCCAGTGTCAGCTTGAGAGTTGCCTTCACTCATGACAGAAGGGCCAATGGGAGCTGAGCCAGCATGTTCAGATATCACGTGGTGAGAGAGAGGAAGCCTGAGAGAGGGGAGGGAGGTGCCAGGCTCTTCTTAATAATCAACTCTCACGGGCACTAATAGAGCAAGAACTCTCATTAACCAAGGACAGCACCAAGCCATTCATGAAGGATCTGTCCCCATGGCCCAAGCACTTTACCTGGCCCCACCTTCAACACTGGGGATCAGATTTCAACGTGACATCTGGCAGGGGCCAAACAAACCATATCTAAACCATAGCACAGGGGAAAGGAAGGCAGGTCTACACCATTTTGCTCATGAAAGTCATTAAGACAGGAGTGGAAGGAGCCATCTTTTCTCCAGGCTCAACTTCCCTGGCCCCAAAGTTCTCTCACCCAGAAATGCATGCAGAGTGACAAATAGAGTGAATGGTAAGATGTAGATCTGAAACACTCTGTCTCTGTCTCTGTCTCTCTGTCTCTCTGTCTCTCCCTCCCTCTCCTTCACTGCATCACAATCCTTAGCAGGACGTCTGGTACTTAATGATTGCTCAAACAATACATACACGTGCTGGTTTCTAAGGCGCTCTCATGAACCAGCATTGCATTATCAATTATCAATCTCCTTGGCCATCATTATTCATCTCCTGTAACCTTCACAGCATCCCTATGTTGTAGGCATCCTAAAGCTACTGTTATGAGGTAAGAAAATTAAGGCTGAGAGAGCAGCTAACTTGTTCGAGGTCAACAGCTAGTGAGTGATTGAAACAGCATTCAAACTCAATGTTCTTCCAGAAGTTGCATCCTTCTTCACCAAATTACTCTGCATCAAGGGAAATCATACTTCTAAAATCTAAAAGAATGTACTCGAAGATGTTGACAGTGGTGGCATTTTTGTCTGGTTTTGGTGTATCTGTATTCTCCTTTCCCCAAAAAATAATTGTTCATGGGTATAAATTACTTGTATGATTTCTTATGCAAGTCTAACACTTGTTACAGTTTGAGCACATAAGTGCCCCATAATGGAGATAATAGCCACAATTTGCTCAATTGTTAGAAAATTAAACAAGATAAAGTACATGATGAGCTGACAGTGCTTGGTTTGTGATAGGCACATTACGATTCCTCTTGGAAGAAGGAGAGACCATGTCTCGGCTCAGCATTGTCTCCACAGTAGGTACCAGAGCACTCACTCTGGGAGGGATTTTTACAGACCCCATACCTCCTCGAGCTGGAATAGAAAGGAAGAGAACCTGCAGCTGAACTCATTGCCCCTCCTACCTCCCAAAGATATGGTAGATGAAAGGAAGTTAAAGCCAGGCTGGGGGGACCCCTGTGGAGACCCCAGGACTGGGCCCTGCCAGGACTGACTGCTGGGTGTTCCTCAGAGGCATGTTCTGGGTGCAGCAACTCTACCTCCTCTCATGTATGAACAGCTGCACATGCACAGGCTCCAAGAGGAATGCTTTTGTGGCCAGTGGGCAGTAGCTGGAGTCCCCACCCAGCCAAGAGGGAGAATGTCAAGACAGAAACGATCACTAAGGGGCTTGGGCTTCTCGAAAGCCCATTGATGTGAATCAGAAACAGGAAGGAAGAGAAAAGAGTTGGCAGAACACTTCCCTAGATGGAAAAAAAGCCCCATGCAGCCTCAAAGACAGGCAAAAGGGGAAGGGAACTTATATTTTAAAGCACCAAAGGAGTATGTTACAGCCTCTGAGTTAAGGTGTTCTAGTCTCTTTGGCCTCAGTGGATTTGCACAGCAACCCTGTGAGCTTAGCATTTTTTACAGATATTAAAATGGCGGCCCAGATTGGTTAAGTGACTTACCCAATATCACACAGCAGAAGTGGCACAGGCAGGATTAGAACCACAGTTCTGACCTGAGTGCTGGCTCTCATATTCCCAATGCAGCAGCAGGCTGCTTCCTGGCGAGCACCCACCTAAAGGTCATCTAGCTACACTGACACCGAACACCTGCTTTGGTGTCTCATTGCACCCTCACATACTAAAGACAGAGCTGAAGTCATTAAAGCTTTTTGGATGGAGAAATTGGTCCCCAGAAAATGGAAATGACCTGCCCACAGTCACAGCCTGTTACTCTGTTCTCACATTACTACAAAGAAATATGAGACTGGGTAATTTAAAAAGAAAAGAAGCCAGGTGCAGTGGCTCATGCCTGTAATCCCAACACTTTGGGAGGCTGAAGTGGGTGGATCACAAGGTCAGGAGCTCAAGACTAGCCTGGCCAAGAGTGAAACCACGTGTCTACTAAAAATACAAAATTAGCAGGTGTGGTGGCAGGTGCCTGTAATCCCAGCTACTCAGGAGGCTAAGACAGAGAATTGCTTGAACCTGGGAGGCAGAGGTTGTAGAAAGCCGAGATCTCACCACTGCACTCCAGCCTCGGCAACAGAGTGTGACTCTGTCTCAAAAAAAAAAAAAGAGGTTTAATTGGCTCACAGTCCTGTGGCAGCCAGATGCATAACACAGGCACCTGCTTCTAGAGAGACCTCAGGAAGTTTCCAATCATGGTAGAAGGCAAAGTGGGAGCACGCATGTCACATGGTGAAGGCAGGAGGAAGAGAGGCGAAGGAGGTGCCACGTACTTTTCACCAGATCTCACCAAGAACTCAGTCACTATCATGGCAACAGCACCGAGGGGATGGTGCTAAGCCATTCATGAGGAATCCACCCCTGTGACCCAGTCACCACCTACCAGGCCCCACTTCTGACACTGGGGATTACAACTCAGTAGGAGATTTGGATGGGAACACAGATCCAAACGACATCACAGCTCCTGTACAGAGCAGCACTAGGAACAAAACGAGGCCCTCTGATTCATGATGCAGAGCTCTTCCCATACAGATGATGGTGCCCAATCCACACATCTTTTAGGGGGTGGGTAGTGGGGAGCTGGTGTTTTCAGGGGAGAGAAATGCCTTCTTCAAATTTTCTCCAAAATCTTAAACGTAGAACAATTTCAAGGGGCAGGGACATGGCCTTACCCCACAGTCTCTAAGGAGCTCCTTGGAGCACTAAAAGCCTCCATCCTGGTCCTTCATGCAGTCTGAACTGGAAATCCCAAGAATAAAGCCTGGCAATCAGCCTTCAGATGCTAGTCAACTACACTGTGCCAGGAACCCTGTATGGGCACGGTACCTGTAGCAGGGTATATAAACCTCGCAGCAATCTGGCAGGACACCCTTTCGCCTGTATTTTACAGATTTAAAATTCAGTTTAGTGCCTGCCTCACCTCACCAGGTTGGGGCACAGACAAATGAAGGCACCACTTTGGTGATGTCAGGGAAGCACTGCCTTGGCCACAACAGAAATGCATCTCAAAGACGAGGGTCTGCATCTCTACATTGGCTTTGTCAGATGTAACCCAGCACCAAGGACAGCGCCTGGCACATGTCAGGTGCTTAATAGACACAATCAAAATGTGAAGGATCCTGGTGCTCTGTGGCCACCTCTGGCATGTTTGGAAGCACTTGTACATCTTCACATTCAAGATCAAGGTGTTACCGACTTTTGGGCCGCTCCCCAGTGATCTTAGACCCTTATACTGTCGAAGCCACAGCAAATCCTTACCTCCAGTCCTTTAGGCTGGAAGGGAGGGTGTGTGTGTGTGTGTCCATGGTTCCCAGTATAATCTGAGCATGACAGGATTTTAATAAAAGTTTCAGAGGCAGCCTGATAGAACAGGGAGAGTATCCCCAGGAGTGGAAAAAATACCCTTAATCTGCTGACAGCTGTCCATACAGGGCCCCGAGGCGTCCTCTGTCTCCATGTCTTTATCTGAAGAAGCAAATGTCTAGCAAGATGTGTGATGAGTGGTGAGTCCAGAGGAAGAAATTAAGCCCAGGGCCTGCCTGAGCTTAGCAGGCCCTGGTAGCACTATCTGTCTTCACCTGGTGCAGAGGCACACACCTGCTCACTGGGGCCAGGCAGGAACCAAGGCACAACTGAGCAGAATATGCTCCTCCCTACGCAGTCAGGAAAGAGGTTGAGTCTGCCAGCCCTAGGTTCAAGCCCAGGGTTCATCTCTTGTTTGCCAAGGGACTTACCTACAAATACTTTCCATCCAGCTTCATGTGAAAATCAATTTACATCTGTGAAATTCCCCCAAGATGCCGTGCGTGCACCACAAGCTTCATTCATTCATTGGACCCCCAATTTTTACTGAGTTAAGTCCCTGGCACTGAAGATCAGTACAAACCCGGCCACAAGATAATGAAATGGGCCTGGCCAACCCTGGCCTGCCTGGGGGAATGATCTTGACAGCATCAACTTGTCCCAGATGTCCCCTGAAACCCCAGTGAAGATACATGTGCACTGTTGTGCACTGTGGGATCTTGAAGGGGAATTTACCGGGGCTGGAGGTGGCTGTTTGGCAGCAGCCCTTTATAGGCCAGATGTGACTGGAACAGTGGAAAAGTTTGAGAGATCAAGGCTGGAGCTTCTCTCTGCCCAGGTGACCCCCATACAGCTTTGTCCCTGTCTATCACCAGCAGACATGCCCTGGATGTGAGGCCTAAGGAAACTGTATATTCTAGAGCTGCTGGGTCTTGCAGTGGATGGAGATGCTGAACTTCCTGTGTTGGTTTCCTTTGTAAAGGCTGAGTGAAGGCAATGTCTTTTGAAAGTCCATCATGCCTACAAGTTTGCAAACCCCAGTACGCTGTGTGTGTCTGTACAGAGGGAGAAAGGCAGGTCCCTGCCCTCCAGGGGCTCATATTCTAGGGGATGTAAACTAAAGAAAGGAATGAAGACATAGGTTAAATGATCATTGTTAAGGAGCCGAGCAGAGTATTGTGAGGTGTGGGCTGCGGTGGGCACTTCACACAAGGCAGGTGGGTCAGGAAAGTCTGTGGAGGGGGTGTCCTTCCTTAACCAAGAGCTAAGGACGTAAAGGAGCCATAGGACAAGGATGTTCAAGGTGGAAGGACCAGCATGGGCCTTGCTGATATCACAACAAAAAGGAAGGGGATGAGATAAGAAGTAAAGGAAGGAACACTGCCAGGGCCTGGTCACACAGGGTCTTGTCATCCAGGCACGGAGGGTGATGTGTGTCCTTGTTGTAAGGGAGCCGAGAGTGGGCTTGTGGCAGGGCAGTCTTTTATATCCAATGTATGCTTTCAGAGGTTCTTCCAGCTGCTGAATGCAGAGTGGTTTGTGGGGCATACGCGTGGAAGCAGAGAAATTTGGCAGTGGGCGATCTCAGTGCGGTGTGATTGTCATCACTGGCTGTAATGTGGGGTATTATAAGCTCCAGTTCCGGATACCCTGTAATTTGAGATGTCTGGGCTTCCTCCTCCCCATGGGCCAGGCACCAGTAGGTGTCACCAGAGACTAGGGGAAACTTTCACTGTGGGGGACAATGGTAGAGAGGGTCTTGCAGAATTCCTGCTGAATCCTGGAGATTTTTCTAGAGCATTAGCTCCAACAAATGTACAGAAATGCTAAGTAGCTCCAGGATTCAAGTGAGAAAACTGAGGCTCGGTAAGGTTTCATGATTCTCCCAGCAGTAACCTGTATCACAACTGGTGCCCTCAGAATTCAAGCTGATGCTTGATACCCAAATCCCCATCTTTCTGACACAGGAGACCACTGCAGGAGGACTGACAGCAAAACTCCAGACCAGTGCAGAGTGAGAGGAGCCATTTCTTCTGAGAAGCTAAAGTCAAGGGAGCTTCTAGGGGCATCAGGAAGTATCTCTCTGCTAAGCATAATTTGTGGGACTCTGCCTGATGATAGCCAGGGATGGTGGGACCCACAGGCAGTCCTAGACCAGTGGCCAGCAGGAATGAGAGGGGATGCCCTGTCAGGAATGTTAGACATTTATGTTGTTAGGATGTGACAATTGAGCTGTTAGTCTCACTAAACAATGGACAGAGAGCTAATGAGCTGGCATTTAGTGAGAATCCACTCTCATGCCAGCCCATGCCTCATCAAATCCCTTTGTTTATGAAATATTTATTGAACATCTGCTAAGCAGACATTCTCCTCACTGCTAAGAGAGCAGTGAAGAAAGAAGATAGAAAATGCTGCCCTCTTGAAGTTCCATTTCTGCTTGCTGGATGATTTTGGTTTGTCAACAGCTTTCCGGCTGGGTTTAACTTGCCTCATTTTACAGATGAGCAAACTGAGACTGAAAGGTTAAATCGTATGCCCAAGGCAGAGCTGGGACACAACAGAGGATTCATACACAGATATGGCTTGGCTGTGTTCCCATTCAAATCTCAACTTGAATTGTATCTCCCAGAATTACCATGTGCTGTGAGAGGGACTCAGCAGGAGGTAATTGAATCACAGGGGCTGGTCTTTCCCATGCTATTCTCACGATAGTGAAAAAGTCTCACTAGATCTGATGGGTTTATCAGGGGTTTCTGCTTTTGCTTCTTCCTCACTTTTTCTCTCACCGCTGCCATGTAAGAAGTGCCTTTCACCTCCCACCGTGATTTTGAGGCCTCCCCAGCCATGTGGAACTGTAAGTCCAATTAAACTTTTTGTTCCCAGTTTCGGTTATGTCTTTATCAGCAGCGTGAAAATGGACTAACACAGTAAATTGGTACCAGTAGAGTGGGGTGTTGCTGAAAAGATACCTGAAAATGTGGAAGAGATTTTGGAACTGGGTGACAGGTAGAGGTTGGAACAGTTTGGAGGGCTCAGAAGAAGACAGAAAAATGTGGGAAAGTTTGGAACTTCCTAGGGACTTGCTGTGAATGGCTTTGCCCAAAATGCTGATAGTGGATATGAACAATAAGGTCCAGGCTGAGGTGGTCTCAGATGGAGATGAGGAACTCGTTGGGAACTGGAGCAAAGATGACTCTTGTTATGTTTTAGTAAAGAGACTGGCAGCATGTTGCCCCTGCCCTAGAGATTTGTGGAACTTTGAACTTGAGAAAGATGATTTAGGGTATCTGGTGGAAGAAATTTCTAAACAGCAAAGCATTCAAGAGGTGACTTGGGTACTGTTAAAAGCATTCCATTCTAAAAAGGAAACAGAGCATAAAAGTTTGGAAAATTTGCAGCTTGATGATGCAGTAGAAAAGAAAAACTATTTTTTGAGGAGAAATTCAAGCTGGCTGCAGAAATTTGCATAAGTAGCAAGGAGCCTAACATTAATCCCCAAGACCCTGGGGAAAATGTCTCCAGACCATGTCAGAGACCTTCACAGCAGCCCGTCCCATCACAGGCCCAGAGGCCCAGGAGGAAAAAGTGGTTTTGTGGGCCAGGCCCCGGGTCCCCATGCTGTGTGCAGCCTACGGATTTGGTGCCCTGTGTCCCAACCACTCCAGCATGGCTGAAAGGGGCCAATGTACAGCTTGGGCTGTGGCTTCAGAGGGTGGAAACCCCAAGCCTTGGCAGCTTCCACGTGGTGTTGAGCCTGTGAGTACATGGGAGTCAAGAATTGAGGTTTGGGACCCTCTGCCTAGATTTCATAAGATATATAGAAATGCCTGGATGCCCAGGCAAAAATTTGCTGCAGGGGTGGGGCCCTCATGGAGAACCTCTGCTAGGGCAGTGCAGACGCAAAATGTGGGATCGGAGCCCCCATACAGAGTCCCTACTGGGGCATTGTCTCGTGGAGCTGTGAGAAAGAAGGCCACCATCCTTCAGACCCCAGAGTGGTAGATCCAATGACAGCTTGCACTGTGTGCCTGAAAAAGCTTCAGACACTCAATGCCAGCTGGTGAAAGCAGCCAGGAGGGAGGCTGTATCCTGTAAAGCCACAGGGGCAGAGCTGCCCAAGACCATGGGAACCCATCTCTTGCATCAGCATGACCTGGATGTGAGATCTAGAGTCAAAGGAGATCATTTTGGAGTTTTAAGATTTGACTGCCCTGCTGGATTTCGGAATTGCATGGGCCTTGTAACCCCTTTGTTTTGACCAATTTCTCCCATTTGGAACAGCTGTATTTACCCAATGCCTGTACCCCCATCGTATCTAGGAATTGACTAACTTGCTTTTGATTTTACAGGCTCACAGGCAGAAGGGACTTGCCTTGCCTCCGATGAGATTTTGGACTGTGGACTTTTGGGTTAATGCTGAAATGAGTTAAGACTGGGGGACTGTTGGGAAGCCATGATTGGTTTTGAAATGTGAGGATGTGAGATTTAGAGGGGCCAGGGGCAGGATGAGATTTGACTGTGTCGCCACCCAAATCTCAACTTGAATTGTGTCTTCCAGAATTCCCACACATTGTGGGAGGGACCCAGGGGGAGGTAATTGAATCACGGGGCCCAGTCTCTCCCATGCTATTCTTGTGATAGTGAACAAGTCTCATGAGATCTGATGGGTTTATCAGGGGTTTTCCACTTTTGCTTCTTCGTTTTCTCTTACCGCCATGATGTAAGAAGTACTTTTGCCTCCCACCATGATTCTGAGGCCTCCCTAGCCATGTGGAACTGTAACCTGTAACTCCAACTAAACCTCTCTTTCTTCCCAGTCTTGGGTATGTCTTTTTTTTTTTTTTTTTTTTTTTTTTTTTGAGATGGAGTCTTACTCTGTCACCCAGGCTGGAATGCAGTGGTGGGATCTCGGGTCTCTGCAAGCTCCACCTCCTGGGTTCATGCCATTGTCCTGCCTCAGCCTCCCAAGTAGCTGCGACTACAGGCATCTGCCACCACACCTGGCTAGTTTTTTTTATTTTTAGTGGAAACGGGGTTTCACCGTGTTAGCCAGGATGGGCTCCATCTCCTGACCTCGTGATCTGCCCACCTCAGCCTCCCAAAGTGCCGGGATTACAGGTGTAAGCAGCTGCGCCCAGCCTCGGCTATATCTTTATCAGCAGTGTGAATACAGACTAATACACACGTAGGTCTGGCTGGCTCTCAGAAATGACGTCTTCCTGTGGGAGTGGGATAGGGGTTGCAGTCAGAGATGAGAAGCCTGACCCTGCAGGGCTCTGGGGAACAGCGGGCCCACGGTTCCCACATGAGTCCATCCTTATTCCACTCTTCTCACCCAGCTCTGCCTCCAAAGTGCACCCAATTCTGTGGTCTGTCCCTTCTCAGAGCAAGGTGGTAGGAGTGAGAACCACAGGACTGGAAAGCAAGGCACCTGGGTCCTCTCTGTACCTTTCTAGTCCTCAGTTTCCTCAGCTATAAAATGGGCATACTACCTGCTATGGAGGATTGTGTAAAGATGTGTAAAATGCCCAAGCTTGTCACATCATAACTCACAATTACTATGTGTGGGGGAATTTGGCTAAAAAACTTCAAATATATTATTTCATCTCAGAGCAACTCTGAAGGAAATACAATTACTAGTCCTGCTACGTGCAATAACACAGAGGTGCAGCGAGGACCTTGCTTAAGGTCGCACAGCCGGCCATGGCAGAGCTGGAGTTTAAACGCTGACCATAGGGTTTCAAAGGTGGTGCTGTCACCCCTTGGCTCTCGGCCTCTCACGCAGCTGGTGATCCACACGGTGGCTGCCCTGGCTGACCATCTCCAGAGGTGCTGGGGTCTCCACTCATCGAGCACAGGAGTCTCTGGGCCAGAAAGACCCCCAGAGCCCACCCTGCACAAGCTCTGCCTCACCTCTCCCTTGAACACTTCTGAAAACATGGAGCTCACCACCTCCTGTGGGAGGCTGGCCATGTATCCAATGTTACAGGTCGATTTTATCCTGTTGTAACTTTCCTGAATTGCCCCCCTGTTCCGCCCCCTGGCCCTTCGTGTATAGGGCTAGATCAATCTGTGTCCCCAAGAAAGCCCTTCTGAGATGTGGGGTCCTGCCTGTCTCCCCAACCCCACACATGAAGTGTCCTTGGTATCCTGGCCTCGCAGTCACCTTTTCTGACCCATTGTTGTTCACTCCTCCCAGCCCAAATGTGGGATTCAGTTCCCTCCCGTCCCTGCTCAGGCAAGATGCCTATTACAACTAGGGGTACCCCAGGCTGGCTGAGAACCAACGGGGGAAGGGAGTGGCAGGGGCAGGCCACAGCTCGAGGGGGACAAAGACACACGGAGGTGAGAGAGGTGCATAAAGCAGGATCTCAGCCGGGAAGCCTGCTCTCTTCCCTTTGGGGCTGGGCTGGTGCTCAGCCACAGACGACACAGGCAGTCATGCTTTCTGACCCCTCCTGTTGGGGAATGTCCTTGACTTTGTGGGGGATGTTCTGGCATTCTCACAACTTCCTTGGTGAGATAGGCCCCTAAGTAGGGACTCTTACCAAAGCATCCCGAGTACTTGTCACTCCTTAGTTATCAAGCATGATCCCATGATGTCAATACAGTTGACAGACGCCAGACAGTCCCTATCTCTTCCAACAATTTTGTTATCAAGGGCAGCAGAGCAGCTCCTCTGATATTCATGCATCACCCCAAATTGGTCAGTTTATTTGCTCTCTTCAAAATCTCGATGGCACTTGGCTACTCAATTCCATTGTCCTTATATTACTATTTCTCCTGGAGTAGGATCCTCGTCACCAGACAGCCAGTGTGGATCCCAACTTTAAAACTCCATCCTGCTCTTGAGAACCACTTCTGCCACAGACCCCACATGCACACCACACGTGCACACTGTGCTAAGCCTTGTTCTCTGTGTACCTCTCAACCCTGCTGCAGAAAACAGTCTTGGATGCTGCCCAGAGAGCTTGTATCCCACAGAGCAGGGTCCCTGATATCTCGTAAGTGGAAAACACAGCAAGATCCCCAAATTTTCAGGAGGGATGTTTCATTTGTCCCCAGTGAGGCATGCAGAGATGGAAGCTGGTGGAGGCCCTGTGCGGAGGCAAGCCCTTCCTCCTCCCTGTCCCTGGATTGGTTGTTTTCAGAATGGACCCCAGCAGGTTGCTACAGATAAGGCTGCCTGATCAGTGACTCAGGGGTATCACCTGTTAGAACCACCAAAGTCTACACCAGTAAGGGTAGAGACCGTAGATCATCTCCAGGCAAAAATTCAAGTGGTCTCATGGGAACACAGTCCAGGACATCATAAGAATATTGGACTCAGGTTTTGTGAACTCTAACGCTATTTCCCGCCATTCTCTTGCTTGTCTTCACACCAATAGGACAGGTCTCCACATGGGGTTGGTCTACCCAGCTCTTCCTCTCTCCTGCTTGCAATTCTCAGAACAATCCCAGCATGTACCAAGAATGCAACATCGAGAGATAAGGAGAAAGTGTCTGAAACACCCTGGACTAGGTCCTTGTTTCTCTTAAGAATGGAGGTGTTCATCACTTGGACTCGGGAAGGGGAACATCACACACCGGGGCCTATCATGGGGATGGGGGAGGGGGGAGGGATTGCATTGGGAGTTACACCTGATGTAAATGACGAGTTGATCGGTGCTGACAAGTTGATGGGTGCAGCACACCAATATGGCACAAGTATACATATGTAACAAACCTGCACTTTGTGCACATGTACCCTAGAACTTAAAGTATAATAATAATAATAAAAGAATGAGGTGTTCTATAACACTTGTGCTGAGCAAGTCCACTGGTGTCAAGGGAATGTAAACCCAGGACACTTGTTGGGCCCCTCAGCTGGGGCGCAACATGGGGCACATACACAAAAGACTCTATCCACCCTGAGTAGCTTTCCTCAGCTGGCTTGCCCTGAATCCCAGCCTTCTGTTTGTTCTTTCTGCCTACCCATCAGGAACACATCTGTTCAGCCTGCTTAGTGTGAGGGCTCTGTCTCACTGGATTCCTGCAAATGGTATAGTTGCCAGAGCTCCTTTCACTGCTCCCAGCTGTCCTCATGGTGTTGGAATGGCTGCAGCAGCTGGTTTTACTCTCAGGCCCTGCCAGACTTAAAGACCTTTGCAACATCAACCTCCTTGGCAGGGAAAAGGAACTGATGTATGTTGCACCCCTAGTGAGTGCCATGCCAGGTACTTGAACAGGTGCTTCACATGCTTCACCGTCTCTATCTTGGCTATCCTAGGAATTCAGTTCCCACTTCACTGAAGAAGATGGCTGTGCTCTGAGAGGCTAAGCCATTTGCCATCAGTGGTAGAATGAGCATCTCCATGTGAAGTCCTCTGTTTGCATCCCCTAAAGCTGCCTCCCAGGGAAGGTGGGCTGGAGGAAAGGGGCAGACAGTTGTTGATAGCAGGCACCTTGCTGTTTCTTCATTGGGTGTATGTGTTGCTTGAACCTGGAAAGTATGTGTTCCAACCCACCTGGACTACCTGCTGGCTCTGTGTCTTTTAAGCAATCTTTGAAGCTCTATGTGAAATGAGTACAATGATGTATCTACCCAATTTCCTCTTCAGGTTGGCCATGCTGGGGAAATTGGCTTGTAAGTGACTAAACATCATACAGAGGGAGGGGTTTTCTTCAACTCTCTGCTGAGATTTGTCATGCAGACTTGGAGAAAACTTCATCACCCACCCCTCTGCCGGCCAAATTACTCACTTTCACACAGTGCCACAGCCTGCCCTGGACCTTGTGAATGGTATTGAAGGCTGAGATGGGAAGGCATGGGCAGATTTGGGCTAAGATGCAGTCTCATTGGCTCTTCCTTCAGGGCCCACACCCATGCCAACCTTTTAGTGGCACTTGGGGGAGGTCACAGTGGCCACCAGGCAACTCCAACATAGAAGATGCTCTTGGAACATCCCAGAAGGCTGAAGCGGTCCAGCTTGAAGGCTGCAGTGGGGTGGTCCCTATAGTGCCCCGTGTCCCTGGAGGTACAGCTGGGGCCATGCTGGACCTTCTCAAAGTCCTCTTTAGCCATGCTGGAAGACACAGGTCTGAGATGAGGACCAGAGTGTAGTGAAATTTTACTAGCAGAGCTTAAAGGAAAAGAGAGTCAGGACAAATGTGAAATGGGATGTGCAATGACAAGCAAGGCTACAGGGCGTGCATTTTGAGGTCAGAGAACTGGGTCCATTCCTTGACACTTGGAGCCTTGGCTTCCCCAACCATCTCGTGGCATATGGAGAAAATAACAGCGTGCACACAAATGCTGAAAATGTCAAAAGATAATAAGCATTTACTGAGTACCTATTAGGCACTGTTAATAATGTTGATGTTGGTGTTGCTGTTATAAAATTGACTTTTTCTTGTTACAAGCATAAAAAGTGTTCCTACGTACTCAGAAACAATCACTGCTAATACAAAAATGTATGTTTTCAGATAGTTTTCTATTTGTATATGGTTATGTGTTAAAAAAAAAAAAAAAAGGAATATACCATATGTACCTCTACGTAAACTGCTGTTTCCTCCAGTTAATTTATCACAATCACTTTTCCAGCTCACTAGACTCGTTTCTACAATGCTGTTACGATGACTGCAGTGTTTCATTCTACGGATGGCACACACTATTGGACTCGTGACTGATTACATAAGTGGTTTCCTATTTTTATATTAGAAAGAGTGCTACATTATAAAGTATTAGAGACCACATTTCTAGTACTCGTGCAGCAACTGTGAGGTGAGCCTTATCGCTCTTGTTTTGCAAATTATGTTTTGGAAGGTATGTTTTAAGCCATGTAGCATCACAGAGACATCACATCAAAGGGTTGTTACAGAGAAGCCCCAGTCCCACCTTTCCCTGCATCTTGAGCATAATGATATCCTTGACAGCAGCAGAAAAGCCTTAAGACACCTCTCACAAGTTGCTACACACCCCCTTTCATGCCCCCTGCACCCCACAACCACCCCACTACATATGTACCCCACACCACTCACCTGTACTGCACACACCACACCCACACCACGCACACATACCATGTACACACCCCACACCACTCACCCATACCACACACGCCACACCCACACCACACACGCACACCACTCACCCGTACCACACATCATACACACATACACTCCACACCACTAACCCGTACCACACACACCACACCCACACCATGCATGCACACACCCCACCACTCACTCATACCACACACCATGCACACATACCACGCCACTCACTCGTACCACACATACCACACCCACACCACGCACACACACCATGCACACATACAGCCCCTCCCCGACACTCATACAGTGGAATTGCAGGCAGCTCTTAAAATGATGGCTGTAAGAATGTATGTCTATTTTCCAACATGGGAGATAATTTCAAATTATTGTGGATTGGAAAGCAGATTAAAAATCTTGTGTATAATATGACCATCTCTTATTAAAAAAATATATTTGTGGCCAGGTGCAGTGGCTCACATCTGTAATCCCAGCACTTTGGGAGGCTGAGGTGGGTGGATCACCTGAGGTCAGGAGTTCAAGACCAGCCTGGCCAACATGGTGAAACCCCATTTCTACTAAAAATACAAAAATTCACCAGACATAGTCATCCCAGCTACCCAGGAGGCTGAGGCCAGAGAATCACTTGAATCTGGGAGGTGGAGGTTGTAGTGAGCCGAGATTGTGCCTCTGCACTCCAGCCTGGGCCACAGAGCAAGACTCCATTCAAGAAAAAAAAGAAAAAAGGAAATATATATCTTTGTGAGCATGTGTGATTATGCTTGGAAGAATATGCAGGAGAAAATAATGCTAATATGTACAAGGGAAGGATCGTAAAAAATGTTTTCCTTTGTGCTTTCTGGCATTTTCTAAATATACTGTGCAAATAATTTATTAATGTCAAAAAACGAATAGCAACGAAGCTACTTTCACACGCACGCTTGCATGTGTGGATGTGTGGACAGGCTTTCCAAGTTGGTCTCAGGTCCATTCCACTCTTCTTCCTTTCCCTCTGTATCCTGCTGTTTTGTTTACTTAACAGCTTTATTGAGGTACAATTTGCATTAAATAGAATTCATTAATTGTAATTGTAGTTTGAGATATGACAAATACACATAGTCATGAAGCCACTAACACAATCAACCAATATGGGTCACGATAGGAAGCACTTCCATCCACCATACAAAGCTCACACTGATCTGTTGTTCGTCACTATGTATTCTCAGCATTGATCACAGTACTAATCACAGTATTGATCAATGCTTTCCATGTGGGCTGGTGGAAAGTTAAAATCTGTCATCTTGCTATTTATTTTCTGTTTGTTCCATCTTCTTAAAATTTTCTGTTTCATTTTATCTCTGATGACTTAGCTCTACCTCTTAGTTTTGTTTTTTGTAAGTAGGCATTCAGGTTTTTGAATAATATTATATCTCTGACATAGAACCTTAAAACCATCCGACAGTGTACCTCCATATTGCTTTCCTGGCTTTTACACTATGGTTTTTATACGTTTAACTTCTACATTTGTTTTAAATCCCATAATTAAGATTACTTTTCCTTTAAACATGAATTATCTTTCGAATGTGTTTAAAAATGAGATAGTATGTTTTGTCGCATACGTACTACTTATTCTTTCGTTCTTCTGTGTAGATCAAGTTCATTTGGTATCATTTTCCTCCTGCCTGAAACATATCAGCATTTGTCATAATGCAGATTTGCTGGTGAATGTCTGAAAATTCTTATTTCACTTCTGAAAGATATTTCTGCCAGTTATACAAGGCTAGGTTAATTTTTTAAATTTTATTTTACATTTTAAGACATCACTCTATTGTCTTCTGATCTGCTTAATTTATGGTTAAAAATGTTTTGTTATCTCTTTGTGTGAAATGTGTAAGAAGCCCTTTTCTAGAAAATTTGGTTGCTTTAAGATTTTCACTTGATAACTGATTTTTCAACAATTTGGGTGATATGTCTCATTTTTTTTTTCTCTTGCTTTGGAGTTTGTGAATCTTCTTTCTTTGGGTTTATGTTTTTCATCAATTTGGAAAATTACAGCTATTATTTTTTTCAAATACTTTTTCTAGCTGCTTCTAATAACTCGAATTGCATTTATACGAAACATATTCCTATTATGAAAACGCCCTTGATCCTCTGTTCACTTGCTTCCTGCTTTTTCCCTCCCTGTGCCTCACCTGGAATAGTTGCTGCTACTGTGCATTCAAGCTCACTGGTTGTTTCTTCAATGTCGATTTTGTTGTTAATTCCAACATATATTTTTCACTTCAGACATAATAGTTTTCAACTCTTCACTTTGTAAAGATATTTTTAGTATATCTTCCACTTCTCTCCTTATCCATGTTTTTCTTCCTTAATATGTGGCACAATCTATAATAACTGTTTTAATGGCCCTATCTGATCATTCTGTCATCTGTTATTCTTTTGTCTGTTTCTGTTGAAACAGATTGATTTTTTTTTTTCTCCCAGTCTTGATTATATTTTCCTGCTTCTTTACCTGCTTGGCGAGTTTCTCTGAGATCTAGATATTGCTTTGGTGCTGAATATTGTGGTATACTTTTAAATAGTGTTTGACTTTGTTCTGGGATGGGGTTAAGGTATTGAGATCAGTTCAATCCTTTTGAAGTTTGCATTTCAGCTATGTAATGGCAGGACCATTGCAGCCGTTAGACTAGAGCTAATTTACCTGCACTACTAAAGCAATATCCTTTGGAGGATTCTTCCAAATGCCCCAGGGGTCTTTCCACACGGGCTGGTGGAAACATAACCTATTCCAAGACCTGTCTGAGTTCCAGGGATTGTCTGCTCTTCTGATTTCCAGGGGGTTCTTCACTGATCTCTTCGCACAGAGCCTCAAATGCCTGCCCAGATCAGAATCAGCCAGAGTGACGGGGCTCCCCCTGCAGACTGCAGGTTGTCCCATTGCAGCGCTCTTCCCTCTGGCATCCTGCCCTGCAGGTGTTTTTCCCTCCACCTCCCAAACTCCTTTCTGTGTTCTCAGCTTAGTGTGACTGCCAGGTGCTGTCTGGATGCCCCTTTCCCCTCCTGCCTTCATATATAGTCATTTGTCTAGTTGTTAAAGGTGGAAAGTAAACATGTTCAAATCATGTTAACATCTACATTCTGTAAAGCAGAGCTAGAGCCTTTAGCAAAGTTGGTCATTGATAGAATTAGAGTGTTTTGAGTGTGTTTAGTTATCACGTTGAAAGACAATTGAGTTTTTCTTCTTGACAAGAAAACATATCCTTTTGTCCTGGGGAGAATAACTTCTCCAATGCTTTTAGGATATTGTGGCTGAAGGCCTGGCAGGTCTCAATCGTGGGGGTTAGATAATCTTAGAGAAAATTTGTTTTAAGCCTCCAAAGGGTTCATGAGTTTGGGAAGCCCTTATAGCCAAAGAACTCTTTAGAGTTTTTAAAAATGGTTTCCTGGAGGCCCAGGAATGGCCCAAATTGTGAGTGTGTTCGAATAAAGTGTGAAGTGGCAAAAACATTCCTCCAAGAGGTCAATCAGGCATCCTGGCCTCTGGCCCCTGTGCTGACTTCAGGGGTGGTTTGAGATTTGAAAACCCCAGTGTATCCCTCTGGGAGTCCAGCGTCTCCCCTCTATGAAGAAGGCAGCCTCTACTGTCCTTGAAAGTATGTAACACTGTGTCCACACATCGACGTGTGAAGGTCCAGTTCTCTAAATTTTCTTGTAAAACTGGATATGAAGTCTCCTTGTATGTACAAGAGGGTGTTATAAATTAAATTGCATCCCCCATAATTCATACACTGAAGCCTTAACCCCCAGTACCTCAGAATGACGTTATTTGGAAATAGGATCACTGCAGACACACTCAGAGAAGTTGAGCTCCCACTATAACATGGCGGGCCCTTAATCCAATACAACTGGTATCCTTATAAGAAGGGGAAATCTGAGCACAGACATCTACATAGGAGAATGCCATGTGAGAGTGAAGGCAGCGATGAGGTTGATGCTTCTGTATGCCAAGGAACGCCAAAGCTTGCACAACACCGGAAGCTGGGCAGTGAGCGTGGAACTGATTCTCCCACAGCCTCAAGGGAAGCAACCTTGCTGCCACCTTCGTCTCAAACATGTAGCCTCCAAGGAGACACTAAACTTGTCTTTAAAAGCCACCAGTTTGTGGTACTTTGTGGCAGCCAAGGAAACGAATGCAAGAGAGATGTCCGTAGTACAACACAGATTTCACTAGCTAGACGCCTGTGAGGCTCAAAGAACAATTCATCATCATGTCACTTTTTTATCATAAGAAAACTGTTTAAGTTATATACATACATTTGAGGACTTTGCATTTTATTTTGAGGCTCAAGCATACTAGCTTGAACTTGAAGAAACATTAACCTGAGTTCCTCATCCAGTTTTCTGTGTAAATTAATAAACATCTCTGCACTTCCCCAAAGTGGGGAGAATAATGTGAAAGTGTTAATGTTGTGTAAAAAAATAATAATTCTTATGAAAGAGTCCAATGATCACACTTCCTAGAGTCCCCACACTTGTGTGTTTCCTCCCACAGTGGATTGGAGCTACCTTCCTGGACCAGTAGGATGCAGCGGAGAGAGCACCCTGCCACTCCTACAGTCCAGGCCTTGAGAGGCATTGAAGCTTTTGCTTGTGCTGTCTTGGAATTCAGCCCTGATGCCACCTTGTCATCAAGCCAGTCCAGCCTACTGGAAGATAAGCAGCCGCATGGAGGAGAACCAAGGGGCACAGCCAACAGCCAGCACCAACTTCTGACATAGGGGTGAAACATCATGGACCTTCCAGCCCAGTTACTCCTCCAGAGCCACAGGAGGGAACCCAGGAAAAACCAGCAGAGAGGCCAGCCAACACATGGAACTGTAGGAAATAAATCCTTGCCATTTTACATGCCTGCTTCATATAGGCATGTACAATAACAAGGATCATTTACATGCCTTCATAATACAATATTATAGGTATGTAAAATACTTATGCCACATGCAGGGAGATGCCCTTTCCTCCCAGCAAGTCGGTCCCACAGCCCAACAAATTCCTCCCGCCCCACCCAGACTCTGTCAGGAGAGCCCTGCCATCTGAATCCACCCTGTTTGCCAAGTTCCAATGTGTAACACAGTTCTTAGCAAAACACATTGGATTTGGGTTTTGTTATGTTTTGTTTAAAGCTTTCTCCCAAATCCACATGCACACAATTGGCTGGGGTTTGTCAAATATCTGCTGGATCCAAGCTCGCAGCCTCTATTATCCCACTCCCCATCTGGATGGCAGCTCTGTATATCAGCTGGCTGAGTTCTGCCTATCCAAGAACCCTTCTCTCTCCCTATATCCTCGGTTGCTTCTGCGGGGTTGGTGCCTCAAGCTTCTGGGCTTGGCTATAAACATTACAGGGAGGCTTTATTTGGAATGCCTTCCCGTAAGTAGATGTGACTAACTCCATTGCAGTCATCTGAGGCTTGAATTCCATGGCATTAATCTGCATCACGAAGAGCCAGATCCATCATGGTACCTGTTCCAGGCCTCTGTCAGAGCTCCTAGCACACACGCTGCCAGGATTCGTTTGTGTTTGTTGTCCCTTCCAGCCTCTGGTCTCTTTGAGGCAGGGACCCTGCTTCACTGGGATTGATACCACCAGAGCCCAACACAGAGCTCAGCCTATTCGTGTTAATGGGAGGAAAGGAGGGAAGAGACAGCGAGGAACGAAGGAGGGAAAGCGAGGTCAGGAGGGAAGGAATGAGGAAAGTTTGGCCCATTCAGAGAAATAGAGAATTGGGAAGATTATTCAGCCTCCAAGTACCCTAGGACCCACTGCCGTATTTTTTTTTTCTTTTAACAAAAATAGCTCACACTCAGTAATTGCTTTTCCAGAAATGGATATATATTTTTTATTTTTTGTTTGCTTTGTAAATCATCTAAGTTAATTCCCAGTCCTACCTTGTGAGAAAAATGCCACTATTTCCCTCATTTGATAGCCAAAAAATACTTCACTGTTTAACTAAGTTAAATTATCAGGCCAAACATATAGCAAGCAGTATAGGCACTGTGATTTGAACCCAGGGAATGGAAAACCATAGCCTGTGCTCTTCATCAGATGGCAGCTACATTGCATGTCATCTTCTCTGCTTAAGGAAACACTGTACACAGTAATGTTTTTCTCCAAAACTTTGCAGTTTGTGTCAAAATTTCAGATAAACTTCCATTGCTGGGAAGATACAATGAACATAATTTTCCCTTTTCCTGTCTCTAAGAAAACCTGAAAACCCCGAATGTTATATATAACATTGGATTTGGGTTTTGTTATGTTGGGTTTGTTATGTTTTGTTTAAAGCATTCTCCCAGATCCACATGCACTCAATTGGCTGGAGCCTCATGACCGAAGCAAGAATGTGACAGTGAGGTCCCCAGGTTTTCATTTTGACTCGAAAATCTTAGACCAGATATGGGAGAAACTGGCAACTCAGAAATGCCGGTGAGTAGATATACGAAAAGAGCTCAACAACAAAAAAGCCCATTCTCTCTAACCTGATGACCAGGCTAGAAGCAGCCTAGCAAGCCAGAAAACTGCTCTATTCCAGCCAAAAAACACAGGAAAAACTGTGGCCTCATGTCTATCCCTACCAGCAAAGTCCAAGGGGACAATCTAAGTCCTTTCTTGCCAGGACATAGGGAAGTATCCCAGTCCTCCTCCTTCCTCCCTGCTCCCTACCAGGGTGGGGTCAGAGGAGGTCAAGCAGGAAGCCAAAACTTTCATCCGCACCGGGCACTAGAGACCCCCTCACGGTGTCAGTGAAGACACCATGTGGGGAGCATGTATGTGTCCCATGCTCAGAGTATAGAGGTGCCATCTCCCTTGGTAGGGGCCTAGTGAAGAGTGTGCAGACATGAGACCAAAAAAATTCATAGAAGAACAAACTGAGGCATGGGCACTATCAAAATTAATAGCTTTTACTCTAACCAGGCTGGGTAACGTAGGGAGACTTGGTATCTCCAAAACAAAGAAAAAATTAAGTTAAAAAAATTAAAAGATTAGCCAGTCATGGTGGCATGTACCTGTGGTCCCAGCTACTCGGGAGGCTGAGGTGAGAGGATCACTGGATCCCAGAGTTTCGAGGCTGCAATGAGCTGTGATTGTGCCACTGCACTCCAGCCTGGGTGACAGAGCAAGACCCTGTCTCAAGAAACAAAAACATTTCCAAAGACTCTGTTAAAAGGATGAAAAGACAAACTATGTACTGGGGAAAAAAATATTTGCAAACCATGTATCTGACAACAGGCTCATATCTAAAGTAAACAAGGAACACTCAAAACTCAACTAGAAAAACAAACAAGCAATCCAATTAGAAAACAAGCACCAGACTTGAGGAAATATTTCACCAAAGAGGATGTACAGATGGCAAATAAGCACATGAAAAATTTCAACATCATTAGCAATTAGGGAAATGGAAATTAAAGAGCATGGTGAGATATCACTACACATTTGTTAGACAACTCTTTTTAAAAAATGACAATACCAAATGCTGGAAAGGATAGAGAGAAATTGCTGATGGGAATGTAAAATAGTACAACCACTACAGGAAAGAGTTTTACAGATTCTTGAGAACCTAAACATATGCTACCATATCACCCAGCAATTGTACAGTGGGGCATTTATCCCAGAGAAACAAAAACCTATGTCCACACAAAAATCTGGACATGAATGTTCATAGCAGATTCATTTGTAATATCCAAAAGCTGGAAATAGCCAATCTCCTTTAAAATCTGAATGGTTAGACAGTATTTTATCCATACTATGGAAAACCACTCAGTAGAAAAGGAGCAAACTATTGATATATGCAACAACATGGACTGATTATGCAGAGTGGGAAAAAAGCTAACCTTGAAAGATTTCCTACAGTATGATTCCATTTATCTAACATTCTTGACAAAATTATAGAGATGGAATTATTGGTTGCCAAGGGTTAGGGAGAGTGGCAACAATTACCTTTAGTCTTCCATTTATGAATTATTCTATGACTTAAACACTATTATCAGCATTTTGGAGAAGATAGTGACTCAGGTTATGTAACTTCCTCAAAAAAAAATGGAGCTAATGGAAAGCCAGGGCTGGGATGTACGTCTGGACCTGCCTACTTCCCAAGCCACACGTGATGGAAGGTGCCTCCCACACTGGGGACACCCCACTATTAATGGAGAATCCCTGTGCTCGATACATTGATTTCTGTTTTATCTGCAACCCCAGGGACTAGTCATTGCACTGCTAAGACCCCACACAGTGAGGAAACTTGCCCAAGAAATAAGGCAAGAACTGCATTTTGAATGCAGACAAAGCTCACATAACACACTTCAGACAAAGCATGTGTCATGTTTCACACCCTCAGGACAGGGACAGTGGCAGGAGTTTGGGGTAGTTGGAAGGGGAATGTGGTTGGATTATGTGAATCTGAGTTTCTGGAGGGAGGTTCACTGGGGAAGAAAATTATGGGTAGGTGGAGTTAGGATCTCATGTGAGGAAAGAAATGAGATTTTCTGGGGACAGTGTCCAAATAAAAGACTGACATGATATTCAATCTAAGAAGAGACAGTGTATTCATATCACCTATGACTCAGAAAAGCCTGATAGTGAATAGGGGTACTATGTAGCAACATGATTGTTTCTGAGCTCTAATAAAAATAAAGACAACTAGACGACTGTATCTCATGGATATTTCAGTGGGACCTGAAGTATGCAGCAAAGACCCTGATACAAATCAGGTGCTCAGGAAATGTGAATTTATTGTCAGGTCTGCCGCCCTCCTGTCCCCCCAGCTGCTGCCCTCCTTCCCACACCCTTAGGTTGCATGCAGTCCAGCAAGTATGAGCTCCACATTCCATTCCCTCTTGAGGGCAGGTGGGGAACACCTTGGATTTCTTGTGGGGGCAGAGATCTGGCACTGGTCCTCCAGAGACATTGAAATCATTTCCAGGGTTCCTTCTAGAAGTTAGCCCATTGCCGTGGTAGCCAGCATTCATGGTACAGGAATCGGGACAAGGAGGGGTGATAAGCCAGGAAGCAATTTAGAGAGATGATGAGATTCAGCACACTGTGAAGGCAGCCTGGGCAGAGTTCAAGCTCTGTCTGACTCAGAGGGTCTGGCTGCTCCCACTGCACGTGGGCACCCCTGATGTGTTGCTGGGTGATGGGTGGTGCTCAGGGTCAGAATTTGGTAGTGACATAAAAACATGGTGTGTCTGCATCCAGACCACTGAGCTGTGCCTGTCACAGACCGGGCTCTGAGCTCTGCCCCAGCCCAGCTGAGCTATTATGATGCAAATTTCCTGTGCTGTGTCCAAGAGAGAGAGGTCCCAGCTTCCTCGGCTTGGGTGGGCAAAGCTCTCTGCTGGGTAAGAGCTGCAGAATTGGGGTAAAAAGGTTGGATTCAAAGCTGGCTCTATGTGACTTTGGGCAAGTCACTTTAATTCAATGAACATTTGTTAAACACTCATGAGCAATGTTCTAGGCACTTTTTTCCAAGCCGTCTGATGTGCTGATGTGTAAACTAGAATAAGTATATGAAAACAACACCGACTCTGCCGTGTACCAGCAGTGAAAACTTAGGAAGTCTTGGAACGCTCTGCACCTCTGCTCCCTCACCTGTGAAATGGAATCCTAAGCTACCTCATAGGGTTGTTGGGGGGAATTCAATGAGGTGTCCTCCAAGAGCTTAGCCAGTTCCCAGCATACCTAAGGGTTCCAGCTCTATTACTTCTATTACTCTCTAGTCCTCCATTCTTCACCTGCATAGTGTGATCAATAACCCCAGCCTCACAGGTTCATGAGGGTTACATGAGATAACGAAAATAAGGATGTTTTATAAAGTACGTTATATGATGGTTTGCTGTCATTGTCATCATGGGACATTAAGAAGAAGAATATCAGTCTGAGCGACTCTGCATGCAGGTGGTGGTACTGGAAATTCCAGTGCTTTTCTTTCTTTTTTTTTTTTTTTTAACTAATTCATTTATGCAGTAAATATGGGCCCATGTCACGTGCCGGGCACACTGTACAAGGCACTGTTTGCACTGAGCTTGAAACCCAGTGATGGAGGCAGATGGGCAGAGTGATCATTAAATATGACAAAGTCTATGCTCTGCTAGAAGGCAGCACACGGTGCAATGGATCCCAAGAGAAGGATGACTGAACCCAGGCCAGGAAGATGAGGAAAGGCTTCCTGGAGGAGGGATGGCTGAGCTGAGCTTATAAAGATGGGTGAGAAGCAGGCAAGTGGGAAAATGTTGTCACCAGGAATAATCTGCTCCCCTGGCAAAATTCTTCATTTAATCAACAGTCCCCCTAGAAGTAAAGTCCACTAGGAGAGGTCCCTGAGGACAAGCCTGATTCTTTTCTCCAGTGACCCCCCACCCCAATACCCACTGTTTATCATGGCTACTTGCAGCTGTACTGAATGAATGGATGGATGGACTCAAACAGCCACAACAGAAAAACAAGATTTTTGACCCACAAAATCTGTCACCATTCTGAAAAATACAACCAAATTAGCAAAGGGAACTAAGCTGGCTTGGGCATCTTTGCAGCCCGTTCATCATTCACTGAGTGTCTGTAATGAACATCATCTAAACGGGGTAAAGATAGCATCATCTATTTTCCAGGGTTTCCTCGTACATCTCTGTCTTACCCCAAAATAGCAGCTACCCAACAGCCCCTCAGTCATTCCACGAGCATAGAAATGAATTTATACTGGGAAGCATTCAAGAGGGGAAGCGAGTGATCATGAGGGTATCTCATTCCAGAAAAAAATATGCTGCTTTGGGGTTGAGTATGACCAGATAATTTTGCTTGAAATGCCCGTAAATCTTTCTCAGCAGCAGGGTTGGGAGAGGCATTTTCAAAGCATTCTGGGGTTCCGAATTCACATGGGATACAGAGGCCCCAAAAAGGTAGGTGCAATGGACTGAATGCTGATGTGACCCAGAAGTTCATATGTTGAAACCTAGCTCCCCAAGGTGGTGAGAAATTCGTATGAAATCTACCTCCCCAAGGTGGTGAGAAATTTGTATGTTGAAACCTAACACCCCAAGGCAGTGTTAGGAGCCGGGCATTAGGAGCCTTTGGGAGGTGATTAGGTCATGAGGGTGGAGGTCTCAAGAATACGATTTGTGCCCTTCTGAAAGGTCCCAGACTGCTAGCTCATCCCCTCCACCGTGTGAGGAGGCTGCTGGAAGGCACCAACTATGAACCAGAGACCAAATCTGCCAGTGCCTTGATCTTGGACCTCCTGCCTGCAGAACTATGATCCATAAATCCCTGCTGTGTAGACTAAGAAGGGGTAAACCTGGGAAAGGTATAAGGCTGGATGCTGAGAAGAGATAAGCAGAGCCGTTCCCCAGATTCCATCATCTGCCAGGAAATTCCTGCACATTTCACACAGCCCTTGACAATCCTGCCAGTTTTGCTTAGCACTTCTCTGACCCCATCCCTTTGTGTCCTCTCAGAATTTATCACTCCCTTAGTTTTACTTTTATATCATAAAGCATGGGCCTTGGAGCCAGAAAAACCTGGTATCCTGTCCCGAATTGTGTCCCCCAAAATGCGTATGTGGAAGTCCTAACCCCCAGTGCCACACAATGTGACCTGACTTATGAATAGGATCCTTAAAAAGGTAATTGAGTTTAAATGTGGTCATTAGGGTAAGCTCCAATTCAATATGGCAGGGTCATTATAAACAAGGGGAAATTTGGGCATAGAGGCAGACATGCACAGAGGAGGAGGATGTGAAGAGACAGAGGGAAGACACCACATACAGAGGTTGGAATGATGCTTCTACAAGTCAAGGAATGCCAAAGGTTGCAGGAAACTACCAATACGAGGGAGAGGGTGGATCAGTTTCTCCCTCACCAGCCTTGCCGATACCTTAACCTGGAATTGAGGCTGGACCCCAGTCCTAGCCCTGACAGCTGTAAATCAATACATTTGTGTCTAAGCCTTCCAGTTTGTGGCATTTTTTTGCAGCGGCCCTAGGAAACTAATATATCCGGGCTCAGTCTGGACTCTACAGTTTACCAGTTATGCTCACCTAGGCAACCTATTTCAACTCTCTCAAACCAGCACCATCCAATAGAAATATAATGTGAGTCATATGTATCTTTAAATGTTCTAGAAGCTACATTTAAAAAGTAAAAAGAAACAAGAGAAATTAATTTTAGCAGCATATTTTATTTAACTTGGTATGTTTAATATATTATGTGAACAGGCAATCAATATAAATGTTAATGAATTATTTCACATACGTTTTTGTTCCAAGGCTTTGAAATCTGGCGTGTATTTTATACTTGGAGCACATCTCAATTCGGAATGATCTTATTTAAATGCTCAAAAGCCACATGATATGCACTGCAGCTCTGACCTTTAGTTCCTATATCTGTGACATGAATATAATAAGACACCACTCATGGAAACAACAGGGTGTTTCAGATTCTAGAGGATGTCCTGACTTAACAGTTGGCCATGTGATGTGCAAGCAGACTAGCTTATTGAGGCATCTTTAAATTGGAGTTCCCAGAACCTTTGGAAATGGTTTATAGAGTTATGTGGATACTCTCTTCTCCTGCAGCCATGAGGATGAAAGCTGAGGATCACGCACAGGACTTAATTGCAAAGTAGCAGAGCTCTAGAGGAGTTTACATTCTCAACCTCAGGAAGCCTTCTATAGCAATGCCACAAGGATTAAGAAGCGGGAGCCTACACCATGATATGGGATACGAAAGTCTTGGTTAATACACTTAAATCTTTCATCTCAAAATTGCTGAAAACCTCTGGGCTGCCACACTTGTTCCCTTCTCCCTATTAAAGGCTTGAAGATGATGCAACAAAATACGTACCTCACTTTCCCCGAGGGCTGTCAGACTGATAACTAGGGTTAAGCCACAGCATAGCACAGCTGCAAGACTGCTGCTTCTGCTAGGAATGGAGGGGGCCTGTACCCTACAACCACTGCAGCACCTGCTGACACACACTGGTGGGAACCAGGAGAACATCATGGAACTGGATGCTGATGGTGCTGAATCAAGAAGGCTGAAACAGAAGCCTGGAGAAGAACCGATAAGCATGAATGCACTCACAATGCAACATTTAGCACACTGGCAGGAACTCCACATTGCCAGCGTGGCTCTTGGAACCTTGAAGAAATGGGTGTCCATGGTAAAGTAGAAAAGGCATGGCAGACCATAATTTAAAAATCAAAACATAATAGATGTTGGCATGGATGTGGTAAAAAGAGAACACTTACACTGCTGATGGGAATGTAAACCATACAACTACTATGGAGAGTCCTTAAAGAATTGAAAGTAGAACTATCACTTGATCCAGCAATCCCACTCCTGGGTATCTATTCACAGGAAAATAAGTCATTATACAAAAAAGACACTTGCACATGCACGTTTATAGCAGCACAATTCATAATAGCAAAAATACAGAACCAACCCCAATGCCCATCAACCAAGAAGTGGATAAAGAAAATGTGGCATACATATACCATGGAATACTACTCAGCCACAAAAAGGAACAAAATAATGGCATTTACGACAACCTGAATGGAGTTGGAGACCATTATTCTAAGTAACTCAGGAATCAAAAACCAAATATCATATGTTCTCACTTATAGGTGGGAGCTAAGCTATGAGGACACAAAGGCATAAGAATGATACAATGGACTTCGGGGGAGGAGGATGAGGGATAAGCCTACACATTGGGTACAGTGTACACTGCTTGGGTGACGGGTGCACCAAACCTGAAATCACCACTAAAGAACGTATTGATGTGACATGGTTTGGCTGTGTCCCCACCCAAATCTCACCTTGATTGTAACTCCTACAATTCCAACAAGTTGCGGGAGGAACCTGATAGGAGGTGATTGAATTATGGGGACAGGTCTTTCCTGTGATGGTCTCGTGTCAGTGAATGAGTCTCATGAGATCTGGTGGTTTTGAAAACGGAAGTTTCTCTGCACAAGCTCTCTCTTTGCCTCCATCCACGTAAGGTGTGACTTGCTCCTCCTTGTTTTCCGCCATAATTGTAAGGCCTCCCCAGCCATGTGGAACTGTGAATTCAATTGAACCTCTTTTGTAAATTGCCCAGTCTCTGGTATGTCTTTATCAGTAATGTGAAAATGGACTAATACACCACATAACCAAAAACCACCTGTTCTCCCAAAACTGTTGAACTTTCTTTTAAAAGTCATGGCAGACATTGGAAATGGCTCAGAGAAGTGGGCGTGTGCGAGTGAACATACAATGCAGGTATGGAAAAGTTACTAACTGGAGGACAATTCATTTAACCGCATAGTGAGATGTGGCCTGCCAAGAGGTCCTCGTGTCCTCAAGAAGTTTTTGGCTGTCCTCTAAGGGAAGGATGATGGTAAGAATGCTGTTACACTTCAAAAATAAATCATAGGATTCCTAAATAACACAGGCCAGATGGCAGTGCTCAACTGTCATAAGCAAGGTAGAAACAATTATAATAAGCAGTGTCAGGGACTTTGACCCACAGAAAGCCACGGAGATGGCTATCAGCACATGGGGAGAGGCAGATGGGCAGTCAATGAGGTTATCACTCAATCCAGTAAATCAAGAGATATCGAGAACTAACAGCTAAATGCAATACCTGCCCCTAGACTGGATCCTGGAGGGGAAAATTGCTATAAAGGACATTATGGGTCAACTGATAGAATTGGAATGAGGGTAGCAAAATGGATTAAAATATATCTCTGTTTCTTGTCTACAGCCAAGGAGGCACACCCTAATAGACATGGCAGAGGCTGGCCTGTCTTGTGCAAGCTCCTGAGATAGCTGCCTGTGATTTTCCCTGTTTGGTATAGTCCTACCCTGGCTTCTGGCTCTTTATCAAGTGACATCTTCACTAAGATGTTTCTTCTGACTTTGCATTGGTTTTTAGTTAGTTATTGTTTTTGTTTTCTTCATCTGGTCGTCTTCATTTTGTTCTTTTACCTTTGATAATCCTCATGACTAAGCACCATGTGAAGTCATTATGCTTTTTAGTGAGAACTTCTGATTGTTTGTTTTTTGAAGCATAAGCTTTTTCTGGGCAAAGAATCAGGTGTCGCTCAAAGCTGGTTCTGCCTCTGGCCTTGGTAGGCTCACAGTGTAACATCATCTGAAAAGTGAGTACCAATTTCTAGCTCACAGAGCAGTCATGAGGCTTCCATGAGATGAAGCTATGGGCCTGGTCTGTGGGAATGGCACAGCCAGTTTTTGCTGTTCACATCGTCATTGTTATGATTAAAGGAAGAAGGCGGCACTAGAATAGGGAAGGTAGCAGAATCAAAGTGCCTCTTATTTGGAAGGAACATTCTAGAAGTTCCTTTTGGACACTTGGTCCAGTCTCCATGATGAGGATCATCCTCTCAAAGAGCTCTCCAAGTTTCAAGCTGTCCTGTAGCATCTCTTTGGACATCAGTTATTGGATGCTCATCACCTTATGAGGTTGGCCCTTCAATTATGTGCAGCTCTCCTTGTAATAGCTTACCTGTTGAACTGAAGCCATTTGCCAATAAACTCCTGATGTTGGCCTTGATTCTTCTACTTGGAAACTGAAATAGAGGAAGCTATTGCTCTGAACAGCTCTTGTTTGTGGAGCTGATACACTTATTCCCCAGCTGCTGAAATGACTGCACCCTTCTTAAGTAGTGCCTTTGTTGATAGAAGTCACCTGTCTTGGAAATACCTGGGAGGTCATGCCCACACCCCACAGGAGTGAGTGGCACATGTGCAGTCACTCACTGAGGTAGCAGTTCAAATACCTGGCCATGTCTCCACAATTGAGACAGCTCTGAAGAACCATTTATAATTCAGAGCCCTCCACAGGATCACAGTGAGGATGGATTTCAGTTGAAACACCACCCTAACTTCATCCTTGCTCTACTCTGTACCCTCACGCCCCAAAGTCTCTCCTCTGAGCATTCCACCAAGTAGTCACTTGTACAAAAGTCCCACTGCAGGCTCAGCTTCAGGAAACCCACATAAGACGGAGGCTAAGAATAAGGATTTTACATGGCAGCCCTTCATTCCGTGACAACCACATTCAAAGAGCCCTGAGTCTTCTATTCCCTATGCTGTCACCAACTCACCTCAAAAGCCCTGGCTTTATATTACCCAGGACATCTTGGCTCTCCTCTTCTAAGCTGTTCCACACTCTTCCACCACTAGATGCAGTGACTTCACCAGAAAGGCATAACCAAGATCATCTAACCCAGAAGTGTGACTCAGCTACCTATAGGGGCAAAGCTGGTAATAGGAGCAAGTGAAGCGGCTTGGTGCAATGCAATAGGGAAGAGTGGAGAGTTCTGATAATGGAGAGCACTTGGTCTCAACAACAGTGAGAGTAGTTTCTCAGCTCCAGCAGGCTGCTGGCTTTGAGAAATTAGAACACAGTAATGCAAATCTGATGTTTCAAGATGAGTCAGAAAATCTGACTCATCAAAAACTTCATAAGAAATATCCTGATGTTAACTATTGGCCGTATATTTAAAAAATTTTCAGACAGCCTGTGAAGCCGTTAGCACTTTGCCTTTAGTCCAGTATTTCTTATTTTGGAGTTGGGGAGGTTATCTACTCTTTGATGAAAGCTTTGTGCAATCACCAGGGGAGAAATTACTCCCAAAATGACACCAAACTTTAAATACAATTGAAGGTTCGAAGAGCCTCAGAATAAGAGAGAAACCCTGATACACTGTAACCATTCAGTAAAAGGGATGGGGTCACTAATGATATTTCTCATTCTAGAGTTTTTGTTGTTTTTTTTTTTTTTTTTTTTTTTTTTTTGAGACGGAGTCTCGCTCTGTCGCCCAGGCTGGAGTGCAGTGGCCGGATCTCAGCTCACTGCAAGCTCCGCCTCCCGGGTTTACGCCATTCTCCTGCCTCAGCCTCCCGAGTAGCTGGGACTACAGGCGCCCGCCACCTCGCCCGGCTAGTTTTTTGTAGTTTTTTAATTGTTATTTTAAAATAAACTTTATTGGGAAATGATTTACATCAAATGTATCCATTTTAAGTATACAGTTTGAAGAGTCTTGAAACAAATGGATACAGTCATGTAACCGTCATCACGACCCAGCCATGAAAGAGTGTCACCTCTCCCAAAGGCACCCTCCTGACCTTACCTAGTTAACCAGTTAATCCCCACCCCTCTATGCCCTCCAGCCCATGCAAACACTGGTCTGCCTTCTGTCACTACAAATTTGATTTGTTCTCCTAGTTGAGTATAAATGGAGTCATATAATAGGTATTCTTTTATGTCCAGCTCCTGTTGTTCAACATAATGATTTTGAAATTCATCCACGGGGTTTGCATGTCAGTAGTTCCATCTGCTTTTCTCAGTAGGTTATATTCTGTTGTATGGATGTGCCGCAACTTGTTTACCTATTCAGCAGGTGACTATCTTTTAACCATGAATTCTGGGGTCATAATAGATTCTTTCATAAATATGTTGTTGAAAGTGTATCCATAGCTGTTACAAAAAGCTATCAAGATGATACATTTAATTAGGATATTATATTTTTAGCTTGATTTTTAGCTTATGCTACTAATAGCAAACAATGGCATTTAAATTTTAGATTTGGTTCTAGGGTTAAAGACACGCTACTCCCTAACAATTTACTGAGTTATATAAATACATTTTAACATCTGATAGTTCAGTGGAGTGTAATTTTTAAAACCTGAGTAATTCAGATCAGCTGTCTGATTCTCTACACTCTAATTACTGGCTTTCTTTATGGTTTGTGGAACTTGCCTCCTTACTGGTGGAATTTCTGGAAACTAATTCTGCCTACTGATTAAATAAAAAAGCTTTAATTTGGGTTAAATTGATACTGTTAAATTTTTTCCTTTTTAAAACTAAGCTTTCTAGTATTGAGCGTGTATCAAGTGATTAGAACAAGCATAGCTAGTTTTTATGTGTTTGTTTGCTTTGGTTTGGTTTTTAACTTAATAGAGCTTATTTCTTTAGAACAGTTTTAGGTTCAGCACAAAACTGAGAGGAAAGTAGAGTTCCCACAGGCACCCTCCCCTCAATACCATCATCAATATCTGGCACCAGAGTGGTATATATGCTACAATTGATGAACAGACCGTGATACATCAACAACACTCAAAGTCCATAGTCAATGTTGTGTATTCTACAGGTTCAAGCAAATGTATAATGGCATGATTTCATCTTTTTAAATTATTATTATACTTTATGTTCTAGGGTACATGTGCACAATGTGCAGGTTTGTTACATATGTATACATGTGCCATGTTGGTGTGCTGCACCCATTAACTCGTCATTTACATTAGGTATATCTCCTAATGCTATCCCTCCCCCTTCCCCTGACCCCACAACAGGCCCCAGTGTGTGATGTTCCCCTTGCTGTGTCCAAGTGTTCTCATTGCTCAATGAGAACATGCGATATTTGGGTTAAGAAAATGTGGCACATACACACCATGGAATACTATGCAGCCATAAAAAAGGATGAGTTCACGTCCTTTGTAGGGACATGGATGCAGCTGGAAACTATTATTCTCAGCAAACTATTGCAAGAACAGAAAACCAAACACTACATGATTCCATCTTTATGGCATCGTACAGAACACTTTCACTGCCCTAAACATCCTGTGTTTCACCTATTTGTCCCTTCTTCTCCTCCTTTCCTTCCCTTCCCTCAAAGCCCCAGCAAAACATGGATCTTTCTCACTATGTCTATAGTTTTATTTTGCCAGAATGCCATATAGTTGGAATCACAGTGTGCAGCCTTTTCAGATTGGTTTCTTTCACTTAGCAATATACTCCTATGGTTCTTCCATGTCTTTTTGTGGCTGGATAGTTAATTCCTTCTTAGTGCTGAATATTCTACTGTCTGGATGTTTCATAGTTTATTCATCTATTGAATGACATATTGGTAACTTCCAAGTTTTCATAATTATAAATAAAACTGCTGTAAACATTTTTGTGCAGGTTTTTAGGTGGGCATAACTTTTTAACTCATTTGGATAAATACTAAGAAGCGTAACTGTTGGGTTGTAGGTAAAAGCATGATTCGTTTTGTAAGAAAGTGCCACACTGTCTTCCAAAGTGGCCATTCCATTTTACATTCACAACACCGAATGAGCATTCCTGTTGCTCCACACCCTCACCAGCATTTTGCATTTTGGATTTTAGCCATTCTAACAAGTGTATAATTGTATCTCAATGTTTTAATCTGCAATGCCTTAATGCATATAATGTGAAGGATCTTTTCCTTCTCTTATTTGCCATCTGTGTATATTCTTTGGTGGAAGCTCTCAGACTTTTGAATCATGAAGAAAACATTTGCTGCAGGACCACTTATGGACCCTCCACTCTCTTTCAATTTCCCTCCTTGCTACATTACCTCTATTTTGTACATGTAGAAAGTGAGGTTCACAGACGTAAAGATAGGTCTCCAAGCTAACAAAAGACAGAGTTCAAACTCATGCTCGTTTGATTGTATCCTACTGGTCTGTGGCTGGATACACCAATTAGAAGTTGGTCAACAAATGGGAAGCTCTACAGTCTAAAATTTCTCCAATATAACTCTTCCAATTAAACTAGAAGAAATCAGCAGATCAAGAAGCCAGGCTATTCCGACAGGGGGAAGTCTGGTTTTCTATATTTCTGCAGGTATGGAAATGTTCAATGTAAGGGAAACTATGGTCAGGTTGGTTTGGGGTTGATATGATTCAGATAGTCAATGCTATTACCTTTGGTAGTACCTTGACAGTGGCCAAATCAAATGCCACCCTGTAGAGGCAGGCCAGGCAGCACTGTACCAGGGGACTGGCCCAAAACATAGCCTTCGAGGTCACTCCTGAAGTATCAGCATGAGTAGAAGGTGGCAGGGCAAGTGTCCTGTGCCTTGTGACACCAGATACTCTGATCAACCACAGTGATGATGATTCAGAAACAGTACAAGAAAGCTCTGTGGCTGAGACACCATTGGGAGGGTCTCTTAGGTGAGAGCTCCCAACTTAGACAAAGCGTGCAAAGTGCATTGAAAATAAACCCTAAATCTAGGAGAGTCCATTCTTCTTTCTGGCACACCTCTCAAAATTTTACTCCAAATTTCCTACTGGAAACTTGGAAGCAATGTTCACTTCTTTAAGTATACTTGGGTGCGTTTCCACCAACTGAGTTTCCACTTTACCCTGAACTTTATGCCAGGATATACTGGTCAGCTCTGGTGTGTGGACAGCCCAGCAATAGAACAAACACACGAAACCACTTTCAGATGCCCCAGTCCATCTCTCCAAAAAAGAGAAACCAGAGGTCTTGCCTGGCAGGAAGTATCCTGGGGAGGTTGTAAGCCTGAGACAGGCGTTTGCCTGGGGAGTCACCTGCTGCAATATCCCCCACCACCTTCAAATTTGCAAACTCCACCTTTCAAGAGAATTTCTAGTAAGTACTCCCTAAAACAGGGTACACAGAGAGAAATAGCTTAGAAACCTAAGAACTAAGCACAGAATGTAGGTTTAAAATGCAGGAAAAGGATTCAGAGACACAGAGCAGGAGCACCAGGTACAAAAACATACACATTTAAGCAAAGAAAAAGAGGAAAACCTTTCCCTTGACGAAATGCAGCTGCAGCAACAGCATCAGCTACCACCCTCCAGAGAGCTAAGCTGAGCCCATCCTCAGAAGGATCTGGAGAAAGCAGAGGAGATGGGGAGGGGCTGGGAGTAGAGGGCAGCTGAGCTCTGCAGAAGGCTGGTGGCTGGTCCTGAAACTGCTCAGGGCAGGGGTGGGCCTCTGTGGGGTGGAGGAAGATGGGCAGGACTCTGAGAAAGAAACAGGGAAGGAAAGGGAGGGAATGAGTTATCAGGGGAGTGGGGTGACAACTCCCTGTCAAGTGGTAGTCTGGGTCCTTTTTCAGCCTGGGGTGAAATGACCTTTTCCTTTTCAGGCCACGGGAAAGTTTGAGGCCAGCATGAGGTTGTTAGGAAACAAGGGGGTGGGGGGCATTTACTCTTTACCTGGGCCTCGGAACCCCAATCCCAGCCCCTCTGCAGCCTCTGTTTGTCAGAGCAGAGTGAAGAGAGGCTGCCCTGACCCATATACAGGGCACCGGCTGTCTGCCAGGGGTTCTTCCTATGGGTAGCCTGGGGCAGGGGAGGGTAGATGCCACACCTTTAGTTTTGGATAAGGACATTAAGGGTCAGAGAGAGCCATGACAGCACCTCTGGAGCCACACAGCAGTGTAGGGACTTCCTCCAATAGGACACACACGGATGGCCTCAGGGAACTTTTGTCCTCAACTATCAGTCCTTAAAAGGAGCCTCTAGAAGTATTTTAAATTAGATGAGCAAATGGCTTAATTGAAATGACCCTCCCAGCCCATGCCACTTGCAATCCGGCTCCTAAAATCATAAGTGTTTGTTTTTGTTTTTGTTTTTTATTTTTGACTGCTTGCTGCATGGCAACAGATTCACGAGTAGATGTTGTGGGCTCATGTTGTGAACACAGAATTCTCTGCCATCTGGCCTCTGCCATCCTCTCCTGCCTTTTTTCCAGCCACTTCACTGACAACTCATCCTACAAGGGTTTGCAGAGTTCCTGACTCATGCCAGGCTCAGTGCCAGGTCTTGCCTGTACAGTGTGCTGCGAAGACAGGCACTGGCACATGGCATTGTGATGCAGACAGACGAGCGCCCAACTTATCAGAGTTACCTGTGGAGGGACATGAGGTGGGGTGTGATTACACCTGCTCCATCCGCGTTCAGAGGCTGCACAGGTCATTGTTGTGCAGCTGTGTCAAGGGCTGAGTCAGGCGCTGGGGTGCCCTGGGAAGGAGGCTGGCATCAGGATGGGGAGATGGGATGGAAAACAAGGCAGCAAAGAAGTCCCACCCATCAACTAACTCCAAGCTGTAGGATGTGTGTTGTGTATAAAGAAGGAAGAGTGGAGACAGAACCCAGAAAGGGGTGGGACGGGGACTTTAAATTCAAGGCCCAGGAAAGGCCTCTGTGAGGAGACACTAAATTAATGAATGGTGGGAAGCCCCCACTGCAAAGGAGGAGTCAGGGCTTGGAGGGTGACTGGGAGTGGACAGAGGGCTGGGGCCTTTGGAGTAGAGAGCAGGACCTGAGCGCTGAGCTGAGAACACCTCGTGGCCTGAGGTTGTCGGGGCTATGGCTGGGGATGAGGCTAGAGTGGGGAACAGGGCACAGATGTGGAGGCTGGCAAGGCCTGCAGAGGGTGTGGGCATGGTCTGGGCCCTGTCTGAGCAGCATCTACTACAGGGTGCCCGAGAGGTGTCTCCTCTCTACAGGTCTTGTGCCCTGATGCCAGGGCAGGCACAGCAGGAGGGCACAGGAGGGAGGCTTCTTTCCCAGAGGCTCCTGCAGGCTTGATGCCCTCAGGTCTCTCCCCTTCCCCAGGTCCCAACCTCTCCATCCTGGCTGTGCATGTCCAGGCCCTGCTGTGGACAGAGCTCGAGTCCCCTCAACAGTCTACGAGCCACTGTTCCTCCCTGTTCCCATGGAGACAGAGATACCAAGGTCCAGAGCCAAACCTAGCCTCTCCTCCCCATTGCACCAGTGAGTAACTGGAGGCCTGCCAAAGAGAGATGCTCCTTGAAGGCCTGGGGGATGTTCACCGTCCATGCGCTCTCTACTCACTCCTCTCTCTGCAAAATCAAATTTCCCTGCAAAAATGCAGCCACAGGTTCTGAAAATATCCTGACATTCTAGGAGACATTTACTTTGTCCATCTCAGTCTCTTCCCTGATGAGAGCTGGTAAGACAGGAGGCAGAGACAGGCAGCCTCTGGGGAGACAGTGCCTGGAAGCACGCACCTTGCTGGCACCAGCAGCGTCTGTCTGTGCCTGTGAACTAACGCAGAGGAGCACAGCCACAGGCGCCTCCTTACCAGGGCATACACCTCTCACATCCTCCTTCCAGGCTGATCTCCGTTGAAAAATCATGTGCCTATGTGTGTGTGCACACAGGTACACATTAAAAACTATATGTTCCTTGAGTTCATGTCCTTTGCAGGGACATGAATGAAGCTGGAAGCCATCATCCTCAGCAAACTAACACAGGAACAGAAAACCAAACACTGCATGTTCTTACTCATAAGTGGGAGTTGAACAATGAGAACACATGGGACACAGGGAGGGGAACATCACACACCAGGGCCTGTTGGAGGGTGGAGGGTGAGGGGAGGGAGAGCATTAGGACAAATACCTAATGTGTGCAGGGGTTAAAACCTAGATGACGGGTTGATAGGTGCGGCAAACCGCCATGGCATGAGTATACCTATGTAATAAACCTGAACGTTCTGCCATGTACCCCAGAATTTACAAATTAAAGCAAAATAAAAAACCTATATATTCTTAAAGCAAAAGGAGATACCAACAAATGTACATTTTTTTCTGTTTCTCCCAGATTAAGGATCTTGCAGTTGGGGAGATTATCCTGGATTATCTGGGTGGCCCAGTGTAATCACAGGTGACTTCATAAAGAGGAGGCAGAAGGGTTGAAGTCAGATGTGACAATGGAAGCAGCAGTCAGAGAGAGGGAGAAGATGCTAAGGCTGACGGGGAAGCTAAAGGAAGGGACCACAAGCCAAGGAATACAGGTGCCTTCCAGAAGATGGAAATACAAGGAAACTGCCACTCACCTCACACCTCTGGAAAGAGTGCAGCCCTGCCAACACCTCAATTTCAGTCCAGTGATACCTATTTAGGACTTCTGACCTCCAGAGCTGTAAAATACTACATATGTATTGGCTTAAGTCACTGAGTCTGTGATTTGTTACAGTATCAAAAGAAAACAGACATTTGGTAACTGTCCCTGGTGAGACAGCATGCAGATGCCCATGATGAGGGGGGAACAGAGGGCCCTTGGTGCCAGGAAGAAGGAGCAGGGACAAGCAGCAGAGAAAAGATGCCTTTGTCAAGGGTGACCATGCAGGCAGTCACCTGACTTTCCCCCTCCCTCTTTCCTGCCCCACTCCTGCAGTCCATGTGGATCCATGCAGGGAGGAAGGACACAAGCAGAGTTTATGGGGTAGATGGTGGAGGGTTGGGGGGCATGTTCTTCCTTCCCAAGCCAAATTGCTGGAGACCTGTGGGAGTTCAGTCAGGCTAATGGGAAAATTTTTAAGATGAAGTTACAGGATATAGACACAAATCTTCTTGGAAGGCTGGAAGGTTTTTGCAAAAGTCTCGGGATAGGGTTATAGCTGAAAGCAGCCTAATCCTTACCTTGAGTAAATAAATCAGAATAGATGCATAGGAATGTAGAGGAGGTTATCTAAATAACTTGTTTACTCAGGTGGCCCTAAAACTAACCTTTGATCATTCACAGGCAGGATGGCTCTCTCTGGGTAGGTTGGTTGCTGGAGGTGGGAGGGGAAAGGCGACCAGGTTGAAGGTTGATTACCCTCTAATGGTGTTGACTCAAAGTCTTTGTCATTGAATGTGTGCTGAATAAATGCCAGCAGGGCCAGCTAGTCAGGGTAGCAGCTAACTCTTTACAGCACTCTCCTCAGAGTCTGTAAGTGGCCTGGACCCTCAGCTGGACTGATAAGCATAATATCTGTGTCAGTGTATGTTATTCATCCATTGCTGGTTCAGGGTCTGCAGGACAGACCCCAGCAGAGACCACACTCTCTTACTCTGGGGGTAAAGGAAAGGAGGAGGACTCTGAATCTAATAAGAAATCTAAGTTTTGAAATGTCATGGACTGGTTGTCTATTGGAGAAATACACAGGTGAAAGGATACAACGTCTAGGATTGGCTTCTCAATACAGCCCCACACCCCCACTCAAAAAAATCAGGGGGACAATGGGACAAGATAAGTAATGATAATCACTGAAGCTTGGTGTTGGGAACACTGTCTTATTAGCTCTGCTTTTGTTCATGTTTGGAAATTTCCATAGTAAAAGGGTATACGTATTTCTAGGGTTGGGAACCAGAAATTCCATGAGTTTGTCAATTCATGTGGGACCTGCAAAAATGAAGAATGGAGATGTAGTAATAGGAAGAAAATAGAATTTTTGATCTTTAAAAGAACAGGCTTAAAATCAGAAAGTGATCAATTGGTGAAACTGACTTGAAATGCTTATAAGAGAGCCTGTTACTGGGGGAAGGAGCTGAAACCCCAGAGATTAACACAAATTGTTTACTAGGGCCCCACATCCAAAATAAATGACTCACCTCTTCTTTGGAGTCTTGTGATCTTGTCAGTGAAAAAGATAAAATATACATGAAATGATTACAAACATATAGAACATATGTGCAATTTCCCCATGAGTTTATTTTCATGTTTTAAAAAACAAAGACAACATTTGGTTCAAACAGTTGTAGATTATCTGGAATCAGCAATGGTGCTAAGACACACAAGGAGAAAAAAAATGTGATTAGATTCACTTCTAAGCCATCATACAAATTCTAGGCATTAGAAATTTCTAAAATTATTTTCATTCACTAGCATAACTAAAAGTGATATGTATTCATCGCAGAAAAATTATAAAATTCAGACAGAAAAGAATTATCCCACCCAGATCCCGTCACCAAAAAGTAAATCATGATTTTGGCTTGTAGTATACTCTTGTAGACCATTTCCATATATTAAATAATATTCAAATGGCATAGATAACCCTTGTCTTTACTGCAGCACCCAGCCCCTCTATACAGTGGGCTCTCCTTCTCATCAAGCTTGCTGGATAGAGGTTGTCTTCTGTAAAATCTAGGTCTTGCCAGGGTTTGGCCAAGCCTCACTTTTTAGCTATTCACAACTTCATAGGAAAAGGTTTCTATGACATACCTAATTTGTAACAGGTTTCTCAGGGAAGGGGGAACAGGAAGGAAAGTATCTCACCATGGTAGGAGCAGAAGCGAGAGGTTCCGTGTTTGGGCCCCAGTGGTTCTAACTGGTGGACACTAAGGCAGCTTCCAAAGGAGAGAACGTCAGCCTAACAGACACTTCTCAGAGAACGAAGCTTGGCCACTCCTGACGTGACCCTGTGAATACTTTAGTTTCTTTCGTTTTGCAAATGAGGATCCCAGAACGCAGAGAGGGGAAGAGAGGGGCCCAAGAGCAAGCGACAGATCAGAGGGGCCCGGACTGCAGAAGAGAGACCTTGGCACCGCTCCATGCCACCTTTCATGGAGCCCCGCACTGCCGCCCTGCACCTCTGCAAGCAGACGCACAGGCCTGGGGGAGAACAGGGACGCTGGATGTGGGCCTCCGCGTGGGGCCCCCTAAGCCATAGCTTGCCTTCCCCAAAGCCTCCTTGCCTGGCTCCTCCATCACCCCCAGCACTGCCCTCACTGTCTCCACCCAGCTCAGTCCTTCCCTGTAACAAGAGGACACGTCCAGAACCCACCTGCCCCAGCACCTTCACCCTCTTCAGGACGTTTGACCATGTGGAGAAGCTCTGATATCACAGACACATTGACCCCCACCTTTGCAGGAAAAAACACCATCTCATCTTTGACTTTTCTTGCTGTGTCTACTCTTAGGTGCCCCAACCCACCCTCTCTCCATTCCTGATTCTTGGTCTATCCCCTACCCCTGCCTAGGCTTTAACAGTGGAATGTCTACTGCACGTAAGACTTAAAGGTAAAAAGGGAAGAATGAACCACAAACTTTGTTTATTTGGGATGGCATCAACACAGCCCTGTTGCTGAGGTAAAATGGCCACATCTGAACACCCCGTCAACCTTCCCCCTGCCCACCACTGTCCTTTGTGTCTGTGAGGCTGTGAGTTATGGAAGACTGGGGCCTTTCCTTCTTCCAGGTCCAATTCCCAGCCTCAGTGCAGGGCCTTGCACAAATACCATCCTTCATAAAACAGCACCTTCGTAAAACCACCCTATTTGCTCTTTAGCCCCCAACCTGCTTTGTTTTATTCTTTAGCCTTTACTGGCAATTATGATGCAATCCATTTGTGCACTTATTACTTTAATATCTGTCCCCTCACATGGTAGGTGGCTGTTTTCCTCATTACTGTATTCTTAGTACTTGCAAAGTAGTTGGGCACAGGGTAGACCTGTCTATAAATAATTACTCTATAAATGGACAACTGAATGAATGAGTGATTGAACTTAATCAATGGCATATTCAATTGACAGCCTCTAATATCTTGCTGTCCTTATACATCTATGACTATGACATAGCCCAATAAATTCATGAGCCATATAGAAGAGGGAAGGCATACATCTCCCAAAACACTTAGCAAAACTGCCAGGTACACAGCAGGTGCTTCGTAAGAACTTGAAACGTATTACTTTTAGCAAATTTGCAGAATGCGTTAGGATGCATGGGTTGTTTCTTAGACATCAGATATAATCATCCTTCCCCCTTGTTTTATAGAAGGGAAAATCAAGAAATAAGCTGAACGAATCTCCCTAATATAGCAAGAAGTGACATGGAAACAACAATTTACAAATGAACTGTATCCCAATTGACAAATTCTATCAAATTATGAATTATTTGAATTATGAATACCACACAAAGTAACCATAAATTGCTTTCATATAAACTTGCCTCACGTACAAACTCTAGCCAATCTGTTTCTGAACCACTCTATAACTAAGCCTTGTCTGGAAACCACCTGTAAGCTCCCCCATTCTGAGACAGTTCAGACGTTTTGTTCCCATGGTACTCACACTAAGCCTGGCTTAGATGGCTATCAGTTCCCCTGGTGGTCTTTGCGTGGGGGCTTCAACAAAGGTAATTCCCTTTTAAAACAATGGATCTTATACAGAGGATCTTGTTTAAGCCTCAGAATCTCGCAAGCCCATGATTTCAGTGCTTTCCTTGATAATACCAACTTCCTCTCTGCTACATTTTCTTTTCATTTCAAGCGTAGAGAAAATTGCACATAAAGATGAGATTTTTGGTTCAAATCCATTTGTTTCTTTCCAGAAAATTGCACCCTTCTTTTAAGAAACTACGTCTATGTCTAGCAAAATATAAGGTCGGATTTGCAATGCCTCTTTGTGCCTGAAATCCGGACTCTTCCAGTTCGGAGCAAATAATCAGTTATCCGGAGTTCTTGATCTCATGCACATCCAGCCTTCATCTGCCCAGGGCCTTACTCCATGCCTGGGTCAGAGGCAGCAGCTCACAGGCGGTCAGCCATGGGGAAGGCATCCTTCACAGGCTCTGGGGCAGCCTCCACCAATCTTCATGTTAGGGCCCACATAAAGGTAGATGCAGCAGAGACTTCAGATGATGTCTGGGGAAAAAGAAGTTATGACTACATCCTGAATAAAGTGCTTTTCTCCAGGGACCTGACAAGAAATCTTTTGTCTTAGCCTTAATGGGATAAAAGGCACACATGCCTCAATTTCCTCTGGAGGTGGGGCATGAGAAGGGTTTGGAATGGATGATCATGATCAAGTCACGGAAATCCCTCACCCCTACTCGATCCCAGGCCATGCTCTCATCATCCATTAGAGGGATGCTTTTAAAATATAAACCAAATTGCATCACCCTTAGTGGAAACCATTCAGAGTCTTCCTTTTTCAAAGAAAGTCAGATCTCAAGCCTTCCAAGGAGCTGGGACTACAGGCACCTGCCACTACACCTGGATAATTTTTGTATTTTTAGTAGAGACGGGGGTTTCATCATGTTGGCCAGGCTGGTCTCGAACTCCTGGCTTCAAGTGATCCATCTGCCTTGGCCTCCTAAAGTGCTGAGATTATAGGCATGAGCTAGTGCACCTGGCCTCTTACAATAGGTTTTTTATCATCTAAAATCTCCAGTTGAATGTGAGATCCCTAAGAGCTGGTGCTGGTGATTTGTTCCCTGGTCCCTTCTCAACCTCATCACACTCAACTTGTTCCAGCCCCACTGTTCTTCCTGGACACCAATCTCTCCTGGCTCTAGAGTCTTGCTTGCTGCTCTGTCTTCCAATGTCTCCCGCCTCACCTTGTTCAGGTCTCCCTCCCTGACCACCTTTTTCACCAACACCCACCTCATACCCCATCTCCTTACCCTGTTTGTCTTTGCTTTACAGTAATCATCACTTCTTACAATATGTTTTTTGATTTTTTAGTTTTTGTTTTGTTTTGTTTGAAACACAGTCTCACTCTGTCACCCAGACTGGAGTGCAATGGCGCGATCTCAGCTCACTGCAACCTCTGCCTCCCACGTTCAAGCAATTCTCCTGTCTCAGCCTCCCGAGTAGCTGGGACTACAGGCACACGCCACCACACACAGCTAATTCTGAAAGAAGATTTTAAAGATCCTCTTTTTGTTCTAAGATTCTTTGATTTCTATAAAGTTTGTGCGACAGAAAGCTGAAAAATAAAATTGAAGCAGTTCAGAGTTCCCTTCTGCCCTGAAGAAGAAAAAATAGTGTCTCTTTCTATTTCCCATTCAATTTAACTGAACCAAAAGGGACTGCCACTAACTTGCACTTCTGAAAGCCACCTGGACACACTCAGGGTCAGTTTCTTTGCCCACGTGCAGCCCAGATGTTTAAGAGGATAGAAGGGGCCAGGCGCGATGGCTCATGCCTGTAATCCTAGCACTTTGGGAGGCCGAGGCGGGTGGATCATGAAGTTAGGAGATCGAGACCACCCTGATAACATGGTGAAACCCCATCTCTACTAAAAATGCAAAAAAGTAGCCAGGTGTGGTGGCGGGTGCCTGTAGTCTCAGCTGCTCAGGAGGCTGAGGCAGGAGAATGGCGTTGAGCAGAGATCGCGCCACTGCACTCCAGCAAGGGGGACAGAGCGAGACTCCATCTTAAAAAAAAAAAAAAAAGAAGAAGAAGAAGGAGATAGAAGGATACATCAAGATAAATAAAAGACTCTGAGATCTTGAGTCCCCTGCCCACTCCTGCCCTTGGCTGTGTTCCCTCCTTCTGGGATTTCTGGCATCCCCATGAGTAACCTACACATGTCATGGATCAGCAGCCCTTCTCACCACCAACTGGCAGCCTCAGACCTCCACAGCACCCGGACCTGATGCCGTGATGATGAGGCTTCTGTGGCCTCTGGCATGCGGTTCCTGCTATCCAAGCTGCCATGGTGCCCTGACCTTGCTCTTCCCTGAGCGAGAGTTTCATCCCCACTGCCCAAGGGCATCATCCCCATGATCCTCGTGGGCCTCTCTCTTTAGACGTGAGAAGGAGGAAGTCAGTGCAGAAGACAGGAGGAGCAGGTGGCCGCCATCTGCACTCTGGCTCCCTTTCCAGTCCCACCTTTGCCACTTGGGTCATGCTGCACATCTGAACTCTTTCCTACCCTTTTTTGAGCCTCAAGACTTGGAGGGATACAGCGTGACTTGCTCTCATCAGCTGGTTCTTCTTGTCCCTGGTATGCTTACTGTGAGCCTTCTGTGAGCTGAACAATTTACATTCATTAATCGTATTTTATCCTCATAACCCCTCAGCATGAATATTCCTACTTTAAGAGAAGGAAACTGAGTTTCAGAGGTTATCTGGCCCACAGTCTCACAGCTAATAAGTGGCTGAGCCATTTCATGATTTTGAAATTAATCAAGAAACACAGAATGTCAAATGTAAACATGAAAACTTCTTGTTTTTTCTAGCACCTAGTAACACAGTCTATATAGACAAAGACATATGTGCAGAATGTTCATCTTGGCACTATTTATAATTATGAAAAATTGGCAATAACCTAAACATCAACACAAATAATGAAAACTCTCTATAAAGATATATTGAGCAGTCATCAGGACTAATGATGTAGCACTGTGCTGATTTCCATGTGAATTTGTCTAATGCGTACTGCTGAATGTAAAAGACCAATTAGAGAACAGGTCCCTCCATATTGTTGTCTAGAAGTTAACACCAGTGTGTATCTTCTATAGCTATACAGGTATTTTCAGAGTGTTTGAAATTATTTAGACACAGACACAGGAGCAATAAAGAGAGAAACTATCAAGTAGGAACAGATTATATACACACTGTTCTGCCACTCGCCTTTTCCACTTAAGCATCTTGGGCACCAGTTTCAGCTGATTTAGATCTACCTTATTATTTGAAGTGGCCACATTGTACTTTATATGTTTATAGATGTATTTATCCAGCATTTATGGAATATTGCCAATTTCTTGCCGGAGGCCACATTAAGCACCAGAAAGCTGTTCTCAGACAGTTTAATATATTGTTATTTAGTTCTCTATTCCCCTATTGATGAATTTTCTTTTCCTGTTACAAATAATACCACAGCAGTCAACCATGCATGCACACATGTATTGCTTTGTTGTATGTCTCTGAGATAAAGTCCTAGAAATGACATTTGGTCAGAGGGTAAACACAGCTTCAACTTCAACAGGACTTTTTTCCCCCGAACATCTTCCCTGGTAGAGTTCAATCAATAAAGAACCATGGACTTTTTCCTATGCAGAGGAAGAAGCCAAGGGAGGTGACTTTGGAACAGAGAATTTGGTTTGTAAAGTGGAGCTTATAGCAAAAAGAAAATGTAGGAAACTACTGCGTAATAAGCACAAATTAAGTACTTGGCATGTTCCATAGATTACCAAATGTTTGCCTCTCAACAGATGGAGCAACACGATAGATATAAAAAAGTAGTTTTAAATGAACCAGTGTCAGATACGTTACTCTCTCCATTCTGCAGGTGAGGACCCTGAAGCCAACATGTGAAAACCTTGCTCAGTCCTACCCAGACTGCCTGTTTCGGTCCATTTTCATACTGCTATGAAGAAATACCCTAGACTGGGTATTTCTTCTGGGTATAAAGAAAAAGAGGTTTAATGGACTCACAGTCCCACAAGGCTGGGAGGCCTCACAATCATGGTGCAAGGTGAAGGAGAAGCAAAGGCACATCTTACATGGTGGCAGGCAAGACAGCATGTGCAGGGGAACTGCCCTTTATTTATTTATTTAGAGACAGAGTTTCACTCTTGTCACCCAGGCTGGAGTGCAATGGCATGATCTCAGCTCACTGCAAACTCTGCCTCCCAGGTTCAAGTGATTTTCCTGCCTCAGCCTCCCGAGTAGCTGGGATTACAGGCATGCACCACCATGCCCAGCTAATTTTGTATTTTCAGTAGAGATGGGGTTTCTCCATGTTGGTCAGACTGGTCTCGAACTCTTGACCTCAGGTAATCCACCCACCTCAGCCTCCCAAAGTGCTGGGATTACAGGCGTGAGCCACTATGCCCGGCCTGGGGAACTGCCCTTTATAAAATTATCGGATCTTGTGAGACTTATTCACTACCATGAGAACAGCACGGGAAAAACCTGCCCCCATGATTCAATTACTTTCCACCGAGTCCCTCCCATGACATACGGGAATTATGGGAATCTCAATTCAAGATGAGATTTTGGTGGAGACACAGCCAAACCATATCAGTGCCCATGACAGGGTTGCTGTCCAGAGGCCAATATGTGCACCTGCAGGACAGGTGAGAGGGAAGGAGCCTGGTGCTGGGAGATGAGTAGGGGCTTCCCTGCAGTTTTGCCCTCTCGTGATGGAAGTCTGTAGAGTGAGAGCCAGGATAGCAAGAAAGAGTCATAATCATGTCAGTGACTTCCAAAGAGAGCCCTGAGCTATGGATATATGAATTATGCCCTAAGCATAATTCATCCCTCTTGCTCAAGAAGAAAATCAACTTTCTTAAATTGCACATCCCTCTCTGTACTGTAGGTATCACTCTTCCTCCTCTCTCTGCTGTGCAAGCATCCTTTGCCCTGGTCCACTGGCTGGGCAGTATTGATTATTTGACAAGTTGCATGAGCTGGCATCTCCGGCCTGGCTTCTCACTCACCCACCTTTACCAGGAGGAGGAAAGGCTCTTGAAAACATTTAGAGAATGGAGAATAAGAGGGATGGAACTATGGAACCCATGATGAGCTGGAGACACTGGCTCAGAAAGGGCCATTGGATGCATCTCTTCCAAACTCCCATATTCAGTGACAACTTGTTAGGAGCTTGAATTTGTCCATGGTGGGAACATGTACCTTATAGACATTGGCAAATGCTACAAATAGGTCTCTTCTAAAGAGCTGTTGTTCGACATTTACCATAGGTACAAGCCCTAACGGAGCCCTAGCCTGCAACTACACAATAGCCCTGGAAAAGAGCCTTCTGTCCAAGATGAGAACATGAAGTTGGAAAGTGCTGGTCCCATTTGCTCTGTGTAGACAGCCCCAACCTGGGGCTTGTCCTGTGAGCACCTACTGTGTGCCTGGGGAACCCAGAAGCACTTTCATGCTTGTTGTATGACATCAGAACTATTCTCCCCATTTGTAGAGGAGAAGACTGAAGTTCAGGGAGAAAGGCAGGAGCCTAAAGCTCATTTCCTAAACAAACACAGAGTGCCTACTAAGCTCCACTCTCCCTGCCTCTCTGATTCACCGCCTTCTACTCCCTCCTTTGAATTCCTTCGAGCACTCACCCTGCTGGCTTTGCATTCAAATCTCCCCGATTCCTCCTTACCTACTGATTTCTTGCACCCTCCCTGATTCTACAGGGAGAATTCCTGGCCACAAAACAGAAAATGTTCAGAGGCAGCATCAACATGGTCAGGCTTGGGTCAGGCAGAGCCCTGGCTCAGGGTCATCCCTGGCCGCATCCAGGAGACACTCCCTCCACAGGGGTAGAGGGTGGCCACATCCAGAGAAAGAGTGACTGTGGGTTCATGGGGTATCCCCCTCAAGAACAAAGATGTTTCTTTTTCAAAAGCATCCAGAAAAGCATCCTCTTCACAGCTAATAGTTTTTAACTAGTCACAGATCCTTTAGCCAAAGGAATCACACTGTGGACCGGCTGAGTCCTTTCTTCTTGAACTAATCACCAGCAAAGCACAGTATATAGTATATGGTTTTGTCCTGCAGGACCAGAGCCTGCCCTGGAGCTGAGATTGGAGTCAGCACCTTTTTTGGCACCTGGGAATGTAGGAGAGAGGGTGACACCTCTTAATACCAGAAACAAGGAGGAAATGAAATAAATGCTCCCTAGATATCTATCTTTTCTCCCCTCCACATGGGTCCATTTCTGGCAAATAGCAAATACTGAAACAGTGTCATTTTCATTGTGATTCATTTGTTATGTTCTGTGTCCTACAGGGCATGTCTCTGGTGTAAGCCCTGGTGAAGGGCAGGCTCAGGAGGTACCAACCTTCCCATGTCTATAACTGCCCCAGACTCAATTATCAGGGTTTGGGGAGCCTGTTGGGGATGTTGAAGAAAGTCAGTTGCCCTTCCCTACGCCAAATATGGCCTTTGCCACCATTAAGTTGAAATAAGAAGTTCTGGCCACAAAGGTTCCAGAACTAAACCAAACCATTGACAAGGAGGAGAAGATTCTGGTTGCTGTACCACCTCTGTTCTGGCTACTGCATCTCCCCATCCCTTATAGGAGCTTGAGACCTCTTACTAGACCTTTTGGTCCAGAAAGAGGTCCTTCTGGCCGGGCGCGGTGGCTCAAGCCTGCAATCCCAGCATTTTGGGAGGCCGAGGTGGGCGGATCACGAGGTCAGGAGATCGAGACCATCCTGGCTAACACACTGAAACCCTGTCTCTACTGAAAATACAAAAAATTATCTCGGCATGGTGGTGAGCGCCTGTAGTCCCAGCTACTTGGGAGGCTGAGGCAGGAGAATGGCATGAACCCGGGAGGCGGAGGTTGCAGTGAGCCGAGATCCGGCCACTGCACTCTGGCCTGGGCAACAGAGCAAGACTCTGTCTCAAAAAAAAAAAAAAAAAAAAAAAAAGAGGTCCTTCTGTTCTCCTGTTTCTGTTTTCCCCAATGACCAGCTTCCTGTCTCATCCGCTTCAAGGCCCCTTCTGTCCAGTGTCAATGGGGCAGCTGCTGGGGCCCCTGCCAGTGAAAGGCCTTCCTTCTCCATCCATTTCTGCAGCTATTTGGGGGAGTGATTCCCGATCCTGTGAATGGGGGAGAAGAGATGGTGAGGAATTCCCACTTCACACTTCCCTTGTGTTGCTGTTGTTGTTGTTGTTGTTGTTCTTTCCAAATATGCTCAGGAAAAAATAATGCAGTTGGCACCTTGAGGATTAGTTTGTGGGGTTTTAGTGCCATTTTGGCAAAAATACTCCATGAAGTTTACATAAAAGATTCATGCTGCAATTTGGGGCAGTCAGGGCTATGGCTGAGTCCTGGATTTGGTAGACGGAGCCTTCTCTGAAGGGAATAATCTCTGTCTGAAACTAGAGTCAAGAGATGTTCACAAGGAAGGAGATGCTCCAGCTGGGATTGCAAGGGTGAAAAGGAATGTTAAAGTTGGCAAGCTAAGGATGGATAGTCCCAGAGAGTAGGCAGCATCTCTTAATGAGTAGCTGATTTAGGATTTGAATCAGGACATTTTGCCAAGGACTACAGCCCACCCCCTCTATGTCATATGCTGGAGACTTCTGTAATGGGCACCCATTTCTTAACAGTGGATATTGGATTTTACTCACTATCTAGCCCCTGGTAAGGCAAACTCATTACCGCAAGCCCAAGAGCACAACGTTCAGGTGCTATTTTAACAGTTGTGTGTGTACCTTCTAGACTTTTCTCTGTGCTTTTATAATCATGCTAATCTATAATCAATATACTGTGATGCACATTGTTTGATGTGCAAGTTGGCTGCTTTCTATCAAGAGAAATAAGCAAGTTGCAATGTAATAAGTAATTACATTCTTCTGAGTTTTTGTCCTGACACAAAGAATGCTACAAAGACATCATCGTGCATATATTCTTACATGCTGGCAATTTTATTTCTGTAGTATATATTCCCCGAAGTGGATCATTGGTCAAAAGTTAGATGCATTTTTAATTTTCATAGAATAGATTACTTTCTGCAATGACTAGAGTAATTTATAATCCTATCAGTAATATATGAAAAGTCCTTTTATTCTAATCCCTTGCCAGCCATGAATTTTATAAATCCTATTAATTTTCATCAGTTGGATGGTAAGAAGTCATATCTCACAGTTAATTATGTTCCTGTGTCCCTGATTCTGAGTGAGGTTGGGCATGTAGCTGACTCCTGCTGCCTCAGCAGCAGCTGGTAAGGTCACCGTGGTAGTGCAGGAGGGAGAAGCCAGTGCCTGTAAGTCAGGAACTTCACGCCCCCACATGCACACCGCGGCTTCCCTTACCATGTCTGTGGCAGATGGCTCCACTCAACTGTGGCTTCCTCTTCTTTTGTCACCAAAGAAAGCCTTGGAATCCTTCCTTAGCAATATTATGCAAGAGAAATGGGAACCCTTGTGCCCTGCTGGTGGGAATGGAAAATGGTGCAGTAGCTATGGAAAAACAGTATAGCAGCTCTTCAAAAACAGGAAAAATAGAATTATCAGATGATCCAGCAATCCACATGGAAGCATGAGGGTAGAGGCAACCCAAACACTCAGCCATGAGTAAACAAAACGCATCATGCCATGGTCCATCCATACAATGGAATGTTATTCTGCCTTGAGAAGGCAGCAAATCCTGTCACACACCACAACATGGAGAACCTTGAGGACATGATGCTGAGTGAAGTGAATCAGCTACAGAAGGCCAGGTACTGGATGAGTCACCTCATATGAGGTATCAAAAGTCATGAAATTCACTGGGCATCGTGGCTCACACCTGTAATCCCAGCACTTTGGGACGTCGAGGTGGGTGAATCACCTGAGGTCCGGAGTTCAAGACCAGCCTGGCCAACATGGCGAAACCTCGTCTCCACTAAAAATACAAAAATTAGCCGGGTGTGGTGGTGGGTACCTGTAGTCTCAGCTACTTGGGAGGCTCAGGCAGGAGAATCGCTTGAACCTGGGAGATAGGGGTTGCAGTGAGCTGAGATCACCCAACTGCACTCTAGCCTAGGTGACAGAGTAAGACTCTGTCTCAAAAAATCGTAAAAATAAATATACAGTCATGAAATTCATAGAGACGGAAAATAAAATGGTGCTGACCAAGGGCTGGAAAGAGGGGAGCAGAGGGAGTGGTTTAATAGATACAGTTTCAGTTTCTCAAGATGAAAATGTTTAGGAGATTTGTCCCACAATAACATGAATATAGTTAACACGACTAAACTAAACACTTAAAAATGGTCAGGTTGGTAATTTTATGTGCTTTTTGTGATAAGAATATATTACATAAAGCTAAAAGGATATATAAACAACTTCATGCCAACCATATTTTTTAAATGAGGCCAAGAAGACAAGTCTTGAAAAATTTTCCAAAATTCACCGAAGGAGAAATAGAAATTTTAATTGTGCTATCTGTATTAAGGAAAATCTAATTTATGATAAAAATCTTCCCTTAAGATTCTGAGCTCTGATTATTTTGTAAGCAAGTAAAATGAAGCTTTCAAGAAACAATCAATAGATGACAATGTAAATAGGTCAATTATATGCCATATTCAGAGATGATTGTTCTTTGCCTAGACATAAAGCAGGGAAAGGGGAAGGTGTGTGAGAGAGTTTATCTAAGACAAGGTGGCCAGGGTGCGGGGGCTCATACCTGTAATCCCAGCACTTGAGAGGGGAGGCCCACTGGAGGCCAAGGTGGATGGATCACTTGAGGTCAGGAGTTCAAGACCTCCCTGGCCAACATAGTGAAACCCCATCTCTACTAAAAAATACAAAAATCAGCAGGGTGTGGTAGTGCACACCTGTAGTCCCAGCTACTCAGGAGGCTGAGGCAGGAGAATCATTTGAACCTGGGAGGGGGAGATCGCGCCACTGCACTCCAGCCTGGGCAACAGAACAAGACTCCATCTCAAAAACAGAACAGCAAATGCTAAGTAGAGGAGGGAGAGTGTTAGGATAAATAGCTAATGCATGTGGAGCTTAATACCCAGGTGATGGGTTGCTAGGTGCAGCAAACCACCATGGTACACCTTTACCTATGGAATAAACCTGCATGTCCTGCACATGTATCCTTAAAATAAACCCTAAGTAGAAAAATAAATGAGCACAAAATATACATGGGCACTTCATAAAACAGGATGTACAAATACAGTCTTGTTAGTCATCAGGGAGATGCAGTTGAAGACCACCCACTGTCTTAGTCTGAGATCCAAGATCTGAGAAATCTAATAACAACAAGGCTTGGGAAAGATACGGAGTCATGAAGACTTGTATGCAGCTGGTGGTAATACATTAGTAAACTGCTGCTATGCTTCTAGATGTTTGTGGATGTTTGAATATTGAACCCTAGTCCCCAATGTGATATTAGGAGATGGGGCATTTGAGAGGTCATTAGTTCATGAGGGTAGGGTCTCATGAATGGGATTACTGCCCTTATAAAGAGACCCCAGAGAGCTGCCTCTCCCTGTCCACCTTGTGAGGATGCAGCTAGAAGTTGCCACCTATGGCTTTGAAAGGGAGGCCTCAGCAGACACTGAATCTGCTGGAGCGTTGATCTTGGACTTTCCAGGCCCCAGAACTTCAAGAAATGAATTTCTGTGGTTTAGAAGCCACCTAGTTTATGGTATTTCGTTATAGCAGCCCAGATGGACTAAGACCACAGTCTCGCAGGGTAAGTTGGTATTATCTCATAAAGGTGACCAGGTATCTACAGGGTGATCCAGACATCGCGGCCAAGAGCCATGTCCAGCTCACACACAAGATAAGGCAAGTTCAAGACTGGGCTGATTCAATGGAGGTCAAGTAACAATGGCAACTTCTAGAGTTAGAGAGTGTTATGAGTTGAAACAGGCCCCCCAAAATTTCACACATAAAGCCCTCATTCCCAGTCCCTTCAAATGTGACCTTATCTGGAACTAGGAGTATTGCAGATGTACTTAGTGAAGATGAGGTCGTTAGGGTAAGCCCTAATCTCATGTAAGTGGTATGCTTATAAAAGGGAAATTTGGACCAGAGAGAACACCACGTGAAGGTTGGAGCGATGCTGCCATAAGCCGTGGAATGCCAGTGAGTGTCAACAAACCACCAGAAGCTAGGAGAGAGGTGAGGGGCAGACTCTCCCTCACTTCCCTCAGAAGGAAACAAACCCGCTGGCACATTGATGTCAGACTTTGGACTGCCAGCACTAAGAGAAAATAAATTTCTGTTGTTTAAGCCCCCCGTGTATAGTACTTTGTTAGGACAGCCCCCAGGATGCTAATACAATATATGGTTTGTTATCTATATAGGCAGTGGAAAGGAAAGTACAGCAAGATGCCAGCTCCCCGTAATTCTTGTTCCACACCCTAAGAAGGATGGTGCTGAAACAGAGGCACTGTGTGGCTGCTGTGTGAGCCGGGGGCACCTCGGTGCTGAGGAACCGATGCTGGACTGCAGCTCTGCAGCTCAGAGGGAGTGGGACAGGAATTCCCAGATCTTGTCAGAACCCAGGAGGCCACGAGAAACTGTCTTGCCACCAGGGAGAGGGGAGGCAACTGGGAGAAGGCCGAAGAGCCGCTTCTCCCCGGCGTTCAAGCCTCTGGTTTTCTGGCAGGGTCTGAGGCTAAGCCTCAGGCTGGCTGCAGTTTAAGCCTCTGTCTGCCTGGCCTACGTGATACAGGCAAGGTTGCCTGGAAGCCATGGTGGAGTCATTCACCTACAAGAATGGTTTTCAAACCATTTTTGGTCATGTCTGTAGCAAGAAATGCATTTGAAATTGTGCCATAACACACATACACATACAAACACACGTGATAGAAATGCGGTGACAGTCTTTATCCTTACTTTGTACTGTGCTGTCTTTTTAAAATTATTCTTTACCGTTTCATTAAAAAAAAAAAAAAAGCTGGTTGATACTTCACTAAATTGATTGCACAAACCACAAATCGAAACAACTGACAATTTGTAAAGCATTGAGAATCTCTTGTAGGTGAGCTGAGAAACACACCTGAATTTCATAATGATATTTGTTTGTGGAACACACTCTTACAGAGCACTTACTGTGTGCTAAGCACTGTTTGAAGCATTGTAAAAATATATGTAAAACCACAAGTGATCGCAGCCATAAAAGGAATGAGTTCGTGTACTTTTCAGGGACATGGATGAAGCTGGAAACCATCATCCTCAGCAAAGTAACCCAGGAACAGGAAACCAAACACCACACATTCTCACTCATAAGTGGGAGCTGAACATGGACACAGGGAGGGGAACATCACTAGGTTGGGGGGGAAGGGGAGGGAGAGCATTAGGAAAAGAACCTAATGCATGTGGGGCTTAAAACATAGATGATGGGTTGATGGGTACAGCAAACGACTACGGCACATTTATACCTAGGTAACAAACCTGCACGTTCTTTACAGGTATCCCAGAACTTAAAGTATAATAAATTTAGGCCGTGCGCAGTGGCTCACGCCTGTAATCCCAGCACTTTCGGAGGCCAAGACAGGCGGATAATGAGATCAGGAGATGGAGACCATCCTGGCTAACACGGTGAAACCCTGTCTCCACTAAAAATACAAAAAAATTAGCCAGGCGTGGTGGCAGGCGCCTGTAGTCTCAGCCACTCAGGAGGCTGAGGCAGGAGAATAACATGAACCCGGGAGGCAGAGCTTGCAGTGAGCCAAGATAGCACCACTGCACTCCAGCCTGGGTGACAGAGCAAGACTCCGTCTCAAAAAAAATAAAATTAAATTAAATTAAAAATAAAATTAAAAACCACACACACAAGTGATCCTCACAAGAAAGCTATGAGTTAGCCACTATTGTTACTCCCAGGTGACAGATGAAGAAACGAAGTGCCTGCAAGGTCACACAGCAGGCAGGAAGAGTCATGGTATGCTTCAAGCGTGGTACACTGTTTTTTAGCTTTTAAGTTCAGGGGTACATGTGCAGGTTTGTTATGTAGGTAAGCTCACATCACAGAGGTTTGTTGTACAGAGTATTTCATCACCCCGGTATGAAGCCTAGTACCCGTTAGTTATGTTTCCTGATCCTCTCCCTCCTCCAGTAGGCCCCAGTGTGTGGTGTTCCCCTCTGTGTGTCCATGTGTTCTCATCATTTAGTCCCTACTTATAAGTGAGCACACGCAGTATTTGGCTTTCTGTTCCTGTGTTAGTTTGCTAAGGAGAATGGCTTCCAGTTCCATCCATGTTCCTTCAAAGGACATGCTCTCATTCCTTTTTATGGCCGCATAGTATTCCTTGGTGTATATATGCCATATTTTCTTTATCCAGTCTAGCATTGATAAGCATTTAGGTTGAAATGATTATCAGAGTAAACAGACAACCTACAGAATGGACAAAAATTTTGGAAACTATGCCTCTGACAAAAGTTTAATATCCAGCGTCTATAAGAAGTGTAAACAAATTTACAAGAAAAAAGCAACCCCATTATAAAGTGGGCAATGGACAGGAACAGACCCTTTTCAAAAGAAGACATTTATGCAGACAACAAGCATATGAAAAACTCACCACTGATCATTACAGAAATACAAATCAAAACCACAATGAGATACCATCTCACGCCAGTCAAATGGCTGTTATTAAAAAGTCAAAAAGTACAGATGCTGGAAAGATTGCAGAGAAAAAACCCAGTACTCTTAACCTTGCTGCTAGGTAGCGTTTTTCACAGCAGGAAACACACAGACCAGGAAACAACTCGCTAAATTTAGATACTTAAAAGAGTATACTTCACAACAGAGTATACAAAGCAGTAGAGATTGTGCTATTGCTACACATGACTACATGTGAGCATTTTAAAATGCTGAGGAAGTTACAATGTAGAACACCATAGAATGCTATATTTCACACAAAAATCATTTTGTAAAGCTTAAAAACAATGAACGATGTTACTTCAGGATTAATATATTTGGTAAATTTCTTAAAAACAGTATGTTGACATGTGAAATGCAAGGCATGGGGACTTAAGAGTTCTATTCACAGGTGGACACAACAGTATTGGCAATGTTGTCACTCTTTTTTTTGGAGGGTGGTGGGTTCTGGCTGTTTATTATAGAGTCATGCATTGCTTAATGACAATGATGCGTTCTGGGAAATGCTTCATTAGGCAATTTCATGATTGTGCAAATATAGAATGTACTCATATAAACCTAGGTGGTCTATCTTACTACACACCTAGATGATATAGCCTATTGCTCCCAGGCTTCAAACATGTATAGCATATAACTCTGCTGAATATTGTAAGCAATTGTGATAAAATGGTTGGTATTTTCATATCTAACCATAGAAAAGGTACAGTAAAAAATACAGCATTATAATCTTATAGGACCACTGTCATTAACTGAAATATTGTTATGCAGGGAACATGGCTGTACTCTATACGTTGTGTGTGTGTGTACATATATATACATACCTTCTGTGTCTCTTGTACAATATTTTTTAATTATGGCAAAAACATAAAATTTATTTTAATCACATCTAAGTGTACAGTTCAGTGACATTAAGCACATTCGTATTGTTGTGCGTCACCACCATCTGGAATATTTCATCTTCCAAACCCGAAACTCAATACCCGCTAAACGATGACTCCTAGTCCTCCCTTCTCCCAGCACCTGGCAAGCACCATTCTACTTTCTATCTTTGTGAATTTGACTAATCTAGGTATCTCATATAAATGGAGTCCTATAGTATTTGTTCTCTTTTGACCAACTTACTTCACTCAGCATAATGTCCTCAAGTTTCATCCAGTTTTGCCTATGTCAGAATTAATTTTAAGGCTGAATGATTTCCCATTATGGGTATATACTACATTTGTTAATTCATTCATCAACGGACACTTGGGTTACTTCTACCTCTTGGCTGTTGTGCTTCCACCTCTTGGCTGTGGTGCACAATGCTGCTATGAACATGGGTGTACAAATATCTCTTTGAGTCCCTGCTTTAACTTCTTTGGTTGTTATGTACCCAAACGTGGGATTCCTGGATCATATGTAATTCTATTTTTAATTTTTTGAGGAACCACAATAGTGTTTTCTATAGAAGCTGCACCATTTAACAATTCTACCAACCTTGTGCAATGAATGATTCCAGTACTTCTGCCTCCATGCTAACACTTGTTACTTTCTGTTATTCTTTTTTTTAATAGTGGCCACCCAAATGGGTGTGAGGTGATCTCTCACTGTGGTTTTGATATGCATTCCTTGAATGGTTAGAGACGTTAAGTATCACTTCATATGTCTGCTGGCCATTTGAACAGAGACTTCTTGACTTACAATGAGGTTACGTCCTGATAAACCCACCAAAAGTTGAAAACATCCTAAGTAGAAAATGCATTTAATACACCTAACCTACTGAACATCATAGCCTGGCCTACCTTAAATGTGCTCAGAACACTTACATGAGCCAACAGTTGGGTGAAATCATTCAGCACAATGTCTATTTTATAATAAAGTGTTGAATATTTTATGTAACTTACGGAGTACTGAAAGTGGAAAGCAGAATGGCTGTAGGGGTACTGGAAAGACAGTTTCTACTGAATGCATAGAGCTTTTGCAACATTGCAAAGTCAAAAAATCTCAGGTTGAACCATGCTTCTGTATTTTCTTCTAGGAGTTTTATGGTTTTATCAGAAATGTAAGGCTTATTTCTGGACTTCTGATGCTATTTTATGGATCTATATATCTCTCCTTATGATAGTATCACATTGTCATGGGTTAATAAATTCATGGATAAAATAAGAGATCATAATGGAGATTAAACACATTTAGTCCTGAAAAATAACGAAAAAGGTATATTAAAACTGGCTAATGAGAGACAATTTCCAAAATGGCAGTGGGAGGAGGTTATTTCTCTGGGCGCTGTCCTGGAGAAATAATCGTACTGTATTTATTCTGAGGCTGTTTTCTCAGGCACAAACAAGTGTGTGATTGTTTGGTGTTACTGTTTATCATCGTCATTACACAATGGCCGTTTTATCCCCAACAATTACTTTTTCCTTAAAACATATTTGTTTTAAGAAAACTTTGTTTCAAACAAAGTAATGCTGTTATTTTGTCTACCAGACATATTATTGATTATTTTTTGCCTATCATATGCTTTATATTGTTTTATTTTTAGTACTTCTACATCTTTAGTTTTTTATGTGGGTCTTTTGTAACCATCATAAAGCTGGACATAATCTCATTATAATCCAATCTGACAACCTGTGTCTTTTGTGAAATTAATGCATTTTTTCATTTATTGTCATGATTTATATGTATGCATTAATTGTTATAATTTTATTACTGTTTTTATTAAAATTTATGAATTTTTTTCTTTCTTTTTTTCTTTTTTATTTATTTATTTGTTTATTTTTTTGGATGGTCTCACTTTGTTGCCCAGGCTGGAGTGCAGTGGCACAATCTGGGTTCACTGCAACTCCTGTTTCCCAGGTTCATATCATTCTCCTGCCTCAGCTCCCAAGTAGCTGGGATTACAGGCACGTGGCGCCACTCCTGGTTAATGTGTGTGTGTGTGTGTGTGTGTATATATATATATATATATTTTTTTTTTTTGATATGGAGTTTTGCTCCTGTTGCATATTTTTAGTAGAGACAGGGTTTCACCGTGTTGGCCAGGCTGGTTTTGAACTCTTGACCTCAGGTGATCCACTGGCCTCAGTCTCCCAAAGTACTGGAATTACAGGTGTGAACTACCATGCCCGGCCAAAAAACGCATCTTCATTTCCTAAATAATATGAGTACATTATAGTAGTTTGATTCTGATAAACTCCTACTGGCTTACATGCAATTTTGTTGGTATTCTATTACGTCTTCTCTGACCACATATATTTTGCTTTTTATTAAAAATAATGTTTGTTGAGGGTTATCTATATGTTTACCCATCTGTTTACTATTTCTTCTTGCATCTTAAACCTTCCTTTGGGGATCATTTTTTCTTCTTTGTAAAGTATATTCTTCATTAATTTCTGTAGTAAATCTAGATAGAGATAAACTTAGATTGCCTTTATCCAAAAATGTCTATATATTTTATGCTTGTTCTTGGGAGATAGTTTGTTAGTACTCAATTCTAAGATGACAGATTTTTTTTTACCTCTCAGCATATTTTAACACTCCTTTGCTTCTGTGATCTTCATTTTAATTACTTTGTAAATGATATGCCTTGTCTGTATAGATGTTTGAAACCTCATCTTTGTCATTCTATAGCTTTAATGCAATACACTTAGGTATGAATTTTCTTTTATTTATGATGCTTGGTATAAATTATGTCTTCTGTCTATGTGGATTAGTGTCTTTCAAATGTAGAAATTTTTCAGTCATTTTATCTTCAGATTACTTTCTGTTACTCTCACTCATGGAAGCTGATTAGATATGTGTTAGAATTTCTAATTCCACCTTTCATATTCCATAAACTCACCTTGTATTTTCTTCCTCTTTTCTCGTGTCTGCATTTGAAGCCATAATCCAAATCACTAATTCTTTTTCAGCTCATGGGACCTGATTAGAGGTTAATCTGTTAACCTCTCATCTGTTGTTTAATTTCAAAAAGTGTCTTTTCACTTCTAATAATTTAGCTTTCCTTATCTTTGTAGTTATTTTTAAAATCAACTTTATTTGCAAAACTGGTGTGTAACGCAGTAAGTTTTGAAAAATGTCTAAAGTTGTGCAATCACCACCACAGTCAAGCTATAGAGCATTTCCATCACCCCAAAAAGTTCCTGTTTGCCATTTGCCATCAAGCTCTCCTTCTTCCCCCAGCACTAATCAGCTTTCTGTCACATAAGTTGGCCTTATCCAGAAGCTAATGTAAATGAAATCATACAATATATGGGCTCTGTGTCTGGATTTGTGCACTTAGTGTAATGCTTTTGAGATTTATCTGTGTTGTTGCATCTAGCAATATTCCATTTCTTTTTATTATTAAGAATTATTTCATTATATAGATATATTATAAGTTGTTTACCCATTCACCAGTTTATGGGCATTTGGGCCATTTTCGGTTTCTAACTATTATGAAAAAAGTCTTTGTGTGGACATGTTTTCATTTCTTTTGGGTAAATACCTAAAAGTGGGATTGCTGGTTCACATGGTATGCATACCTAGAGATATATTTACCTATGAAAAAACAGCTTATTCTGTTTCTCCTTGACTCACCCAAACTGGACTTCTTGTGATTTTACTCCTGCTAATAACCATAAGCATTTGGCTCTCTCTCTAGCATAAACCTTCCCTTACTTATCTCCATTATCTTAATATTGTTTTAGCACTATTGTTAACAAACCCTGATTACATTATTTATACTAGCAATGCTTCTCATTGCAGAACTAAGCAGTATGCTGCAATTACACTTCCTTACCTAGCTATTTTTCTTTCCTGAGCTTTCTTTTCTATTTTTTTTCCTGTAATTTCTTCCTTCTACTTAATCTCCCTTTTTATGATTCCCCAAAGCCACATCTTTTTGGTTATTTTCCTCAGTCTCCTAAATCAGACTCTCAGGAAAACTCACTCCTGCTCCAGGCTGGGTCTCATTGCCTCCCAGGCTGCTGCACAGTTTACTTGGTGGTTTCTCTGACAGTTCCCCTGGATTTGACCCGCCGTTTCCTAAATGTGTTGCCATCTTCTTCGTTTTTTTCCTAGTATCTCTGGATTATAGTCCTTCAGCAACTTCCTATGACAAGGAAACAAACTATCTGAATATCTACTTTCAATTAATAGATTTGGCTTAAGCTCCAGTCTCCTCACTGACCTTCAGCATATCTGTCACCCAATAGCTCAATCCTCTCTGCTTCTCTGAAAGGGTAAATTGCATCCCTTATTAACTAGTCTTTCCTTCTATGGCTTTTCTTATGCTGTTATATTACCTACCACTCAACTGTCTGACTTCCCTCTTCCGCAAGTGTCTTGATCATAAGCCTGCCCAATTTATTTGTCTTCATGGGTTAATAGCATTTTATACCTATTTCAATGCAAAGTTACTTAATGTCCAAGCTCATCTCTACAGTTTCCCTCCTTCAACATTCTACACTAGTGACTATAATGATTTATTTACATTGTATATTTGTATTTCAGGAAATGTAGCCTAATATGACCTCCCAAATAAATTGAAGTGTCTGCTCTGCCCCCAGAGGACTTTGTCATGGCAATTACCAAGTGTCTTTCAAGCTTTTTATTACTTCAATTTTTTAAATCACTTCTTTGTACTACCCCCAGGCTATGCACAAGAAGTGATGATGGGTAAGCTTTCTTCTTATATTCGTACTTCCAAACTTAATGTCTGGCTCATAACAGGCATAAGATAATATTTTTTGAACTAAAGAAAAGCTAAGGCCAGGCACGGTGGCTCATGCCTGTAATCCCAGCACTTTGGGAGGCCGAGGCGGGCAGATCACTTGAGGCCAGGAGTTCAAGACCAGGCTGGCCAATATGGTGAAAGCCCAGCTCTGCTAGAAATAAAAAAAGAAAAATTAGCTGGGCATGGTGGCACATGCCTGTAACCCCAACTATTCAGGAGGCTGAGGCAGGAGAATCGCTTGAACTTGGAAGGCAAAGGTTGCAGTGAGCCAAGATCACTGGTGACAGAGTGAGACACCATCTCGAGAAAAGAAAAGCTAAGTATGTCTCCATAATAAATACATATCTTGAAGCTTATTAATATGCTTTTATCCTTCCTCATCTGAGTATGATCTTCACTCTTAGATTAGCATTTTCTCTAGAAGGAACACAAAGCTAAAAAAGGCTAATAATCAGCTTCCACATGGGAAAAAGGGTTATAGTGTCTGACAACAACCTCACAAAACAGACTGTTTTCTTGAGAAAGTAATGTTCAAAATGTTTATATGGCCTTCTTACCATTTTAATAACCAAGCATGAAGTGCTTAGCTCTTAAAATTTCTTCTAAATGTTTGAAATATTTTTGTCTCCTTCTGACCATAAAGGCTTGTTCAGAAGAAGAAAGAATATGAGATAAAATTTGTGGAAGATGAGCCTTTGTCCTCTTCAGGCTGGGATAGGATATGAAGATGGGAAGGAGGAGGTTTCTCCTTATAAAAAGTGTAGACTTTTTATTTATTTCCCCATATTTTACAAAACTGAAATCATATTGTAGTCATTTTACATCATGACTTTTATCACCTTCCATGATGTCATGCGCATTTTCTGATGTCACTAAATAATCTTAGCAGACATGATTTTTTTTTTTTATAGCTGTTGGGCACCTTATTACATGGATACACCATCATTTAGGTAACAGGTATTCAGCTTTCTCATGTCTAAATGGGGAGATGGATGGCTGAGATAATAGGAAAAAAGGTCTCTCTCGGGGCCTGGCCACAGAAGTTGTGCAAGACATATGCGTGATTTTCTTCCACTTGTATTCTCTTTCCTCTAACATACTTGGATGTGCTCCAAAGTCTGAGTACCCTTCCAGAATCTATGTGTCCTGAAGACTGGAGATCCCTGTCTTTAATAGTTCAGAGGGTATGAAAACTCCTGTGTCTGAAAAACACCCTCAAATCCTTGTCTGCTGGGTGGAGTTGGAGAGTGACAGTGAACCCAACCATTGTTCTGTTCTCTCTTCATTTCTCCCAGATTAATGACTTTCCTTGCAGTTTCGATTACATTTAATGGATTCCCTAGGAACTGGGACAGAAGGTCAGAGCCAATTGACTTCAGCTCCAGACCAAGAACAAGTCCTGACCTGAAGGGAGGCAGAGTCATTCGTGAGGTCTCCAAGGGGTGAAAATAAATGAGGGTAGGATACGGCTATCAGAATTCATTTCCAGAAAGTTCAGTAGGTAGATAGCCACTGCATATTGGCTTTGTGGCTTGTAAGTAGAGCTGAAATTTCATAAAGTCAAGGTATATATGTATGTATAAACATATTTTAGTTACAGAAATTTATGCCAAGGTGTAAGGAAGCATACATTTATTTCATTGTTATTTGAACATAAAATATCACAGTTTTTTTTTTTTTTTTGGAGAACAATGTCAATTAGACAATAAAATGTGCAATCTTTGACCAAAAAAAATCAATTTTGAGGCAGCGTGCTTATTATTTAGAGACATCTGTGTGTATTTATCTAAATAAACATTTAGTGATATGCACAGATGAACATATTTCTTCTGCAAATATTTATTTGTATGTGCCTCTGTAACATAGACCTGTACCTCTCTGTTTCAACTATACATTTGTTTCCTTTCACCCTACCCAGCTCTGATGTTGTTAAATAATAATTTGCAAAATAATAAAAAATTATGACTTTCATACAAATATAAAATAAACCCATGTCAAAGATGTAATCAAATAATCAGTTAATGAGGAAACCAGTAAGATGTTAAAACTTTTCAAGAGATGATCCAAAGAAGAGACACATATAACCAGGAATTGGGAATGCTGACATGAATTCCATACTAGATACAACACTAGTCACTATCCACAATGCTGTTTTTGAAATAAACTCTTCCACTGGGACAGGGTAGGGGGTTAATTGCCCTCACTACCAGACAAAATTCATTTGCATCTCTATGGAAAAATTATATTTTTTACTCTCAAGATTTTAAAATTAACTTACAGCACTATGATATATCCCACTTAAAGGCCCTAGAGAGATCAGAGCCCTATAAAATTAGATAACCCCACTTTGATAATGCTTAATAATGCCCGGCATTCTAGTGAAAGAAGACCTAGTATTTTGTTTCCCATTTCCAAGTCTTTCATGGCAAAAAAAACATGAGATGGTCTTTCATAATTCTTCCTGGCAGTGTAATTAGAAGAGCACTGATTATGGAGAAAGAAGATTTGAATTCCAGACCTGGATTCCCCATTTTATCTATGTGAACCTTGGATAAATTACTTCTTTTGGGGGTGTCATACAGAGGTTCACAGGAGAAACGACCTGAGGCTTTAATGTTGGAGGATAAGTAGGAATTTGTTAGATATGACATGTGGACATGTGGACTGTCTCGCCAGGAGAACTTGCTAAAAGGCACATTGCGGGGGTCAAGGAATGAAGGACCTCATCCTGGTGTTCCTGACCTTAGAGGAGATACCTTTACACATGCTCCTCTGTTTCTCACCTATGGTAAGTTCTGACCTACATACCCCAAAGAGAACCTGTGAGAATCACATGAGTTCATGTTTGGGAAAGTTTTATTTTTTTGAGACAGAGTCCTGCTCTGTTGCCCAGGCTGGAGTGCAGTGACACAATCTCAGCTCACTGCAAGCTCCACCTCCTGGGTTCATGCCATTCTCCTGCCTCAGCCTCCCGAGTAGCTGGGACTACAGGAGCCCGCCACCACACCTGGCTAATTTTTTTGTACTTTTAGTAGAGACGGGGTTTCACCCTGTTAGCCAGGATGGTCTCTATCTCCTGACCTTGTGATCTGCCCGCCTCGGCCTCCCAAAGTGCTGGGATTACAGGCGTGAGCCACCACACCCAGCCCAGCAAAGTATTTTTAGGTCTCTAAAGGAGTGTGCATTTAAGGACTGCTGTGCTGTGTGCTTGACACGTACCATGTCATTTAATCTTCTCAGCAATCCTATAAAATAGATACCATTACAATCCTGTTCTCTGAACCTTATAGAAATGGTAGCTTCTTGGCAAAGGTAACATAGCTACCAAGCATTAGAGTCTAGGAGCAATTCCAGACAGCCTCTTAATATTGCAGCTGAAATTAAAAAGCAGGATATTGACTAATGTATCACTGATGACCTGGAGGGAGGTCTTTGGTGTGACTCAAGGTTCTATCCTTGGTTCTTTTCCCTTCAAGAGTTTTCATCCATTGAATCATTCATTCACCCATCAACATACTGATTTATTTAATTGTCCTATATTATTTCTGCACTTTTTTTTTTTTTTTTTTTTTTTTTTTTTTTGAGACAGAGTCTCCCTCTGTTGCCCAGGCTGGAGTACAGTGGCAGGATCTCGGCTCACTGCAGCCTCTGCCTCCTGGGTTCAAGCAATTTCCTGCCTCAGCCTCCTGAGTAGCTGAGACTACAGGCACCAACCACCATGCCCAGCTAATTTTTGTATTTTTAGTAAAGATGGAGTTTTGCCATGTTAGCCAGGCTGGTCTCGAACTCCTGACCTCAGGTGATCCGCCCGCCTTGGCCTCCCAAAGTGCTGAGATTACAGGCATGAGCCACCACGCCCAGCCTGTTTCTGCACTATTTAATAGATGCCCTGCTTAACATAGATTAAACTTCAAAAATCCTATATAGAGTCTATTAGCTTGATTTATCAATAAGGAAATTTAGGCATGAAGATTTCAAGTAACTTTGTAAAGCTCAGAGATCCAGTATATTTTGAGCTGTGTCTAGAATCCAGGAATCCTATTTGCCTTCTGGACCATGATTTATCTGAGTCTATATTCAAACCCAAACCTGACTCATTGGTTACATGTCTCATCCATTGCATCTTCTTCATACCCACTGCCACTGAATTACTGGCTTCTCCCCTGGGATTCCACAACAGATGTCTGTCTGGACTCTGCTCTGTTCTCATCGCTCTGCACTAATGTTTCCAGGAAACTCAGCTTTTCACAGAAGCCCCTCCCGTTCTCCTGGCCCATGCTTGTTTCTTTAGCCTCACGTTGCTCCACTTTTCTCCTTTCTTTCCGGTCTTGTTCTCTAGCCTCATGGAAGCACTTTCCTAAATATGTACTTGCTCTTTTTTGGAGCCAGAGAATCTTGGCATCAAGTACTTAATGTATGTTAGTTGGTCTCTTTGGGTTCTATTTTTAACATCCCTGAGCTCAGTTTATTCTTCCTTAAGAAGAGGATAGCAAGAGCACCAAAATCCTGGGATTCTTGTGAGGATTAATTACAGCTGGTAAGAAACCTAGAGTGTTGTGTGGCTCATTGTAAGTACCCCATTCACATTCAGTTGGGTTGATGTTGGTGTTAATGTCACCTGCTGCTTTCCCTGCCTGGTGTAGCCTCCCATCCACCTCCCCACCCAACACACAGGCTGGCCTTTGTTCATCTTGAACACTCAGCTTGTCTCTCTAGGAAGCCTCCTCCAGGTTCCCAGACTGGGCAGCCTCATCCAGGCTCTCATAGCACCTAATGATTCCTGTAGCTGAACACTGATCACCCTACATTGCAGCTACTAACTCATTGCAGCTACTCACTCATTGCTATTCTTCTCCTTTAACCTGTAAGCTACTGGGAGCTCTGTCTGTTGGTCTACATGCCCCTGGAATGTAGCTTTGTGCCTGGCACGTAATAGGGGATAAATATGTGCTTGTGGTGAATGAATGAATGATCAAATGTGATCATCACATCTCTCACACCTTCAAGGATGACAGAGGTACGGAGTTATTTATGCTACTGGGTCATTCTTCCACAGTGTGATTAAAAGCTTGGTTATCTTGGGGATTGTCAATCAGATTCCATCTCTATTTTGAATGAACAAGAAGACAAGCAGATCATTAGAATAATGACTGAGGAAATTCAATCTATGGATTTAAAGGGCACTATCAGGAATCTGAGGCCTCAAGTCAATGTCTCTTGCAAGTGATATTAGCAAGTTTGGAGTGTCGTAGCATCACGGAACCAAATGACGCCATGAAAGTGATTTCATTTAATCTACTCCTTCTATACTAGAGGGGACTGAGGCCAAGGAGAGAGGAGATTTGGTGAAAGAAGTTTTGAAAAGAACCGCCCTGGAGATTGGATTATTGGCTCTCACTTAAATGAGAGCATTCTATAATATTCACAGGAACTTGTGCTCCAACCACATGAAGCTCCTAAAAACAGCAATGCCTGCCCTCTTTGAAGCTGTGAGCAGTCTAAGATTTCTGTCTGAGTTAATCTCCTACCAGTGAAATTCTCTTACCATTAACCAGGATACATTCTCACCTTGGTCATTGTGCAGGAAAGGGTTAACTTGGCAGACCTGGGCTCCTCAAACCCTGCACATTCCCAAAGTATTCAGGACTAGCCCTTGGCCTAGGAAGTCCTTGGAGTATCCTGTCTGACCAGTCTTTTTATATGCTTAAGGCTTTGGGTCGTGCCAAATAGGTCAGGCTAATGATGGGTATTTATTGTGAATACCCATTTGTGTATGCTTGAGGCTTTGGGGCACACTGTTATCAGTCTACCCTTGGGGAAGGAGGGTGAGGGTCTGAATAGTGGAGATCAGTCTGAAAGGCACTGCACACCCATGTGACTGACTCATAATAAAAACTCTGGATATCAAGGCTCAGGTGAAAGTGCCTGGTTGACGTCAATCAGAACAGGCTGTCACACACCATTGATCAGAGAATTAACCACTGCCTGCAAAACTCCACTGGGAGAAGACACCTGAAAGCTTGCGTCTGGTCTCTCCTGGACTCTTCCCTATGTGCCTTTGCTGAGTTTAGTCTGTATCCTTTTGCTGTAATAATCTGTAACCATGAATATACAGTTTTCTCAGTTCTGTGAGTCCTTATAGTGAATCATCAAAACCGAAGGTGTCTTGGAGACCCAGACACAGCCCTCTGCTCCATGTTATATGCCAGTGGAGGTGCTCTGTTGAGACAGAAAGCACATGGTCTAGACCAGCATACTGATTATATCAGCTAACTTCAACTGTATAATAATCCCAAATTAATGGCCTAAAACAATAACTATTTATCTCATGATTCTGTATCTTTCAATCTGAGTTGAGCTTAGTCAGGCTGTCCTTCTGCTCCCTGGGCTCCTTCTGTTGTCAGAGTGGCTCTGCATTGAGGGTTGGCTGGAATCCAGAAATGGCAATGGGAGAAACTGGACTATATGCTTTTCTCCCTCCAGCAGGTCAACTCTGGCTTGGCACAGAGCAGCGGGATTCCAAGGTCAGCAGGGAAGCAAGCCTCACTGTGCAGCCCTTTTCAAGCCTCTGCTTGTATTGTGTTTGCTAATATCTCACTAGTCAAAGCAGGTTACAGGGCTCATTCAGGTTCAAGGAATGGAGAAATACATGGCTCAACATCACATTGTGAGGGTGTGGATACCAAAAAGGGAAGAATTTACAGCCATTTTTACCATCTACCGAACCCTGAAGACAAGAGTAGCAGCAGGTTATGAACGGGGTGACTGAAAGCCAGCTGATTTCATCACACTTCTTTTGACAGTCCCTGCCTGGGGCACACTGTCACCAGCAGCTGGATCAGTAAAAAGACAAAACAAATACCCTCACTGCTCACCACAGATTTGCAAGCCAGTTTATTGGTTTTGATCTAAAAAATAAATTGAGACAATTTTATCAATACTGCTAAATCCCATCAGAAATGCCTCACACTTACTGCTCTGAAAAATTTCTTCCAAATCTGTCATAGTCTTGTGTACTCAAAATAATTGTATGCATTAGGAGCTATTATCCCTGTTTGATAGATAAGAAAATTAACGCATGGAGACATGGTGTAGTTGCCCACCCAGATTCATACTCTTTGTCTGATTCCAACACCACTCTCCTATCACTGTGTTGTGTTGTCTTTTATTCATTATCACAGGCCCACTTTGAGATGCGTGTTTCTGCTCCCTTTATACAGATGGAGGCAGAGGCTTACAGCAGTTCATAGTGTAGTGGCCGTACCACCCTGAGGGTCACTTCCTCTGTATAATAACACTCACCAGGCACGTATTATTTCATCCTGAGTAATAGCCCATAGCAGAAGCATAGAGAATGCAGCAGTCAGACATACAGAGCGTGCTTTTAAGGAGTGCCAAGCCATTTAAAACATACCTTCACAGTTTTTTGTCATTTCATTTGTTCAGGTTTAAGCAGCATACAAAGATGCATAGATCTGAGCAAGAAAAATTTCATTTCGAGTAGGTGATTCAGAATATGTGCAAACAAGGGGAATAATCTCTCAGTTTGGAAGGAGTAACAGAAAAAGAAAGAGACAAATATAACCAGCTGGTTTGAGGGCGTAATTGCAATGCTTATAACACTGGCCTCTCCCCCACAATCATACTGGGCTCTGGGGCCACAGAAACAGACATTCGAATACCAGTTTCTGCCTCAAAGAGTCACCAGAACGGTGCACAGAGGATTATAACAGTGGGAGAAGCTGCGATGTGGGGAGTCAAGAGGGTCCTTCCAACTCTTAGAGGCAGGTGTATTGTTATTGCATGACGGAATATTGAGGGAGTTGGACCACTGCCTTTGACTTTCCACCTGTCTCAGTATCAGAAGGATGCATTCATGCCTTTGTCATGTGACCTGACCATTTCACTGACTAGAGGGGGAAGAGAGCTGACCCCTGCCTTGAAATTGGCTGTTGGAATGTGGGACATGGCGGCCAATCTGTTTCAGCACCAGGCATTAAAAAGACATTGCGAGTTTCCATTTGCTTCTCTCATGCCCCTGCTTCTATCCTAAAATGCAGACTCGGTGGGCAGCTGCTGGGCTAAGGGTGACAGGGACTCCGGAGCAAAGCTAAGCCTCACCACAGCCTGCAGCTGAGCACATCTGCAGACCGGTAAACCTGTGAGTGAAAAGTAGAAATAGTTGCTTCTGGAGGCCACTGAGATTTTGAGGTAGTTTATTAGGTAGAATAAAATAAGATAAAATAAAATTAGAAGCTAATAAGAGTGCAGACTCTGCTGGCCAGACCAGAAGACGCCCACTCTGTTCCTTTATGTCAAGGCTTGTGTCTCTTTAGACCTGGTTACTCCAGAGAGCAAGTTGGCTTCTAGCTTTGGGTCCTGGTTCACCCCATTCTGGTGCCAGTAGCTGATCAGTTCTAGGCTTTGGTAGGCCCCGGGTGGCCTAGGTAGTTCCACTCTCATGTTTAATTTGCTACTGGGGTGAAAGTAGTCTAAAATGTACCTGTCATGTCTCCTATTATATATGGACACTTTACACAATCCATATCATCACCCTCATAACCACCCGGAAGGTAGACATTATTAGCAAGTTGCATGATAAAAGCAGACTGTTGTAGGATAGCAAATTCTTCTCCACACCCTGTTTTGAACCAAATGAAAATGAAACAGAAATAGATAGCAGATGAAGAACCACAACATGGCCTTACAACTGCCAAGGCTGACACAAGAGAAGGCGACTTCTTTCTTTGGGCACCTGGGGGACTTCAGAGTACTGATCCCCAGAAAAAGACAGGGCTACTCAACCAGCCCAGCTGGAGCTGACAACATCCCTAACCCTGACCAGCATGGGGCTGCCCACCAAGGCGGAGGAGCTGCCGGGTGTTTGTAGAGGGTCCATGCTGAGAGGACCCTGGGCATGTGCCTGAGAGTGGACCTCAGGCTGCTTAGGCAAGGAGACAGAACATAAAGTAGTATAAGGGAAAGTTTATCAACATTGATGCCCACCCCTGGGATGCAGGATTTAACACCATAGCAAACTCCCTGGGAGATGCTGCTAAAATGCTGCAGGGATGCCTCTTAAAAGCAGAGAGAAAGTGATGTCCACACTGAGCAAAAGAGAGAAGCCGGCACTGCCTTGGAGATGGAGGGAGAGGGGGGAGTTCATGACCAAGGGAGTTGGGAGGAGCCGCCAAGAGGCTCTGCCGCATGGAAAGGCTTGCATGGGCCTCAGGCTGGCAAAGCAATGAGGTCCGAACTGCAGGAGCGGCACTCTACAGTCAGGGTGCACCTCCCGTGGTGTTCTCTTTGGGCTGTGGCTCATGGGCAGAGATGCTTTCGTGGTAGGATTTTGAAATAACAGTCCAGGTGGTAGCCCACAGCTAACAGAAGCATGGTGGGTGCTGGACCCTAGGTCAGGGAGGCGAAGGAGCATGGAACTCTACCCAGCAGTAGGGCCAGGACTAGACCAAGGTGAGAGAGGAGCTCAGAGTGCAAAATGTAAGAAGGCTCTCACCCTCGGGGCCTGACTCTGCCCCCGTGGCCCTGGGAGGGAGTTCCTCCCTACGGTTTGTACCCTGGGCCCCTTTCTTGCCTTACCCTAGTCCCAGCCCTGGCGGTCAGCAGGGAACAATGGATATGGAAGATGGAGCACAGCATCCTGGGATCAAGATTGGAACCTTGGGCCGACCTGATGGTCTTTCCCCCTTTTTCTGAATGTATAATTGAAATAGGTGGCACACCCTGCCACTGGGTTCTTGGCCTGAGGGGTAAGAGCTGTCATAGCAGCAGGGGCCAGGTGGAAGCTGCTGAAAGGGGTCCTCACCCTGAGCCAAGAAAGCAAACAAAACTAATATTATATCCCAGGAGATGGCAGAGGTCTGGGCCCCCTTAAAGGATACAGGGGACGGCCCCCATCACATCCCCTCTTCATGTACCAGTATGGTTCCAGGAAAAGGTCCAGGAGGGTGACAGTAAACCACAACACGCTCACCTTACTCGCAGCTGCTGTGCAGGGCACAGAATCTCTATTAGAGTAGATTTACGTAGATAGGATGTCACCATTAGACAAATGGTTCCCATTTCATCCCTATGAGAAAGGAGAACCCGAAAGCCTTCAGTTGGAACAGACATTTCCAGGTATGCATTTCTAGTCTTCCCCAGGCCTTGACACCTCCCACTGTCCTAAGATAGTCCAGGGAATGGGGGCCACTCAGATATTCTGCAGATCATCACGTTGCTCCACTCCAAGATTTCACTGTGTGAATTGCATGAGCTGAGCAGGAAATGGCAAGTACACTAAAGGCCTTGGCAGACAAATATGCTCCAGCGGCAAGGAGATAAACCTCATGAAGATTCAACGGCCTCACATCAGTGAAGTTGTCTTGGACATGACAGGATTCCCCTCCAAAATAAAATTATTGCACCTCCTATTGTTAAGAAGGAAGTACAACACCTGAGCAGTTCCCTGTGCCAGCAGCACATTTCACACCTGGGACTAAGTGCTTCAACCTATATACCAGGTGACACAGCAGCTGGCCAGCCTGGAAGGTGGGGTCAGAGCAGGAAGGGGCTCACCAGCAGATATGGGCTGAAGTGCAAGTGCTGTGGACTATGTGAACTGGCAGACCCCATTGTGATAGAGGCAACTGCAGTGGGGAGAGACACTATGTAGAGTATGTGGAAAGCCCCTAGAGAAATTACAATAAAAGCTCTTGGGTCTGCGATGGAGTGTCATGCCATGTCTAGCGGAGAACCACATATCTTTCAAAACATAGTCCCTGGCATGAAATTGGGCTTTGGTAGAGACGCCTGTCTATGGGACATGAAGTAATGATACTCCCAGACCTGACCATCACAAAACCCATCAAGTTGGAAAGTTGGGTGGAAGATATTCCCTGAGGGAATGGGCAGGAACAGCACTGAAGGCATCAGCCCACAACCCGAGCAGGCAGCCCAGCCACCCCTTGCCCCAGCTATCCCCCACTGGTGCCTGTTCCTCAGCTCATACATGCAACAACACGCTAGTTCCTTCTGACCAGCTGACAGAGGCGGAAATGGCCAAGCGTGGTTTATGAATGGGTTGGCTTAATATGTGGGTACACATCAATAATGGGCTGATCTGTAAATTGAGAATAGTAATGCGATTTAACTCCAGAGGTGGTTGTGAAGATCTATTATGATGATGTGTGTCGAGTACTGACACATTCATAAATGTGAGATACTGTTATTGACATTGATGTTGTTAGCATCACCATCACGGTAAGGTAAGCAGATGGTGCCACCCACGTTCACCTTTCTTGACCCTCTCCTTATTTCTCAGCTCTGGTCTCTGTTTTCTGACCCGCTCTCTCCTGGTTGCCACCTGGAGCCCAGGTGATTTACTGAGCTAGAGCAGCACGCTTAGAATATCAGCTCTTGGTAGACATAGCCCTGTTACCTGGTATCAGCTCCTCCAAATGTTGCCTGAAGCCCACCCAAAGAATAATTAAGCAGCCATCTGGAGACTAATGGTGGGGGCTTGGCAAACACAGGGGAGAGTGGAAATCTCTTTGGCTTGAGTCTGTGCACCTGTGTCCAGGAGGAGATGCATACACACGTGCGTACACACACACCTGCTCACAGCATTCCAGAAGGGCAAAAACAGAACACACATGAGCTCATCCCCACAGGCAGAGAAGATCAGTGGAGTCCTTGGGAGATTTGCTGGCCTTGGAGCAGACCCATCTTAGCAGAAACTCATTTCCTAGCCTCTAGGACAGGAAATACATAGTCCCAGTCAAAAACGGGCAGCCTGGAGGTCAAACTGGCCTCTAAGATTAGGACTCATGTGTCCTGGATATTAAAAAATAAATTGATTTAGTGGCCAGTATTCAATGGTGAAAAGGTTTCTTATAAGAATCCAGATTTCGAGCTTGTCTTCAGAAGCAAGGCATTCTGGCAGCACTTTCTGTATCTTCCCACTGGCCACCCTAGGCTGCAGCCACTGCCCCTTGTGGAAGGGGCACCCCTCATTTGTCATAGTCCCCCCAAACCGTGAGTGTCACTTGGTATTTAAGGCCTCTAATCAGGGCTGCTTCTCTCACATTTACGATGCAACTAACACGTCTATATATTTGAACTTGTAACTTGTACTTGAAAACAATTCCCTTTCTTGATAGGTAAAGAAATCAAAGCTCAGAAATGGGAAGTGAGCTGGGAGTAGGCATGCATGACCCGCAGGCATGGAAAATTCCCTTTTCACAAATCCTTCTTTTCCTTCAAGATCCATTTCCATGTCTACACGATGCCTCCAAAACCATTCCATGGTACAACATTGTCTTCTTCATCTAAACGTTAAAACCACCGTGGCCTCTCTTTGCATTTGCTAATGACTCACCTGCTGGCTTTAGTATTTCTGTGAGTGCTGATGTCTATGTGTGTGACACTGAGTTGGCCTAGGAAGAGAGAATTATATAAATTAAATGTTGTCCAATTCTTAAAGCAGGTGGGCTGTTGTAGTAGAAAGAACTCAGTCTTTAGCATGGGACCTGGCTTCAAATCCTGACTTCATCACTAACTGGCCTTGGGACATTGAGAAAGTTACTTAATGTCTCTGAATTTCCATTTTCTTGCATTTAAAGGGGAGGCCATAATTTCTATTCCGCATGGTTCTTGCCGAAGTAAATGACAGAAAATTTGGGAAAATGATCTATACAGTCTCTGCTACGTGAAAAGGTACTTTCCCTCTCTCGTGATAATTCAGAGAGTGGTGAAGAAGAAAATCTAGAGAACAAATGATAAAGGCACAAGGGAGGGAACAGCCAAGGCCTGAAGAGAAAAATCCACAAAATGCATCATGATTTATTGAGCCCCTGATACATGCAAAGCATCAGAAAGGTTTTGATATGTGTGATCTCACTTATCCTGGCTACCCCTGACCTGGCTAAGGCTTTGCTATATCCATTTTCCAAATGAGAAGACTGAGGATCCCAGAAGTTAAGGGAGTTGCCCAACATCAAGAACTCCCAAGTAGGAGAATCAGGTTTGACCTCATGTCTGGGTGCCTTACCCTGGGAGCCTTCCCATAGCACCTCCCTGCCTCCACGGAGATGCGTGGGGATGCTGAATACTGACCCATCGCCCAGGAGACCCAATATTCCTAGAGTTGGCAATGGCTCTGAGTCACTATGAGCTGAGGACACAGAAATTCTAAGTCCAGGCCAGGACTCTGTAGAGACCTTGTGATGTTCCACAGAAGGTCAGGGCAGGGGATCTTGGATTCTTCCAACTCACCCTTGACCTGGGTCTCACTTCTCCAGTGTGTTCTCTCAGGCTGCAGCACATCCATAAGAATAGAGGACCTTGAGGCTCTGAGATCAAAGCTCACTTCCCACTGAGGACCATGCCCTGGGGCTGCTGAAATTAGGAAGGCTGAAGAGCAGAGGGTGGGATCAGGGTTAGGATTCAGAGGCCTGTGGGCAATGGCCTCCAGCCAGGAAGATGGAGGGGCTTCTTGAGGCATCTTTCCCATCCTTTAGTCACCCTTTCACTGTGAGATCTCTCTCCTTCTCTTCTTTCTCATCTTCAGGAAGGCGATCCCAACATGCTTGGAGTCCAAAGCACTTTCCTTTCTGTGCCGGTCCCACAGAGGGCTGATACGGAATCGGGAAGATGCTGGCACCATCCCTGACCTCAGGTGTCTCCTCTTCCAGAGGATAAGACAGGCAGGTAAGCAGGTGAGTGGGATGACCTTTACTGATGGCGTTGGGCCACTGGAAGCATGTGGCCTCAAGTGGGCCCACAGGTGAGAGGCCAGTGTCGGCTCAATGGAGAGAACAGGGACAATGGAGCTTCACAGAAGTGTTGTGAAGATAAAGTGATGGCTCATGTCCCTTAACATCCAACACAGAGTGCTCAAGAAGGGGTAGAGAATGATGATGATGGTGATGATAGTGATAGGCCCAAGTTACTAAATTGATTGGAGAAACGGAGCTTGTGGAAATAAAGAGTAGGGCAATAACCATTGTGATGTGAGGAACGGGGTTGTCCATAACTATAATAGCACGTGCTGCTTACTCTGTTGCCTGGACCATGGTGTAGCTAGGACCCTAGGCCCTCATCCAGGTGGGAGAGACTGCACTAGGCTCAGCTTCTCAGAGGACTATTGGTTTTGCCAAGCTTCTCACGCCCTCAGGCCTGCAGCAGTCGGCAGCTGGTATTCCCAGGCAACTCTGAAAACATGTGCCACCCAAAGCCAGACTCCCTGGCACCAAAGCAGGTTTTTGACCATTCACTGATAGAGCAGCTCTTGCTCCTGTCCTGTCAGAAGTTAGAGTGTCAAGGCCAGGTCTCTCTATGGATGCACTGACACCCTGGTACACAGTGTGTGGCCCACCAAATCTGGGCCCAAGTCTTGTTAGAAGATAAGCTTAGGGCTATGAGGACACAAAGGTCTAAGAATGACATCATGGACTGGTGGAAGCAGGAAGGAGGCTGAGGGATAAAAGACTACACTTTGGGTACAATGTACACTGCTCAGGAAACGGGTGCACCAAATTCTCAGAATTTACCAATAAAGAACTTATCTATGTAACCAAAAACCACCTCTTCCCCAAAAACTATTGAAATTTTAAAAATGTGATAATAAAAGGAGATAAGCTTAGGCACCTTACATTTTTAATGCATTTATTTCAGCATTCAGTGATAAATGAATCTGGTAGTACCAGACCACAAATTGTTCAGCATCCCATCAAGGGGGTTAGAGGGAAGAATTTTTATAAGGTGTTCATGGAAGCAAGACAAAGAAAATATGTGACTGGTTACTGTAGAAAGTCCTTAGTTAAAAGTTAGTTGGCAGGTTCTGATGGGTAGAGTCTCTAGTTACAGGTTGGTTGGTGATTTCTGATTGATTAAGTTGAGGTTTACAATTGAGTTGAGTTTTGTTTGCTTGTGTGGGAAGGCACCAGGGCCATCTCAGCTTACTGTCCCCTTACAGTTCATCATTTTAACTGGCTGACAGGAGGAGGGAGGGGTATGAAGTCTTCTCCATACTTGCTAACTCTTGCTGTTTGTCTCTCTACTTCCAAATTAAGCCTGTTCCTTAGCCTAAACCATGTGATGTTGTAGAATTTTTCTCAAGCCCTGCTATGTGAGTAGTGATCACCCTAGGAGAGCAACATGGCATGAAACCATCTTCTTACATCTCTCCTTGAGGCTGAATGGGCTACAAAGCAATTCACTCTCTCATTCAACAAGTTGAATCCATACCACCACCCCAGGAGCAGTAGGTTCTATGACAATGCCTACACCATGGAAGAGGGAGCAAGTGCAAAGCCTACACACCCAAGCTCACCTGGCGGATCAGCGGTGAAGACCCTGAAAAAAGAGGAAGGAACAAGACAGACTTGGCTCCTGCCCTCCAGTGCTGACTGGAGGCTCCTGGAGGGAATAGACATCAAACATATACAAATCCCTATGTCCCTGTAAAGGATCTTTGTGCCAGGAGGAAGCAGATGTGGCTGTGACTGGAGGGAATAATGGGGCAGGCATTTTTGGATTAGGTGACCATGGCAAGATGTCTTCCATGAAGTGAGACCAGTGAGGCCTGAAATTTGAGCAGAAGCCAGGATTTCAAAGGATCCAGCCAGAGTCATCCAAGCAGGACTGGCATGGGCCAAGTCCTGAATGCAGGGCTGGAGCCCAGGTGGGAGGAGAATGTATGGAGATGAGGAGGATGGGGAGAGAAGTAGGAAGAGGAAGCAGAACAGGTCAGCCCTGGCTTCCGGAGCCTACTAGGACTTTTGGGTTGAGAGACTGATGAGGAGGAATTTGGAGAATCGGGGTGCTTGTCACAGATCAAAGGCTATACAAGTGCAGTGCACCAGTGCTTGAAAGCGCAGAATCCTTCAGTTGGGGCCAGGGCAGGCAGGAGTTCAGGAGGGGAGAGTCACTGCCTGTACCCAAGCACATGTCCCTGGGGCTCCGAAGGCTTTCTCTGTAGATGTGCAAACTCTAGAGGATAGCACAGAAGAGAATAAGAATACCCTTCTTTTCTTTCCCCTTCTCCCTGTGGAATTTATGGGGTTTGAAACACTGTCCTAGCAGGGATGCAGGAGAAACTATGAGAAATCTGATGCCACTAATCTAATTATGGCATACTTGATTTGACAGCTATGTCCCAACTCAGCTGAGGTCTCTGTTCCTCTTCTTTAGAAGACAATAAATTTCTCTGAAGTAAATCTGTTTCCCTGGGGAGACCCTGGGGTAACAGCAGTGTTAGACACGAGCCTTTGCTAAGCCAAAATTCAGAGGGAGACTGAGACTCTTTTTCATTTCAGGTTTTTTTAAAAAATGATTCTTATTTATTTCTGCCAGGCCACTGGGGGAGAACTTGGAAAACATATACATACAGACAATAAACTTGGTATCAAAGGGGGACTTGTGTGCCCAGCTGTGAAAAACAATTGGAGAATTCCAGATGCTGGGCTCTGTTTATCCTTTCATCGTGATGGATAATCACTGTTTCCCTAAGAAAGTCTGTGTGTCATAATCAGATTTGACTTTGCAAATGTTGCATTTTCCCTGAGAGAACATGCAAATGGTTGCCTTTTCGTGGCAAAGATTAACCCCAGTTCTGCTTCCTGCAAAAAGTACAGGAAATTTCATTGAAGACATTGAAACCTTAGGACAGAATTCCAGAGAGCAAGAGGCATAGGGACTTTAACCTCCACCCTCCGGAGTCCCTTTCTCAACTCCTACCTGCTCAGTGCTGGGGCCTTCTTCAGGCGCATCTCTACAGGGGATGGATGATCACTATGCTTCCTGTAGGACCACTGTCTTCCTGAACAACTGCAGCTGCCAGAGATTGTCTTTTGTGAGGGGATAACTGCTCATCCCAGTTCTACCCCATGCCCTTCTCCTCGACTCCAAAGGGCTGCCTGCTTACCCACTTCTGGGCACAGCCCTTTTGTGTATAGCAAGGAACCCTCCTACTCTCACTACTCTCCCTAGTGAAAATAACATAGGTTGAGACTACCTTGGGCAAATCACTTAACCTCTCTGAGTTTCAATTTCCCCATCAAGAAAATTGTCAAAATAGTAATACTTGTGATTATTTTTTTTTAATTTTTTTTATTTATTTTTAATTTATTTATTATTATTATATTTTAAGTTATAGGGTACATGTGCATAACGTGCAGGTTTGTTACATATATATACTAGTGCCATGTTGGTGTGCTGTACCCATCAACTCGTCATTTACATCAGGTATAACTCCCAATGCAATCCCTCCCCCCTCCCCCCTCCCCATGATAGGCCCCGGTGTGTGATGTTCCCCTTCCTGAGTCCAAGTGATCTCATTGTTCAGTTCCCACCTATGAGTGAGAACATGCGGTGTTTTGGTTGTGAAAATTCCATTACATAATATACTCCTGGCATACAATGACTTCATTGTTGGTGTTAGCTAATGATGTCGTCATCATCAGCACCTTCATGCTTATCATCATCATGAACATCTTTGTCGTCTTCATCATCATCATTATTGTCATTACCTGTTTCTTATAAATAGTAATAAACAACCCTAATCTCTCTACATGTTCTCATATGCTTTGGCATATGAAGCTTTCATTGTCTTGGGTCCTTTGATGAAAATACTCCTTGGACCCATCACTCCCAACCCTTGGGTCCCCCGCTTTTTTTTTTGTGAGATGGAGCCTCACTCTGTCACCCAGGCTGGAATGCAGTAGAGCGATCTCAGCTCACTGCAACCTCTGCCCTCTGGGTTCAAGCAGTTATCCCCACTCAGCCTCCCGAGTAGCTGGGATTACAGGCACCCACCATCATGGCTGGCTAATTTTTGTATTTTTGTAGAAATGGGGTTTTACCATGTTGGCCAGGCTGGTCTTGAACTCCTGACCTCAGGTGATCCACTCGCCTCAGCCTCCCAAAGTGCTGCTGGGATCACAGGTGTGAGCCACCATGCTCAGCCAGTTCCCCCATTTTTAAAAGGGCAAACCAACATGTGATGCCTTGTGCATCAGCTCACAAAGAGTAGAGGTTATGACACTAGCAGTCTCCCTATGGGTCCAGGTCCCTCCTCCAGGGTGACACTGCTTTGGTCTCTGCTTTCCTCAAGGAGCTTAGGTGCTGCTGTGAACATCTAGCAGGATCAATGGTTGTTCTTAAAATGGAAAGGAATTTTTCTTCCTTCTCTGCATAGTAACAGTTTTGGTGATGTCAGGGTAGCTCGGACTGCTGCCATTAAAGAAGTAAGAAAATGAGAGGACAAAAGGTGAACTGGTTATCTTGAGGCCTCTCTTTACAGCAGAGGTCCCCCTGCCATTCTCAGCCAGGCAGTCTTCCACAGGACGGCAGGTTTCAGGATGACATCCTTCACCAACCTATGACTTCATCCAGTTGTTCAGAATCACATGGACCTTGTTTCAAAATCTACCTAAGTTACAGATATTTATTTAATGTCTTTAAGCCTTGATTTCCTAGTCTTTTTAAACGGGACCATAATAGTAGCTGCATCATGGAGCTGTGAGTATTGAATAGGATAACCCATCTCAAGGGCTAGCACAGTACATCTTAGTAGTAAATATTCAATAAACTCATCATTTTTCATCTTAAACTAGGGTTAACACTCACATCACAGCTCTTGTGAAGGGAGTTTCACAAGCTTGGCTTGCAGCCTGGCAGGCTCAGTAGCTGCTGGGCAGTATCATCATCTTTACTATTATTTTGTTCCAAAGCTCCAGCCCTTCTGCCCACCACATCTGGGCCACCCGCAGTCATTGCATGTGTCCAGTCTGATTGGCAGAATTGGCAGTCACACCAGCCATCCCTGACTCTGATGCTTCCAAAAACATTTGCAAGCCAAATTCCAGACAGCAGCTCCAGCCTAGCTGCAAGAGGACCCAAAGCTCACACCAGCTGCTCAGGCCCCAAAGCTTCCCTGGCTGGTCACCTGGCGCCCTGTACACCAAAGCCTGGGGCTGAAGAGTGCTCAGGTGGTGGATAATTATCCCACGCACTGCCAATGCCTGCATTTAGATGAGGCATTATTCAAATCCATCCCTCTCCAAAGAGCTTTGACATCTTCCTGGGTCCCAGCACGCGCAGCCACAGAGCCACGGCCCTGGGTAGCCCTGGGCAGCCCTGCAAGTGGTCTGTCAGGAAGCACTGCAGAGTTAATGAGGTTTGTTTTCTGTGGTTTGTCAACCCTTGAAGCTATTGTTACTGCCCAGCCTTCTTCCCATCATCTCTAATCTTCCTGTGGGTGTCTTTCAAAAAAGGCAGGGAAAGAGAAAGAGAGGGAGGGAGAGAAAGGGGAAGAATGAGAGAAAGAGAGGAGGAAACAAAAGAATTTCCTGAGTGCAGACAGATTTCTGCCTGCTCTCGATGCCTCCAGACATTCTCACTTTCCCTCTCACATGCTTCAAAAGGGCCCCACAGCTCTGAGAGCTCATGACAAAACTTTTCTTTCTACAAACACTCACTGTATCACCAGCAAACTCTGCCTAAGAGGAGCTCAGTAAGATTCCAGCCTGAATGCACAGAACCCACACATCATGCATATCTCATATGGACTCCAGGTACCGTGATGAGAGATGATATGTAATTTTTTGGCAAGAAAAATATCTAATTCAAGTAAACCATTGTGGCAACATGGAGACGCACCCCCAGAGGTCTTCAAGGCAAGACTTCCTGCTTAGCATCAGGGAGTGTGATCAGCAGGCAGCCTGTAGCTCTCAGCTCCCTTGGGGTCCACCCCAGCTGCAGAGAGCCACCTTGTCTAAGGCCATGTCCTTCTGGGGACAATGCATCCTCAATGACTGAATGGGGCAAGAGCATAAAGGCCCTGACATCCCTGCCCACCATGGGAGACTTCAATGGGCAACACTCCGGTTCTCCCGCTCTACTCGCTATGTCAACCGAAGCTCGCTCTCCCTCCCTTTTTTGAAAGGAACCCACAAGAAGATTAGAGATTATGGGGAGAAGGCTAGGCAGTAACAATAGCTCCAAGGGTTGACAAGGAACACTGTTGGGTGTTCATTGCAGTGTGACCTTTCCCTTTCCAATCCTGCCTCCTACACCTCCTTTCACACATGGGAGTCACTGATACACATCTTGAACCCCACACTCTGTCTTGGCATCTGCTTCTGTAAAATAACACGTACTAGTTTTCACTGGGAGTGTATTGAGAAAATCCAGAGAGGGTTTTCAGGTGGAAGGGAATATCTGAGCTCATGGGATATGTCAGTCATTTGAGACTCTAAAGAAGCTATAAGAATAGGCAAATGGAATGACTGTTGCTGGGTGCCACTGATGTTCTGCAGCAAGATAACAAATAGCTGGAAACAGAAATGGGCAGCTAAAAGCCAGATGTGGAAGCCAGAAAGCCTCCTTTGGAGGCAAAGAAACTCATCTTCTGCAGCAGGAGGGTAGAGAAAGCCAAGGGCCAAGTTCAAGACTTAACAGAGCAGCTGAACTTCAAAGACTGTGCAAGGCTCCAGCAAGCTGGGTTTGTAAGGCTAACTGGGAGAACCTGGGTCCCTGGCCCCTGGTCCCCAGTCCCTTTGGTTTCTTAAAGATTTGGACTTTTCAGACTGCCCTGAATCTTCTGAGGTTGTAGACATGGCCCACCCCTCCCGATTATAAGACAACACACCCCATGCTGGAGGACAGTGCAGAGACCTCTGCCCTTAAGGGAACACATTACCCCTCAGGGGCTACCCCTACCTCCCTTCCTGGTCACTAGCTCATAACTAGGGTTAAAGCACAGCATACTCCAGCAAGGATAGCTCTGAGACACCTGGAGAACAGGACGACTCCCACTGAACAACACTGCAATGTCAGGATGCTCGTGGCTGACTGTAGAGGGAGAGGGTGAAAAGTTCAGTAAGCAGGTACATGCTGGAATGTACACATGGTGTACAGACAGAAGACCCACCAGAGGACAACACTCCGAGAGCAGGCCTAGAGGAGACATAGCACTTCCTAAAGCAATAAGGAATGTGATAGTAGTAGGGGCACCGTGTTCCAAAAATGCCAATAGTGCTTCTCCCCTACGGGCCAAGTCTGATGGAAGCAGAGGCTGTTATAGAACTTGGCTTACTGATAGCAACAGTGATAATGGAACCCCTGACATATCTGGGGTTATCTGACAGCCCTTGACCACCATAAACCAAGGGGTCACAATCATCACAATAACTGGCAAGACTGAGGTGGCTCTTGATGGGGTTGGACCCTCAGAGAACTGTGGAGATGGTTGACAGAGCATGGCATTCCTAGTGGCAAAATAGATCAGCAGCCAACTAGGGGTCCAGCCAGCTTGTACCAGCAGAACAAACTAAGGATATGTGACCAGGAGGCTGAATCACAACACACTTGGCATTCCAACTTTGCTCAGCATGGGCCATTGCAGAGGCCCAACAGGTGAATGGAAGAGAGATTGTAAGGGTCCTCTTATGGGCTGAATTATGTCCCTCCCAAATTCATATGTTGAAGCCCTAACCCCTAGGACCTTAAAATATGACTGTATGTGGAGATAAGGCCTTCGAAGAGGTGACTGAGGCAGTTAGGGTGGGCCCTAATGCAATCTAAGTGGTGTCCTGATAAAAGAGGAGTTTAGGACACATAGACAGGTATAGAGGGAAGACTGGGTGAAGGACAGGGAAAAGATGGCCCCCTGAAAGCCATGGAGATGGGTTTCAGAAGGAATCAACCCTACTAGTACCTTGATCTTGGACGTCCAGCCTCTAGAAGTGTGAGAAAATAAATATCTGCTGTATAAGCCACACAGTCTATGAGATTTGGTTATATGGTACCCCCAGCTGAGGATTACCCATCCCCATGCCTGCACCCATTGCCCCACTGTGTTGAGGAGGCTGCATTGGGCTTGTATTGCTGTCCACCTTCTTTACGTCTATCTAATTCTTCTCTTAACAATTCCTTTCACAGGTGTGATTCCTTATAAAGGTCTCACTTCAAAACTCGATCTCAGTGTCAGCCTCTGACTGACTCAACCCATGGCAATCATGCATCATATAGAGAGCTGCACAAGCCCTAAGTGTTAGCCCAATAATTGTCACAAGGGGAATTCACCTGTGTAACCTCTACCTTGTAGCCCAAAAGCATTCCTCATGCTCACTCAAGATAATGACTGTGGCCGGGCATGGTGGCTTACGACTGTAATCCCAGCACTTTGGGAGGCCAAAGCAGGCAGATCATCTGAGGTCAGGAGTTTGAGGCCAGCCTGGCCAATGTGGTGAAACCCCATTTCTACTAAATATACAAAAATTAGCCAAGCATAGTGGCGTGTGCCTGTAGTCCCAGTCCCAGCTACTCAGGAGGAGGCAGGAGAATCGCTTGAACCTGGCAGGCAGAGGTTACAGTGAACTGATATTGTGGCATTGCACTCCAGCCTGGGCGACAGAAGAAAACTCGGTCTAAAAAAAGATAATGGCTGTGAAATTCTTCATGAGGTTCTTGGTAGGAGAAGTTTGTTCTTCTGGTAATGACTATACAGTTTCCCAACATATAAATATACCACAATTAATTTCCTTCATTCTATTAGATATCTCCATTGCTTCCATTTTTTCTATTGTAAATCAAAATACTATGAACATTTGTGTACGTTTCTTATATGAACACATGTATTTATTTTTCTTGGGTATATACCTAGTAGTAATAGTCTTAGGTCATAGAACAGGTATGTGCTTAGATTTAATAGATAATGCCAAACTATTGTCTAAAATGGTTTTAACTTGTATTTCCCTGAAAAATAATTGGTGTTTGACATCTTTATCATATTATTAGCCATTTGCATATCCTGCTCTGTGAGGTACTCATTCAAGTCTTTGTACATGTTTTATTGTTGTCTATTTTCATATTAATTTGTAGGTCTTACTCATATATTTGAAATATTTCCCTGTCAGATATATGTACTATAAATCTTCTGTTCCTCTGTGGCTTGTCTTTTTTTTTTCTTTCTCATTTAGTTATGTCTCTGAGCAGAGCACTTCATATATGCATGTTTGTGTGTGTGGTTGTGTGTGTGTACAGACATATATCACATAATATTTTGATCAACAATGGACCACATATATGATGGTGGTCCCATAAGATTATAATACCATATTTTTGCTGTACCTTTTCCATTTTTAGGTGTGTTTAGATACGCAAATACTTATCACTGTGTTATAATTGCCTGTAGTTTCAGTACAGTAACATGCTGTACAAGTTTGTAGCACAGGAGCTATAGGCTACCCTATATAACCTAGGAGAAGAGTAGGCTCTACCATCTACGTTTGTGTAAGTGCACTCTACCAAGTTCATACAATGACAAGATCACCTAATGATGCATTTCTCAGAACAGATATCCACCATTAAGCAATTTATGACTGTACGTATACACACATGTAAGTTAAATCATGTGTATATATAAATGATTACACATGTATTTTTTCATTTTTGGTTAATGCTTTATTGTGTTCTGTTCAAGAAACCCAAAGTCATGAACATATTCTCTTTTGTTTTATTCTAAAAGCTTTATATTTTACATCTTACATGAAGGTTTAGGATGTATTTATTTCAAATTATCTTCATGTATGGTGTGAGGTAGGAATCAAGGTTTGTTGCTTTACTTATAGATAGCCAGTTGTTCCAGCATCATTTATTGAAAAAACAAATCTCTTGTTCAGTGAAATGCTGAGACACCTTCATGAGTATGAATAAAATTTACAAATTAATATGAAAATAGACAACAATAAAAAATGGACATAGACTAGAATTAGTATTTCACAAAGCAGATAATATGGCCAATAATATTATAAGCCTATGGAGACAATATATGTGTGAGTCTATTTCTGGACACTCTTCCATTTGTGTATTTAATTATCGTTGTACCAATATCATGCTGTCTTAATTACTCTAGGTTTAAAATAAGTCTTACAATAATGTACAATAAGTCCTCCAACTTTATTTTTCAAATTTGTCTAGGTTTATTTTAGGTCCTTCACATTTCCATATAAATGATGACTTTTTGGGATTGCATTGAATCTCCAGATAATTTGGGGATTGGCCATACTGAGTTTTCCAATTATGAATTTGGTATATCTCACAAATATTTAGATCTTAAATTCTCTCGCCTAGGTCTCATTGTTAAAAGTACAAGGGCAGCTGGGCACAGTGACTCACGCCTGTAATCCCAGCACTTTGGGAGGCCAAGGCAGGCAGATCACGAGGTCAGTAGATTGAGACTATCCTGGCCAACATGGTGAAACCCTATCTCTACTAAAAATACAAAACTTAGCTGGGCATGGTGGCATGTGCCTGTAATCCCAGCTACTTGGGAGGCTGAGACAGGAGAGTTGCTTGAACCAGGAAGTCAAAGGTTGCAGTGAGCCGAGATCGCACCACTGCACTCCAGCCTGGATGACAGCGAGACTCCATCTTGAAAAAAATAAAAATAATAATAAAAAAATAAAGTACAAGGGCCAGTTTTTCTCCCATTACTGCAAGGGCCAGTTTGTCTCCTATTACTGCAGCTGAGGTAGGAAGAGGTCCATACCGCAGCACAGTTATAAGAAAAATTAGGCCAGGCAACACATGCTTTCCAGCCAGCATTACCCGTCAGAGGAGTGGTGCCTCTTGCAGGAATGCACCTGCAGTAGAATTCCTGCAACCCTCACTAATTAGTTGGTAGAAGCTCATAGGAAATGTGGTCTTAGTAAAAAAGCTGTGGTTGGATTCAGGATGCAACAACTGGGGATATTAGTAAGTGGTGAAGCCAGGATTTAACCCAAGCAACCACGCCTCAACATCAACTCTCTTCATTACTACACTACCTAATCTCATAAGGTTGAAAAAATAATTAAAAAATAATAGTAAGGTGTAAAGTATTGTGTACCTGGAACATAGCCTACAGTCATCAACTGTGAGTTACTATTGTTCTTGGCATACCTTTGCATTGCTTTGTGGCCGGTGTAGTTGTAATGTCGAGCAAAAGCAACTTCAGCCCAATTCACCTCTACTTTTCTACCAATACTCAAATCAGGACAGACTTTGTAATGTGATCTGTTTGAAGCTTCAATTAACAAAAACAAAAGAAGCATTTTTGTCCTTCTAAGACTGTCTTATTTCACTTAGCATAATGCCCTCGGGCTTCATCCGCGTTGTTGCAAATGGTGAGATTTCCTTCTTTTAAAAGGCTGAATAATTGTCTTAGTCCACTTTCTGTTGCTTATAATAGAATACCTAAAATTGAGTAATTTATAAAGAAAAGGAACTTATTCATTATAGTTTTGAAGGCTGGAAAGTCCAAGGTCAAGGGGCCACCCCTGGGGAGGGTCTTCTTGCTGGTGGGGACTCTCTGAGGTGTCTTGAGGCAGGAACGGCATCACATGGTGAGGCAGCTGAGCATACTGTATAACATGCTAGCTCATGTTTTTCTCCCATTGTAAAGTCACCAGTTCTCTCCCCATGATAGCTCATTAATCCATGAATGGATTAATCCATTCATGCCCTCTCCATCCAATCTCTCTTCAAGGCCCCATCTCTCAACATTGCCACTTTGAGAATTAAGTTTCACTGTGAGTTTTGGTATTGAATATATAGCAATATGAGTTTGCTATTGAAACCATAGCAAATATACTCCATTATTTGTATACCACATTTTCTTTATCTGTCATCTGTTGATGGACATTTGGGTTGTTTTCCTATCTTGACTATTGTGAATGATGCTGCAATGAACATGGGCATGCAAATTTCTGTTCCAGATTCTGATTGCAATTCTTTTGTATATATACCCAGAAGTAAAAATGTTGGATCCTGTGGGAATTCTATTTTTAATTTTTTGAGGAACCTCCCTAATGTTTCCAATAGTGGCTATGCCATTTGACATTTCCACCAACAGTGTCCACAGGTTAACACTTGTTACCTTTTGCTTTTTTTTTTTTTTTTTAATAATAGCTATTCTAACAGGTATGAGGTGATATCTCATTGTAGCTTTGATTTGCATTTCCCTCATAACTAGTGATATTGGGCACGTTTTCGTATATTAATATGTGGTAGCTATTTGTATGTGTTCTTTGGAGAAATATCTATTGAAGTCCTTTGCCCATTTTAAAATCAGTTTATTTGGGTTTTCTTGTTTTGTTTTGCTTTTGCTATTGAGTTATAGAAATTTTTAATATATTTTAGATATTAACTTCTTACCAGATAAATGGTCTGCAAATATTTTCTCCCATCCTATAGATTTTCTTTTCACTCTTATTTCTTTTGCTGTCGAGCTTTTTAGTTTGATGTAGTCCCACTTATCTATTTTTGATTTTATTGCCTTTGCTTTTGGTATTAAAATTGGAAATCATTGCCAAGACTAATGTCAAGGAGGCTTTCCACTTATATAAAGTATTCAGAATAGTCAAATCATAAAAACAGAGAATAGGATGGTGGCTTCCAGGAGCTAGGAGGCAGGGAGGGGAAATGAGGAGTTGTTCAATGAATACGAAGTTTCATGTATGCAAAGTGAGTAAGTTCTAGAGAGCTGCTGTACAACACAGTGCTTGTACTAACAACATGGTATTGTGCACTAAAAATTTGTTAGGAAAGTAGTTAAGTATTCTTATCTCCCACCCCCAACACACACACACACATATCTATATAGGGACAACAGGAAACTTTCGGAGGTGATGGACATGTGTAGTATCTTGATTGTAATGATAGTATCATACAGGTGCATGTCCAAACTCATCAAATCGTATGCATTAAGCATGTACTGTTTTTTCACATGTCAATTTTACCTCAGTAAGGCTGGTTAAATATAGAAAAATAAAATAAAACAAAAATGTATAAATCAACAATAATGTTAAACTTCTTTTTCCATCATCCATCCTTTCTCCAAGAACTAGGCTTCCTCCTACTTCCCAACCCAATCTCCCATCTACTCTCTGGGGTAAATACTTGGCTCCAGCCAAACTAGTTCCTGCACTATTCCAACAATACCCCCCTGGGCTTTCTTGCTTCATGCTAGTTAACTGTCTGAAGTTGTTTTCCCTTGGGGCTCCCTTTCAACTCCTCCTCATCCTATGTAGTTCAGTGTCCCAGTCCCCCTAGGGAATCTTCCTTGAGCAGCCCAGCCCACAAAGATTTCTCATTGCTCTGAACTTGAACATTGTCTGTATCAGTCACTTGCCAATTAATCATGCTGCAAGAAACATCTTCTATGGTGGCATTGAAACATAAATTTGTAATTTTATTTTGAGGGTTTACATATTGTTTCCTAAACCAAACAGAAAGCTCATTCAGGGACCACGTCAATTCAAGAAAGCTGTTCAATTCATCAAAATTCTTTCTATGCTTTTTTAATCCACAAGAAAATTTATAAAACAAGTTGAACTTGTCTTTTCCTTCAAGGAATGAACATGTGACTACAGAAAGAGCACTGGACTAGAACACCAATGATGAGAGTTCAAGTTTAAATTCTGCCACTCAAACCATATGACCTTGGATACGTTATTTAGCCTCTATGAGCTATTTGTCAAGAGGAAACCATGCTCCCACAAGATTTGCTTTTCTGATATGGGGTGAGAAGATTCCAAGCAGAGGGAACAGACTGTGAAGATCTTCGGAGAGAAAAAAAAAAAAAGAGCTTGGTGTGTTCAGGAAAATTAAAGGAAACCAGGCTGGTTATATTAATTGAGAATTTACTATGAACTGACATTTTCTAAGCATGTAGTATCTCACTTTAGTCGTCACAGTAACTCTGAGAGTTACTCTCACAATAGGGTAAACTGAGATACAGAGAAGTTAAGTAACTTGGCTACACAGTTAATGCATGGGAGAGCTGGAATTCCAAGTCAGCCAATGTGTTCCAGAGTCTGACCTCTTCTACTGCCTTCATTATTCTGAGTCAGGCTGGGCCAAGCCCTGCAAAGCAGTAGAGACCTGGCCAGTGGGTTTACCTATTTTATTAAGTATAATAAAACCGCTGAAAGGAGTAAAGCAGGGGAGTGCGCGATAACTTTATGCAGTAAGGACACATTTTAACAGCAGATTTTATCAGGATGCAACCTACATACAAAAAAGTGAAAATATCTAGCTCGATAGACATTTTAAACCAAACACATGTGTTATCAACACTCACATAAAGAAATAAAACATTAGCAGAATCTAAAAAACGCCTCATGTCCCCTTCTAATCACTACCCATCCCCCAAATGTACTCGCATTGCTTGTTTCAAACACCATCGATGAGTTTTGCATGTTTTTTAACTTTATGCACATGGAATCATAGAGTATATTTTCTTTTGTGTTTGGGTTTTTTTTTTCTCCTCAGTCATTTGTGAAATTTATCCATGATGTTGTCTATAGTTATAGCTGATTCATTCTCATTTCAGTACAAAATCTATTTAATAAGCCTATCACCTTTTTTATCCATTCTACTGCAGATGCTCATTTGAGTTGTAAATGTCCAGTTTGGGGCTATTACAAAAAGTAGTTGCTTTGAATATGCTTGTTATTATGATTTGACATATATATGTGTGTGTGTCATATATATGTCAATATATATTGTGAGTGTGTGAGTATATATGTATGACGTGTATATATATGACATATATACACACACATAATTCTTTCAGGAACATACGTAAGACTAGAACTGCTGAGTCATAAAGTATGTCAGTGTGTGAAATGGTTGAACCAGCTTATGCTCCCACAGTAACGTATGAGAGTTTCAGTTGATCTACATCAGTATCAATGCTTGGTAATGCCAGTATTAATCATTTTAGCCTTTCCTGGTGTGTATGTGGTATTACAGTGTCTTTAATTTCATTTCCTTGATGACTAACAAAGTTGACCATCTTTTCTTATGTTTGTTAGTCATTTATGAAGTCTCTGTCAAAGTCTTTGGCTCACATTTCTATGGAGCTTACTTTCTGTTTTTATTGATTTTAGAAGGGTATTTTTTAATCTGCTTGATATGAGTCCTTTGTTAAGATACATGCCTTATAATTTTCTCCCAGTCTGTGGTTGCCTTTTCCTGCCCTTGGTGGTACTTTAGGTGCATGGCATGTGGCCCTTGGTTTTGATTTTCTCCATCCTATCAGGGATGACAGTTAAACCCGTTCTGAATCATCTGAGAAGGACGCCTGCCTATAATTACAGCATGACGGCCTTGCTCAGGGCTAAAATATTACAGTCTGAAGGGACCCATACTACCTGGACATTCCACATAACATCACATTAACTCAATCCATCAGTGGCATCTTGCTAATTGGATAGGAAGATATGGCAAGAATGGTGAAGTTCTCTGTAAGAAATGTGCTCCAAAGAGCAGAAAATAAACCATGTTGAGATTTAAGGGTCTGCCATATCAGTGACAATTTTAGGAGGTCAAGTGGTCTGGGGTATTCTGGGACTTTCCCATCAAAGAAAATGCTGAATTATTGCATCTGGACTTCCCACCACTATAAGCATAATGTCCAGTAGTCTTCATCAGGTTCTAGAGGAAGTGCATCTCCTGCACTTCAGAGTACTCTTCCAGCCTATCTACCATGTGACACAGAAGGCTGCAACTTTGAGCAGCATGAGACCAGGAAAGTGCTCTGCAGCCTGTCCAGGCTGCTGTACCAGTGCCCTGCCACTTGGGCCCTATGAATTGGAAGACCCTAAGGTACTAAAGGTATCCGTGGCAGGAAAAGATGCCATGTGAGGCTATGGCAAGTTCTAGTAGGAGAATCACAGGTCACATAAGAGTAGACATTATGTGTATGGAGCAAGACCATGCCAAGAAACAGATCCTGGGATGGAAGTTGGCCCTGATAGAAAAGAAATACCTGATCACAGGGCAGCAACAAACTCTGTGGCCAAAGTTTCCCTTAGATACATGGATTGTACTAGGCCCTCCAAGTCATGGTAGGCAGGCCCAAAGCACTGATGAAAGTTGTTCATACAGGATTGGTCATGAGCAGGGCTAGAGGATACAAGCAAAGCCCCCTAAACAATGGTCCATGTTATCCAGCCCGGGTCTGTGTTACCCAGGGCACCTCTCTCAGCTCACACATATGGCCACTTTTAAGGAGTTCCTTTATGACCAGAGGAGAAGAAAGGCCAGGACTTATTCAGAGGGCTCATCAATTATTTGATCCTCCTCACCTGGAGACAGCTGCCTACCCTGAGGCACAAGCCCTCCCCAGCACCAGTCTCTAACACTTAGTGGACATGGGGGTACAAAGACCCAGACCACATGCCTTGTAGTGAGGGGCCATCACTTGCTACAGATCTTTTCACAGGGCCAGGTGAGGTCTCATGCAACTATATTGTGGTTCAACACCTTACTTTGCCTCGTCTGGCTTCCCTCACACTCTTAAAGGTGTTATTCCTACCAGCAGTCTCGAGTAAACTTCCTGAGTGCAAACCTTCTTCTCAGCCTCTTTTTCTGGAAACCATCACCAAAGACAGGCATTCTCCACTCTTGTGAAAGACCCAAAGGGAGGGAGGAAGCCATCTGTATTAGTCCATTCTCAGGCTGCTATGAGGACATCCCCAAGACTGAGTAATTTGTAATGAAAAAGAGGTTTACTGGACTCACAGTTTCACATGGCTCGGGGGGTGGGTCTCACAATCATGGCAGAAGGTGAAGGAGGAGCAAAGGCACATCTTACATGGCTGCAGGCAAGAGAGCATATGCAGAAGAACTGCCCTTTATAAAACCATCAGATCTCATGAGAACTCACTATCATGAGAATAGCATGAAGGTAACTGTGACCATCTCTGTGGACTTTGAATGTTTCCAGTGGAAGATATAGCAGGTAGAGGGGACAGAACCAGCCCTGAGGTGGCAGTACATTCAGCTAGCTCTGGGAACAAGGAGGGAGCCAGGGTAGCTAGAGCTAAATGAGCAAGGATAGAATGGTAGTTAGAGAAGGGGAACGTTAGAGAAATGGATGATAACTTGAGGGAAAGTACATTAGTAGAGGTAAGAAGCCACTGGAGGAGTATGAACAGAGGCATTACATGATATCAGACTTACATTTTATAGAAATCACTTTGGTTCCTGGGTTGAAGCCAACTGTTGGGACCAGGGTACAAGCAGGGAGACCAGTCAAGAGGCTTACAAAATTTCAAAAGATCATCCTGAAAAGATGGTCTCCCACCACCTATGGGGCCACTTACAACATCTCCCCCTATTTTAAAGAGAAGGGAAACATGGAGTTAGGCAATTTTAAGAACCATCAGTAAGAACAGCTATAAGACAGAATCCTACCAGGCTCACCTCCTCTTGACCACTTTTCAGTGTAAATCAGCATAAGCCAGCGACTCCTCTCCTTGCACTCCCTACACAGTAGGGGCCAGGCTCTGGGCACTCAATAGACTATAGCAAGTGGCACGTCTGCCAGCTTGTTCTGCCCACAGTGTGAGCACCTTGAGAGCTGGGACCCCATCTCATTTTCTTTGCACCTTCATTGCTTGGGGAAAGGAGGCACCAAAAGAACATTTTTGGAATAGGTGAACAAATTACTAAATTACTTTATCAATCCCCAAAACACTCTCTGAGCTGAGTTTCCTAATTCCCCCATTTTACAGAGGAGGAGACAGAAGCTCAAAGAGGTTAAGAGTCTTGCAGAGCGGTGTAAAAACACATGAATCCAGATCTGTCTAAATCCAGATACCAAACTTGGATTTGAATCATAGCTAGATGGAAAACATGTATAAAAGTATGTGGCAAAAAAACACTGTTAAAAGTGTTATTTTAAACCAAATTTATGCGTATATATACCCTCCATACACACACACACACACACACACACACACACACACACACACAAAGTAACTCTTCCTTGTAGGTAAGGTACATGTGTCTGAATAGATGTACACATGTATCAATGTGTACTTAAACACATATATACCATAGATATGGATAAATATAGCCATGATTGTTAATTGAATATTTAGCAGGTGCCAGTTTCTATGCTAATGTTTCACGTGCAGCATCTCATAAAATTCTAACAAATCTATGATTGGCATCACCACTTTAAAAATAAGGACAGTGGGTTTTGGAGAAGGTAAACATTTTAGTCCAGCCTCTAGGGTCACAGAGTTGCTAGTTGTCTGATGCTGAAGACAGGTCTGCCTGCCTTTGACTGTTTTGGTTCTTCCCATGTATTTGTAAAGTGTTTCTACACACTGTGTTCTCTAAGATACGATATACCCATGTGTATTTTATGCTCAAAGCAGATGTGCTATGAATGACATCATTACATATGAGACTAGAGATGGCATGCTGCCATGTAAGGCCCATGTTTCTATATCTGTTTACTATAAATGGATCTACATGATATATACATATGCCCGTAGGAAGACAACTTCTTCAGGCTTACGAGTAGAAGTATTTTTGTAGCCTTTTAGTGTGCTTTTTCATTGCTTACCTGGCATGACATTAAACTTGGCAACTTTAATATGACTTTAAATTCAATTTCCTTTCCTCTTGGATGCCAGCCACACATCCCTGTTTACAGGGAGCACTAAACAAAAGTGAAGGAAGAAGGAAAACAGGTTCCGTCCATTTTCCTTCTTGCTAATTGGGGATTTATTACTGGTCCACTTGCTCACAATGGCAGGGAGCAGATACATCCTTCGGTTTCTGGGCCCCGGGCTGCTAATTGGAATGCATGTGGTGTTATAAGGTTACTCTCAATGGCTGCCTCATATGGGAGCAGAAGGATGAAGGCAAAATGATATTTGTGTGCATTTACTATTGTTCTTGCAGCATAGGAAGTGCTTCCTAGAGGGTGGTGGGCTTACCCTTCAGCACGCTGAGCTGCAACTGATGGGGGTTTTGCCCCCTTAGTGTTGTGCTCATTTGTTGATTCAGTGGCTCTCACACTCATAGTGTGATAAACTTTTACTGACCCCCTACTAAGTGTGCGCCTGTGCTGGGTCCTGTGGGGTGCAGACACCTCCAGCCTTCAGGGAGCTGACAGTGTGGGGAGAGACACAGGTGGCGAACAGAAAATGACCCTAGAGCCTCACGTGTGGTTCTCTGCAGGTGATGACAGAGGCCGCGGAGGGGCTGGGAGAGAACAAAATGATCGTCCTGGGATTTGGAGGATAAGTGGCCAGGTGTTGAAGGTTGAGTAAAAGTTCAGAGAGTAAAGAAGGGGCAGGGACATTCCAGAGGAGAGCCTGGAAGCCCAGGGGTGCCATGTTGGGGGAGAGTGAGTGGCTGATGGGAATGAGTATGAATGAATGGACCTGGATGGAGAAGCAGAGTTCAGAGAGTTCATATCTGGCACCCAGAGGAAACCCTAAAGGAGTTTTAAAGATTGCTTGTGGGCTGGAGGAAAAAAGAGCGATGTAGTCGAGTATTTGAAAGAAGGAGAAGCAGGGCCAAGCAGTCAGAGGGATGCCGGGTAGGGAGCAGGAGAGGAGCTGAACGTTACCTCCTCTCCGGATTGCTGAAGTCTGGCTCTTAGAGAGGTTGGGAGGGCATTACCAATAGTGCACTTCTGCCTCTAAGGAGATTTATGGCCCTAGTGCTAACTTACTAGCAACTGGAATAAAAAATGGCCAAGCAAACCATTAAAAGACAAACTTAGGCACATTAAAATTTCGACGAGTTTATTTCAGCATTCCGTGATTCACGAACCAGGCAGCACCAGACCACAAGCCATTCAGGGCTCCTCCAGAGGGCAAAAGGGTCGGTTTTTACAAGGTATTCACAGGTGCACATCAAAGAAAATATGCGATTGGTTAAGGTCTAAAGACCTTAGAGGCTAGCTGGCGGTTTGAGATTGGTGAAGATTTAGTTTTATTTTGCTGTTTATATTGAGCGAGTTTGTTTGCTCATGTAGTAATGCAAGGCACTGCAGAGGTCTCAGCCTAATGGCCTTCCAATTAATTATTTTAACACCACTGTACCTTAAAGTTTCTAAAACACATTTCCACTCTGAACCCCATTTGAGCTTCTCAACACCCCTTAGGTATAACCATTATATACCTGCATTGTGCAGACAAAAACAAAAAGATTGTGCCTTTGATTTGTCTGAACACACCTTCTGGAAGCTCTGCACCCAGCTTCCTCCCACGTGTCCACCAGGGCTCCCAACTTCAGGAGGTGCTTGCTGGATACTCAAGGTCACCCTCTCCTGTGTGTGCTCCCGGCTCCTGTGTGTGTCACCAACTCCTGCATGATCTGCCCTGCCTGTCCCTGCTGCCCCCCACTTCCTGATTGATTTGCTTCATTCCTATTGTAGCATGAACACTCCAACCTGTTTTCCAAATCCTTTGTCTTCCTGCGTCAGGGTGTTTCTGTCTACTGTTCCCACTGCCTGGACCGATCGATCATCTACCAGCCAGCTTACTCCCACACAGAGGTCAGATCTTTCACAGCTTAAACATCACTCTATCTAAAGTACTTCTGGCTTTATAATTTAAATCAAATTCAGATATTAGACATCTATTTGTGTGATCTTTGTTTAAGGTCTCTGATCCTCAGAGAACATAGCACAAAGTAACTGATCAAAAAATATTTTAAATAAAAATATGTATTTAGAAAGGTTACAAAGAGGCCAGGTGCAGTGGCTCACATCTGTACTTCCAGCACTTTGGGAGGCTGAGGCAGGCAGATCATTTAAGGTCAGGAGACCAGTCTGGCCAACATGGAGAAACCCCGTCTCTTCTAAAAATACAAAAATTAGCCTGGTGTAGTGGTGCACACCTGTTGTCTCTGCCCAGGAGGCAGAGGTTGCGGTAAGCCAAGATCATGCCACTACACTCCACCCTGGGCAACAGAGTGAGACTCTTGTCTCGAAAAAAAAGAAGAAGAAAAGAAAGGTTACAAAGAATTGAGGTATGGTTAAAACCTAAAAATAAGTTTCTGGCTCTGACCATGTGCCCTTGTGATAACACTGCACTGCCTTTGTGTGGCATTGAGTAAGTAACCCCATCATCTCCGGTCTAAATCTGCCCACCACAGGAAGGCTTTGCATGTGACCTGCCCCCGGTCTGTCTTTTTACCCCCATCTGGCATCTAACAGCCTGTAAAAGGCCGCCCCCTGGCGGTCCTCTACTATGAGCAGCACCAACACTGCAAAAGCTACAAAGTCAAGATCAATAAGCCACACAGAACAGATGATTTCCCACAGTACACAGGCTTTTCTGACAAAAAACTGTCAGCCTGCTGGCCAGAGCTATTAACTCCATCATTTTCTTTAGGCTTCTCTGGTTAGGAAAGCTCATCCCTTCATAAATGGATTCTAGAAGTGAAAGCTGAAAGGAGTGGCAGCAATGGGATCATCAAGGTCAGGAACAGCCAACACTTGGCACTCGTACCACTCCTCCTCTGCTGCACACTGACAGGCATCACTAATAGATCACAGCACTCTTTCAGAACACACCACTGTAAGCAGCCATGAGCAAGATGCCTGGCGGAAACAGATGTCTCACCCAGTTGGAATGTTTGAAAAGGCTTTGAATGAAGGTACTCTTTACACAAGGGCTCCTAACCCTGTGATCAGGGTCAGGAGAACCAACACAGACTGCCCAGTCACCAGAGACCAGAAGCACTGGGGTTGGGGGATCTACCCCTAGAGAAGAAGCAGGTGGGGAATCAGCCTGAAGAGTGGGTTTAAAGCTGGAGCCATGAAGAGGGCCACCTGATAAGACAGACACAGGCATGGTCCTAACTGGGCAACCAATGCAGGGCAGGAGCAGAGAAACACCCCCCCCCCATCTCTGTCTCCTCTGCCCTCTAGCCTCCAGCCCACCTGGAAGCCAGGAGGCAGTAGACAGCTGGTGACATATTTCCCTGAGGCCAGTCAGACACCTCCCCACTCAGGACACAGGGCAGGAAAGAGAAAGTCTGAGCATGGAGTCTCCAGAACACAGCACGAGGAAAAGGTCCAGGTTTGCAGTCGTCTCAGGTTGAGTTCCTTAACTGCAGGGATGTGCAATGACATGGCTTCTTCTCATAATGTTCAGCAAAGCAAGTGGGGGATGCAGGATGGAAGGGAGAGCTGAGCCAGATCCTTGGGTTAGGGGAGGCCTCAGGCGATCTGCTCCCCTTTCCCTTTAGGCAAGGGGGCCGGCCCCATGTGCTCCATTGCCAGCCTGTACTTGGCTGCAGGCTGTTCCCTGGGGAGGGGGCATTCTCTCTCTGGAAAGGATACATCTCAGGAGGAGAGGACATCGGGAGCCCTCTGTTGACAAAAGTTACAGCTGATAGGGATCTGAGCTGAGCATCAATACTATCCATAGCAGAGTCAGGCATCCGTGTGCAAATCCAGTCTCTGCCACTTATTAGCTGAGTGACTACAGGAAAATGTTTAACTTCTTTGAGCTTCAATTGGCCATAACCTTCAGTGTCAGGGTGAGGAGTACGTTAACTAAGGTACGTAGAGCCCCTGGGACAGTGTAGGCCGGAGCCCTTCTTTCCTCCCTAGCCAATGCTTTTTCTTTTTTCTTTTTTTTTTTTTTTTGAGATGGAGTCTCGCTTTGTCGCCCAGGCTGGAGTGCAGTGGCGCGATCTCAGCTCACTGCAAGCTCCACCTCCCGGGTTCCCGCCATTCTCCTGCCTCAGCCTCCTGAGTAGCTGGGACTACAGGCGCCCGCCACTGCGCCCGGCTAGTTTTTTGTATTTTTAGTAGAGACGGGGTTTCACCGTGGTCTCGATCTCCTGACCTTGTGATCCGCCCGCCTCGGCCTCCCAAAGTGCTGGGATTACAGGCGTGAGCCACCGCGCCCGGCTTGCCAATGCTTTTTCATCTCTGATAACTGAAAATGTGGGGTCATAGAGACCTGACTCTTGCAAAGTCAGGGCATGGGGGCAAGAGAAGGAGGGCAGGAAAGAAGGGAGGGTAATGGGTAGCTGTAGGTTGCAGTTTCAGCAGCCAGAAAAGTTCAGTGGTTAGCACCAGGACCCTAGTCCCTTAGGGGAATGGGCTTTTGGAAGCAAAGATTGAACCCTAGCAGGCAGAAGCTGGGAATCTATGGATGAGGTGGAAGCATTATTCCAGAAGAAACAAGACAGGATTATGAGTCCTGAATCATGGGATCAGCACTGATCCTAGGCAGCTTGAACTGATGTTAAGTGTCCCTAGACACCCTCTCTGAGTGATGCTCTTATTGTAGCATTCAGCAAGGTACCTTGAAAATAGAAGGCACTAAATAGATGGCGTTAGTAATCACATAAGGATTAAAACAAGTGGCACTCAAGTGGCTCCAGCTAATTGCTGGGGTACAAGTGCTGCCACAAAGCCTCTATGAGTGCTGTCAACTGAACTGTGTCCCGCCCCCACCCCCCAAATCCATATGTTGAAGCTCTGATATATTAGGGTTAAGGTAATTACAGTTAAAGGAGGTGATAAGGGTGGGACTCTAATTCCACAGGACTACGGCCTTATAAGAGCAGGAAGAGAGAGGACCAAGAGATCTGCCTGTCTCTCTCCGCCATATAGGGACAAGAAGGCAGCCGTTTGCAAGCCAAGAAGAGAACGCACACCAGAACCCAACCATGCTGGCACCCTGGTCTCAGACTTCCAGCCTCCAGAGCTACGAGGAATAAATGTCTGTTGTTGAAGCCTGTCAACATTTGTGCTTATGGGAAACCGATCTCGTTTCCTGAAGTAGAAAGAAACCGAGAATGTCCGATGTTTCTGCATTGCCGAGGCCAGAACTGAAACAGGGTTGGAAGGGAACAGGAGGAAGGTGGGACTGGGAAGGGAGGTCGGTGCTGGAAGTGGAACTGGGAAGGAGAAGTCGGTTTCTTGGGAAGAAGTCGGTTTCCGGGAGAAAGGAAGATCGGTCTCGGAGAAGGACTCTTCGGGCGAAGTCAGACTCTGGAAGGAAAGTGGAACCTTTGCCTCTGGGTAGCAGGGAGGGTGTGGAGGAGGGGACATCTGAGTCGGCCCTGAACGATCCATGGGTTTTGCTATGAGAGATGATGTAGAAAGACCTCCCTGGAGAAAGAAAAATAAATAAATAACCGTGAGTGAAAACAGGAGAGTTTTCACCTATGGCTGTTCTTTTAAGACTAATTCATCGTTCATGCGTTCAGAAGATATTTGAGATTTCCAGGCCCCTGCAGGGGACAGAAGAAACTGAAATAGGAAGTCAGTTTATCAAGAGAATCGTAATTGGGTTCTAACTTCACAGGGAGGAAGACTGGGGTGGGGGTTCACAGGGCATGGGGTGCAGGGACATTACCATTCCTTGGTGAGACAGAGATCACATAAAAACATGCTGTATTCCTTATTATCTCCTGGTCTTGCTTTCACTCTGCACCTCCTAATTCAGAATCTAAAGTTCTCATCCATCGCCATCTTGAATGTATTTAAGAGGTTCCTCCGGAAGATCTCTAGCAGGTGGGGCCTTCAGGGTGAGCTCTCCTCTAGCAAGACAATGGGAGAGAAAAATGGATAAATAAAATATAGAAATACAGGATCCTAAGAATGGAAGACCCTTGCAGGGGACGCCATCGAAGGAGGGGAGGGCCAACAACCCTTTATGATCACCTCACTCATAGCTAACCTGGACAAGGGGCTTGGGAAAGGGCCCTGGATCAGACACATCCGTGTTTCAACTTGAGCGGTCATTTAGTGACTGGGTGAGTGGAGGTCAAGGGGAAAACATACTTGGTGGAAGGAACAAAGAGCGAAGATGTGAGTGGGCAGTACCCCGCACTGGGGGAATGAGGTCAGCAGTGAGAGGGGATGAGGCTGGTGAGGGGTTGGGGGCAGATCAGGGTACGTCAGCATAGAAGTCTGGACTTTACACTGGTTAAAACAAGGAGAAGCCTGAGAAATGATTCAAAGGCCAGAACTGCATTTTTGAAACATCACTTTCCAACACTGGAGACGGCGGGGGGTAAACAGAAGGTGCTCACTTGTGCATGAAGTGCAAGGCTCCTGGTGCCTGCTGAAACAAGGTCAGCTTCCCTGATCTACATTCCTGCCTTCTCCACAACTGAAAGTACAGCTAAGTCCCCATCTCCCCAGATATCTTTCCTTCGTGCTGGCTGCTTTTTCAACTGAATGTGGGAAGTTTGATTCATTTTCTTCAATATCAGCAAACAGAGAGGAGGCAAGACTGAAGGCAAGAATCCAAAGTGGTGCTGTCTACCCTTACAGAACTGGTGGGCTTGGATGCGTGCAAGGTTTTTGCTGAAAATGAGTCTCTGCAGGGCCTCTGCAGTGGCTGAGAGCTCAGAAACAAAGCAATTAGCTGCGGACTTTGACTTAACAAATCCAAGCGGCTCTTGGTTCTAAAACTCTGTTAAGCCTGCTCCCACACCAATATCCCCAGCCCAGTAAATGGCATCTATTCTAGTAGAAAACTTAGGAGACATGCTTCATTCAAATGTAGCCCAAATCCCTGTCTGCTCACTGTCTCCACCCTTGGCTCTAATTCAATCCACCTATCATCCATTCTCTGGCTTCCACACTTGGCCTCAGGATCTTTAAGGACCTTTCAACCCATGGCCTTTAAGGACCTCTAAAATCTTGCCTCTGCTTGTGGGTGCATCTTGTCTTCTGCAACAACTACCTGTCCCTACAATGCCCACATACCCACTCCCCTACACACATGCACGCACACACACACACACACACATGTGCACACACATACAGGCACACATGATGTCACAGCAATACATGATTGATTTCACTTCTCCATGTAAATTACACTTTCTCATTTTTCTGTTCCTTTGCAGTTTCTTTTCCCGCTATCCAGGAAGCCTTAACCTCCACCTATCCCGATAATAACAAAATGTTGTTATTTCTCCTGGTTTGTCCTTGAATGAGGCATGGAGGAAATATTCACTCCCCAAACCTGAATTGAGTAGCTGCAGAGGAATGGAGAGAGGACTAAGACAGGGGCCTGTCCCTTTCAGGAAGTGTTCAAGCTGGTGGATGGGCGGAAAGAGGATGTGGCAAAACACCGGCTCCCACCGACAAATGCCCATAAATTCTCTGAATCCTGCTCAGGTGTTAACCTCTTCTTTGACACCTTCTCTGACAACTGAGCCCCTCTGGAGTTACGTAGCACACACATGACCTCCATGGGTCCATGTTTACCTAGACAGCAAGATTGTGAGCTCCTTGAGGTCAGGAGACTCAGAGGCTTCTCCACATATCCCAGGGCCCAGAACCTAGGAGGAGATCATCAAATATTTATTGGATTGAGATAAACTAGTCAGGGCTTCCACATCAGTCACAGCCTAAGCACTCTCACAACAGAATCAATCCCAACCCCCAGGAAAGGGGAGATGAATGGCGAAGGGACTTTTCCAAATCCCACCGCAAGTTAATAGCCGACTCTCGCTGAGAACCCAGTAATGAACTCCCAGCCTAGGGCTTGTTTCTAGAATTTCAGGCTTGCTGGAGACCTGGAGATGTTGGACATGGACTTAAAGGCCAGCAGGACTGACTAGGCACAAGAATGTGAATGTCGATAATGGAAAATCACATATCAGTTAAGTCACTATTAGTGATTGAAATTGTGTGAGGAGTAGAGACCACCCCGCCCAGGAGGCCTTAGAGAAAGCCCGGCACTGTTGAGTGCTGTGAGGCTCCCATTTTCTCTCTGTATTTATTTGCCTCTTCTCCTGGAAAGAGAGATGATTAGAAATGCCTTGTTTTCTTTTGTCACCAGTCCTTAAAGGCTTGGTGTGTTTGGGATGTGAGTATGCAGTGTGCATCTGGAGGGTCACCTCCACATTTTTGTACCCCTCAAATCCCTGCACAGTTAATTAAAAGTAATGGCATTCTCTCTGCCGCAACATAGCATGATCCCATCTCCACAATCTGTCATCCTAATTAGCAAGGAGAGAAGGGATTGGTCTACTTTCAATTTGTGTGTTCTAAAGCTAGAGAGAAATTCATAGGAAATGGGCCTGGCTGAATCCAGCATGAATGTCTGCTTAGAAAATTGTGAATTTTGAAATATGATCTTGGGGTCGTTTACTTCCAGGTACCCTGTATTATTTCAGCTGATAAATAACAATAAAATCACAGTGTTAACTATGACAATAATACTAAGAGAAGTTACTGCTTTTAGTGCCTATCAAGGGTTTTGTATTTTTAAATTGTGCTCCAAGAGCACTAGTCCTTCGAGATGCTCCTTGGTAAATGGTTGTAATGCCCAGGTCCACAGGGCATGTGTGACTCACTATAGGCTCCTTTTGTATGCTTATAATATCCAGTAGACTGTGAGAAGCACTGAGAAATCACGCCATTTTAAAAAGTTATTTAAGTTTAAACCTATTCAAAAGTGGAAATCATTTGTGGAATAACTTTTGTTCAATGCAATATTTTTAATTCTAAAAACTGAGTAGGTAGCTTCCATATCACAGATAAGAAAAATGAGATCTACAGCGATTGTTCTGAGGTCTACGAGCAAATCCCTAAAAACTGAATCCACATTCCAAAGTCTGTGCTCCCCAGTCTCCACAGGCCCCCGACAGTAGCATGGCAGGGTCTGCACCTGCACAGATAGGTCAAGTTCATGCCTCACGCTTGCTATGTGGAGGCTGCTTTCCAGGCCCACACACCCAGAAACACTAGGTGGGGAAGGGAAGAGGGACAGAAAAGAAAGTAAGCACTTACTGAGCATCCCTGGGCACCAGACGCTGTGCTTGACTCGGAAAACACAGAGATGCAAATATCCTAGTCCTTACTCTTAGAAGTCTCACCACCTGGTAGGAGAAAGACGTGAATGACCAGCTTGTCACAAAAGCACAGGCTTTGGATCCAGACAGTCCCGAATCTTGTTAAATGCCTTTATGTGCTGGTTGGTGTTCTGAGCACACCATTCCCTCTCTGTGCCACTTTGGGCAAGTTACTTAGCATCTCTTGTTCTCTTTCTATATAATGAGCATCACCCGCTATGTAGGGTTTCCATAGGAACTAGCAAGTCTCAGTGTTCTAATGCAGTACTGGTGCTAAGCAGTTTCCTTTAACATCTACAACCGTCTAATAGGGAATTTAGTGAGTTCAGTGGAGAAATCAACTCTGAAAGAGTTATAGAAAGGCATCAGGGAGGAGGTCATATTAAGCCCAAGTTCTGAAAGCTAAGTTCAACAGTGTAGACAGTGAGAGGAAGGAACACTCAAACTGGGTCCAAGCAAAAATAGCATCACTCCGACAAGCTCTGTCTCTCAGCCCCATCTCCTATGCTGGTGTCAGCCAGGCAGGCTTTTCCCAGACCACAGTGAGATGGCACACGAAGCCTCTGCTTACACATGCTGTCTACTCAACAACCCCAGCAGAGAGAAAACGCCCTTTTAGGACCAGTTCCAACAAGTGTCACCAGCTGTGTACCTTCATTTGCCCCCCAAATAACTGCTTTCCCACCCAGGAACCTTAAAACTTTTTTCGAGATTCATGGAAATTGACCACCCTGTTTCCTTCCTTCTTTGATATCCCCGAATCCTTGAATCACTGTGCCTGGTATAGTACTTGGCTAAATAGTCCCTTAATAAATCCTGGGTGAAAAGACAAAGAAATGAATGACACATTCTTCTGGAGTACTACCTGAGTTTATTTTCTTAAAGAGTAGTAAGATTCCAGTGGTGTGGAGCACATCAGGCAGGTGGAGTGGGTTACTTTGCTGAAAAACATCTGAAAATCAGTTTATTCTTTTGGACTTTGGGACAATTTAAAAATTACTATCAATTCTTGTGCAAAGAATAAGACTTGAAAAAAGCGTGGAGTGGCCATGAATGAGTGTGTAGTTCTGCTCATCTGGAAATAAGGAATTTGGAATAAAGATGGAAGGCTTTGCCTCTTCCCTCATTGGCCTTTCCAGAAGTCCCTCCAGACTTTTTCTTTCTGGTGTAGGAAATCCTTAAGGCAATGACTTGACCGGTTGGTTGAGGCTGTTCTTCCTACCTGGGATGACAAGCTGGATTCTTGGCTTTAACACTTTGTGTTTGCCTCCTTTGCATCCAAATTGCCCTTTGACCTGACGCTGGTCACTAGTCCTGGTTCATTATATTTGACCTAGCACAGGTGCCCCATTTATCTAGCATAATTGTTCATTAGCACTCTAAATATAACTGTTGGTGATTTTGAGCATTTCTCCAGATGTTGCCTTAAATGTCGTTTTAAAAATAATCAGCCCCAATGAGATGAATCAACCCCAATCCAAGCTTCCGTTTGATATCTGAGAAGGCTATTGGGACGGCCAAGAACTTACAAAATAGATAGTAATTTACACAATGAACAATAATTTGACAAATTATATACAATAGTGTCCCCAAAGCTTGGAAGAGTCAATACAGTTTGAGAAGTTTCTCAAAGAATTGACCCACTCTGCCAAACTGATTTGGCCTAAATCATTGGGGTTTCTTTTTGCTCCTTAATGAAAAGAAAATTCACATAAGAACTATAGAGTGTTTTATTCCTTTATTTGTTACTTCATCTCACATTTATCAAGTGTCTATTTAAAGTCAGGTATAGCACTAGGCATAGGAGACTCAAAGATTCTGGACGGTCGATGAACAAAAGGAAGTAGAAAGCTGGACCCCGTGGTTCCCTACGGTGATTCCCTCCAGTCATTCTTTGGAAGACTAGGAGGAAGGTGTGCAGCTGGTGATGGTGTTAGAACTGCTCCTGGAAAGGCACTGTCATTCTCCTGAGGTTGCTGAGCAGATGGGATGTGAAAGCTGAAGTTTCCTGTTGGCCATCTTGCCATTATAAGGGAAGAGTCTGCCTGAGTAGAACCGATGCAGAGAAAACAGAACCGAGAGACAGAGGTCTTGTCCTGAAGCAGCATCCCCTGGATGTTCCAATTATGTGTATTACTGCATGGGACGCCTCTTGTGTTCCATTTCAAAGCCCTTGGCCTCACATGTTGTTCCACTTGAAGCTATGGCACAGGTTTCCACTGTCTTCATTGCCACATGGCCTGGCAGCACCCCAGGCCCCACATGGGGTATATGTCACCCCTCTGGCTTCTGGCCCCAGGGCTTCACCAATTCAGTGAATGGGGTAAGGACAGTCAATGCTTCCTATTCATACTTTCAGAATCCAGGACTCTGGAGGAGCCGACATAACTCTGGGGGACTCCGTGACAAGTGGAGCATGGAAACCAATGAATCAGTGCTTCCGAGGCTCATTCCTCAGGCAGACGGGCCTGAGATGCCCCTCGCAGCATGCTTGACAGGTAGAGGATGTAGTCAACCTTCCTGGGATCTTCTATTAACCCTTCCCCCTTTCCTGCTGTCCCTCACTCATGCACAATGCGATCAAAATCCCAAATAAAACATTTGCACATCATCTTTTGTTTCTGATTCTATTTTTTATGGAAATCAGGCTAATCCTCACTTAGAAAGGAGTGGATTTCAACACAAACTCTCAGGATAGGATTTCTGACCTGGGCATCTCACCACCCAGATGGAAACAGGACCCCATTGCTGGTGGTAAGTGGGTGGCTGGTAACCCACCAGCATACAGTACAATGACAGTTGCAAAGGTATTCGTGTATGGGTTATTGGGATGAGGTGTGGAATCAGGGAGAAGCAAAGGAGCATGTAACAGCTAGGACATTTGAATGATAGGAAAACAGTGGTGACTATAAAGTTTGTCAAGTGAACTCACTTTTGTTAACTGCTTTGGAAGCCTAGTAAAGAAAATGACAGACTTGGGTCAACCAAACATGAGTTCAAGACTCCAGGCTACAACTTAAGATGATTCTTATTTCAGGAGATGCAAGCCACAGTGTACTAAAAGGCAAGCCGAGGGACCAGTGGTAAGAATAACAGTAGATATAAAGGTCCTTGAATGCACAGTCTCTACATGTCTCCCATGTCAACGTTAGGACTCATATAAGAAGATAAACTGAGGCAAGAAATGGGACAGTTCAAGAATTTGCATATGAAACTTGAACCCCAGATTTTCCTGAATCCTCTAAGCCTGCAGAAGAAGCTCTTTCCACTTGCTACAGAAGAGAAGCTCCCCCTAGCACGGGCCCTAAAAAAGATTTCAATTGAGCCAGGTGCAGTGGAGTATGCCTGTAATCTAAGTGCTTTCGGAGGATGAGATGGGAGGATTGCTTGAGTTCAAGAGTTCAAGACTAGCCTGGGCAACATAGAGACCCTATCTTTACAGAAATTTTAAAAATTAGCCAGGTGTGGTGATGCATGTCTGTAGTCTGAGATACTTGGGAGGCTGAGGCAGGAGGATCACTTGAGCCCAAGAGATTGAAGCTGCAGTGAGCTATGATCATGTCACTCCACTCCAGCCTGGACAACAGAGTGAGACCCTGTCTCTTAAAAAAAAAAAAAAAAATCAACTGAGGCATGTATCTTACAAGGTATCTTTTTTCAGAGACTTTTTTCCCTATCAAGCCCTGCACCCATATGTCCTCATTGCCTCCAGGAAAATAACTGAAGTTATATTTTAGGATGGGCTGTATAGGGAATTAAAGCCTCTACCCTAGGAGGAAATAGCTTATATCCAGAAGTATTAATAGTTGCAGGATTAATTTAAAATGTGGCAGTGGAAATGAGGATCAGGAAGGTTGAGTGGAGCTATGTGAGATTAGATATTGAGAGTGTTGAAGTAGGATATAAGAATCATACTTTAAGGCCATTGTAGAGCTGTGGACAAAATTAAATCTACAAATTCTAAACTCTAGAGGAATGAACCCATGAGCAAGAGACAGAGGATAGTTTTACATTTGGGGTCAGCCTCTGAGATTTGGGGTAGTATGGACAGAGATAGGACCTGCCAGAGAAGGACATTTTTTTTTGTTCAAGAAAGAAAACAAACTTTGCCAAATTTTGACAAACTTGGGGACTGGCATGTCCGATTTGGATCTGGAAGATGCCTGAACACAAATATAATTCTTCAAATAATTATCTTACATAGGCATTTTGCTGAATAAGGAACTGTGTTAAAAAGCAGAAAGAGAGCTTGCCAGCTCAGAGACTCTTGCACTTGTCATCTCATAGTCTCACAGTTTGAAGTCTATTGACCTTGATGCCTTAGTCTTACGATCTTTTAGTCTTATGATCCCATGGTGGAGGCCCCATGTTCCTTAGTCTGTAATTTCACAGTCTCATGGTATCCTATTCCTGAGATCTCTTAAGTCTGGCAGCCGATAGTCTCAAAATCCCAAAGACCCATGATTAGAAATCTTATAGTCTCAATATCTTGAATTCTCATGGCCACAGGATCTTTGAGATTTAAATATCTAGGTGTCTCGCAGCCTAGCAGTTTTGCGGTAGAGCAAATATGAGCCCTCTCAATTCCAAGGATTTTCAGTCCTACAATGTTTGAATCCAAAGACTTACCAGAGAAAGAGGCCTGAACTCACTTTAAAATTGTTTTAAGCCAGTAGTAAACTACACTTAATCAAAGACCAATCAAATTCTACCCAATTAAACTTCTAAGGAAATAAAAAATACCAGTTCCTTGGTGGTACAGGAATTGGTTGGGGTAAAAAAATAACAAATAAACTCCTTATATTTCTTGTGCTTGAAGTCACACCCTTTCTGGAGGAAATAAAGACAAAACCATGACCTAAAACTGCTAACCTTCCATTTACATCAAAATGATCAGTTCTTCCCCCATATAATCTGCCCCAGCTGTTATTGTTCTTTTAGATACAATGTAAGATAATCAAAAATTACAAAATTATAAAACAAGCATAGAATTACTAAGAGAAAAATCGAGTCAATGGAAACATACCTAAAAATGATCGACACATTGGGATTAGCTTACATAATTTTAAAATAAGTATAATTGATATGTTAATAAATCTATATAGATATATACAGATACACACGCATACATACACATATATATTCATACATATATTTTTATATAGTACAAAAAACGTGGATAATTTCACAAGAGACTTTAACTGTAAAAAAGAACAAAATTTAAAACCTAGAACTAAAAATACATCTGAACCCAAAGTTGTAATGATATGAACAGCACTTTGGAAATAATAAAAGAAAGGATCAATGGACTTGAGATGAATGAAAATCATCCAAACTGGGCCACGCCTGTAATCCCAACGCATTGGGAGGCTGAGTGGGGTGGATCAACTGAGGTCAGGAGTTCGAGACCAGTCTGACCAACATGGTGAAACCCCATCTCTACTAAAAACACAAAAATTAGCTTGGTGTGGTGGCACATGTCAATAATCCAAGCTACTTGGGAGGTGGAGACAGGAGAATCACTTGAACCCAGGAGGTGCAGGTTGCAGTGAGTCATGATCGCACCACTGCACTCCAGCCTGGGTGACAGAGCGAGGCCTCGTCTCAAAAAGAAAAAAAAAATCATCCAAACTGAAGCTCAAGAAGAAAAAAACTCACTGAAAAAAGAATTAAAGACACTTAATGACTTGTAAAACAACATCAAGTACACTAATCTAGGTGTAATTGAAATTACAGAAGAGGAGAGGAAGAGTAGGGCAAGAAAAATATTTGAAGAACTATTGACTGAGTTTTATCCAAATGTGGTAAAACAAATAGCATCCCACTGTCCAGAAAGATCAGTGAATCCCCAGTAGTATGTATACAAGACAATAACAACTACAGAAAACCTAGTAAAACTCCTAAAAATCAAAGATAAAAGAAAAAAGTGTTCGAAGTACATGTATAAAAAAGAAACAGATATAATATACAGGGAAAATATAAACTAGACAGTTCTTATCAGAAACAATGAAAGTCAGAAGATAATGGACACAATCTATAAAGAGCTAAATGAAAATTTATTAATTTAGAATTTATATCCAGCAATACTCTTTAAAAATAAATGAAGAAGTAATGAAGACATTCTCATATAAAATAAATAAATTTACTGACAGCAGATCCAACTATAAGAAATGATTTAAAACGTCTTCAAGGTGAAGGAAAACAAGACCAAACGGAAATCTGGGTCTAAAAACTAGAAGACACTGGAAAGATTAAGTGTACAATAAATATTTCAAAAATGTGTTAATTTTTAAAAACAGGATTGATCACTTAAAGCAAAAATTATAACAAGGCATTGAGGGTATGTATGTGTAAGTAAAATATCTGACCACGGTAGCACCAGGTATAAGAGAATAGAAATAGATTTATACTTGTGTGAGAACCTCACATTATACCTGAAGTTGTATCATATGAATTCAAGGTGAATTATATAAGCATGCATATTGTAATCCCTAGAGCAAGATTTTTTTAAAGTGCAAACAGACATAGCTTAAAGTGAAAGAAAGAAGAGAGAAAGAGATGTTTAAAATAATGAATTGATCCCAAAAAAGGCAGGGGAAAATGAAAGAAATAGAATAGAAACAAGCAGAAAATACTTAAAATAATTGTAGAGATATTAATAAATCCAAGTATACCATTAATAACATTAAATGCAAACATATTAGGCACTCTTATTAAAAGGAAAGTGTTTTCAGTTTGGATAGAAAAGCATGACCCGCTACATGCTGTTTACAAGAGATGTACTTAAAAATAACTATTCAAATTCGATGAAATTAAAAGGACAGATAAAGGTAAAAAGGATCAATTAATGATGATTAATGGCCAATTTCTCAAGGGGATGTTATCATCTTAAATGTATATTCACATAGCACCAGAGCTACAAAATATAGGAAGCAAAATTTGACAGAACGAAAGAGAGGAAAAGACAAATGTGCAATCATAGTATGAGATGTTAACACCACCCTCTCAGTAATTGGCATAAAATAGGCGCAAATTGGTGAGAAGAAGCTTCTGCTATCAGCATTTTGAAAGTAGAAAACTACACATAATATGTAAAGTCGGTTTTCAGACTTTGGACAACAGTGATCACTTAGGGGAAACAAATGAGGTGGGCCCTGTGATCACCCAGACTTTCTGCCTAAAGGCACAAGTTCGAGGGTGGAGATCTCAGGCAGAACACAGTGGGCTCTGAGTCGAGGAGACAGAGATCCCAACTGGAGAAGCCTGAAGCGGCTGGTATTTGGGGGATAGAGTGGAAAGGATGGAGCTACATAGAGAAAAAAATTCTCCAAACCTTCATAGATGTCGCCTTGAATTGGTTGCTGAATATTAACTGTTTGCTATGACAGACATTTAAAAAAACCTCACAGACAGGTAGCAGTCACTGAGTTAACGATGGCATCGGAGGCTTCCAGGTACTGCTAGCTCTCAGTTTTCTTCTCGGTAAAATGGGTAGAGGCCTGAGTTTCCAAGGGATTCAGATGATTCTGAAAAATTCCAAGCCCTGGCCTCATAGAAAAAGTACTTGTGAGTCCTCGGGATGATAGCACGAATCCACAAGGCAGAAGGGTTTCATGCCAGGTGTCCCAGGAACCCTTGGAGTTTTGCCAGAGCTGCCTGGCCACTTCTTCCTGTTTAAGGAGAAGGAAACATTTTCTGCTGATTTGCAGCCAGCAATAGGCCAGGCCACCTGCTTACTTTCAGGAAAGAACAGAGGGGAAATTTTAGGGAGGGCCTCAGGTGACAGCCGGGCCCAGGGAGGGAAATCATGCCTCATCCATGGGGAGCTGCAGCTTATTGTTCAGGCTCCGATGATCTCTATGAGCACAGGCAAGGCCATGTGCCACCATATGAGTCAGGGCTGTCACTTTAATGGAAGTAGTGAAGTTAATACTTTATTGACTGATTAATTCATTCACTTTCCTCCCTTTTACTTTTGTGTCCATTTAACATTTCCTTTTTCTTTACACAATGAGGGTGACAGTGCCTAGCTCAATGGGTCCCTTGTGATGATCCTTGCCAGGGTACACAGTGGCCTGCCCCACGTTCTGGCCCAGAAAGCATGTAGTAGACTTGGCATTATTGGAGGTCTTTTCTGTAAGTGGTCTCATGGTGAGTCTCTGTCTTTCTCTCCAGCTATCAGTCACCAAACTGAGTTTTCCTTAGACTCTATCCTTTTTGCTGGAGAAACTTATCAGGAAAATCATTCTAGATTGCCCCATCTGGGGCGACCAATAGCCCAGTTTTCCCAGGACAGAGTCCATCTCAGGCTGTGAGACTTTCTGTACTAACACAGGAGCAGTGTCAGGCAAATTGGGACAAGTTGGTCCCCTATCCCATCATCAAATGGACCGGGAAAGAACTAGTAACAGAAACCAAGAATCTGTTTGAACTCTTGTCTCTGTGTGAGAATACAACTCATTTTTCTTGATTTACACAAGTGTAGATCTCTCCACCCCCGTCAAGCTGAACCTGAGAGGCAGGAAGGGGTAGGGTTAAGGCCCTGACTTTGGAGTTCTGTCCTGGTTTGATCACCTGTAATCCATGAGCTCTTGGACAAATTACTAAATTTTTCTCTCTTCCTTACTTCCTCATCTAGATTTAGTTTACTAATATCTTATTTAGTATTTTTGCATCTATATTCATGAGGAATTTGATCTGAATTTTTCCTTCCTATAGTGTCCTTATCTGGTTGGGTATCAAGATGACACATGTCTCAAAAATGTGCTAGGGGAATAAGTGCTAACCTGTGGAAACATCTGTATAACTTTGGAATTATATATTCCTCAGTGTTTGGTAGATTCCGGGCTGTGGAGACGTTTGAGTCCTATATTTCTAGGAAATGTTTCATTGTGTTTATTTTTAAATTTATTAACATACTGCATTCTTATTATACTATTATTAATATCTTAGCATTTGTACATTGATCAGTCTTATCAGATGTCCAAATTATTAGTATTTCAAAGAAACAAAGATTGTCTTCTATTTATTTCCTACATCATTATTTTTCAGTCTCATATTTAGATTTTTCTTATGTATAGGGCAAGGGAAGAGTTACTTTCTTATCCTTTTTTTAGACTTCTTGATGCTTTAACTCACCAACAGTAAAGCTTTCCTTTTTCCCAACGTAAAATACCATCATTCATATGTAAAACTTTCATTATTAGCAATTTATAAAATATTGACAATTTACTATTGCCATTTCATCTTTAAACCATGAGTTATTTAGAACATGATTTAATTTCAGATTCTTCTGGGGATGTGAAGTTATCAGCTGTCTGCCCCTTCAGGTCTATGCGCCATCCTTCCTTCACCCTGTTCTCTGCCCAGGAAACTGAGAGATGAGAGCTATGTCAACTGGCTCTGTGACCCGCTGGCTGCTAGTTGAAAGGAGGTAAGAGGGTGGAAGGAGAGTGAAGTCAGGTGTCTATTTGCTGGACTCCCTTTTCTTTCCTTTATTTCATTCAGAGCACAGGCCACACCCTGAAATCATGCTGTTTACCTTAACTTAACTACTCTTGTGTTTTCTGTCCCCACATTAAAAAGGTAAATTCCACTGCAGCAAAACCTCCAGCTTCCACCCCAGGGCCTGGCTCCTGAAGGTAAGAGGGGAAAGAAACTTTATAGATCACAGAGACCAACTCCTTCCTGGTACGTCTAAGGAAACTGAAGTTAAGGGACAAGGAGACTTGCCAAAGATCAAATGTCTCGTTAGAGGCAGGGCCACCTACACCCTGACCCTAGATTTCTTCTATAGCATGAGACCCCCCAAAATAAGGTGAGAAGAAGAAAGAGGGGGAGCCCCTGCCTGGACACAGTGTGAAGGAACTGGCTGCATTGTAATTCTCTGAGCAAAGGAGGGGAAGTACCCACAAACCTGAATCACTGATTGCTTTTCCGCTCCCAAGTTTCACAAGCAGCCTCTGATCTCTGTGCCTCATATGTCAAGCCTCCTCAGACACTCAGTTAATTAAATGAGGCCACAACAGCCAAATGGCCTAGGAAGGTGTCTGTTTCCACTGCCCGACCTCTAACTTCTTTATGGTGGAGAATAGAATAAACAAAGTTTCCCAAGAAGCTGAGAAAAACCTCTCTTCCTGAGTTCCTGTCACATAAGAAATGACTGCTGTGAACAGAAGTCCAAGTCCTGATCTTGGAGCAGCCGGGGCCCAAAGCTGGGATGCCGTTTTCATTTTATCTCCCTCTTCCACTAATCCTGCAGGGCCCAGAACCAAAGCACAAGATGAAATACATCAATACTTTGGAATAAACCACTGTGGGCCATAGGAGGGAGGAGACCCATCAAAATTATTGAAAAGTTTAATTGAAGGTGCCTTTAAAAATACTGATGATTTTCCAGGGAGACCTTTTCTTCTAAGCAGATTTTTAAAAATGCATAATTTGTTTAAAAGTGCTTATTTACACCATGGAACACAATACAGCCATAAAAAAGAATGAGTTCATGTCCTTTGCGGGGACATGGATGAAGCTGGAAACCATCATTCTCAGCAAACTAACACAGGAAGAGAAACCCAAATGCTGCATGTTCTCACTCGTAAGTGGAGTTGAACAATGAGAACACATGGACACAGGGAGGGGAACATCACACACCAGGGACAGTCGGGGGTGGGGGGCAAAGAGAGGGAGAGCATCAGGACACATACCTAATGCATGTGGGGCTTAAAACCTAGATGACAGGTTGATAGGTGCAGCAAACCACCATGGCACACGTATACCTATGTAACAAACCTGCACATTCTGCACATGTATCCCAGAACTTAAACTAAAATATTTTAAAATATGGTTATTTATAAAAGACCTGAAGCACTTAACCTTGGATCAGAGGTATGTTCAAAACTATTTCCAGACTCCATGAACTTGACTATCAGAGATATGTTCAAATCTTTATTTCCATACGCCATGAACTTGACTATCAGAGGTATGTTCAATCTTCATTTCCATACACCATGAACTTGACTCTAACCTGGGCATTTCCGGCCAGGTGGGCACACTTCTGCCTGCTTTGCATCCCTAATTCTCAAAAGTGAAGCTTCAAGGTAAGTTCCAATCCTGGGAAGCACCTTACGGTTTACAAAACCCTCTCGTGAGTTTATGTCCCATCATCTCCTTACATGAGTATAAGAACTGAGGCTCATGGAGGTTGAATCAACCTGCAAAAGTCTGTCCAGCTACTGACTGACAGCTGCAGAATCTGAACCTCCCCTGTCCTGTATGTTACCCTGGGGCACCTCATGCTGTGTTCGTCATTAGCTAAGTGTGTGTTTGTCTCCCCAGGTGACTGTGAGTTTCTTGAAATAATGTCTCATTCACTTCCCTATTGGCCACATCTATCTTGCTGGATGGCACATAACAGGACTCTCTTGGTCCTATGTTTAAAACACCTACATTCTGGTTTGAATGAATGAATGGAAATGCCTCTCAACAGGAAAGCCTGAAAAATAGTGACTTTATCTTGGCTTTGCTTCGTGACTTGGGACACCTTACTTCCTCTTTCTGCTCCTTATGTTCCTACTGGAATGTGAGTTCTTTAAATCCCATCATTTCTCATTCTCCTCTTCAGGCCAAAGGACTTTGTGTGATGCCACATAGCAAATTCGAAAGTGAGATCTCTTCCCCCACCCTTAAAACCAAATCAAAGACATACTGAGAGAAAGAAGAGAGAGAGATTTTTGTCATGAGTGACTAGATAGCAGGACTGGTTACATAGTGGCGGGCGGGGGGTAGTGCAAAATTGTTAAAACTTTTTAAAGAATTTCAAACTGGCAATGGCAGAACCTTAATCCAGTGCAGGCCCTTTTAGGCATGGGGTCCTTTGCAACTGCACAGTTTATATGCTTTGAAGCTGGTCCTGCAAGCAGCAATTATGACTTAAACATGCAGCTCTTTCTATGACCACTGATGGAAGCATTTCCCCTTTAGGAGCCAAACCCTCTAAATGCACAGAGCCCAGGGTGGTGGGAATGGGAGTGTTGGAAAGCAGAGCCAGCCATCTTCCCCCATTGGTTCCCAGACCCTCAGCCTCCCCATTGGGTCACAGAACCGTATAATGGTACTTGATTTCAGGCAATAGTTTTCAACCATAAAGGGATATCTAGGGGAGGTGGTGCTTCTACTCGTATAAAGTGTGTGGAGGCCAGGGATGCTGTTAAACATTCTACAATGCACAGAGCAGCTCCTCATGACAAAGAATTATCTGGCCCTAAATGTGAATAGTCCCAAAAGTAACAAACCTTGATTAAGGGTATATACTGAACTTGAAACTTGACTGTTACGGCAGGCTCTTCCATCTTCATTGACCGAACGTTCACCATATGGAATGCATTTATCTTACCGATGTCTAAAACACACTTGCTGCTTCTTGCTCAACCAGTCTGATTGGTCTGATGTCATCAATATATAGTCAAGAAGGTCACATTCTCTGGGATTTCCGAATGATCTAGATCCCTTCAGACTGTATGATGGAAGGAGATGTAAGATTCACATGGCTTTGGGTGAGAATGCAAATGCATATTGCTATCTGTCCTACACGAATGCAGACTGCCATGAGCTCACTTTCTCATTAGGATTTTTTTCTAAAAGACCAAGTTCACCATAGCAAAGGCCTCCTCAAGGATACATACGAAACTCAAGCAGGTTTTTAGTGCAGTGGCGAAGGGAATGGAATGTGAGTTATGAATAAATGGAGATGGATGAATGAACAATCTATACATGCATACATCCAGGCAGGAAAATCAGGGAAGAGTTCTTGTAGAAGCCAGTGATGGAGATAATGATGGTAGTCTGTGAATTCAGGAATATGATCATCATGTCCCTCTGAAAACATAGGGAAAGATCTCACTTTTGATTTTGCTATGCTGCATCAGACAAAGACCTTTAGCTTGAAGAGGAAAATGAGAAATCATGGGATTTAAAGAACTCATTTCAGATAGAAAAACAAAGACCAGAAAAAAGGTGTCCCAAGTCATGAAGCAGACCCCCACCCACTCCTGCACACTCAAGGAAAGGTAAGACACAGAGAGCAGGTCTAGGGAAAGGGTAGTAATTGGTTGGTTCCACATCTGGCACACCCAGGTGCAGGTGCTCAATAGGCAGAACTAGAGATGGTGAGACAGCTGGAGGTAGAATCCAGCTCCCGTGGAGAACCGAAGCCTTGAGGACAGGTGAGATCCTCAGGACAGCTGCAGAGAATGACTGAGTGCAGTGGGCTCAAGATAGAGCCGTGGGGAACCCTGATGCTTAAAGGAACAAAGGGGATGATGAACCCATCCAAGAAACTGAGAAGAAATGTTCAAAAATTATGATAATCATCAGAAGAAGGCGGAATGAAGGAAGCTAGGGTAGAAGAGAATTTTCAAAGGCCTGAGTGAATGGCCATTTCAAAGGCAGCAAGAGATGCTGGATAATAAAGGCTGAAAACTTTTTAAAAAGATGGACTATAATTTTTGCTTTTATCATCAGATGAAGCACTGAATTGAGGTGAATGGGTTTGGGGGAGTGTGGAACAGGAAAGCAGCTCAGAAAGCAAACCGGTAATCCCTCTAACATCGTCCCTGCTCTACAGTGGACCTTGTCTATTGCCACAAGTGAACATCTGGCCTCCAGTGTCATCCTAGATGGAATAGAGATACAATTGTGTGATGTGCAAGGTTTTATGATGCTCAAGTGAGAGAGAAAACGTAAAAGTACTTTTTAGACGATTTGTTGGTTCTTTTAACACATTAGCTAAAGCTAACAAGAAAGATTTGGATTTTGAACCATTGCACACCTTCCTGATAAAGATCTCAAACTTTTTATGGAAGCTTGCTTTCCTCATTTCCAGTATGGATATCGTAAAATGCAAGCCTATGACGTTGTCCAAGTCCAGGATAGGGGCCTTTGAAATGTACGAAAATGCTGATGAGATCATTTTTGAGAACTATTGCAAGTCACTGCTTTTGATTGAACTCTACCCTGAGCAGCAGGGACCCTAAATTTTCTTAGCCCATCCTCTCTCTCTATCGAGGACCTGCCACCCTCCAAAGATAAGACACAGTCTCACTCATTACTGTACCTTTCCCAGTGACCAGCACAGTGTCCAGCAACAAGAAAGAGCACCCCAAAACATGCGATGAATGGCTGGATACTAGGAGGAGGAAGAAAATGTGTGCTAGAAAAAAAAATGAATAAAAAATAAGCAAAGGAGAGGTGCCTTTGGCCTGAAGGAACTGGGAAAGCTTCCTGGTAAAGAAAGCAATTGACCAAAACTTTGAAAGAAGGAAGGACTGGTCAGGGAGACAATAGAGAGAATATTCCAAGTCTAGAGGAAAATGTGAACAAAAGCACAGAATAAAGAAAATGCAGGAACATTGGCAGCTACATCCATGTTTTTTCCAACAGATCTTGAAAGTGCCATGCATTGAGTGCTTGCTATATGCCAGGCACTTGCAAGACTGTTTTCCTCCTCTTTGAAGGGGAAAGAAAGAACATGAGCACTGGAGACAGCCATGGGGAAGGGATGAGGTAGGCAAGGGTCAGACCCATATGTGTTCTAACCCCAGCTGCACCACCACAGGAGTGTGACTTTCCAGCAACCTAACGAATTTCTTATAATCCTCTTGCTCCTCATCTGCCAGGGCAGGCAACGGTGCTTACTCAGGGGTGTAATGATTAAATGATATAATGAATCATACACACGCCCAGCATTGAACATCATTAGTGCTCAACCAACATTAGCCCCTGTCCCCTCCACCAGAGCCCAGTGATCCTAGACAGCTTTCAGGCATCTTGAGTTCTCAAGGGCTTCTTTTGGTTCTCTCTGTACAGTAAGGACTGTGGGGATGCAAGATGCCACTTCTGTGCCAAGAATGTGAGGAGCACTATTTTCCTCCCAAGTCAGGTCTTTATGGTAACCTTAAAATGGTGCAAAATTCCAGCATCTCAACTCCCTTTCCCTGCCGTTATTTTTATCTCTTCTCACTCTGTCATGTTCATAGGATGCTGCCTCTTGCTGTGGCGACAGACACGAGGCTGGGTTGGGAGCAATCAGAGACAGATGGCAAAGACCTGCTGGAAGAATCCCGGAACATAGGAGCTGGAATCCACGTCCCCTCCCTCCACTGCTTCCCACAGCCTCCTGCAAAGCCCTGCAAGTGAAGTGCGGGGGGAGGTCACAACCTCCCCTGCATCCGGGTTGGGGAACCTAAGAGGACCACCCAGAAAAGTAAATTATTTTTAAGCATAGTATGCTGTTATTTGAAAAATGCATACATATTTGATATTTCACTCAAAATATGTCAACCTTCATTTGGCATATCCAGGTAATATTTTTAAATCCCTTAATTTTTTTCCACCAAAATCTACACATAAAATTGATGCTCTGGCCGGGCACGGTGGCTCACACCTGTAATCCCAGCACTTTGGGAGACTGAGGTGGGTGGATCACAAGGTCAGGAGATCGAGACCATCCTGGCTAACATGGTGAAACACCATCTCTACTAAAAAAAATACAAAAAATTAGTTGGGCGTGGTGGTGGGCACCTGTAGCCCCAGCTACTTGGGAGGCTGAGGCAGGAGAATGGCATGAACCCGGGAGGCGGAGCTTGCAGTGAGCAGAGACCATGCACCACTGCACTCCAGCCTGGGCGATAGAGCGAGATTCCATCTCAAAAAAAAAAATTGATGCTCCACATATAAATCCACACTGGATATTTGTTTTGTTAGAGTCATGAGCTGCTGAACACATTACCCTATTTCCCAGTAAAATGTGGACTTCAGGATGAGAAACCTGAGTAGATCCCAACTTCAAAAGACGGAACTAAAGCCCAGAGGTTGCAAATCCATCCTTTCTCTTCTTTTAACTTTATTTTCCATTTACCTTCATAAACATTCTTCTATTTAATCCTCACAAGAAACCTACAAGGAAAGGAGGAAGAACAGTGTTGTTATTGTCTCCACTTTGTAGGTGACATCCAGCAAGGTGACGGGATTTGGCTGCTGCCTCCCAGGTTGCCATGGTGAATTCCAGCTCAGAAAAGAAGATACATACAGAGCCAAGAGTGAGAACACCGTGAGATGTGGTGACAGAGGGAGATGGAAGCTTTGATGGGAGCACAGAGGGGGCAGGTAATGCAATCTAGAGATTTATGGAAGACCTGCACTTCACTTCAATGGCAGGTAACAGTGACACACCAAAAAGAATTTGCTTGTTGCAAATTCACGTCCAAATGGAGCAGCCTAACACCAGGCCAGTTATGTAAATGGGATGACAACTAGACTGCCCAAAGATGATCTAGTTGGCAAGATGAAGTCTCAGAAAGAAAAAAAAAGGATCAAACTAGATAATAAGAAGCTCTTTCCACCCTTCTCAAAAGAAGTAAGGGAGCATTATGCTGCTGCCCTCTCTTTGCTGCAAACGTCACTTGGATGAGTGCTAAAATGACCCAAAAGGCAGCATTCATGAGCGGAAATTCTCCAAACTCCAGCGGCCTCCAGGTAAGTTTGTGGGGATCCCAACCTCTATCCCCTCTCCAACTCCACACCAACCCCGAAGGCTCCCCAACCCCCACACCCAGCCAGCAGTGGGTACCGCACTTAATGGTCCTATTTATTCATGAGTGGCTGTCTCCCTGCATCAGCCCTAATGCACTCTGGAGCTTAGAGAGGAGCTTTTCTAATCCTGGGGACACCTTGGGGACAGGGTAGACAGGGTCGTGCCTCTGCCAAAACCTCCCTTTTGAGTAGCTTACCTTGTCTCACCTGAGTGTGAGTGGATATGCTTCAGGAGGATAAATGGCCAAACTGGACATTGATGAGGGGCCAAAAACTCTAAAGGAGCTAGAGCAAAGTTAATGCCAGTCCTCCTCTCTTCCAGTCCTGAGAGACCCTCCCTTGGGCTTGAATTTCTCATGTGCAAATAAATGTGGCTCACTATCCCATGGCACCAAAGGAGCCTGCAGCCAGAATCACCATAGGAAGAGACGGCCCAGCTTAGCAGTCAGATGGCCCCGGTGGGTGAACCCCTGGCCCTGCCGCCTGCCATGAGAGCACCTGAGCCCACTTCACAGGCAGATGGTCCTATGAACTTAACAGGCAGCCCCAACCCCATGGCGAGGTCTTGCTGCAGGAGCTTAGTGTTTTAGCAGGTACCCTTAACTCACACTGCAGACCCTGTCATTTGCCCCATAATTGTGCCCCTATTTATTTAGGAAAGTTCTATGATAATTGGGGAGGGAATGAGGACAGACTCCTTATAGCAACAGTGACCATGTGACTTAGTTCTGGCCAATCAAAGTTGAGAAGTCTCTAATCTGACTGGACCTTCTCTGATAAAATGGATAAAGCCACACTAGAAGAAACCCTTCCTCCTTCTCTCTGTCCCTTTCTAACTACCAGAAAAGCAGCAGGCATCTGGCAACCATAAGAATAAAAGCTAAAAGGAATGAAATATTCTGGGTCCTTGATGGCTAGTGACCCTTGCTCTGGGCAGGCCACCTCCAAGTAAACATAAGCCTGTGTTTGTCTAAGTCACCTCTGTTCATTTGCTAGAGCTGTCTTAACAAACTACCACACACTGGGCGGCTTCAACAACATAAATTTATCTTCTCACAATTGTGGAGGCTAGAAGCTTGAGATGAAGGTATTGGCAGGGGCGCTCCTTCCAAGGGCAGCGAGGGAAGGATCTGTTCCAGGCCTCATTCCTTGGCCTGTAGACTGCTGTCTTCTCCCGGCGTCCTCACATGCTCATCCCTCTGTATCAGTGTGTCTGTGTAGATGGCCGTCTTCTCTCTGTGTCCTCATATGCTTGTCCCTCGTTCTCGGCCTGTAGACAGCCGTCGTCTCCCTGCGTCCTCACATGCTCATCCCTCTGTGTCTGTGTGTCTGTGTAGATGGCCGTCTTCTCTCTGTGTCCTCACGTGCTTGTCCCTCGTTTCTCGGCCTGTAGACAGCCGTCTTCTCCCTGCGTCCTCACAAGCTCATCCCTCTGTATCAGTGTGTCTGTATCCCAATCTCCTCTTCTTATAAGTTCATGAGTCATACTGAATTAGGGCCCACCATAAACCTCATTTTAATGTAACGACCTCTTTAAAGACCCTATCTCCAAAAACAGTCACATTCTTAAGTATTAGGGGTTAGGACTTCAACATGGAATTTGTGGGTTTAAGGGCAAAATTCAGCCCATAACACCGTCGTTGTGGGGTTGTCTGTGATTTGCCGCTATCTATGTGGATATTTACCATATTAGATCAACGGAAGGATCTTAGATGCTGTTGGTCTAGGTGCTGTTTGGTCTATCCACATGGATATCCACACACGGTGCGGTTTGCTGCCATCCACAAGCTATTCGCCACATTAGATCAGCAGTAGGATCCTAGATTGAGGTGCTGTTTGGTCTAGGACTGGGCTACAAGGGCTGGCAGCCAGCCTGGTAGACACAGGTGTGTACAAAGGGCACAAACACAAGGCTTTAGGAGAAGAGGCCTGGAGGGAGGTGGGAGGAAGGCAAACTCGCCAACCAGTAATAAACCATGTTTGATGAGCAGCTGTGCAGGAGAGAGCAGGCAGCAGCGCCACAAAGGGGACCCCCTTCCAGGACCAGCACACACTCGCTTGACCTGTGATCTTGCAACACGCACATATGCCCATGACACACTCCGTCGATGTTGTCTGTGCCTCGTAATTTGGCACAAATGATAAGCAGCTGCTATGATAACGATTAAACCTTTGCCAGCATAAAGGAATCTGCCAATACTCTGATGGAAGCTGTGTGATTGATCAAGGAGCAGCACCATGAGCGAGGACAGCACGGATTCTTAGCCAGAGCTGGGTCTGCCCCTTGCCTGCTCTGTGACCTTCAGCAATCGGTGCCCTCTCTGTGCCTGCTGCCTTATCTCTGAACAGGGACGTGGATCGCCAAACTCACCTTACTAGGTTATTGTAAGGAATAACCAATTAACGTTTGTGAAATGTAGAAGAGTACCTGGCACAGAGTTAGTTCAATTTAAACGTCCAGGTTTGTTTTTGCTTTTATTTTTTTTCATTTCTAGTCCCAACATTTCATCCAAAATCACAGGTCCATGGGTCAATCAATCCCTACCTTATTCTCAGCCTCTGATTTCTCTTCGTAAATATCTACTCAGCAAATTCGTGAAGTACATGCTATATATATGACACTAAGACCAGAGCTGTGAGCTGAAGGCTGGTAATGCCGTCTCTGCCTTCTTTAAAGGGTTGTTATTGGCCGGGAGCGGTGGCTCACGCCTGTAATTCCAGCACTTTGGAAGGCCAAGGTGGGTGGATCACTTGAGGTCAGGAGTTCGAGACCAGCCTGGCCAACATGGTGAAACCATCTCTACTAAAAATACAAAAATTAGCTGGGGGTGGTGGCATGCACCTGTAGTCCCAGCTACTTGGGTGACTGAGGCAGGAGAATCGCTTGAACCTGGGAAGCAGAGGTTTCAGTGAGCCAAGATTAGGCCACTGCACTCCAGCCTGGGCAACAGAGCGAGACTCCATCTCAAATATATATATATATATATATGGGGCGGGGTTGTTACAAGGATTAAATACAATTGTGCTTGGGAAAATGTAAAGTGTAAACTGTTGTGCACATTTTAAGAGTCGCTAGTATTACCCTGAATGTGTGTGATGACATATTTTTCAGCAGCTCTGAGTGGGTTATTCTGGTAGGCAGGGTGAAGGAAGACCCAGAGCAGCTTGAAACAGGAAGCTGAGAGACAAACCAGACATAAGGAGGGAAAGGACGGCCATTGGTAAGTTCCTGCCATGGGTCAGGCATTGTGCTAGGCCCCTGACATGCCTTTTCAGGTGGAGAATGCTAGGTCTCACACAGAACCGGTCCTCTGCTCCTGCGTGGTCCCCTGGAGAAGCTGTGCCTCGCAGCCCCTTATTGTTAGGTGGCACCAGAGACTAACTCTGTCTGATGGGCTGTGCATGGGAATGACATGCCCCTTCCAGGTGGTGGCCTTGAAGAATAGACATGGGCTCTGCTCCCTTCGTTCCCTTCCATGGAGGCTTCTCTTTCCCTTCCAGGTGTGTGTCCCAGAGAGTAGCTCTAAAAGTTGAAGGAGGATGGCCTTCCCCATGTCAGATATAACAGGGGCCACTAGTGCACCTGCACACTCTTGATTAGCCACTAAAATGTTGGGGTGAACTTGTTCATTTATAGATTCCCAACCACCTTCCCTACCACCACCACTTCTCAACCGATCCAATAGGCTATTCTCTGCACTGCAACCAAAGCAATTCTGTTATGATGTAAATCCACAGCTCATGCCTCCGCCCTCCCCCAGAGGTTTCCCTTCCCACCAAGAAAAAGCCATAGTCCTGGCACCCTACGCCTCCACCCTTCTACCTTGGTCCCTCTCCCCTACCATACTGTCCTGCCTGCCAGCCCCTCCAGCCCCCCAGAAGAGCTCCTCCCACAGTGGGCATCCCCCTAGAACCTCTGCATGCCCATCTCCCTCGTCCTCATACTCGGCCCCATCGACGTTCCTCTGGCACTTTCCTTGGATCTTTGCTCAGGTGTGCCCTGCTTACTGGGGACTTTCCTCACCATTCCACTTAAAACTGTGCCCCGTCTTGGCCTTCTTGGCTTTGTTTTTCTGCATGACTCTCAGCACCACCTGGTGCATATTTATTTCTGTCCAATCATCTGGACCCAACATCATGGAATTAGATGATAGCGTAATCTTCATGAAGGCAAAGAGTTGGGTTTGTTTACTCCACTGCCAACTCTCCAGTGCCGAGAACCATGCCTAGCACATATAGTAGCATGCACCCAAGAATTGTGGACTGGACAGTCCTTCAGAATACATCTGGTGGGCTGAGATCCCACAGCTAGAAAGTGGCAATTCCAGGATTTAACTGAGGTTTTGGTCTCAGGACAGTTTCCCAAGCAATAGTCTCTGAGATGGGGATTTGCAAACAGGAAGTTTATCAGGACAGGTTCTCAGGATCTAATCCCATGTGAGAAGGGGAGAGAACAGGATTAGGCAAAGAGAAAAACGGAAATGCAGTGTGGGCTCCATGGGGTCCCTGTATCCATAGTGAGGTCTGGAACTAGGATGATGACTCTCAAAATTGTTCCACTTGAGGCCAAGGGATCTGCCCTTTACCCCCATGGGTGGACGAGTCATGGGCTGTGAGCTGCACCTGGGGAGGGGTGTGGAACTCCCCCAAGGCACCCTCTTCCTGGGTGACTCAGAGAAGCACTGGGCTGAATATTGGCAGCCACACACTGACTCTCCACACTGAGTCCTGAGTGTGGCACCCCCGGGAGTCCGTTTCCTCTGAACTACAGTGCTGGGGACATACTCCTTGAGTTCAGTGTCTGTGCTGGGGTAAAGGAAAGCAAGACAGCAGCGTGGGTTGATAATTATTCTGGAAAACAGTTCACCAACTTCCCTGGAATGCTGCAGCAGCTCAGTTTATGCATTTGTTAAAAAATTATTATTCCTGAGGTTTTCCCCCAAAATCACAGAAGAAAAGCTGAGACGTCATATAGTCTCCTGTTGTTTTTAAAAAACAATAATAACTTAAAAGGAGGAAATGAAATCAACACAGTTGCTTGGAATCAAGTGACTCTTGGAACCATAATGGTGACATGGAAAAAGATTACAGAGCAGAATTCACAACTGCGTTTTCCTGCTATGCTCATTCTCTTACTTACTGCACACACAAGTGACATTTTAATTATGGAGCTCTGAGCTGGGGAAACACAACTGCCGGACTGTCTCCCACTTACCCAATCTGGTTTCCAGTCCAGCTGGGAGGGAAGGGGGTGAGATGAGGCCACAGCCCTTGCATGAAGGTGAGGATTTCTTCTCTTAGAAAGGCCCCTTCTCCATTTCATCTTTCACGAGAACGCTTCCTCTGTCCTGGAGTCCAAGGTCACTGCTAATAGTTCTTCACTCTGCTTTCACTGACAGCCACTTTCCTGAGGACCTGCCACGTGCCAAGGACCTACTATGTTCTGAGCACCATGGCCATCCCCGAGGCAAGGAGGTGCATGGGGCCCCCTTCAGAGAGCAGCCTGTCAGGCTTGCAGAGTGACAGGCACAGGCAGAGGTACAGCATGGAATGGCCATGTGGTACCCTGATCCAGGGGAATAGGGGCCCGAAGAGGGACACTGGACCTCACCTGCATTAGGGGAGACTTCCTGCCAGGGCACTCCTGAAGCTTAATTCCTGCTAGTTCCCGACTCGCATGGCTTCCTCTAAAAGCAGGTCACTTCTCTGTCAAGAACACCAATTGTTAAGCTCTCTCTTGGATTAAAATCTCTTAGCTGGGTGCGGTGGCTCATGCCAGTAATCCCAGCACTTTGGGAGGCCAAGGCAGGCAGATTACTTGAGGTCAGGAGTTCAAGACCAACCTGGCCAACATGACGAAACCCCATCTCTACTAAAAATACAAAAAAATTAGCCAGGCATGGTGGTGCACGCCTGTAATCCAGCTACTCGGGAGGTTGAGGCAAGAAAGTCGCTTGAACGTGGGAGGCAGAGGTTGCAGTGAGCCAAGATCACGTCACTGCACTCCAGCCTGGGTGACAGCGAGACTCTGTCTCAAAATAAATAAATAAATAAATAAATAAATAAATAAATAAATAAATAAATCTATCTATCTTTCTCTTGGATTAAAATCTTTCAAGCTTTCTTTAATTCAAGCTTTCTCTTGTATTCAAATCCCTTGTCCTTGCAAGGGCCTGGAAAGACCTGCGCTCTCTGATTCATCTCTGGAAAGCCCTGTGCTCTCTCTCTGATTCATCTCCTACTGCTGTCCCTTTTCTCACTCCCCTGTGGCCACTTCCCTGTTTGGCCTAAAACACCTCACACACTGTCCCATAGCAGGGCTGTGCACTGACTGGTCCCTGTGCTCGGAAGGTTCCCCTCCAGATGTCTGCAGGTGCAACTCTCTTTTTCTCAGTCACATATTTGCTATGGGTTACTGTCTCAAAAGACCTACCCTGAGCACACTTTATTTATTCATTCATTTATTTGAGACTGTCTCGCTCTGTCACTCAGGCTGGAGTGCAGCGGTGCGATCTCGGCTCACTGCAAGCTCCGCCTCCCGGGTTCACGCCATTCTTCTGCCTCAGCCTTCCAAGTAGCTGGGACTACAGGCGCCCGCCACCATGCCCGGCTAATTTTTTTGTATTTTTAGTAGAGATGGGGTTTCACTATGTTGGCCAGCATGGTCTCGATCTCCCGACCTCGTGATCCACCAGCCTCGGCCTCCCAAAGTGCTGGGATTCCAGGTGTGAGCCACCACGCCCGGCCCCTGAGCACACTTGAAAACGGTATGCCTCCTCCCTGCATTTCCAGGAGTCCATATCCCACATTATTTCTTCTTTTGCATTTATAATTTTCATTCCAATCATTGCTTATTATTGTATAGTCAAAATACTACATATGTTTTATGTTTTTATTGGCCATCTCCCCCCACCTCCTAATATTAACTACATGTCCACAAGAATTGTCTTTTCTGTTCACTGGTGTTGCCTCAGTGCTTAGACCAGTGCCTGACATAAAATTTGTGCTCAGTAAATGTGATGAATGAATGGATGGATGAGAGAATGAATGAATTCAGGGCTCCAAGACTATTGGGGAAACCATAAAGAAAATATTTAGACCAGCATAGTTCTCTAAGCATTGCGATGGCGTTAACACAGTGTGCCAGGAGACGGCTTGGGAAAGGGCTGCTCGCTCTGACACAGGCAGAAACGTATACAGGGTGAGGCTTGCCCTAGGGCACTCTATGTCATCACTGGATGGCTCTGCCAAATTGCCTTCTCGACAGTTTTATCTGAGCCTCTCCCCAGATGCTGTACCCCTTGGAGACAAATTCCACCCTCACGTGTGGTGAGCTGTTGATGTGAGGCCTCAGAAGGCACAAAGCAATGAGGCCCTCCATGAGGCGTTCCTAATTGGAGCCTCGGGTCCCTTCAGCTCAGCCTGAACCAATCAAGATTTGTTGATTTATTCCTTCCAGCATGGACTGGATCTGGGGACACCCAGCTGGAAAAGACATGTTTCCTGCCTTCGAGGAGGTCCCAGGCTGTAGGGAGTGTGATGCAGGGGCACCAGATGAACAGTAGGGCATGTGGGCCAGCAGCAGGTCTCTGGGACTGAGCACATCAGCTGAGTATTCTGTCATGGACTGGCTGTGGGACCCTCAGCAGCAGCTGTGATTGTTGACTGTCTCGCCTGCAAATGAAATTGACACTATCTCCTTCTCAGGATTGGTGTGAAGATGCAATAAGACAACACCGTAAGAATACAGCATTCTGCTCTTTGCCTGGCATGCACCATGGACTCAATACATGATACTGACAGTGCTTTTGATTCAAACTATGGTAAGCAAGAAATAGAAAAAAAAAAAATGCATCTTTTGAAAGTTCAGAGAAGAATGCTTCTGTGTTGGTTTCCTGTGGCTGCCGTGAAAAATCACCACGAACTTGGTGGCTTCAAACAACACACATTCACTCTCTTAGAATTCTGGAGGTCAGCAGCGTGAACTCAGTATTATGGGCTAGAGCCAAGGTTTTGGGAGGGCCCACTCCCTTTGGATGCTGTAGGGTAGAATCCTTTAACTTGCCTTTTGCAGCTCCCAGAACTGCATCCTTGACTCCAGGCTCCTTCCCCCATCTGCAATTCCAGCAGCATAGTGTGTTGCTTCAGTGGCCACATCTCTACTTCCATCTATGTCAAATCTCCCTTTGCCTCCCTTTTATAAAGACAATTATCATTGTATTTAGGGCTCACCTAATCTCCCCATCTCAAAATTTTCACCACATCTGCAAAATCTCTTTGCCACATAAGGTAACATTTACAGGTTCCAGGGCTTAGAATCTGGATCTTTGGAGGCCATTATTCAGCCCACCACAGCTTCCAACTCAGGGAAGACTTCAGGAAAGAAGGGATGATTACTTTATGGGGTTGAGTCTTGGAATAGGAGAAGACATTCACTTTGGGAAAATTGGAGGAGAGTCATCCCAGCTGGGACAAACAGCACATGCAAAGGCATGGAGGAGAAGGGAGGAAAAGGTTATGAAATTTCCTCTGCACTGAGTCGAAGAGCCAAAGAAGAATGGTTTGGGAGGAGCTTCAATCACAAGGACAAGGGGACTGCAGCAGGGCCATCATGACCTCCAAGAAAAGTCAGAGACTACATTAAGTCAGATCCAGAGAAGCTATTCTCTGCCACGTGTCGTCTGAGGGTCCTGCCGAAGTAACTTAAGGATGTTACAGTTCGCTGCTGTATCACTTTCAGTTCTTATAGAGGGTCAAGATGAAATTATACTGTTCAGCAGTGTTTCTTAATGGAAACACAATTGAGGACATTATTCATAATCCTAGTCACTTAGTCTCATAGTGAGATGCGGAGTCAGGTGCCGTGGTGGGGGAAGCCATCATCCACTTGGCTCACTTCCATAAGGAAATGGCATTCCCCGGGAGAGACAGCACTGCAGGGAACAGCTTTAGTTTCTCTTCACACCCCTCCCCATGGGAGGAGGAGTAACTCACCTCGTCAGTAAACTAGACGGACCTTGACATTAAGACGCATCAGCCAGGGTTGTGGCTGCAGCATTCTGAGGCCCTGATGCTTGGTTCTGGCCTTTCTTGTGTTTCTGCTGGGTATTCTGGAAAGTGCCATGTAGACAGCAGGGAGTGGGTGTGGTTTCAGTTCTCCCCAGGGAAAGGGCCTAAGGTCTAGCTTTGGAGTAAGTAACAAGACTCACTTTTAGCCTCCGGCTTTAGCTGTGCTGTCCAACACCAAAAACAAGGAACACCGTATTTGGATGTTATTGCTCCTGCCAAGCCAGCAACACCACCAATTCTCTACTCCGATTGTCATTACCCTCTTATTTCTGTTCTCAATTGGTTAAACACTTAAATAGGAGAAGGCCTGAGTAATTACAACCACAGAATTTCCAACTTTCTATAGGTACACTACAAAACTCTATTTCTTTTAGACCCAGGGAAATTGTGCAACCCGAATTTCTTGCCCTTTATATTCAGCTGACAGAAAACGTATAACCAAAGACCACATGGCCATCTCCTAGTACAGCGGTCCCCAACCTTTTTGGCACCAGAGACTGGTTTTGTGGAAGACAGTTTTTCCATGGAGGGGAGAGAGGGGGTATAGTTTCAGGATGATTCAAGTGCATTACATTTATCATGTACTTTATTTCTGTTATGATTACACTGTAATATATAATTAAATAATTATATAACTCACCATCATGTAGAATCAGTGGGAGCCCTGAGCTTGTTTTCCTGCAAGAAGATGGTCCCCTCTGGGGGTGATGGGAGAGAGTGACAGATCACCAGGCATTGGATTCTGATAAGGAGTGCACAACCCAGATCCCTCGCATACACAGTTCACAATAGGGTTCGCGCTCCTATGAGAATCTAATGCCGCCACTAATCTGACAGGAGCCAGAGCTCGGGTGGTAACATGAGCGATGGGGAGCGACTGTAAATATAGATGAAGCTTTGCTCACCCACTGGCTGCTCACCTCCTGCTGTGCAGCCCAGTTCCTAACGGGCCATGGACCAGTACCACCTCCCAGTATCATCCACTCTGATAATCAGTGTGCAAATAGGGCAGCACCCTGAAGTGGTAAGAGAGGGCTTTGCAGCCTCAGTCTCTCTCCTTTCCTAACTGCCTGGGCCCTGGTTACCAGTCTCGAGGGAAAGCTGGGGCGATTTAGTTAGCACAACAGGATGACAGACAGAGCGGCAGCAAGGGTTCATGTAAGAAACTGTAAGGAAGTGAGGGAAGCAGCGTAGGCCAGGAAAGCAAAGGCATGAATTCAACAATTCAACGGCAGTCCAGCCTCAACCAGACACTGCAGGTAGCGTTGGTGGCTTGTTCCACCTTGAGGCAAGAGCATCGTGCATTCACCCCTGCAGCGGCCAGTCACTGGCTTCTGGGCACCCTCAGGGGAAGGTATACCTGGCAAGGTATACCTGGGCAAAAGAAGCCCACAGACCAAGGGAAATTTGCTAGAGAATGGCGTCCCTTGAGCTGTGAGCAGACAACCATCATGGCAGATGGAGGTGGGTATGTGGGCAGGGGATGAGGGGAGGTTTCAAAGCATCTACTCCAGTCCACTCCTAGCACCACTCATGTCCACTTTCTTCCCACATCAGGACCACTCAAAGTTGTAACAACTTCTCCAGAGTTCTGATGGCTTATAATTTCTGGGTAAAGTTTAACCAGGAAGTTTAATGGGACAAGCAAAGCCTTTGAGGATGGAGTTGGTCCCAAGGCCATAAAGCACTTTCATGATCTCCCTCCTCTGCCACGTTCTCTAGATTCCTCTCTCCCTCTGTTAGTGCTTGTTCTGGTCTACATGGCTGTCCTGGTGGAGTGATCCAGAGCCTCACCATGTGCAGACTGAGTTCCTAGTTAACCTGCCCTTTTAAAGCCATGGTTACCATGATGCAGGGCAGGTTCTTGGCTTTGCTCAGGAAAGAATTCAAGAGCAAGTCTGTGGTGGAGGAAGGCAATTTGTTGACGCACCAGCTGTGTGACTGCTCCTGGCAGAGCAGGGCTACCCCATAGGCAGTGTGTGGAAACTAGCAGTGTATGGGCAATTTGTAGTCATATTTATACCCACTTTTAATGACATGCTAATTAAGGGAGGAGTTATTAAGAAATAGCTGGAAAATAGGCAGTACCATATAGGTGTTGCTGTGGCACGAGCTAGTAACTTCTGGGTGTTGCCATGGCATGGGTAAACTGTCATGGAGCTGGCAGGAGTGTCTTCGGCAGCAAGACCAATGGGGGTGCTTTCGGCACCTCTTCCCAGTTTTGGCCAACCTTCTGGCCTGGAGACCAGTCCTGCTGGCCTCCTACCTCAACTACAGAGTTAAAATTGGGCATGAGACTACCAAAAGATTCTCCAATAGATTACCAGAGTGCTTAACATAGTCCTCCCTGCCCTATGTGGTGACAGCATCAGCCACATCTCATAATGTCAGCATCAATCACACCTGTCCTCTCAGTAATCAACTGGCACGGGAATCTGATGTGACCAAGCAAAAACCACAGCTCTTAGTCGGACTCATTGCATCCCTTGGTGGAAGCTTTTGCTCTCTGGGAACCAGGACCTCTAGACCCATAGAGCCTAAATTTTCAGAAACAGGAGGACATTTTTCCCAGATGGGTCATGGGGAGTGATAGTGAGCAGAGCCACTCCTACCTCCACCCCTAGGTTCCCTGAGCTATGGATTCTACATATTGGAGGTGCAGCATCATATCATGGCTGTGGGCTTGGGTTAGAGGTGCCATTTCTAAGCTGGTGCCTCCGATATCTCTTAAGGTCACTGGAGGGCTCTGTGAGTAGGCCATTTCTAGATTGCATGGCACATAACAGGACCAGTAAATTCTATGAACCATTTACCCACTGCTCTGTCTCCTTACTAAACAGTGGGCCCTTGGCCTGAAGCAGTGCTGCAGGGTTTTATATCATGACTCCGGATGCTGAGGGAGTTCTAGGGCAGCGATGCTGGCTAAGACACTGAGGGCAAAAGGCAAACACACACTCAGAATTCATAACGACCCCACTCAGGACAGATGGTGGCCTTTATCCCTTGGAAAGGCACAATGAAATCAATGTGCCAGCAAGAGGCTGACCTCATCCATCTATGCTTTGATTGGCAGATGGCTATGGCTAATGAGTGATTTCTAAATAGTGGCAGACAGGAAATGCCAGTAGAGGTCAGGATAGTTGATTTGCCATTTTTAGAGTGCATGTAATGTGGATGGTTCCTGCTTTGTCTGATTAATAAGTTACCTTTTGTTTTAGCAGCAGGTAGTTAGGACTGTCAGCCATGTGTTTGGAAATACAAGACAAAGGAAAATAGCCAACCCATGCATCCCAAGAATGTGGTTTAGGGATTTTGAATGGAGAACTCTATTGAAATATCCATGGATAGGGCCAGAAATGTAAGACTGTTGTACCTGACTACCCATTCAATTCAGAAACGCCCTACTACTTCTGTTAGGTGGGTAGTGGGGACCATCTGGTCTCTGCTGGAACATCTCTGATGGGCAGCAGCTTGTGACTGATTCCTGAAGTCACCCATTGGATCTTTGACAAGTCTGACTATTAGATTTGGGTTCAACAGAGAGAGGAACATTCTGCTTCCCTGTGGCTTTCTTGCCTTTCTCCTCTATCTGCTGCTTGGACCTAAAAGAATGCCCAGTCCCTGTCTGGTAAATGAGCATCAGGTGTATGCAGCAGCAATCACTGAGTTGAGACACTTCATTATGTCCAACTCCTCAACTCCAGTGCCTCCAAATTATCCATATTTGCTTAAGACCAACCAAGCTTTCTCAGTGACCCAGAACAGATTCCAAAGTCCCTGCCTTGGCCTACCAGGCTGCAAGTGACCCGCTCCAGCGGACTCTGACACCATCCCTTCCACTGCTCCCTCCTCACTCTCATCCAGCCTCCCTGGGCTCCCGCTGCTCCAGGAATCTTCAGAGCCAGCATTCAGGACCCACAAGGCTTCTGTCCTCCCTGCCATCGCTGTCCTCACTCAGACCCTTGTCAAATGTCACCTCCTCAGAGGGGCTGCCTGACCACCCGGCAGAGGTGGCACTCTCCCTCCCCTACTCTCCGCACACCCCTTTCTCCTTCACAGAACTTATTTCTGCCTGACATCTAACTATGTATGTGTCTGTGTATGCCTGGTCCTCCTCTCACCCCAGCACACTGGTATCGAACCCCAGGAGAAGGGCTTTGGTGGGTAATGAAAGAATGAATGAACCGAATATGCTCACCCATCCACCATAACCCTAGTTTCCTTCCTCCAGTCAAACTCCAGGCTGTCCCTATTCTTTTGTAAATCATGCTATCCGGAGCTGTAAAGTTCCAAGTGTGGTCTTACTTCCCTTGTGAAATTGGGTAAGTCCATTGGTCTCCCTGGGCTTTGGTTTCACCCATGTGGGACTGAGCCCATAACGATGCCCTGGTGTCACAATGGAAGTCACAACATTATGAGGAGCTTGTGAAGTGCTCTGTATGCTGTAAAGTGCTGTCTTTGTATAGGGTAGAGGGTCTGGTATACTTATTGCATCAGTACGCACAGGAGGCCCTGCTCACCTCACTCCTGGTCACTATTCCAGGGAGAGTGATATGCAGGGACATGCAATCTGGAATCCTGTCTACTCAGAACATGGGAGCTCCCTGGTGGAGCTCACTGTAAGGTCATAGCAGCCTCAGACGAGATCTCCCCTAAAGATGAAGGAGCAATGGCAAAGGCTCTGAGAAGCTGGCTTGGAAAACAGCGTAGCTGCAGGGTCCATATCTCCTTTACTCTGAAGCTGGCACTTGGGGAAATGTCCTCAGGTGCCTGAGATGAGATAGTATCCAGCAGAGAAACTGAACAGTAGCTAAAAAGTAAGCTCATTAGCAAATTTCCCAGCCCCGAATCCTCCAGAAAGTATTGGCCTGGCAAAAAAACACGCAACCTCCTCTGCTCTCAGAAAGGCAGGTGGGGTCATGCTGAGAACGCAGGCTCAGTTCAGGTAGACCTGAGTTTCTGTTTGCCCTCTGCCTCCCCATGGGGTGTTGGCAACCTTTGCTCTCTTCTCTCCTATTTTTGGAGTCATGGATCTCCCCTTTGGAAATCTGTTGAAACTTGTTGATCCCCTTGCCAAGAAAACTCTCTGACCGCATTTCCTCATCTTTCAGGTGGGCATAAGGAGGCCTGATATTCATCCTCTTCCCTTTGGTAAAGTCTGATGATTGTTTAAGGCTGGCATCCATTCTGATTGGTTTGTGTGTTTCCTACAGGTAGTTACTGCATTTTAAATAGCATTCCTGGGGGGTTCTGTGAAGACAAAACGAGGCAATGAGAGGGGAATCGCACAGTTAACTCACTCAGTCAACATCCGTGCCTTCCTTTAAGATAAATGATGAGCTCTGGGCCAGGTGCAGTGGCTCATGCCTGTCATCCCAGCACTTTGGTAGTCTGAGAAGGGCAGATCATTTGAGGTCAGGAGTTCGAGACCAACCTGGACAACATGGTGAAACCCTGTCTCTACTAAAAAGAAATACAAAAATTAGCCAGATGTGGTGGTACACACCTGTAGTAGAGGCTGAGGCAAGAGAATCACTTGAACCTGGGAGGTAGAGTTTGCAGTGAGCTGAGATTGCACCACTGCACTCCAGCCTGGGTGACAGAGTAAGACTCCATCTCAAAATTTAAAAAAAGATAAATTATTAGCTGTGGATGGCTCATACATCATCCCTGGCTGGCATCAGTTCCCTTTACTAAATGAATTAGAGGTGGTGTGGCTGCTGCGCAGGAAGAAACTATTTTAAAGACAGTCACATCTGAATAAAGGATCTTCCAATCATGAAAGTTCACTGAGGGTCTCATCTTGTTGAAAAAGATAATTTGTAGACCAGAAGCTTTTCAATAAGTCGCTGAGATGTGGGGATCATTTGCTATGGGAATTGCCTTTTTTTCTCATAATAAAGTTGACTGCATGCTGAGAAGGTAAAGACAAGAATGGAAGTGCTTCATCTCGTTTGAAAACTCAACTCTCCAAGCTAATTGTCTAGTGTCTCTCTTTGCAGAAGTCAGTTCTTACCATTAATATACCTGAGTTCCCATTCAGGCTTTTCTACTAACTTGCTGTGCAATCTTGGAAAAATTGCTCATCTTGTCTGTTTTTTTTTAATCTCAAAGATGGCATGGCTAAAATAGATAGCATCTGAGAGCTAGAAGCAATCTTAGAGAACATCTAGTTCAATTTCTGACCTTACAGAAAAGGAAGGTAAGTTCCAAAGAGGGGAAAGGGTCTGACTTCTGATTCCTGAAGCCGCTGGGCTCTAAATTCTAAACAACTCACACAGCCGCTGCAGACAGCACTAACATTAGACACGCGAAGATGCAACCTCACAGGTTCAGGTTCCTCCTCAGGTGCACACGCCAATAATGAAGCTGGAGTCTGAATGAAGTGCTGCTTCAGAATCCTATTGCCTTTCCTTGAACACATGTCTGCCAGGCCATGCAGGGTGAAGATAAAAGATAATGGAGTTGACTCCAGTCTCCCACCCAGCTGATGAGGAGGAGGCTGGTGGCAGAAATCAGCAGCCAGCATGGTATGGGGGTGGCTGGAAAGAGTTTCCACCAAGGGTGGTGAGATGTGTTCCCTTTGCGGTCACTTATTAGAGGCAACTTTAAAAAAAAAAAAAAAAGTATGCTTATATCTGCCTTTTCTTTTTTTAAATTTGTTTACATTTAAGGAGTACACGTGCAGTTTTGTTACATGGATATATTAAGTAGTGATGAAGTCTGGGCTTTTAGTGCCACCATCACCTGAGCTGTTTAGGGGAAGGAAGAGGAAAGAATAAGGGTCAAGAGAGAGGAGTCCGATGTCAGGAAATTTAGGATCAGACTAAGAGGATGATGGAGCTGGGAGGAGCAGGAATGCTTGCCCATTTCCTTGCTCATATTTACAAAAAAAAAATCATTTTAATAAATACCTCTCAGATCAAACTTCAGCTTGCCTCATAAGCTATCCTTGCTCCGCCTGACCCTTCAATGCTGTGCCCCTCGGCTTCCCAGTTTTGCACTCTCCTCTCCTATTTCAGGCTCATGGCTCCCCTCTTGAGGATCTGATGGAATATTGGTCCCCTCACCAAGAAAGGCCATAAATGCATATATGAAACTGCAGATCACCATCGCAGGGAGTTCTAAACCCTTGGTCTGTAGACACTGGTGGTTCCCCATACTCTGGTAACATCTATGCCCTACTTACTCGCAAATTTATATCTTTAGCCCAGAATTTTTCTCAAACATGTTTCTGCAACCCAAAACACCCCCTTCCATCAATACAATGGGGAGAATTATGATACCACCTAAGCATGCCACAGGGTATTTGTGAGTAGGAAATGAAATACCCAGTGAAAAAGGCCATGGTGTATGGCAAGGGGCCACACAGACATCTTGGGAAGCCTGATCATGCTCTTCAGCGAAGGAGAAGGCCTCCCATGTAGAAAGGTAGTCGTCTTTATAATTTCCATCCAAAGGGGCAGAATAAGAAATATCATATTGTATGATTCCATTCACCATAAACCTATGATGAATGGAAGGGAGAATGTTCCCACGATGAGAGCTCACCCAAAGTAGAAGTTCAGACCAATGTGGTGAGATTCAAGTATCTGCCTCTTGGCTTCTCAGATGTATTTTAGAGGAGAGATCTTGGTTTTCAACAGGATATTTCCAAACTCTGCGTCTAGCAGGTATGCGTTTGGAAATAGGTTTCCCTTCCTTATTGCCGTCTGTAAGGAGGCATTTCCACGGGTTGCAAGTATATGTGCTGTTTCCAAACAGTGTGTGTCCTCTAAATACCCCATGGAGCTAATGGAAAATGAAATCTATCCTACAAAATAACTCGTTAGAAAATACATTATGGTGCTAATACTTGGTTCTACAAAATCTTTAATCATATTTCACTCTGGAAGGAACAGAGGCCTGGGCAAAGCTAAAAGTTTAGAATAAAAAAGATCCCAGATTTTTACCTATTGGTTGAATTTAAAATCATTTTTAAGAACTTTATTTTTCTGCCACTATTTATTCTATAAGCCCTTCACTAACTTACATAAAACTATCATGAAAACCTTCTCCGTGATTTAGAATTAAGATTAATTCTAAATGTAGGCTCAAAGTGGAAACAGGCTTGCTGCACAAATTATGAGAGAAAAAGAACATGTTTTATTTTCACAGTGAAATTCACAAACTATCATCATTGACTTTTCTTCAGCAATGAGTGTGCTAATTACTGCTGCTGATACCTATTTGTTTATTGTCACCTTTTTCAAGATCCTCAGAGGTGTTTAATTTCATTGACTTTTTCTCTGTCCCTGATGGCTGTGATACTCCATTTACATGAGATTAATAAAATCAAGTCCCTGTTAAAATAGTAAATAATGGAAAAGGTTGAAGGTTCCAGATGAGTTTTTGAATAGGATTTAGGAACACTGGATTTGGAGAAAGATAAATGGTTTTAAAACTTGAAAGTTGTTTTAACTTTCAGTTTTCTCATCGGTAAAATCATACCAATAATATTACCTATTTCAAAGGATCATATTAAAGATTAAATGTGATAATGTATCTGAAGTGCTTAGTGTATTGTCCAGCACATAGTAACATTTCAATTGAATACTTGTTATTAATATTTAGTGCTACTAATTTTAAGGTTGTTGTTAAGATGAGCTAAATTGTTTCTAAAATTATATGTGACTGCAAAAGACTTAAAATAGGAAAAAAAAAATCTTAAAGAAGAAAAAGCGGGAGTACTCAAACTATCTAATAACAAAACTAAATATAAAGCTACAGTATTCAAGAAAGTGTGGAATTGGTATAACAATAGACACGTGGGCCAGGTGTGGTGGCTCATGCCTGTAATCCCAGCACTTTGGGAGGCCAAGGTGGGCAGATCACCTGAGGTAAGGAGTTCGAGATCAGCCTGGCCAACATGGCGAAACCCCATCTCTACTAAAGATACAAAAATAAGCCAGGCGTGGTGGTGCACGTCTGTAGTCCCAGCTACTTGGGAGGCTGAGGCTGGAGAATTGCTTGAGCCCAGGGCAGGGAGGTTGCTGTGAGCCAGGATCGTACCACCACACTCCAGCCTGGGCAACAGAGTGAGACTCTGTCTCAAAGAAAAAAGAAAAAACATAGACACATGGATGAATGAAGGAACAATGGAATAGGTCAAGTCATATATAACACGTTATTTGGTATTCCAAGGAGGAAATACATACTTTTTCAATGTAAAGGGCAGGAAGAATGGGATAAATATACGAAAAAAAGTATCAACTCCCTTCCTCCTACTACGTGGGTAAATTATTTTAAGATGGATTGTAGACATAAACATAAGCTAAAATTATAAAGGTTCTAGAAGACTATATAGAAGAAATCTTATAAACTTGAGATAAGAAAATATTTTGAATAAGATATATGCAATCAAAAATTTTTAAAAATTAATTGGATTAGATTTAATTTAGATTTCATTAGAACTAAAAGTTTGACCTCATCAAATACAGTGTTAACATAATGAAAATAAATAACAGATTAGGAAAATAGTATTCAAAATGCACCTAGGACTTGTAACCATAATATATAAAGAACTTCAAATCAATAAGACAAAAAACCTCATTTAAAAATGGGCAAACAACTTAAACAGACACTTCAAAAAAAGAAGAGGTAAAAATGGCGGGGAAACACATGAAAATGTCCAACATCATTAGTTATCATTAAAATGTGAATTAAAATTACAAGTGATATGTTTTCCTACTCACTAGAATGGTTACAATTTAATAACTGATATCACCAAATATAAGTGAGTATGTGGCACATATATTTCTGGTTAAAATATAAATGGTTGACATACTTTGGAAAACTGTCAGTTTCTTATAAAATTATGCATAGCTACCATATGACTCAGCAGTTCTACTCCTAGAAGCTAAAGAAATGAAGTAGTATGTTCACAAAAAGTGTCTGTACAAGAGTAGTTATAGAAGCTTAATTCATTAAAGCCAGTAATTAGAGACAACCAGAATATTCAATAAAGAGAAACATATTGTAATATATTCCTACAATGGAAAACTACTCAGCAACAAAATGTAATCACCTACTGATATATATATATAACAATATGAATCAATGCCACAGGTAATGTGCTCAATGAGAAGCCAGACACACAAGAAGGGTGTCCGTGGTACCATTCCACTCATATGAAGTTCAAAATCAGTAACGTAAGTCTGTGATGATAGAAATCGTAACACCATTTGCCTACAGGAGATGGGCACTCACTAGATGGCAAACTAAGGGAATTTTCCGGTGTGAGAAATATTTTTTGTGTCTTCATTGGTTTCATGGGCATGTACCTTTATCAAAACTCATAGAATTGCGCACTTAAAATTGATTATTCCACTCTAGGCACATGCTATATTGATAGGGCTTTTTAAATGCTAAGAAAGTCGGAAAGATCTTTGAATACTCAGAGCTAACTAAGTTCCCTCATTTCATAAAAATACTCAAGATCAGAGAGACAAAGCAACCTGCCCAAAGTCACCCAGCATGTAGGGCACCATGAAGATTAGAAGCCAGGTCCTCTGACTTCTTATCCAGTGTCCCCTCCAATATACTGTGCTAACACCGGCATCCAAATCCACACAGCTCCTGACAACAGATCCAATACTAGGACCTAGATATTCTCATTTAAAACCTTACATTGTCTTTAGGATTATTCAATGTGCCAAAGAATCATGGCATGAATTATCTGAGCAAGAAAACCAAAGCTATGAAGAATGATGCTAGGGAAAGCAGATTTGGAATCAAGAGATGTATACTTTACTCTTGGCTCTTCTGTATCTTACTGTGCACTCTTAGGGAAATTACTTTTCCTTTCTGTGCTCAGTAGCATCACTGGATTGAACTAGATGTTCCTCAAGAGTCTTTCCAGCTCAAATGCCCTGCAAACATCTGACGCCCTGCAAACATCTGCCCTTCCAAGTGTGCAGAGTTGTTTCCCTGCTGACCTGATATATGCAAAATCCAACATTTAAATTATCCATTCAGACTCTACTTGAGAATTCCACAGGGTGCTCCTCCAGGGCTCAGAGGATCACACCACGTCCTCTGGAGTGAGACTGACCCTGGGTGTGGGTGTCCTCTGGTTATTGTGACACCATTTTCTCTCACTTCCTGCAGGAAACACTGCAGGTTCCTCTGCCTTCACTGGTGGACCTGTGCAGCTCCTCTAGGCAGGACATCTGAGAACCACTGAGCAGGAAAATTGGGCATTGAGGTGAGTTTCTTAAATGTTGGAAAATAGGAGTACTAATATTCAGCTTCCTCTTACTATGCAGGAGGCCCTGTGCAAAATGCTTCATATTCACTTGGCTTATTTTATCCTCGTAACACCCTATGAGGAAGCCACTATTATTCCTGTTATTTTTCAAATCAGGAAACAAACTTGGAAAAGGTATATTACATGCTTAAAGTCACACAGTTGAGGGTGACTGTCACACAGTTGAGGGGTGGGGGCAAGATTTAATGTAGCATTTTTACCTTCCAATCCTTGTGTTCAAATACTTCCCTAGACTTCCAGTCCAGCATGGTGATCTGCAAAGGTCCTAAGTAAATATCCAGCCAACATTATCAAGCCGCTTCTCAAATGATTGTTTGCAAAGGATGAGAGGATTAGCAAGATGATTTCTAAGGTAGCTTTAAATTTGGAGAATCTGTTCTGAGCCAGAAGACCTGGGATGGACCCCAGACCTTGCTAGACACAGCTCAGCCCCCTATGCTGAGCTGCCTCCTGGCAGAAGCTCCCCCCACCTCAACTGCCTGTCTCCTGGACCTCAGCTCTTGCCATTGCAAGACAGAGATGGATCTAAAAATACCACAAAAGTTTGGCAATGTATAACATATAATCTCTTGCTCTGGCCCTGAAATCAATTAGATTTGTATTTTAAACTCCAGAAGTGTGTGTAGACTATAGCCTTTCTCCAAAGTCAACAGAAAATACAAAAATGATTCCACGATCTGCCAACTTCTGGGCAACTCCAGGTTGGCTATTCTGCCTTCCTGAGAAGTAGCCTTGGGCCTCTCTCAATGGCAGGAACCAGAGGCAAATCCCAGATGCCAATGTCAGGGATCACCTGGCTTTTAGATGATGTGTCATATTGTGAGAGGCTATAAAGAATTAACTGAAGAGTCCAGGGCTGACCCCTAACCCTGCCTATAAGAGGTGGTAGCCCTATCTGATGAAAAAAAATAGTTAACGCCATCATATGAAAACATGTATGATGCATGAGGCACTGCCTGAAAAACAATGTAGAGTCAAGCAGACTTGAGATTGCCATCAAACCTCTCCCCAGCCTTAAGGCACCCAGTGAGAGGCACATGATTGTACTAGAGACAGAGCATCCCAGTCCAGAAAAAGCCAAAGAAGTCATGAGGATTCTAGAAGGGGGTAACATCTAGGAAGGCATCGGGGCATGTGTCAGCAGGTAACAACAGGAATGAGGACCCAGGCTGAGGACAATGGTGGATGGGATGGGAGGGACGGCTGGATCTAGCAGAGTTCAGAAATCAAATGGTACATCTGTTCAGTAAGAGAGATACCAGACTGCAAGCTGGGGAAATGACACTTGAGCTGAAGCCTGAAGGCTTGACATGAGTTAAAGATGGAAAGAAATACAAGAGGGAAGTCTTTAAGGGAGAGAAACTGTAAGCTCAGAAGCCCTGCATTGGGTAGATCATGGTACATGCAAGGGACTGAAGGAAAGTCAGGGAGGCTAAGCAACAGCCGGGGATGGAGGAGGCTACAGAGTCAAGTGCTGGACCCTGGAAAGATGTCTGCTTCATCCCAAATCAATAGGAAGCCACTTGAGGCTTTAAGCAAGGGTCACAATAAGGTGGCAGCCCTATCTGATGGAAGAAAATAATAATGAAAGCCATCATATGAAAACATCTACAATGCACGGGGCACTGTCTGAGAAACAATGTAGAGCCAAGCAGACCTGAGATTGCCATCACACAATCACAGCTGCTGACACTCCATCCTCCCCCATCCCATTCTCTGCTGGAAGCAGTTCAGCGTAGGGGTTGAGCTATGTCTAGGAAGGCCTGGGGTCCACCCAAGGCCCAGCGTCTCAGAACAGATTCTCCAAATCTAAAAGTACCTTAGAAATCATCTCACGAAACCTCTCATCCTTTGTAAATAACAATTTGAGAAGAGGCTTGATCAGTTGATAATGTTGGCTGGATATTTACTTAGGATCTTTGCTGATCACCACACTGGACTAGAAGTACAGGGACATATTTAAACTCACAGATCCACTCTATGTTGTGAAATGAGACCAAAATTTGCCTTTCAAGACGAGAAATCAACAAATGCCTATTGACTGTTGAAATGTGCATAAGTAGGATAAGCAACAAAAACATGGGGAGAAGTGGATACTGAGTTGATTCACGTGGCTATCTCCGTGAGATGGGATTTCAGGAGGATTTTGACTTTCCTGTGATACATTTCTATATCTTACAGATATTTTACATCAGTACATATTGCATTTTCTGAGAAGAAAATAAAGTGTGTTTTGTTTTCCTTTTTAAAAGCAAAATCTCTGCAGATGATGCCTTCTCAGACAATAGGAATAAATTGCAAAGGAAATTGCCCTAATGTGACCCAGACTGGAACTGGGCATGCTTTAAACATAAATAGAAAGGCCTTTTGATGATGTCATTTTGAAAGTGTCCTTGACATTCGTGAAGGTTTTAGCGGGCCCAAAGAAAAGAGAAAAATAGGATCGTGTCGCTGAAAGGGACCTTACAGTTCAAACAATCCAACATGCGTATTTTACCACTGCAGGAAACAAAGTCCTGAGAAATAGATACTTCAAAAAGAAATTCACTCAGCAATCAATAGCATTTCCAAGCACCAATAGAAACTAATTAGACATTTACATTTGAAGAAGGCTTCAGTCAGTAACAGCAACAAAACCTAGGCTAAGAATAAATCTAACCAAATACATGCAAGTTCATCACAAAAATATAAGAAAACTATTTAAAATATAAAATACCAGCACTTTGGGAGGCCGAGGTGGGCAGATCACAAGGTCAGGAGTTCAAGACCAGCCTAGCCAATGTGGTGAAACCCTATCTCTACTAAAAATACAAAAATTAGCTGGGCGTGGTGCTGTGTACCTGTAATCCCAGCTACTTAGGAGGCTGAGGCAGGAGGATTACTTGAACCTGGGAGGTGGAGGTTGCAGTGAGCCGAGATTGCACCACTGCCCTCCAGCCTGGGCGATAGAGCAAGACTCTGTCTCTGTCTCTCTCTGTCTCTGTCTCTCTCTCTCTCTGTCTGTCTATGTATATACACATGTATATGACATATACACACATACATATACAGACACAAATGGAGATATAATATATATGTATGTGTATATACACATATACACATATATACATGATCAATAATAGGAAGATTTATCATCAGGACCTGCAAAATTGTCTAACATATATAGTAGGTTCTCCCTATATCTTAGTTAGATTGAATCCATTGGAAATATGTCAGTTCTTCCCATACATTAAGCATACAGTCATTGCCATTCCAATAGTAATCCCCACAAGTTTAGTTAGTTAGGTTGGTTGTTCTTCTAAAATCAATTTTATTAAGATTAACTTACATTAAATAAAATTTACCCATTTTCAAGTGTACAGTAGGATGAGTTTTGACAAACATCCAGGTCAGTGTAACCACCACCCCAAGCAAGACTTCCATTACCCTTGAAAAGCCCTGCAGGGCTTTTTAGGAACTTGGCAAAACTGATCTTAAAATACACACGGTAGAGCAAAAAGTTAAGAATAGCTGAGACAATTTTGAGGAACAAGTTGGAGGATTTTATCTAACAGCTATAAAGATTAATTTTAAAGCCATAGTAACTAAGATATAAACAAATAGTCCAAAGACACAGCTTTTTCAGAAATAGACACGCTCAGATATAAGCACTATATATACACACCAAACTAAATCTACCAAACATGGCATTTCAAGTCAGTGATGGTGGAACACAGCCATGTCGATACATGTACAGATTGTCCATGTCTGCTTCCATGCCGTAACAGCGGACTTCAGCAGGGACCATATGGCCTGCAAAGCCTGGAGTGTTTACTGTCTGACCCTTTCCTGAAAGCACTGCTCTGCTCAAGACATTTGCTGAATTCTGAAGCTGTATGAGCTGGAAAGCTCAAATGCTAAATTAGTTGCATCCTACTTCCCCATAAACAGAGAAACTTAAAAAGCTCTGACTTTGTACCGTGCCCCACCCGCCACCATTGACTCCATGTTTTGCAGTATTGTGTTTAGGAATTTCAGTTCGACATCTATATGAAACTCTGGCTGTTCATTCTATCCTGCATTTCCATATTGTCATGTGGGATCATCTTCTTTTGCCCAAAGAGCCTTCTTTGGTGCTTAGTGCAGGTATACTGATAGTAAGTTAGCTCTTAACTTTGCCAAAGGTATTTTTATTTTGCTTTCATCTTTGAAGTTACTTTTGCTGGACTTGGAATTATAGGACAGTAGTTGTTTCCTTTTACCATTTTAATGGTTACTCCACACATCCTTGACTTACTACAAATCTAATACAAACTATTCCTTTTACCAGTTCCTTCATAGTGCTAGGACCTTGCGATACTCAAATTAAACAACTTAATAGAGGGACAAAGGGAATAATCTAAAGGATTGTTAATCTAAAGAAAGGCCAAGAGAAGAAGAGAAATAGGAATATAAAATAAATAGATTGATCAAATAGAAAGCAAATACTAAGAAGGTTGATTGAACTTCAAGTATATTTGTGCTTATTTTAATTACAAATGTATTAAATATTTCAATTAAAACCCTGAGACCATCAGATTAGATATAAAAGCAATTTGAACAACATGTTGTGCTTACAAGAGTCATGCAATTATTATAAAGACACAGAAATATACAAAATACAAGAATGGAACATGTGTACCACGTCCATATTAACCAAAAGAAAACTGGTTTAGCTACATATACTACTCATCAGGTGGAGTTTAAGGCAAAATAGCACTACTAAAGAAAAGTAACATTTACATAATGAAAAAGGGGTCAAATTATCAGGAAGAAATAAGAATTCTGAATCTGTATATAGCTTCAAGACAAACACAGCAAAACTGACAGAGCCAAAAGAAGAAATAGAGAAATTCACGATGATAGGAATATTTCGCACTTCTCACAACAGCAGATAGATCAAACAGGAAAAATGTACATAAAGAAAATCAAAATAAAATGACAAACTTAAATTAATTGACACATTGAACACTGTGCCCAGCATGGACCATATTATTGGGCAAGTGTACATGAACATGTCCCCAAATTGACCATATAATGGATTGCAAAGTCAACCTCAATAAAGTTCAAGGAATTATAACCATTCACATTGTATTCTCAGATCACAGTAAAATTAAGATAGAAATACTGACAGAATTTTAAAATCACCAACTACTTGTGAATTAAGCAATACACTTTTAAATAATCTATGAGTCACAGAAAAAACCATCACAGCAAATAATAGAAACTTTTTGAACTGAACATTAAAGATAAGAGGTTTTGCATAACAAAATTTTTGCAGTGCAACTAAAGCAGTCCCTAGAGAGTAATATATTGCTTCAAATGCATAGATTAGAAAGGGAGAAAGCTTAAAAAAAAATTTATCTAATTCTTCCCGGGAAAAAAAAAAAAAGAAAAGAAAACAAAGATTGAAAAAGGGAAAACAAAAGGAAGCATAGGCCAGGCCTGGTAACTCATGCCTGTAATCCCAGCACTTTGCGAGGCTGAGATGGGTGGATGACTTGAGGTCAGGAGTTCAAGACCAGCCTAGCCAACATAGTGAAACACTGTCTCTACTAAAAAAAAAAAAATATATATATATATATATGTCACAAATAAAGCAATATGAGGCTCAGAGACCATGAACCCAGGAGGCAGAGGTTGCAGTGAGCTGAAATCACATAACTGCACTCCAGCCTGGGAGACAGAGTGAGAATCCATCTCAAAAAAAAAGAAGAAAAAAAAGGAAGCATAGAAGAAGAAATGAAAAAATAACCAAAATCAATGAAAAAGGAAAAATTGTAAAACAGTGGAAAATCAAAGCCAAAAGTTATTCTTTGGAGATATTAATAAAATGAGCAATTTTCTAGCAGTTCCAATCAGAGAAAGTAAGAACATGAACATGAATGACAACATCGAGAACCAAAAGGGAGGCAGTAAGTACAGGTCCTCACACATCATTGATGGCAGTACGAATTGGGACATTAAAGGGCAATTTGGTCATATAGATGAAATGTGAAGATCATGTAATTCCATGTGGAAGTACATTGCTTGAGGTAATGGTTCTGAAACCTGAATGCACATTAGAATTGGCAGGCAACAGATGTTAATGACCCTGTCTGACAGCTTTGAAGAGAGCAGTGGATCTCCCAGCACGGAGGCTGAGATCTGAGAATGGACAGACTGCCTGCTCAAGTGGGTCCCTGACCCCTGAGTAGCCTAACTGGGAGACATCCCCCACTAGGTGCAGACCGACACCTCACACCTCACACGTCACACGGCAGGGTACACCCCTGAGACAAAGCTTCCAGAGCAAGAATCAGACAGCAGCACTCGCTGTTCAGCAATATTCTATCTTCTGCAGCCACTGCTGCTGATACCCAGATAAACAGGGTCTGGAGTGGACCTCAAGCAATCTCCAACAGACCTACAGCTAAGGGTCCTGACTGTTAGAAGGAAAACTAACAAACAGAATTGCCAGGCAAGCTAGAAATCAAACCAAACCAAACAAAACAAAAAACAGATTAATGAAATTAGACTGCCCAGGTGTGGTGCCTGCAGGTATGTTCATTTTAAAATTCTTCCTTAATGTACAGCTCTGTTGAGAAACACGGCACAGTGGAAACACTTACAAATGTTTATAGGGTGACAAGAATGTTCTTTGTACCACCTGTAAGAGAAAAAAAATGAAAATGATGTAAATATCTACCAATAAAACATTCAACATTGGAATACTATACAATGTTTTAAAATGCATGACATATGCCTAAAAGCATTGACATGGTTGACTCTCACATCGAATGAACAGTTTGCATTAAGAAAATTATAGTATAATATCAATTTTATAGAGTTTGCAAAAATGTAAAAATCTACATATTTAGAGTCAGTGGAGCATAGTAGTTAAGAACTCAGGATCAATTTCAGATATCAGCTTCCCTGCCAACAAGTGAGATGGTGGTGGTTATGTAATTTCTGTGTACCTCATCTTCTCCCTCTACCCAATAAGGATTCTATGATCACTCACCTCAAACGGTTGCAGGGATTGAATGAGCCGATCAACATTTGTGAAGTGTCCAGCACATCTCAAGAGACTCACGGTTGTCTGTTGTTACTGTTGTTACAATGCAGAGGCTTCCACTCTATCTACAACATTTCATTTCTTTAAAGTCCTTTGTAGCTAATATGGCAAGATGTTCCAGTTTAACAGAACTGGCTTGCGAGTACACATCTGTTTCTTAATGTTGCTTTCTGTTCTTTCCTGCACCTTTAAAATACATCACAAGTAAAGCAATATGAGGCTCAGAGACCATGTTCACAAGTCAGGTCCCCTGTGTGGACTCATTGCTCGAGTTCCCTCCCTGTTGACTGGCCAAGATAATTGTCAACACCAAGAATTCTGAATCTACATAAAGCAGTGTCCTAAATTCCAAAAGTCATCTTGCCCCAAATATCCTGCCCCTAATTTATCAAATTTGATAGTGAGAAATTAAACTCGTAATGTGCGTTGGAATCATTTCTATTCCAACCACTGAAACATTGCCTGCCGAAGTCATCGTTTCAAAAGCCCTTTGTGAGTCTATAATTACTTTCTTGTTGTGCTGGGTTATGTTTTTACTTTGCTCGCTTCTCCTCTGTTGACTTATGACTTAGAAAGCTAAATGGTAAAAAATCAACAACAAGAGACGTTCCGTTGGTTTTCCACCCCACTCAGAATAAAATGCAGAACCAACCTCCTCAATGCTGTGTGTAATAGCTCACTTCCAAATGCACTGCTTCCCACGTACTTTACCACCTGCCCCTTCTCTCCCTTTCTCTGGCCACACTCACAACAGCTGTTTTGTCTGTTCCTTTTCAGACCTGCCAAGCCTCCCTTCATCTCAGAGTCCTGGTGCTTGCTCTGCCAGGCATCTGTCTTCTGCAGATCGCCTGAGCATGGCTCCTTCCTTCCCTCCAGGTCTCTACTTAGAAAGAGATCCTCCCCGACCAACTTGTCTAAAATAGTCATTTGCACCATTACTCTCTACCGGCCCTGGTGTACTTTTCCTCACAGCTCTTACCCAAGCCAGCCCCCAACAGGCACTAGACCCAGAGCAAGGCTTCAAAGGAGGACCCTTGAGTCTAAGTATTTACAAATTACAAGCCACGTTACAAGTTACTTGCCCAAGTTGTTAGTGAGATGTTTTCTACTCTCCTACACTCACAAATATGCAGTCATAACCACCTACCAGGCTCCATTTGAATTTAGAATTTTCAGGTTCCTCAGTTGCCTATCAGAAAGCAGGGAGAGTAGGGCTCTGGCCTCTGGACTCTCTGTCTCACCCCACTCTTTTCAACCACAGCCCCCTTCCTTTCCAGGAATGGCCTCACACATGGTCGACCTGGGTCACCTGTCCAGAGGGTCCAAGCTCCATGTACTCTCTCCAGCTAGTCAGTACCTCTTAGACAGAGGCGTGTGGCAACCAGGATAAATAGGCCCTACCACTGAAATTCAACTGCCAAAAACAGATGTCTTTGCTAATACAAATTCACAAGGAAGGAGCTCTGATCTTCTTGGTTTGACACAGCCTTCCAAGTTATTGGCTGTTCCTCAGACACTACTACCTAACAAATGGCTCAGTGCCACTCCATACTCAGGGTTGTGGGCAGAGACAACTACCCTAAATCAATGGAGGATTGGATAAAGAAAAAGTGGTATATAGGCACACTGGAATACTATTCAGCCTTAAAAAAGAATGAAGTCATGTCTTTTACAGCAGCACGGATGGAACTGAAAACCATTATCTGGTTTTTTGTTTGTTTGTTTGTTTGTTTTTTGAGACAGTCTCCTTCTGTCACCGAGGCTGCATGAGGCTGGAGCGCAGTGGCATGATTTTGGCTCATGGCAACCTCCCCCTATCAATTCCTCGATTCCATGAGGTTCAAGGAATTCTCATGCTTCAGCCTCCCTAGTAGCTGGGATTACAGGCATCTGCCACCCCACCCGGCTAATTTTTGTATTTTTAGTAGAGATGGGGTTTTACCATGTTGGCCAGGCTGGTCTCGAACTCCTGACCTCAAGTGATCCACCTGCCTTGGCCTCCCAAAGTGCTGAGATTACAGGCATGAGCCACTGCACTCGGCCTGGAGTCTATTATCTTAAGTAAGACAACTTAGACACAGAAAGACAAAGGCTACATGTTCTCACTTATGAGGCAGAGCTAAGCAGTGTGTGCACTTGGACGTAGAGTGGAATGATAGATGATGGAGACTTGGAAGGGTGAAGAAGAAGGAGAAGGTAGATGATGAGAAATTACTTAATGGGTACAATGTATATTATCTGGTTGGTGGTTACACTAGAAGCCCTGACTTTACCACTACACAATATATCCATGTAACAAAATTACATTTGTACCTCATACATTTATACAAACAAAGCTGTTATAAAGAAGTTGAGCACTACAGGCAGATTGGGATCGGCCTGATACAAACCTGCAGCTCAAGGGCTTGAAGGAGCTAGCTCAAGTCGTTCTGTCATGACAGACAGTGTCAGGTCCCATGCCCAGTGTGGCAGAGGAGTTCACAATGTGGGCACTGCAGTCATCTGGCTCATGTTTATTCCTGACTGTCCCTTACTAGCCTGATGACTTTGAACAAGTTATGTAACCACCCTCTGCCTGCTCCAGAGGGTGTTTGAGGTGACAGCTTGGGTTAGTACAAGTGATTAGAACAGGGCCCAGCAGTTATTAAATCACTGAGAGGTGTTAGGTAGCAGCAGTGGTAGTAGCCGTGAAAAAACTCGCTCTTCCCTGCCACTGAATCCTGGTGGCTTATAATAAAATGAGGGACTAATTTACAAATTAAATACCTCCTTGGAAATAAGTTCTGAATTGTAGACTTTATATTTCATAAGATTTCACAGAAAGAAAAGGAGAGTAGGTACTGGAGTCAGAAAAGCTTCTTGGGGAGGCTGGACCAACAGGAGTTCTGCAAATGGGACCCTTTGGCTGGAGAAGAGCTTCCAAAGCTGTCCCTGCCAGGGCTGTTTCATTGGAGTAAGGGTTTTGACCAAAGGGCAATATTTTGAAGGACACAATGCATCTGGGTGTTGGAGCACCAGTTTGAAGACCAGTCATATCCTATTATAGTTGTAATTTACGATACGCTTTCTCCCTGGAGTGGCACAGGGCAGGTCTTCTAGGTCATTCTATTTCCTGTCCCTTGACAAGACTTTCTTTCTCTGTAAGACAGTCCCTCTTTCAAGGGGTCATCTGTGGTCTTGCAAGTGAGCTTGATAGAAACCCTGCCTGGAATGTTAACCAAAGTGTGTCCACAGAGCAACTCAGCTCTCTTGTCTAATTGCAGATTTCTAGCACTATGCGGACCGGCAATGGTCTCTGCACAGACACCATACTGATTTCAGCCCATCCCTGAAGCCTTGCCTTCCTCGTGCCCACATTATGTTCTCCGCTAATTAAGCCCTGGTGTCTTTGGAGTCAAGCTGGATTCAGGAGGATCTCTCTGCTCCTCAACTTCTCCTCCCCTCATTTCCTAAAGGTTGACCTAAAGAGCAAGCCCAGGACTTATGTTTGGAAAGAGGATGTTTCCATGGTGAAATTAACATGGTGAATTTCCTATCTCAAAATTGAACCTGGGAATAAGGTTGGTTTGCAAGAAATCGAGTGTTCAATTAATACTATATTAATAACGTATATTATTAGTATATAATATACATTATGGATTAGGCATAATATAATACATCTTATATTTTTATATATATATATATATATAATCCTATTGTTGCAACATGTAGCTTTTGCTTTAAAAGCATTCAGCACGATACAATAGCTCTCTCCCAACTGATAATCATTTCCATTTGAAAGTGCTTCAGACCCTCAAAGGAAATTCCCTCCCTCTCTTCTCATCCCCTACTCCACGTTCTGATCTTCTCTACTTGGTCTGCCTGGTAAATGCTGGTGATTACTTTGCTTTTGTTCTTTGTCAGCACTTTTTTCTCCTCCTCACACTCTCCAGGGCTTAATCATGGTGCCTATCTAGAGTTTCAAGAGCTACCTCTCAGCCAGTGCTTCCTAATTCCAGCAATACTGACACTTGGGGCTGAATAAGTCTTTCTTGTGGGGGCAGTGCCTTGTGCATTGCAGGATGTTTAGCCACATTCCTAGCCTCTCCCTTCTAGATGCCAGTCGTGTACTAGCCCCCAAGAGTTGTGACAACCCCCAGTGTCTCCAGATATTATCAAATGTCCTCTAAGGGGCAAACTTCAGCACCACTGATCAAAAATGATGTTTTTCCAGTCTGCACTTGCAGCTCTGAAATGAAGAAGCTATAATCGGCAACTGCCTGTTCATCTCCACATGGAGCTTCCATACGTCCTCCTGCAACTGGTCTGGACCACAACATCCTCTTCCTGATGCTTTTCCTCTTTCTGAACCACTGGCCTCATTGCCCCCCAGTCCTTCCTTCTTCTCGCTGATCATTCAGCCTGCTTCAGCATTTCTTGTGTGCAGCCTTGCCTCTTCATTTCTACCACTATTGTTCTGGGCTAGTGCCTCACTTCCTTTTGTCTCAATTACAGACTCCCATCTTCTCTCTCTCTCTGCCCTGGGCAGGAGCTTTAACTCCAGCTTCCACAGGGCAGCTGGCTTGGTCTATTGAAAATGCAGATCATATCAGATCACCTATCACCCCACAATTTCAAAAGGGATCAGTAGCTCACTTTCTCCTGCACCATAAAGTCAAAGCTCTGAAACTTGGCCCTCAAAGCTGTCACTGGCTTTTCTTCGCAGGGTCCCTTACTGATATGTTTAGGCTTTGTGTCTCTGCTCAAATCTCATCTTGAATTATAATCCCCCAATCCCCATGTGTCAAGGGAGAGAACAGGTGGAGGTCATTGGATCACGGGGCAGTTTCCCCCATGCTGTTCTCATGATAGTGAGTGAGCTCTCATGGGATCTGATGGTTTTACAAGCAGCTCTTCCCCCTTCACTTGGGACTTCTCCTTCCTGTAGCCTTGTGAAGAAGGTGCCTTGCTTCCCTTTCACTTTCCACCGTGATTGTAAGTTTCCTGAGGTCTCCCCAGCCATGCTGAACTGTGAGTCAGTTCAACATCTTGCCTTTATAAATCACCAAGTCTCAGGCAATTCTTTATAGCAGTGTGAAAACAGACTAATACTCTTCCCAGTTCTTCGGCTCTATTAAAACCAAGATGTTTGCAGTTCACCTGTAAGCCAGTGACAACTGAAATGAGTGACTGAGGCATACACCAGCTCTAGGATGCATCTCACAAAAATACGAGCCACAGACACATCTGTGACTGTTTTTCTGAAGAGTTTTTCAGGAAGTTTGGTATTTATACATTTCCTTTAAGGGAGGGAAGACATTTAGGAAGAGGAGCTGGTAGGCAGTTAGGCAAATGGTAACAATCCTCTGAGATTTTAATTAGTGCCCAGTAAATCTACATTTTATATAAGATAAGGTGAAGATAAGGACACTGTTTAAAAAGAAAAAGGGAATAAAGTAAAAGTCAATTATGCAGATGTCTCTGGGTAGGTGGAAGGAGTCGTGTCTTTGTTCTGTACCTGGGAAGATAAGCTTGTAATGGATATTATCAGTGTGGAATTCAGTAGACTTGAGTTTTAGGAACTAGATGTAGATTGTAAACCTAAAGCTAAATTGGCATGTCCTTATGTATGGGAGACCTACAAAGAATTTACTTAGGAATGATCTGCAAGGCCTTATTACCTTTCCATGGGAATCCAGCTGGTGAATGATGTTATAACAGCTTCCTTTGGAAGAAGGTGTGGCAGTGATTCAGTCTCTGGGCTTAACATTCCCTTTTGCATAAGAAGTTTGGGGGTCCTGATAGTTTTACTTTCCTTTACACCAAGGTTTTAGGTCACAGGCTTTAGTTCTTGACCTTTCCTCTGCTGGGAATATCCTTTCCTCCCTTCAATATCCAGCTTGCTTCTAGAACTTTTCCAAGTCAGCACACAACCTCTGTCTCAGGAAGCCTTGCCCAAGCCCTCAGCCAGGTCTCTCTCTTTCCTCTAGGTTCCCATGGCATCTTGTAAGCACCTCCAGCTGACACTTGCCAGAATGCCACCTTCCTCAAGAGACTGTGACTTTGCTCTTCTCAGTATGCCCAGCAGTCAAGCAGTGCCTGACTCCCGCAAGACCTGTCTGCCACACCCATCTTCAGCCTCTGGCTAATTATTTCTCATCTTCTCAGACTCAGTTTGGGTATCTTCTGCTTTCAGAATCCCTTCTGATCTCAAGTCCTCCCTCCCTACTCTGTGGCTGGGTGACCTTCCTCTCTGCCTTGCAAAGCACCCTCTCTGAAGAACTGACACGAAGTCCACCACATGTCTACACAACGGCCTTTTCCTTTTGCCTCCACAATGATACTTAGGCTCCAGGAAGTCCTAGTCCATCATGGGTAGAATTCTGTACCCCTAGAAGATATACTGTAGTTCTAACCCCCAGTGTTGTGAGTGACTTTACTCGGAATTAGGGTTTCTGAAGATATACTCAGGTAAAGATGAAGTCATCAGAATGGGTCTTAATCCAACATGACTCAAATCCTTATAGAAAGAGGAAAAGAGATACAGACAGAAACAGGGAGAATGTCATGTGGTGACAGAGGCAGAGACCAGAGTGACGCAACTACAAGCCAAGGAAGGCCACGTACTGCCGGCACCCACCAGGAGCCACGAGAGGATTGGAACCCTTTCCTTCAGAGCCCTCCAGAAGAAACCAACTTGCTGACACCTAGGTTTTGAACTTCTAGCCTCCAGAACTATAAGACAATACATGTGTGGCTCACACCTGTAATCATGGTGGCTCACGCCTGTAATCCCAGCACTTTGGGAGGCCGAGGTGGGAGGATCACCTGAGGTCGGGAGTTCAAGACCAGCCTGACCAACAGAGTGAAAACCCATCTTTACTAAAAATACAAAATTAGCTGGGAGTGGTGGTGCATGCCTGTAATCCTAGCTACTCAGAAGGCTGAGGCAGGAGAATCGCTTGAATCCAGGAGATGGAGGTTGCAGTGAGCTGAGACCACACCATTGCACTCCAGCCTGGGCAACAAGAGCAAAACTTACCTCAAAAACACTAATAATAGTAATAATAACAATAATAATAATAATAATAATAAATATCTACTACTTTAAGCCACCCAGTTGTTGTACTTTGTTATGCAGCCCTAGGAGACTAACGCAGGGTCAGTGTGCTTTTCAGCTTCCACACCACATGGTACAGCAGTAACATACAGGGACTTTGCTGTTGACCTTGCATCCAGCTTGTCTGGAGGGGCCTCTGTGCATGTCTGTCTTCCTAGTTTTTGTGACTATTTAAACTATGTGTTAAGTTGTTCCTCCTGGATGCAAACTTCTACCATGCTGTTGGATCAATTGATGTAAACTTCTCACCCACCCTGAGTTTGGCCTAAAAAACCAGAAGCAGAAACTTCTGGAGGAACACAGCAGCTCACCCCAGTGAGGACAAAACTGCCCAGAATTGTCCCCAGGGTGCCTACTTCATTAATCCCAACTGTCTATGCAGTCATCATTCTGAGAATAGATATTCTTTGACATCATTAATTCTTGAGATATGTCTCTTGCATCAACATTTGTTCATTAATCCATTCAACAAATATTTATCAAAGAAATGTTGTATTCTAGACATTGTTCTAACTACTGTAACTGCTGGGGACATAGGAGCAAACTAAATAGACAAAAGGCCCAGCCCTCATAGAACTTACATTCTGGAAGGAAAAAAAAAAAAAAAAAAGAAAACATATTTTTTCTCAAATTTATTCTAAGAAAATAAGATGTTGTTCTATTTATTTTTTGAAAAGAGAGACGTGCAGTGAAGACAGGAGGTTTTTTTTTAAGACAGAGTCTTGCGCTGTCACCCAGGCTGGAGTGCAGTGGCACGATCTCGGCTCACTGCAAGCTCCGCCTCTCAGGTCACGCCATTCTCCTGCCTCAGCCTCCCAAGTAGTTGGGACTACAGGTGCCCGCCACCATGCCTGGCTAATTTTTTGTATTTTTAGTAGAGATGGGGTTTCACCATGTTAGCCAGGATGGTCTCAATCTCCTGACCTTGTGATCTGCCCATCTCGGCCTCCCAAAGTGCTGGGATTATAGGAGTGAGCCACTGTGTCCGGCCAGGAGATTTCTTTTTAAATGCCTCACTAAGGAGCTGTTATTATTTTGAGGGTTTTTGTTGTTGTCGTTGTTGTTGTTATTTTTTATTTATCTGATATATTGGGCATCTTTTTCATCATGGTTTTGTTACTTTTCCTCTCATGTGGAACTAGAAACACATTTGCTACTTTCTCCAAAAATCTGGTTTTTATGATACTCAGGCACAAGATGTTTTGGGGATCTTTGCCCTCCCCACTTTACAGTAAATCTCTGCTGATGCTTTTCAGAGGCCCTATTGGAGACAGGGAAGCGTGCCCTGGAGAGGAGCCGAGACCACATGTGACTCGGGCAGGCTGACCTGGAGGTGGCAGAAAATGGTGAAGTGGCTCCACAAGCCAATACTCAGGATTTATAATACCAGAACCTGTGTCCACGTCCCAGCTCTGCCACTTAACATGCATGAGGCCTTTGGCAAATCCCTTCAGCTCTTTGATAAAAGTTTGCTCACCTGAAGTGGAGAAACAAGATGGCCCTGTTTGCATCTCAGAGTTCTGATAGACTTTGAATAACCTGGTATATGAAAATAACTTAAGACTGGGCATGATGGCTCATGCCCGTAATCCCAGCACTTTGGGAGGCCGAGGCAGCTGGATCACCTGAGGTTAGGAGTTCGAGACCAGCCTGGCCAACATGGTGAAACCCCATCTCTACTAAAAATACAAAAATTAGCTGGGCGTGGTGGCACGCCCCTGTAGTCACAGCTACTTAGGAGGCTGAGGCAGGAGAATTGCTTGAACCTGGGAGGCAGAGTTTGCAGTGGGCCAAGATTATGCCACTCCACTCCAGCCTGGGCAATAGAATGAGACTCCATCTCAGAAAATTAAATTAAATTAAATTTAAAAATAAAATGGAGAACTAACTAAAGGCAATGGTATCATCATTATTAAATATGAGAAGGAGGGTGACATGTTCTTGAGAAAGCATAGGATTTTGTACATATATTCTATCTTGTGATTATTATTACTCTCAAATGATTGGCTTCCCTTTCCCACGGACACAATGGCACTGGGTGGGCAATGAGAGTTTGGACTCTTGAAGAAAAGAATGAAAGTTGATTCAAGGACCCTACAACCTTTGAGATCCAACAGCGAGAGACTTCCAGGATAACCATGTTTCTAGATTATACCTAACCCTGCTCACCCCCCTTATCTTTTTCTCCCTTTTCTTTTTATTTCTTTCTCTTTTATTCTTTCATCTCCATCCCCCTTATCCTTCTTCTCTTGGCAGCATGGAGGTGCACAGCTCAGGTCTCCCTTGGAGAAGGACCTTGCCCGTCAGCCTGGAGGGGTGTGGTTGGCTGACAGTATCCATCCTCTGGGCTCCTCTGTACATCTGAGCTGACAGCCCAACCCAGTGGCTGAGCCAGCAGGGCCAGCGGTCTAGCCATTTGCACCCGATGTGGGGCTCCTCTTCCAGATAATCTTTGCTTCAGACTTCTCTTGGAATTGATTGAGATACTGTTAGATCTGCCTTGAAGATGGAGGTGTTCTCAAGTCAGCTTCTTCCTTGATGTCCTCTCAGAGGTGCCAGATCTGCACTGGAGTGCAGCTGAAAATTTTCCTTGTTTCTTGGGTTTTCTGACCACTAACTCCATCTCAGTCTCTGCTTACTGACCTCACCCATTTTCCTTCCCTACCTTTTTTTACTTCCTTCTCCTTTTATTGCACATAAACTCTGGTGCCCAACACAGGTGTGGGGCATGCAAGAAAATGCAGCCCCTCTCCTAAAGGATCTCGTCTTCGCTCAGGGTAGATAAGACACGTGTGTCCATATAAACCCCAAAGGCCTTTCCTCTGCAGACATAGATTTACCAGCTCTGGAGTGAACCTAGGAATTTGTGTCGTAAACACATTCCCTAAGGAATTGTTATAAATAGGCAATTTGGAAAATAGTTTGTAAGAGGAGGTAGGTAACTGCTGTCTGTGGCCCATCTGGCCCTCTGCCTGTCTGTGTAAACCAAGTTTGAAACACAGCGACACCCATTCATTGATGGGTTGGCCATGACTGCTGTCGTGCCATAATGGCAGAGTTGAGGAATTGCGGTGGAGACCGTATGGCCACAAAGCCTACAATATTTCCTATTTGGCTTTTGGATAAAATGTTTGCTGACCTCTGCTCTAAGGCAGTAGTTTTCAACCTGGGCAATAGAATCACCTTCACCTAGGGGAAATATTTAAGCTTCCCATGACTAGAATGGACCCCAGGCAATTAAATCAGAATCTTGGTAGCTGGGACCCAGGCATCAACCCCGGACACAGCATGTTTGAGATCTCAGGTTAATACAGCATGCAGTCAAGTGAGAGAACTGGGAAACTGAATATATGAATGGACAATGGCCAGTCCCCGCACAACAGAACTCTGACTGGCAGCCTCTGCAGCAACCTCCCTGGGAAGCCAAGCCATAGCCTCTGAAGCAACCATACCTAAACTGTCAGGACCACCAGATCCCCTCATTTTTGCCCCCATTTCCCACTCAGGACTGACCAGAGAAAGCCAAATATGCTCACCAAACCAATCACACAGGATGCCCCACTCCTGCTCAGCAACCTCCCTCTCCCTCACACCCACAGCCTCCAGCAGGAACCCACCTGCAGCCTTCTCCTTTTCCCACTACCAAGGGTTCCCACTCCCCTGCCTGCCAAATGCAAGTGATGGTGGCCGCCTCTCTCACTCTCGCAGGCTTTGGATATACGGCCTCTGCTTGCTCTCCTCTGGGTGGTCTTCACGTGTTTCTGCAGTGCTGCTGTTCCAAGGGTATCCCTTCGGCCTGCAGTGCAGGGACCATGCATGCTGGAGAAGTCTTTGCTTCTAGAGAGTGAAGAGGCTCCAGGATCCAGATTAAGGAAGGCTGGGACCACTGCTGAGGGACAAACTCAGGAGGGAAGTTTAAGACTTAAAGAGAAGGTGCAAGGTGTCCTTCCCCCTTTGTCTGGCCCGGAATTTCAGAGTGTCAGGAAACAAGCTTAAGAATATTCCTTCAAGGCCAGGTGCAGTGGCTCACGCCTGTAATCCCAGCACAGCACCTTGGGAGGCTGAGGCAGGTGGATCACTTGAGGTCAGAAGTTCAAACCAGCCTGGCCAACATAGTGAAACCCCGTCTCTACTAAAAATCCAAAAAAATATTAGCCAAGCATAGTGGCATGTGCCTGTGGTCCCGGCTACTTGGGAGGCTGAGGCATGAGAATCACTTGAACCTGGAAGGCGGAGGTTGCAGTGCAGTGAGCCAAGATAGCACCACTGCAACTCCAGCCTGGGTGTCAGAGCAAGACTCTGTCTCAAAAAAAAAAAAATAAAATAAAATAAAATTTCTTCTACTGCGGTCAGGGAGGACTAATGACCTGGGCCAGCACTGTGAAGAAAGCCCACCGTGTTCTGTATCTTAATCCCTGTGCAGAAGCAGAGTGGTGTGGGCAGAAGAGAGAGCAGCACCTCCAGACTGGGCATCCCGCACAGGAGAATCAGCACCTCCAGGCTGGGCATCCCGCACAGGAGGAGCAGCTACACCATTGGGTGGGGGCAGGGCTGGCCAGCTGGGACCTCGGGGAGGGGTGGAGACATCATCTCAGGACAGAAAATGAGACCAGGCACAGATGACCGAGCAGTGGGAGGCTGCCCGGCATTCCTTTGTCAACTCCTTTTTCCAAGGGGATGATGACACTCTAGATACTGAAGTCATTTTCTCAGAATTTAATCTGGACCACAGAGTCTCCAGAAAGTGACTTGGTCAGTGTCCAGGGAGTCGGGGAGAAATGGAATGGGAAGATGCTTAAAAAGCAGCAGCCAGGTGCTTGCAGGAACAGGACCTAGAAGCAACAGGGCAGGAGCAGAATCCTGGCTTCAGGCACGTGTTTTTGTCACCTCCTATCCCTTAGCTTTCCCCAGGCCCACACCCCTGGAGAGTTCACAGCCTCCCTCCACCCCAATCATTCGGGCCTTTTATCTCAACTCCCTGGAGAGAGACTGATGAACAGGCTGTGGCTATAGTGCCAAGACTCAGTAGCTTCAGGAATTTCTTGAGTGACAATTGAACTTGCCCAGAAGGCATGCACATGTTAACAAGGGTGGAAGACAATGCCTTGAGCCAAATAAAAGAATTTTAAGCAGTCTGAGTCCAGATCTTATGGGATGAGATGGTTTTGTTATGCAGCACTTTACAATACTCAGATCACATTGATTATTCACCAACAGCTCTACCCGTCAAGCGGGCAGGAGGCCGGCCTTACTGACTACTTGCTCTGTGGGTGGCACGGTGCTAAGCTTTTAAACATATATGATTAGCAAGATTTATCTTATTCAAATTTTACAACAGTCTTCTGAGGTAGATATTAAGGAATCCCGATATTCAGATGGGAAGCAAGCATGGGTGGATAAGTGACTTTCCTGGAGTCCCCGGGCTATAGCGGAACTGGAATTGGGCCCCAGGTCTGGCCTCCAGGGCGCCCACGCTTTCTCCCTTCTAAGCTTGCTGCTAACCTTCCTGAACTCAGAGATGGAGACCAGAAATGCAAGTTCTGGAGGTTCCACCCTCGGGGCTCTGATTCCAGTCTGCGAGGGAGGAGTACCAGCCAGCTGCCTCCAGGGGGCTGCTTAGGTCCAGCTCCTGGAAGCAGAAGCGGGCTCTGAGGTGGAAACAGGTGAGGAGACTTACCTGCAAGAGTTCTCAGGGCTATCACCTAAGGCGAGGATAGGATGCAGGTCAGGCTGTCCTAAGTCAGGGCAAGGCCTCAGTGGTAATGATTGGAAGCACTGAAGCTGAGGCCGCCCTTCAGAATTGGCCTAAGTTGAAAGGAGGGAATCAGGGCTCTATACAGCTGCTTGAGCAACCACTAGGTTGAGTCGCCCTGGAAGGTGGGAGATAAGATGCATAGCCAGGTAGCTCTCTTCAGCGGAGGCAGTCCCAAAAGTGGCTAAAGGTGGAGAACTGTTAGCCACCCGCCTCCCAGCAGCTGGTGAAATACACCCTTTCATGCTGACCCTTTAATGATGAAGAGCCATTAATGCTGTGGATACACAGGTTCACAACAGGAGCCCTGTATAAAATCCACAGAAACCATGTCTGAAGTCACGAGAGTCTCGCCTAAAAACCATTCGCGGATCCACCTTCATGGTTCTCACCGGTGGTTTATGAGCGCCAGTAGGGGGCAGCAAAGAGCTTCTCGGGTGCTGTTACCCTACGGTACTGAGTTGCCGAAGCAGGAGCCTGGTGCAAGCATCACCCGGGAAGGAATTGCTGGGTGCCAGAAATGCAAGCGAGCCCAAGACTCCACCGTCATTAGCCAAATCTGACAGTAAATAGGTAGGTGGGACCCAGATCACAAGGAACGTATGTCATGCAAAGAAGCTGGGTGTTACTCTACAGCTGATGGGAAGCCCCTGAGTGGTTTTTAGCCTGGGAAGTGATGCATTTGATGTGTTTTAGGAAGCTTGTTCTGTCTTCAGGGAGGATGCAAGCAATGGGAATGCAGGAAATGCCTTATTAGGGGGTGCCACTTCTTTGCAGCCATGCAACAAATTACTTAACCTCATTGTCCAGGCCTGAAAAATTGCGAGGAGGTAACAGTGTCCACATTACAGAGTTCCCATGCCAGTTAAGAGAATAAACTATATAAAATGCTTAGCACAATTCTTGATAAATAATGCCTACTCACCAAACCTTATTAGAGTTATGATTTTCATTATATTTAAAGAGGCATTTGTGATTTAATCAAGCGGCTATGGTTACAGATTGGATGTAAGGAGAGGAGGATGGCGAGGCCGTTCACGGACACCAGACATGAAAATGGAGGTCTGCAGGGACAGGAGGAACCTCAGGAGACAGACAAGTCTGGGGCCCCCTGCCTGAGTGAGGATGGAGATATTGGGATCTGAGAGTCAACAGTGTAGTGGAAGAAACTATACCAAGAGGGATGCATGCAGTCCCCCCAGGAAATAACCAGACAAAACAGTAAGCATGCACTCCAAACAGCTTCAGAATGGAAAAGGACTGAAGAAGAAATTGCAGGGGATGCTGACATTTTAAGGATGTTAAGGTACGAGAGGAGCAGCCCCTGGTGGAGAATATAAAGGCGGCCAGGCGGGTATAAGAACAACAGGAGAGGGCAACAGCCCAGGTGCCAGGAGAGCTGGGTTTTCAAGGAGAAAGTAGCTGGCAAAGAGTCCAGTGCAGCACAGATGTCAGGCAAGATGGGTCTGGGGAGGGGAAAGAATGGATGGCTTTTCCAGAACAACCCTAGTGAGGGCAGAGAGCCAACTACAGTGAGCCCAGGAGATCAAGCGGGGAGAGGCAGCAGACAGTCATATGTGGGTGGTAAGGTGGGCAGCCTACAGGTTTTATTAAGTAGGCAGTGTAGAAGGACAAACATGGATAAATCAAGATATATGATTGATAGACAGATGATAGATAGATAGATAGATAGATAGATAGATAGATAGATCGATAATCAGACTACAGCTTAAGTTCCACTTGTCAATTCTCTCTTCTGAGCACTTACCTGTATTATCTCATTTAATCATTTGAGATGTGTATTGTTATCCCTGTTTTAAAAACAAGGAGAATCTGGGCCCAGAAAAATTATAGAAGTTGCCCAAGATTACCCACTAGGAAGTGGTAGACCCAGGCATCGAATCCAGGCAGACATCTGAAGGCTTTATCTTAGGAAGAATTATTTAGTGATGGCATCTAGGGTGGACTGGTAGTGAGTAACCTAGAGATGGGGAGATGAGAGGGAGTGAAGGGACTGAAGAAAGAGGTAAAGGCCAGAATTTGAAGTGGTCACAAGAGCAAAGTATACTCAAGAACAGGCAGCCTGGGGTGTTTGAGTGTTTATTCGGCCTCACTAAGTGTTGTTAAAAAATTGTAGTGGAATAAATAAAATATTTAGAAAAGCATCGAGGTGAGAAACAATCCATATAGCATGATTTATTTTGTAAGTAAAGCTGAGCATATATAAATATGCAACCACATAGTTGCTTATATAGAGAGAATACTCCTGAAAAGATACAAGAACTGGCTAGGTGTGGTGGCTCACACCTGTAATCCCAGCACTTTGGGAGACCAAGGTGGGTGAATCACCTGAGGTCAGGAATTCAAGACCAGCCTGGCCAACACGGAGAAACACTGTCTCAACTAAAAACACAAAAATTAGCCAGGCATGATGGCGTGTGCCTGTAGACCCAGCTACTCGGGAGGCTGAGGCAGGAAAATCCCTTGAACGCGGGAGGTGGAGGTTGTAGTGAGCCAAGATCACACCATTGCACTTCAGCCTGGGCTACAAGAGCAAAACTCTATCTCAAAAAAGATAAAAAAGAAAAGATACAAGGAACTGAAGAGAGGAACTGGGATTAGGAATCAGAAGGAGGAAATCTCACTTTGTACTACATCAACTCTTATGTTTTTGATATTTTAGAATCATGAATATAGGCAGTGTGCAGTGGCTAACGCCTGTAATCCCAGCACTTTGGTAGGCCAAGATGGGTAGATCACAAAGTCAGGAGATCAAGACCAGCCTGGCCAACATGATGAAATCCCATCTCTACTAAAAATACAAAACTTAGCTGGGCGTTGTGGCACATGCCTGTAATCCCAGCTACTCGGGAGGCTGAGGCAGGAGAATCGCTTGAATCAGGGAGTTGGAGGTTGCAGTGAGCTGAGATCACGCCACTGCACTCCAGCCTGGCAACAGAGCGAGACTCTGTCTCCAAAAAAAAAAAAAGGGTATATATCAATATTTTAACTTATAAAAATTTAAATAGAAATTTTATAGAAAATTTAGATATAAACTCATGTGTCCATCAGCCAGCTTTACCAAACATCTGTATTTGTGGGTATATACATTGTTTCACATGTTAAAAAATGAAACAGAACAGAACCTTCCTTTGTATCTTCTCCATATTCTGATTTTATACCCTCCCTGTCTATCAGTAAGTCACTATCCTATATTTGATACTTTTCATGCCCATGTATTTTTCCTACTGAGTCTTTCTATATTATAGCTATGACTATATATGTATATCTATATATCAATATGGTTTAGAACTTTATAAAATAGTATCCTATAGATCCCATCATTTTGTAGCTTGCTATTTTCATTCAAAAAGTGTTTGCAATATATCCAAGTGGATACATGTAGATCTAATTCACTTTTCATGGCTGTATGATATTCTATTTTATGAGTATATTATACAATTATATAATTATACATTTCTTGGTTTTGGCTTTTAGGTTGTCATTTTTCAAAAATAAAAATAATCATGTATACTCTTCTGTATGTCTCCATACGCACGTGTGTCCCTAGGATTTATACAGTTACAGAATTGGTGATGTGAGATTGTGGGCATCTTCAACATTACTATATAGCTCCAGTTTTTCTCCCATCAACTATGATGAGAGTGGACTTTGCTACAGATCCTAGCAACACACTGTTATGTCTTTCCAGCTTTATTAGTTTTTGCCAACCTGATTGCTGTGAAATCATATCTCAATGGGGCTTTTTTTTTTTTTTTTTTTAGATGGAGTCTCTCTCTGTCACCCAGCTGGAGTGCAGTGACATGATCTTGGCTCACTGCAACCTCTGCCTCTTGGGTTCAAGCGATTCTCCCACTTCAGCCTCCTGAGTAGCTGGGATTACAGGTGTGTGCTACCATGCCTGGCTACTTTTTTTGTATTTTAGTAGATACGGGGTTTCACCATGTTGCCAAGGGTGGTCTCGAACTCCTGAGCTCAGGCGATTCACCCACCCTGCCGTCCAAAAGTGTGGCTTTTATTCACTTTTCTCTGATTACCAGTAAAGTTGTGTACCTTGTTTCATAAGCTTCTTGTCATCTAATGAACTGCTAGTGAATTGTCATCTAGTGATATTGCTTGCTTATATCTTTTGTCTTTTTTCTCTGTTCAGTCTTTGTCTATTTCACATTGATTTGAAGGAGGTATTTATTCATCCTAGATACTAATACTTTTACCAAATATATCTTCTCCCAGTTGGTAACTTGCCTTTATTTTTTAAATTTTCTTTATGGTTTCATATGACACAAAAAAATCTTTTAAGTTTAATTTGCTAAGGTTTATTATCTTTTCCTTCATAATCTGTATTTGTTTATTGTCTTAAGACTTTTTTTCTTATTTCTAGAGTTACAAATATATTTTCCTAAGTGTTATTCCAGAAGTATTTTTGACTTTTTATTTGGGTCTTTCATATACTTGTAATTAATTTCTGGGCATGCGCAAATAAAGAATCTGTCTTTTGCATGTATAGAAGTAATAATTTTAGCACCATCTTTTCTTAACACATTTTTAACGATAGCTCTCTGATATATCAAATATATCTCTATTCTGATCCTTTGCCTATTTTCCTATCTCTATGCTAATAGCACATCTTCCTAATTGCCCATCTTCGTAATAAGATTTGATATCTGACACTTTGGGCTTTCTCTTTCATCTATATGTTTTAGATGCAGCTTAAATTAGAAGGGGAAAAAGTTTAGTTATTTGTAGTTATTAAAATTTTGTTAAAATTTTAGATTTAGTGATGACAGGAATCTTTACTATAGTCAATCTACTCTTCCATAAACATAGTATATATCACCATTTATTCCGTCTTCTCCTATATCCTTTAATAATGTGTCAGAATTTTCTACATGAAGCCTTGCATATTTTGTTAGATTTTTCATATTGTCTAATCAAATGGGTAGGTTGGTTTTTTTTTGCCATTACAACTTCTAAATAGTTATTATTATAGTTATGCCATTGATTTATGAGAGTTTATATTGAATCCAGCTACTGTGATCCAGTACACTTGTATCCAGCACCTCTTTGATTTTTCTATTTTTCTATGTATTCATATTCTCTTAGATTCTCTATGTAGATAACCTTGTTAATATTTGTAAATATGGACAATTTTCTCTCTTCCTTTGTAATTCTTATGTATCCCAGTTTTTATTCTGCTTGTTTTACTGTGCTAATTAGGACCTCTAGTAAAATGTAAATTAGATATGTTCATAGGAAGTATTTAGTTCTGTTTTTAAATATAATTAAAATGCTTCTAATGGCTCACCACAAGTACAATCCTTACTATAATAATTTTTTCTTTCTTCTTTCTTTCTTTCTTTCTTTCTTTCTTTCTTCTTCCTTCTTTTTTTCTTTTTTTTTTTTTTTCAGGGTCTCACTCTATCACCCAGGTTGAAGTACAGTGGTACAATCATGGCTCACTGCAGCGTCACCCTCCTCCCAGGCTCAAGCAATCCTGCCACCTCAGTCACTTGAGTAGCTGGAACTACAGGTGGATGGCACCATGACTGGATAGTTTAAAAAAAATTTTTTTTTGAGATGGAGTCTTGCTCTGTCACACAGGCTGGAGTGCAGTGGTGCAATCTCGGCTCACTGCAACCTCTGCCACCTGGGTTCAAGTGATTCTCCTGCCTCAGCCTCCTGAGTAGTTGGGATTACAGGTATGTGCCACCACATCCGGCTAATTTTTTTTTTTTTTTTTTTTTTAGTAGAGTTGGGGTTTCAGCATCTTGGCCAGGCTGTCTTGGGCTCCCAAAGTGCTGGGATTACAGGCGTGAGCCAAATTTTTTTGTACAGATGGGGTCTCACGATGTTGCTTGGGCTGATCTTGAACTCCTTGCCTCAAGTGATGATCCTGCCTTGACCTCCCAAAGTGCTGTGATTATAAGTGTGAGCCACCACACCTAGCCAGTTAGTACTTTTTAGCCAACAGAGGCTTCCTTTTGTTACTAGCTTTTTCAAAGAGTTATTATCATAAATTAATGTTGAATAAAATTCAGCACTTTTTTAATGCCAAATGATATAACCAAATCTTTTCTGGGTTTAGATATATTAATGTGTAGAATTACTTTAATGAATGTTCTAGTTCCAGTGTTAAACCATTTTTGTATTTCTGGAATAAGATGTTGCCACTTAAGATTTATTTAAAATAATTACAGCCAATTATCTTAATCTATTAATATATAGGGTTATGTCAATAGCCTTTCTATATAAGTGTTTTCTAAGAAGTATCATTTGTCTTCAGGATAAAACTGCATATCTAATCATCTCCTTCCGTGATTTAAAATCTTTCATTGGCTCTCTGTTGTTACAATAGAAAACATTATTTCCTGTACATGCAAGGTTCTTCATGACTTGATCCCCACATTTTATCGCTGAATTTTCTGCTTATCTCTGGCTCCTTTTCTTTGCTCATTGCATCTAAGCTGTCACCAAAGCCTGTTACCTTTCCCTTATAATATATAATTTCAAAATATATTTGTGTGTGTGTGTGCACGTGTATGTGTCCTCCTCTGTCTCAATCTACAATCAGTTGTTTAGTTTAGCCTCAAGGATCTCTCATCCAGATTGTTTTGATGGGCTTCTAAATGATTACCCAGAGTGATGTTGTAAAGCACAAATTGGTTTATGTCACTCACGTTTTTGAAATCCTTCAATTGACTGTGTGCTGACATTTGCTCATACTGGCTTCAGAGAGTCAACTGTTAATATTCAGGAATTTTGCAAGCCAGTTGTTAAATTAATGTTAGCCTGAAATTGACTGTGGTGAGACAATTTAGGGAAAAAAATAGCAAATTCTACAAATCAGTGATTTCTTTTTTTTTTTTTTTTTTTTTTTTTTTTGAGAGGCAGTTTTCTAGCTCACCATTTATTCATGAGATGAAGGACATAGCCCATAAACAAGTTTCTACTTTGTGTCCTAGCCAACTTACAGTTTCCAGAGTTTTCTATTTCCTAGATTTTGTACTATCTCACTTCTGGTTGTAATTCACTTCCTTTCTCCATCCCATATGCTCCCTTGCCTGAACCCAGTTCAATGTTCATCCCCTACAGCAGCACCTACAAGATCCCTTTGTCCTGCATTTCTACAACAAGCACTTATCCTACAATAGCTCAGTCATTGGTTTCTGGTTCTGTATAGTCCTTAATATGCAAACTCCATAAAGGCACGCACTCCTATTCTTCATCTATTTGTTGCCCCATAGTTAACATGCTGTCTGGAACATGACAGGTGGTACGTAAATGTTGGCCAAATAAGAAAGGAATAAAAAATATATCTTTCCACTTTCAGCCAGGCACAGTAGCTCACACCTGTAATCCCAGCACTTTGGGAGGCTGAGGCAGGCGGATCACGAGGTCAGGAGTTCGAGATCAGCCTGACCAACATGGTGAAACCCTGTCTCTACTAAAAATACAAAAGTTAGCTGGGTGTGGTGTTGGGCACCTGTAATCCCAGCTACTTGGGAGGCTGAGGCAGGATAATCATTTGAACCCAGGAAGTGGAGGTTGCAGTGAGCCAAGATCATGCCATTGCATTCTAGCTTGGGTGACAGGGTGAGACTCAGAAAAAAAAAAAAAAAATATATATATATATATATCTTGCTGCTTTTTAAAGTACTCACGTTTCCTTCATGCTCATAAGGAGAACTATAGCATGGTGCAACTTCTAATTCTGTCCTCAGTCACAAAGCAGAACTGGTCAATCAACCCCAAATCCAGAGAATATTCACTCATCCAGAAGAAACCAAACAAAATAGGAATTCTTGTCTTTCTTCCCATCTGACTGGACAGTGCTGGAAAAAGTTACTGGAACAAAATTGTTGAAAGTGGTTTGCTTCTGTTATCTGTTGCTGCATCACAAACTACCCAATATGTGGTGACTTAAAAGAACCATTTTATTTGTCCACAATCATGTGGGTCAAGATTCAGGAAACTGCTTGACTGAGCAGTTTGACACTCATCCATGTGGTCTCAGGAGGGGGTGCCAGGGTTGGGGCACCCACTTCCAAGATGGCTTCTCCACTCAAATGTTTAGCATCCTGTGTTCTTTGGTCTCCCTCTCTCCTTGTGGCATGTCATCTGCCAGGGCCTCTCTGCATGACTTGGGCTTTTCACAGCATGATGATCTCAGGATGCATGTCCTTTTTATATGACAGCTATCTTCCAGCAGAATGAACCAGAAGCCGCCAATCTGCCTAAAGTGTAGCCCCAGAGCAAGCATAAGATTACTTCTCACATGCTCTATTGGTCAAAACAGTCCCAGGCCAGCCCAGATTCAAGGATGGGGGAGTAGACTCTGTTTTCCATGGAAAGAATATCAAATACTTTGTGACCATCTTTAATCAGCCACAGAGGTGACCCATTGTTGTCTCTCTCTGATGGGACTGAGGATAGAAACGCTACAGTGAGAGGAAAATATGAAGTCTAAAGATATCCCCCATGGAATTAGTTACTATCTCCAACAACGCACAGTGACACCTGGCATCAGACATTTAATGAAATCCCAAAGGAAACTGCTAAACTCATTTTTTTTCTAGCATTGACCCTAAATCCATCCCAGCTGACATAACACCCTCTTAGCTAAACTCTAGCAATTTCCTAAGTCAGAAGAGTAGATAGAATATGTTCTTAAACTGTAGCTATTAGAGAAAAAGTGTTGCCTCACAATGATGAGCAGTGAGTGAAGAAGTCATACTCACTATAGCAGAGAAAATAGAAAGGATTGAGCCTTCTAAAGATGATCAAAAGGAAAAGTAATGGTGTGTAAGCTGCCTAACCACACCACAGAAAAGGGAAGCCAGCAGAAATGTGCACACTACACGCAAACACACACACACACACACACACACACACACACAAAACAAGCAAGTAAAACTAGCTTCCTGCTCCCCACCCAAACATCTAGATTTCAAAGCTTGAATGTGTTTCCTGAGGAATATAAACTGTAATCATTAAGGGCTTTTGATGCTTCTAGATCACTGTATCCATTAAGGTTAAGCAGAACACAGACACCATACTCAATAGGGATGATTGAAAATTATGGAGCAAATTGCCTATCAACCAAGGTGAGGGGAGCATTGAGGGAAATCAACATGAGAAGGTGAAGCACAAGGGTGCAAACAAGAGAAGAATGAAGACCCTGGGCCTGAGGGGACCAGGAAGAAGCTAATGCTGGAAGCCAACAAGGAAGGACTGAAGCTACAGGAGATGGGCATAGGTAGAAGAAAGCCACTGTGAAACCTTACAGCAGAAGGGAAGGAACTTTGGTAACAAACGCCCTGATCTCCTTCTGCTTCTTGCTCCTCTTCTTCTACCAAGGCCACTCTTGGCTAAATGCAACTAGAAGGAGAAACAAAGCAAACAGAGCCTTTTTGATAAGGTCCTCAGAGCCTACTGGAGCACAAGACGGAGCAGGGACGTGTGGAAATCGGGCCTGGAGAGACGGTGCAGATACTGCAACTGAGCTGGCCTGGAAACCACACGCAACCTAATTTCTGTAATATGTGAATGTATGTTAACAGCCATACCTCTTTTGAGGTAGAATCTTAGAATTATCTGTATCTCCCCTCTTGGTCTACAGAGCTTTTAAGGATCTGAATCCATTTGGTTTCTTATCTTAAACAATGCATATGGAAGATTTATTTAAGTTGACATTATAGAACTAATAAGCTCTGGATTAAGCAGAATAAACATGGCTGACAATTGCTGCAGAAGATAGTTTTAAAATAGTGATTTTTTTTTTTTAAATTTTAGACAGAGTCTCACTCTGTCACCCAGGCTGGAGTGCAGTAGTGTGTTCTCAGCTCACTGCAACCTCTGTCTCCTGGGTTCCAGCGATTCTCATGCCTTAGCCTCCTGAGTAGCTGGGATTACTGGCATGCACCACCACACCTGGCTAATTTTTGTATTCTTGGTAGAGCCAGGGTTTCGCCATATTGGCCAAGCTGGTCTCGAACTCCTGACCTCAGGTGATCTGCCCACCTCAGCCTCCCAAACTGCTGGGATTTAAAATAGTGATTTCTGATGAAAAAGAGAAATAGTTAAATGATGAAGGATAAATTAATAGATACGTAGGGCAAAAAGAAGCCAAACTAAGCATAATCAATGGCTCAAGTAAAAAAAAATTCCACAAAGGATGCAGATGATACATTTAAGGTAAAATACAAGAAAAATTTCTAAAATATAGAAATGATAAAGACTGAAATAATAACCCAGGAAAAAATAGTTTCAAATCCCTCAACTCCATGACACATCCTCACTGATGTATTGAACTCAACAGTAAAAATGCTTTTCAGGCAGCAAAAGCAAATCACATTCTAAAGAAGGCAAAACATGAGACAGGATACATACATCTCCAAATCAATATTAAACATCAGAAAACAGTAATGTCTACAAAATTCCACAATGAAAAATTTAAGCCAAGAATATGACTAAATTAAACCTAAGGTGGCCCAACTGACAGACACCCCTCTTATTCCTGGTAACAGACTTCAGATGTCTTTTTGTGGCACCAGGGTGTACATCCATCCAGGATACGAATCACCGTTTGTATAAGGCAGGCATGACAACGTACATGGCTGATGTAGTTGTGAGAATGGGCCCACTTCTGGCTACTGAAAACTGAGAAGTCTGATTGGGATTCCAAGAAAACTTTTCCCCAAATGACTGGATAGAGAAAAGTTATTTTATGCTGCGCCTTTGATTCCTGCCTTGGTAGGTGTGACTTGAGAATGCACAGCTTAGAGTTCCAGCAGCCATCTTGAAACCATGATGTCTTCCGGCATCACCACGCAGGAATGGCAGAGCACAGCGCCTGAAGAAGCCTCAGAGTTTAATGACATCCTTCAAACATTATCATCAAAACTGGCACTGCTCGCTTCTGGGCTTCTTAAGTAACTCAGAAGAGTCTCGATCTTAAGCTGCTATTAGTCTGAATTTTACTTACTGTTGAAATTATCCTAAGAACACTCTTTCCATTAACAAAATCTTTTGCATTGCAATTAAATCTAAGCTCCTTGGGGGCAGAAATTTTTGTTGGTTTTGTTTACTGCTGTCTCTTCATTGCTTAAAAGAGCTCAGTGGCATAGCAGGTATAAAATAAATATTTATTGAATAAATTACAGTAAAAAGAAAAGCAAAACAAAACAAACTCATTTTACTAGGAGTCTAAACATTACAAGCATTCCAACAGCAGAATTGCCCCAAAATGTCTTTAGAATGATCATTTTAAAAACAAATAAACACAACCCTGATTTACTGATGCAAATTCCATTGTCTATGGTCCGTGGCACAGGCCCAGGATGTGTCAGGAAAGCTGTGAGTGATTGGTTAACAATGTTGCATCCTTGCAAGGCAGACTGCATGGGTCAGAGCACAGAAAACCAATGCAATGGCACTGACTACTCTTGAATATTCCATAAGAGTTGTGACTGTTCAAATCATTTATATGTTTCAGTAGGTGTTAACTTGTAATGCATATGTGTATATATATGCATTATATATGCATATATGTGTATATATGTATTATATATGCATTACATATGTATATATATGCAGTATACATATATGTATACGTATGTGTGTATATATGCAGTATATATATATATTGCATATATATGTGTGTGTGTGTATATATATCCCATTTTAAAATTTCCGTTGTAGAAAGAAAATTCAGATGATGTGGGACTGGATTAAATCATCTAATTTTTAGATAATTAAACCCTTTTTTGAATTGATTGGTCTAACCTCCAGAAATATTATTTGCCCAGAACAGAGCAGGCAACAGGAATTCCGGGAAAATTATCTTCTAATGCATCTTCTCAGATATTCCTTATTATCTAAAGGAACAGTTCCCAAATATGGTGTCTACTCTCTGATGTATCTCAGTGAACAAAAAGATGTGTCACAAGTAATCTGAGGCTAATAACCATTAAAGAACTGACGTACTTCAAATGATGTGCTTTATAAATAACTTTGAGAAAATTCAAGGTTACCTCTATGAAAGCATCCCTCTTGCTTGTACTCTGATGTTTTCCTAAAGTGTTATGCCAGATGTCACCCCTTTCCTAGACCTTGCTCTGTGCCCCAGGCACTGATCTGAATTGACTACATCAATGAAATCTATGGGAGATTGCAAATGATAGCCACAGATTCCTCCCTTCCCTATATCCATGCCCTTTTGCAAATGTGGCTTTGCTGTTCTTTCCACAAAGAGGCAGAGTCTATTTATGCATTTCCCCCTTCTCCTTCAGGCTCCAGAATCTGAGCCAGCTTATGACTTACTTTGACCTAGAGAATATAACAAAACAAGTGGTGGGATTTCTGAGCCTGACCCTGAAGAGGCCCCACAGCTTCCGCCCTCTCTTGGAACCTGAGACCACCATATGAGACAGCCTGGGCTACCCTCCTGGAGGATGAGAAACCATATATAGGGAGAGGCCAAGCTGAGAGCCGACACCAACTGCCAGACACGTGATTGAGGCCATTGTAGACCCTCCCATCCTAGGTGACATCCAGACAAGTGTAACTGCATAAGTGGACTCAGGAAAAATAGCATATGAGCCCATTCCAAACTGCTGACCCACAGAATCTTAAATTCAAAGAAAATTCAGTGACATTGCTAATGAGTCCAGTGGCCTGGGGCGTGTTAATATATCCTTTCCAAGGTGAAGTACAGGTTGCTATATCTGGTGGCTCCTATTACTACGTTAAAAGCCTTAATGCTGTAGGAGGCAAAGGAAAAACTTCCCCCTTCACCCTCAGAAGATTCGCTGAAAAATCAACTCACAAAAGGCAGGTTAATAAGGGAAGAGACATACCAATTTATTAGTGTGCACAGGAGAGAACTGCAGAGTTAGTGCCCAATATCTCAGTAAGTACAGAATATACCCTACTTCTTAGGGGAAAGGAAGATGGGGAAATGTGGATGATTTGGGAGGATAGTAAATGATTTTTAGGGGAATTCAGTGGGCTTGAATGTTACAGTAGCCTGCAACAAAGTGTGTTGGGCCCACAGAGCAAACACTGGTTTGTGACAAAAGTCTGTCCTGGTTTGTTGACAAACCTCAGTCTCCCTTCCTATGAAATGGGTTCAGTTAATGAATACTCAGGGAAGGGACCGAGGGTGATTTTTTTCTTTGATAATCCCAAACTTCAGGCAGATAAGGGAACTTTAGAGAACAACTTCATCCTGTGCTTTGAGAGGGGTAGAGGATTCAAAGACAGGAGTGGGGATGGAAGGAAAAACAATTGGTCTCCTCGATGGGTTTATCTGGTCTTTACATAGAGAGGGGAAGTCTCTTCCAGCACCTGTTCATCTCAAAGGGTCTTTAATTCAAAATACTCATTATATCAGGGAGTCATATTTTGGAGTGAAGTTCCCTGTGTTCCTTCAATGCCTAATAGGTCTCTTTGGGTTTTAGAAACAACATGTATCTCACTTGGTCAAGCTACTCTGACCCATTTTCCAAGCAGCATAAAGGCTGCCCATTTGGTTAAGAACCAGAGGGGGAAAAAATGCATGGATCAGGTCAAAGCTGTCATTCAAACTGCTCTGGCACTTAGGTGGTAAAACCCAGAAGATCTGATCATGTTTGAAGTGTCTGTGGCAGATAGAAATGATTTGTGGAGCCCTTGGCAAGCCCCTAGAGAAGAATCACAGCAAAATGCGTGAAGAATTTAGAATGAAGCTGTGCCACCCTCTTCAGATACTATTCTTTTGAAAGTTTTTAGCTTGCTATAGGCCCTAGTAGACAGCAAATGCTTTACCATAATATATCAACTTACTAGGCAACCTGAGCTCCCCTCTCATGAACTGGATGTTGTCTGATCCTGCAAGTTACAGAGCTGGTCATGCACCGCAGTACTCCATTGTTGAGTGGAAACAGTGGTTATAAGATTTGGCTAACAGGACCTGGAGGCTCAAGTAAGTTGTGTGATCAAGTAGTCCTGATTCCCATGCTCCTACTCTTGCTGCTTTGCCTTCAACCTCTCTATTTAGCACATATTGCTTCATGAAGAATTCTCTATGACCAGTCAACTGAGGAAGAAAAACTACAAGCTTGGTTTACAGATGGTTCTGCAGAAGATTCTGAGAGTATCCAAAAACAGACAGCAGCAACACGTCAGCCACATTCAGGAGTAAACCCAAAGGAAAATAATGTCAATAAAGTGAAATCTTTGCAGAACTTCAAGCAATGCACCTCTGGCTATTAAATGTGTCTTTAAAAAAAGATGATTAGATGATTAGATGTTTGTCTGTATACTGATTCATGAACATTGAATAAAAGTTTGGTTGGAAGGATGGAGACTTGAAAGTAAGATGATAGGAAATTTGGCGTCAGGGTGGTCTGGGGAAAAGCTGTGTGGATAGACCTCTCTTAATGGGCACAACTGTGAAAATTATTTGTATCATGTGTGAACGTTCACTGAAGAGCAGCCTTGGTTAAGGAGAATCTTTTTTTAAATTTAAATTTAATTTTATTTTATTTTTCCATAAGTTATTTGGGTACAGGTGGTATTTGGTTACATGAATAAGTCCTTTATTGGTGATTTGTGAGATTTTGGCACATCCATCACCCAAACGGTGTGGAGATTCCTTAAAATACTAAAACTAGAACTACCATTTGATCCAGCAATCCCACTACTGGGTATCTACCCAGATAAAAAGAAGTCATTATTCGAAAAAGATACTCGCACACGCCATGTTTATAGCAGCACAATTCACAACTGCAAAATCGTGGAACCAACCCAAATGCCCATCAATCAATGAATGGATAGAGAAACTGTGAGAGATACACACACACACACACACACACACACATACATACAATGAAATACTACTCAATTAAGGAGAATCTTAATAGTCAGGTGGATACAATGACAAATTCTGTGGATGTCAGTTAATCTCATTTCCTGGTCAACCCTGTCTTTAACCAATGGACTCACGAACAGAGAGCATGGTGGCAGGGATGGGAATTATGCACGGGCTCAGCAACATCAAAGCCATTTTGGCTACAGCTACCACTGAACACACAGCCTGCCAACAGCAGGGACCAACAATGAACATGCACAATATGTATTGATTAATTTCATCGTCTTACATGGCTGTGGTTCATGGTACCCCAAAAAGTTATAGTAGTAACATAATCACTGAGCACAGATCCCCATAACAGACATAACAATAATGAAACAGTTGGACGTGAGAATTACTAAAATGTGACACAGAGACACAAAGTAAGAAGATGCTGTTGCAAAAATGGCAATGGTAGATTTGCTAGACACACGGTTGCCATGAAACCTTCAGTTTGTAGAAAATGCAATATCTGTAAAGCACAATGAAGTGAAGTGCAATAAATGAGGTGCACCTGTACTAAGAACCACTTCCATTATGAAAGAAGCAGTCCTTGGTTCTCAGGAAGAGAAACTTCCCTGGATGTGGACTGCTTTTTTCTGTCCACAATGCTTCTGTCAAAACCGGCATCTCTGGGCTTCTTAGTCGTCTTATTCACCATCATGGTAATCCACACTTCATTACTTCATCCGAGAAAGAAGATTTTATAGCAAATGAAGTATAACGGCAGGTTCGTGCTCGTGTGATTTGCTGGGGTTACCATGGTTCCATGAATTAGCTGGCTTTATGAAGTGGTGGAATGGCTTTTTGAAGCCTCAGTTTTGGTACCAGCGGGGTGGCAACCCTTTGAGAGAACAAGTTGTATGTGCCAAATAAGCAATTGATACATAGGAGCTTCTTTCTTGCCAGGGTTCCCAGGGCCAAGTATCATGATGGAATAGTAGCAGTTCTTCATATTTTCCTTTCTTGTTCCACTAGCAACATTTTTATAATCAATTCCTGCAACTTTATACTTTTCTGCCTTAGACAGTTTTGTTCCTAAGGGAGAAATGTCTCCACCAAGGGACACAGCAGTCATTCCATTAGACTGGAAATTGGATTGCCATCTGGACACGTTGAGCTCCTCAGTCTCTGACCAACAGGCAAATCTAGTATAATCGTACTGGCTGGTATAGTTGATTCTGACTATCAAGGGGATTGAGGGTTGCTACTAAAAAATAGGGTCAAGGAGGAATATGTCCAGAATGCAAGAGACTTTCTCTGTACCTGTCAGTACTCCTACATTCTGTAATAAAAGCCAATGAAAAATTACAGCAGCACAACACAGACAGACTGAAAATGGAACATACACTTCAAGAATTTAGAGTTTGTGTCATGTGTGAACATTCACTAAAGAGCAGCCTTAGGTAAAGAGAATCACCCCACCAATCCAGGAGACCTACAACCACCTGAGGTGCTTGCTGAGGGCAAAGGAAACATGTAGCGGGCTGTGGATGATGAAAATGTGTAAGTGCCTGCAACAACCATGTGACCAGTTGCAGACATAAAGGTAATAGGAGTTCTGAGCATTTATTTATTGCTTGTGTATGAATATATTTGTATAACATTAAACAAGTATCTTTGTGTTTCTCCTGTTTTCAAACTCTACCATTTCAAACTGTCTAGCATAAGATATATTATTAGTGGTTAACTTTATCTCTCAGGAATCGAGTTACAGGCTATCGGGGAAAATGTGATTCAGCTAAAAGGGAAACAAATCATCAGATGGATGAAGTGAACATGGGGGACTTCATATTCTCCTTCCGGGGAACAGTTCATGTACTTGCACTTGCGTAAGGAATTGTTGCCTCATGTTAGGCAGAAGCACGATTTTGCTTGTGCTTTGTTTGGAAGGTAAATGTGGTTTAAAAGGCACATGTGGGGGTCAAATAGATGAGGAATGGACACTGTCAAATTGTGCTGTGCTGACTTGGCTGAGGTGGGGGTAGAATTTTCCTAGAATTTTCTTCCCTGAATGATTCCAGATTATAGTCATCCAAAACAGGAAAATATTCCAAATTTGGAAGGCAGAAGTAAATCCGTCACCATTACACTCCAAAGGTTCTTGAGGTCAGATGCAGTAACAGAGAGATGCAGGAGTGCCCACCTGTTCCACATTGTCACGCTCACTCCAAGCCGCATCCAGCTCTTCTTCCAGGCTGCTTGTTCTGTTGACCCACGGGTATCCCAGATCCACCTCCAGGAGCTTGGCTGTGGACTCACAGAGGAGGTCACTCTGTGAACCCTTCCAGCACCACTTTGAAAGCTGGACACCTTATCAGGTTGACTGGTTAGTACCTCCTTTTCTGACCCTCTTATTCTTTCTTTCGAACTTTCATTCCCTGCCTCCTTCAACAAATGGGTAAGGTCTAATTCTAACAATGAATTCTATATTCCCTAATCTCACAATGACTCAGCTCCCTGAATAAATCCTGATTGATACAGGCTTGTTGTTGTCGTTGTCATTGCCACATCCTGGCTTCTAAGTGGGTTCAGCTGATGGGGATTAGCTGACAAGGCTGGAGGAAGGAGAGATTGGCCAAGGAATTAATTCCCCTGGTTCTCCCCATGTGCTGCTGACTGTCTGGCTAGGCTGAGTTCCTCAACCGAAGACCACAGCTCCTGAGACAGTCAGGCTTGCCCACAGAACTCATTCTATGTCCAGTTGCCTGTCATTGTTTCTTCTCCTTATACCTTCAGGTCCTGAAATCCGCAAAGCTTCATCCTATCACTAGCCCGAGGGAATTGCACTATCCCTTCTGTTTCCCTTCATCCTGCCCACACTTCGTTGATATTCACTTCAGTAAACACTCCTTAAGTGTGCCTCATAGACCTAAATGTAAGGGCTAAAATGATAAAACACTTAGAAGAAAACGCAGGAGTGACTCTTCATGACCTTAGGCAACGGCTTCTTAGATATGATAAAAGCACAGGTGACAAAGGAAAAAAACTGATACGTTGGGCTTCAACATTTTCTACTCCTAGGTATATATCCAAGATAAGTGAAAACATACACCAACAAACCAGGCACAGTTGTTCACACCTGGGCCAGTGACTTGGGAGGCTAAGACAGGAGGATAGCATGAGCCCAGGAGTTCAAGGCTGCAGTGAACTGTGATGGCACCACTGCCCTCCAGCCTGGGAGTCAGAATGAGACCCTTGTCTCAAAAAAGAAAATAAAAAAGAAAGAAAAGAAAAGATATACCAATACAGAAACTTGTGCATGGTTGTCTATAGCAGCATTATCCATAAGCCAAAAAGTAGGAATAATGCAAATGTCCATCGCCTGATGAATAGGTGAGCAAAGGTGCTACATTCTTACAATGAAATACTGGCAATGAAAAGGAGTGAAGGGCTGGGCGCAGCGGCTCACACCTGTAATCCCAGCACTTTGGGAGGCTGAGGCAGGTGGATCACCTGAGCTCCGGAGTTTGAGACCAGCCTGGCCAACATGGCAAAAGCCTGTCTCTACTAAAAATACAAAAATTAGCTGGGTGTGGTGGGGGGCACCTGTAATTCCAGCTACTTGGGAGGTTGAGGCAGGAGAATCACTTAAACCTGGGAGGCAGAGGTTGCAGTAAGCTGAGATTGTGCCACTGCACTCTAGCCACTGCGCTGCAAAGCAAGACTCAGTCTCAAAAAAAAAAAAAAAAAGCAGAGTGAAGTACTGATCCACGCAACAACACAGATACACCTTGAAAAATTATGCTAAGTGAAAGCATCCAGTTATAAAAGACCACATATTATATGCCTTCATTTATATAAATGACCAGAATCGGTCAATACGTTGAGTGGTTGCCAGGGGCTAGAGGCAGGGGAAAATGAAAAATGATGGCTAATGGTTATAGGATAGCTTTTGGGGGTGATGAAAATCTTCTAACATTAAATAATGGTGATGGTTGCACAACTCTGAACATACTAAAACCCACTAAATTATACGCTCTGGAAGGTTAAATTTTATGGAATGTAAATTACATTTCAATAAGCCTGTTATTTGAAAAATTAAGCATGCTATCTGCTTCCTGCTAGGACCCTGACTGACAAAGGTTGAAATAATATGTGTCCCAGCCTATTTTATTTTAAAATCTGGTTTCACCCACATTGGTCAGTCCTGAACCCAACATCATACATCATGAATGTCATGAAAGAAAAAAACATTGTCTCACAGGTAAAAGTCTAAATTCTCAACCATGCCCTATGAGGCACTTCAGAAATAACAATGACTTTTAATAATACCACCCAGCCACAACCAAACCACAGAACGTCAGCTTTAGGAAGAACCTTAGCACTGTCAATACTGCCCCCATCTTGGTTCAGTCGGCAAAACTGGGCTTCTAGATGGCAAAACACTATTACAAGAGCACAAGAGTTTGGTCAAAACACTATGGATGGGACTTTTCAGAATGTAATGAAGAGAATCATGAACTAGGAATGAGGAGCTTAGGGTTTCCATTTATTCTCTCAACAAACACAATTGAGGTGAGGGTGCAGGAAGGAGCTGAAGTTGCAGTCAAGAGCTGAGGTCTGTGGACCATGGTAGGCAGCCCCCAACAGCAGGACCTCTGAGCACTGGGAAGGTAGTGAAGCTGTCGCTTGCTCATCACTCAGTAGTTGTGCGTGATCTTGGCAAGTTCCTGGTCCTCTCAGAACCTCAGTATCCTTGTCTGTCAAATAACATAACTAAAGTCACTATTGCAGAGCTGCCTAGGAGGATTAAATGGGAGACATAACACATGCGAGGCACTTGGCACAGTGTGGGTGCTGCTGTGGTGTGATGTCCTGGGCGAGTCTCCTTGCCTGGTCTCTAGGTCTCACAAAGGCTGATGTCAAACTAGGTCCCTGACTCCTTAGCTGAACAGGCATCAGAACCATCCAGGAACCTGGTTAAAATAGAGAGTGAAGTATCCTTCTTCTCTGGGGCCAAACCCAGGTCTGCTGGCCTGGGATATGCCGGGGCAGGAACTGGGAAACTGTATTTTCAAGTAGGCTCGCATCAGGGGATTCTAATCCTCAGATGGCTCCATGGACCAGGCTTGGAAACTGCTGCACGAGATGCTCTCTGGGGTCCTGGAGCCCACAGGGCCTCCGGCTCTGGGCTGTGTCAACTGTGACCCTCCCTGGAGGTCACCCCTGCACACAGTCTATTTTCAGATCCACCTCTCCGGCCTCTGGCAGAGCCTGCAGACTGCATTGGCTGCTGCTCTGTCTCCATCTCTCTGCTTCCTAATCTAATTATCACAACAACCAGATGTGACAGTCTCCCTCTCAAAGCCATTTAAACATCTCCAAAGGCACCTCTCACTATTTGGGTCTTCTGTAATTCTCCCCTCCCTCCTTCAGCCGGACACCTTGGCTCCTGACGCTCTCCTCCCTGTGTCAATTAGCAGTGAAGTATCCTTCCGAGAAAATAATCCAATTATGGAGCACTGAATAGCAGCCATGATCTGGCACAATCAAATCCTTGTCCACAGAGAGGAGAAAGCCAAGCCTCTTAGCATCCTAAGGGGTCAGCCTCCTGGAAGAGGATGCCATCTTCCTCTGACAGTCGCACTTCTGAACACTTTTGTGAGTCTGTACCTCTCTCCATACCTTTGAAAATGGGATAGATGAAGAGATGTCTTTCCCAGCAAAATGTGCATGTGTGCATTGATTTCTATCCAATTTCCAGAGTCCGTGGCTCCTTGGAGACCATCCTTGGACCCCTGGCCTACCATGTCTCCTCGACAGCTGACATGACTGTAAACTAAAACTCAAATCCTAAGCCCCTGGTCAACTGAATGAACCCTTCTCTTGGCCAAGGGGACCTCAGAAAAAACTCAAAAACTGAACTCCTAGCCATGATTAAAAGGGAGGTCAGGCATGCCTCATTATACCCCTTCCCTTTAGGAGTTTAAGCACAACTGACCAGCACTAATGTTCAACAAGAGAATATAAGACTAATGAAATGGGCCCTTTGTGACAGTAAGATATCAAATTATTAACAGGACCTAAGGTCATGCCAGACAAGGGTTAAATCACACACTCCTGCAGGTCTCTCTGACCCAGTGTATTGGTTAACGGACTTCCTTGTCTTCTCTTCAAACCTTCCTTTCTGCAGACTCCCAATTTTTGGACAAAGCTTTGCTTTCTTAATCAATTGCAAATTAAAGAACCTCTGAATCACCTATAACCTATAAGCTTCTGCCCTAAGATATCCCATCTTTTTGGGCCAAGCCAATGTATACCTCCATGTAGTGATTTATGTCTTTGTCTGTCACTCCTGTTTCCCTAAAATGTATAAAAACAAACTGTAATCTGGCTGCCACAGGTGCACTTTCTCAGGACCTCTTGAGACTGTTACCCTAGCCGCAGTCACTCGTATTGACTCAGAATAAACTTCTTTAAAATGTTTTACAGAGTCTGTACTTTCTGTTAACATGACCCAGGCCAGGCCTGTTACTCACTGTGTATACCTTCTGAGCTCCCTTCCAGACCTTGATACTGACTTTTCTTTACTTTCTAAAGTAGCGAGACCTTACTATGCCCGTCGTTCTTTGTGAGTCCTCTTTTCACTTAAGGGTACATCCTGGCCATCTTCCCATGTCAGTAACAGTTCCGTGTTACTGTTAATACTGTACCAACTGCATGATATGGATTTTCCTTAACCATTGATGTACGTTTAAATTGTTCCCTCCACTTTAAGGCAAGTAACGCATCACTAGGATACAGAGAATTCAGAAATTATCATAAACAATGTTGATCAGAAATGGCTTCAGGGAAGAGAAAACAATATTTTAAAACACTACTACATACAGGTCAAATCACGTTCTAACAAACAGACCTGCCCTAGACCCCCATTGCCTGGCAGATAGATGCACAGTCCTTAGCATGGCCTGATTAAGGCTACCACCATCTGGCCCTAACACCATTTCAAGCTCCGCCACCCATCCTTCCACCTGCAAGCCCTCCCTGGGTTATTTATGATTTCCTGAGCAGGCTGTGCCTTTGCTCCTGCTAGTTCCTGCCTGGAACGCTCCCTTGCGCTCTCTTCTCCCCTTCCTGCAGGCTCAGACTCCCTCCAGGAGAGCCACCAGACACATTTACATATTAAAGGCTTAGAGAGGAACTGCAGGCCAGGCACAGATTTAACTTCCATTCACGTAGTCATCTATTTCTTCATTCAGCCATTCTTCTTTCGCAGGATTTTTCAGTTGCCTCCCTCTGTGCCAGCTCCAGGGACAGAAGAGGGGACAAAGTAGATCTGGCTCCCTTTAGGGGACCCTCAGGTAGAGAGGCCACTGTTCAAAGTATTCGAACCAGGTCTTGCAGCTGCGCAGTGGCCATCCTGTGTCATGGATTTTCTCCGATCTGTAGCGTCCTGGACTGTAGTGGTGATTCGTTTCTATTTTTCCAGCAGGCTTGGCCGTCCTCCTTTTCAGAGGACACACCTGACCTCCCTCCTCCATCAGCCCTGGCTCAGATGCCTTAGCAAGGCTTCCTCCCCGACACCCGGAAGCTGTGGTTTGGCCAAGGGAAGGTCACATGATCAGATAAGGCCAATCAGCATTCATCCCTGGAGCTGCTATCATGGGCTCTAGAAGAAAGAAGTTCTTTCCACCAGAGATGCCAAGCTGGGACTGGCCTGGTAGTGAGGTAGAGAGGCTGGGAGATATGAGGCCACCATGCCAAAAAAAAAAAAAAAAAAAAAGAAAGCCAAGCTTCAGAGATGGACAGACAGAAAGGGTCGCATGGTGTTCTATCCTCAAACCAAGTCTGGAGGCAAGGCTGCAGAAGCTCACTCTCATCCTCCAAGCAGCTCCAGACTGCTTTCCACCAGCGGGGGACAGTAAAATCCTTTTTTTTTTTTTATTTAACTCATTTTGACCTGGGTTGCCACCCCCTGAAAATAAGTGTGGTGACAAATATATAAACAGTTTAGCAGCTAGCCCGGTCCTTCATATGAAAAGGCTCTGCGTTCACTGGCATTTCCACTTCTCTGAACTCAGCTTGCTCACCTAAATCCAGAATCAGCCTTTTTTCTGCTTCTCATGATGTGCACAAGGACTTCTGCAGGTACCACCGTTTTGCTTGAAATTGTCTTTGCCCGTATCTTCTTGTTCTTCGAATGAAGAGTTCACAGATCACCTCCACAGAAAAGCCTTCCCTAACACCAAGGGTAGCTTGCTGTGATTCTCGTGGGCAGTATCCCAGGTCATGATCCAGATGACATTCTATGTTTACTAATCTCACTGTTTGCACTGCTTCGGAAGGTGAGCTCCAGGAGAGCAGGTAGTTTGCACATCTTGTTCCCAGCTGTGTCTCCAGCATCCAGGACATGACTGGCACATGGCATGAAGTCAGTAAGTACCTGTCAAATGAATGAACCAGCAAAGTAACAAATGAAGGAATTAATACAAAGCAAAGGGCTTAGACTTTGAAACAGATGACCTATCTTACTTAGTTCGGGAAGCTGAAGAGAATGCCATAAACTGGGTGGCTTAGAAACAGAAGTTTATTTCTCACAGTCCCAGAGACTGTAAATCCAAGATCAAGGTGCCAGCAGTTAGGTTCCGGTGAGGACCCTCTCGGTTGCAAACTGTCCGGTTGCAAACTGACGACTTCTCTTTGCATCCTTACATGACAGAAAGGGAGGTTGAGTGAGCTCGCTGGGCTCCTTTTCATAAGGACACTAATCCCATTCGTAAAGGCTCTGTCCTCAGGCCCTAATTACCTCCTAAAGGCTCACCTCTTAATGCTATCACATTGGGGATTGGGCTTCAACATATGACTTTAAAGGGGGCACAAACATGCAGTCCGTTGCATGACCTAAGATTGAATACAAGCTTGACCACAGATCATCTTACTTTCCTTGGGGAAAAGTATTCATTTTCTGAGATTCAGTAGCACCACTTGCAATGGGAAAAATATTAATGCACAATATAGTTGTATGTATTTATATATTTATTTAACCTCCAACAAAACGGGAATATATGAATGTTCTGTGTAAACTATGAAGTCTGACCACACGATGATGATGACGATGCTCATAGCAACTAACAATTATTAAGCACCTACTGTATTTCAGACATTGTGCTAATGGTTTTATGATGTTAATTAATTAAACCCTGCTGTGACTATTAAGTAGGTATTAACATACTGATTTTAATAATGAAAAGGTGAAACTGAAGCTCAGCGGTATGACTAGTATCCAGAGATCAGCTGCAGAAGGTGAAGTCTGGGATTTGAACACACTGAGCAAATGAGCCAGGGAGCTGGTGGAAGAGTTGGCCTAAGTTAAAGATACTGTTGAACTCTAGGATTCTGCAGCCTTTGAAGTCAACCAGCTGCCAGTCTATTCCTCCAGTGCAGCCGTGCTTCCTCTTGGTGGCTATTTAAACAGCACACCCCCAACTCTGCACTCCAGACACCCCTGACCCTGACACTTATGGTGAATTCAGTACACTCCATTACTGGATAAAGAGTGCTGTGGGTTTAACTTGTGAGCTCTGGACCCAGAATGGCTGAACTTGAACCAGCTCTGCCTCTACCTAGCTAAATGACCTTTGGTAGGTTGATAGCCTCTCTTTGCCTCAGTTTCCCCTGGATAAAAGGGGCCATAGCAAGTCTCTCCTCATAGGGGGTGTGTAAGGATTACATGAGCAACATAACTGAAGCACATTGACGGGCGTCTGACCCAGAGTAAGCATTCAATAAACATGCACTATTTTAAACTGAACTATGAGGAAATGGGAAGAAAGCAAGTCAGAATTAGCAAAACATTCTGGGTTATACAACACCTTTTGGGAGACAAACAAAGTAATCTCAAGGCCAACTCCAATAGTATAATAGTCTTCTGAATACTTGCATTCATCCACTCATGCATTCATTCAGAAAAAAACATGTTATTGAGTGTGGAGAACACTCTTGTCCCTCCCCTTCTCCCACCTGAGACACATACAATTATTAGCCTGATGAATCAAGATGGAGGAAATGTGATTCACCAGAGTTCCTCTAATGAAAGAGTGATGCAGCACTGTGTCAGGAGAAACCCCACGGGAGCCTCCCGGGGCAGGGATGACTCTCCAAAGGCTCTTTGTAAAAATGGCCTCCTAAGAAAGGGATGCCTTATGCAGATGTGAACCCTTTGTGTGCAGATGTGAACCCTTTGTTTGCAGAGAACCAGATGGGTTCATACAGGTATGTGCAGGGAAAAGTGCTCAAGCAGAGCTCATCCCTGCATAATGGAGGGGGAGACTCTGATCGTGGAATTGGGGATGGAGTCTACAAAGAGAGAGGAGTGTGCAAGCTGGATGTTTATGAGGGAACAGGTAGAAGGGGCAAAGGGAAAACACATAACTCAACCATCCCAATACAAAGGCAGGGGTCAGAAGAAGACACACCCTCCATGCTTCTTCAAAGGGTGGGCTCCAAGGAACTGGGTGACTCTTTCAAGATGCCATTTGTTTTCCATATAAGGAAGATTTATTTATTTATTTATTTATTTATTTATTTATTTATTTAGAGACGGAATCTCACTCTGTCGCCCAGGGTGGAGTGCAATGGCGTGATCTCAGCTTATGCACTCAAGTGTTCAAAAGCGAAAACGGCTTCTTTGAGAGGTGGTGAGCTCTCCAGCAAGGGGGTCATTTAAGCAGGAATAGGATGCTCTCTGAGTAAATAATTTGCTTCTGATTCACCTATTTGGAAAAGAGAAAAGTTGACTTGTGGTTATAATTGTGTGTACATTGTGTGTACACAATTGTGTGTGTAAATTGTGTGAAATCTTCAAGCCCGGCTTTTCCACAGGCAGATTATTTTAGCCCAGCATGAGGATGCACCTAGCTCTGTGTCCCAGTTAGTGATGGGATGAACACCAGAACAGTTCATGTAGAAAAAAAAAAAAAAAAAATCTGAGGGTAGAAGGATACTATAGACTGGATTGTGTCACCCCAAAGTTCATATGTGGAAAGCCTAAACTTCAGTAACTCAGAATGTGATTTTATTTGGATTTAGGGCCTTTAAAGAGGTAGTTAAGTTAAAATAAGACCTTTAGGATGGCTCTAGTCTAACCTGACAGGGGTCTTTACAAAAAGAAGATATTAGGCTAGAGAGAATGACATCTGGGATGCACTTACACAGCAAGCAAAGGAGAGAGGCCTCAGAAGAAACCAGACCTGCTGACACCTTAATCTTGGACTTCCAGCCTGCAATACTGTGAGGCTATTAAAAATTAAAGTTAAATGTAAATAAAATATTTAATAGTTTCTATTGTTTAAACCAGCCACTCTGTTGTATTTTGTTATGAAAACCCTAGCAAACTAACGCAGAGAAGGCCGCCTCTATTTTATAGACAGGGAGTGTAAGGTTTGGTGAGATTAAGTGATTTGCCCCAAGGTAAATGAACAAAGAGGATTTTAAGCCAGGTATGTCTGACTCCAATAATACAATGCCTGTGTTATTTCTGCTCTCCTGCACTACTTCTTGATGTAGGATATCATGCTCAACACTATATGAAATAAGAATAGGTGAATCCCAAGTAAATTATTCACCCAGAAAGCATCCCATCCCGGCTTAAATACCTCCATTGCTAGAGAGCTCACCATTGCTCAAGCCATCTCTATTTTTGAACATCTGAGTGTATAAAAATAAATCTTCTTTATATGGAAAACAAATGTGAATTTTAGAAGATTCACCCAGTTCTTTATGGCTGTCTCTTTGGAGCAGCATGGGAGAAGTATTTCTTTCTATCCTCAGAACGTCCTTCAAGTTCTCTTAGAGGACAATCTTGTCTACATTCTGCCTTTTCTTCTCAGACAAAGCAACCACACTATTACAAAAGCATCCTTATATGACAATAATTCCAAATTTCCTCCTTGTTATACTCAAATTAGGTTAACCAAGAGTTGCCTCGTCTAATTAGTAAAACCATCCTTAAAAAATGCAAAAGCAGGATTTGAAATGAGTATAACTTGGCATCTGTACCAATTCATAGGCACAGGAAATTATTCACCAACAGTTTGCCTTCTCCCTGAGCCAAAGGCATATTGGGAGTGACCGGGAGCATGGGCTTGGGCTGCCAGTGTATAAAGCGATGAAGTGAAAACCACCATCTGTCACATGGAAATGAGAGCTCCTGAGAGGTACCTGGAGAAACCATCTTGTCTCAAAGCAGAATAACGAGTCGGGTGGCCACAAAATCGATGGGAAGAAGAGTCTAATCAAAGCCCCTGTGGCCGCCCCACCCTCCAGCACATGGTGCAGACAGGGAAGCGTGCAACGCAGCACTCGGATTCCCGGGGAAGCTGGCTCTGGCTGGTGAGTTGGAACACGGCAGGGACAGGTGCCTCCCTCTGCGTCTTTCTCTTTCCCTGGCTGTCATCCCCTCACCCCAGGGTTCAAGTCATTCCAAATCATTGTCAGGCCACTTCAAGGTCCCTGCCAAGGAGAGGAAGGAAAGGTGGTGTGCCGTGAGCCATGTTGGAGCCCAAAGAGAGACCAGCAACTGCAGGGGTTATGGAAAAGTCACTGAAATTTTGAAATGGTTTCAGCAAAAGGGCCAGAAGGTACAACAGACACCACAGGACATATTGACAGTGGTCACCAGTGCCAAGCGGAAAAGACGAGTTTGGGTGATAAACGTGCAGGCGTCTAAGGGGCATAATATAGCTGTGGCTATTTGATGAGAACACCAGTGGAAAATATGTTTTAAAATACTTTTAAGTATATCATATTCTACTTTCAAATACATGCAAATATGCAAATAAAGATAATAAAGGGTTGTGAAGTGAAGAGTCTCAGAGAACCAGCTTTAATTAAGTTACCCGGTTAAGCATTTTTTAATGACTTCTAATGTGCCCGAACATTTACTATTAAGTACATTAACACATTTTTCTCTCCTAAGAGCAACAAAAAGGATGAAATATTTGACAACCTTAAAATGAATTAACACAACTTTTATGAAAACAAACAAAATAATGAACACCAAAAATACCGCCCCACCATGCATTTACATCTGACAAAAGTTTATTGATGGGCATGAAGCAGATTTAAATGGAGAACTGTAATTGTTCCCAGATAGGCATCCCCAACATTGCAGTATTGTCAGTTCTTTTTAAATTAAGTTTCCACAACTCCATTCTAAATCTTAGTGTGATACGGTGAAACTTCACAAAGGATTTCTAAAGTTTATCTGGAAAAAAATAGACACAGGAACTAGCCAGGATGTTTTCAAAAAAGAGAACAACAAGGGTAGTTTGCCTTTCCAGGTAGCAAATGTATTAAGCCTCAGATAAATTAAGCAGTGTCGTACGGTTATAAAAATAGACAGAAAACTGAAATATAATAGATAATCCACAAAAAGACTAAATTACATAAAGTTTCAGACTATTAAGGAGTAGCATTTTAAATTAACAGGTAATTAGAAGAATAGTAATTAAAGAGTTATTTGAAACAATATGTTTTAGAGTAAAGCCAACTGAGATTCTCATCTAATACTATAGAAAGCTAATTGCAGATAGATTAAAACATTCAATATATTTTTAAATGTAGTCACATAAGTACCAGAAGAATATATAAGTTCATAGTTTTAAAGAAAAGCTCATAGCAGTGGACTTTATAAAGTAAAAAAAGAATGGTTAAAATATTACAAAGGAAAGTAAATTTTACTAATTAAAGCTTTAACTTTCTGTAAGTCAACAAAATAAAATTAACAGATAAAGGAAAACCACAGTAATATTGGTGCTTCCCATGTGACATGGGAATAAAGCCTATAAATACCAATAAATATTCACTGAAAGCATAAAAGTTGGAAAAATCTGTGGACTGAAATCATACCTTTATTTACTCTGTTATTAGCACGATATTAGCTGATGTCTTTATACTTTGATAATAGGCTCTAGTAGACTAGGTGTTTCTAAAATATGTCCGTATCCCCATAGCATTTAGTACCAAGAGTCCAGTCTTAAATATATTCATACAATCAACTCATATACCAAAGCAAAATGATGTAGCAAAGAAGTAATCAGCTTTGAGAACACATGTATAAACAAAAGCACAGTTGACTTTCTAATAATTCTTCCCTCTGGAAAGTCTACTTTGTAAAATAAGTTTGTTTTACATGTTCAAAAGGCAGAATGGTTTCAATCAGTTTTTGCTACATACAAATACTGACTTTCCAGGTCTGTGGGTTGGTAACTTAGGTCGGGCTCAACAGTTCTGCTTATCTACCCAGGCTTAGCTGATCTTAGTGCTAAGTGTGGAGCTTAGTGATAAGTGTGGCCAGCTTCCAGGATGGCTGAGCCAGCAGGCACCCACCAGGGTTCTGCTTCACAGAGACTCTCAACCCAGCAAACCAAACTAGACCTGTTGCTGTGGAAGCTGGACTCCAGCAGTGAAAGTGGAGCTTGCAACTCCACTGGGGACCCAGGCTTAAAATGACATCCTATCACAGCTTTCTATCAGTCAGAGGGTAGGAAAATAGACCCTCTGACTATTGCTGTTGTTCAAGAAACATTGTAAAAAATTGTGGCTTTTTTTTTTTTTTTCAATCTACCATAGAAGTCTACCTAAGAAGTCCAAAAAAGTTCTGAGTTTCATGACAATTTGTACATATGTGTTTTGAAATCTAGGCTGTGGACAAACACCTTACATTAAGGACCAGGGGTTGGAAAACTACCACCACTTGATCAAATCCAGCCTGCTGCCAGCTTTTTAAGTAGTTTTAGTGGAGCATAGACATTCATTTTATATTGCCTAAAGCTGCTTTCACCATAAAATAGCAGAGTTGAATACCTGCACCCAAGACTGAACGGCCCACAAAGTGTAAATATTTATTGTCCGGCCCTTTGGGAAAAGTTGCTGATGTCTGTTCAAAACCATTATTCAATATGAAGGCCTTATGTGCATTTTTGTTTATGATCATATTGGTACCAAGTAGGTAGCAATTGCATTAATTGTCTCACACTAATGAGAGAAGAACACAGCAGAGTAGCATGTAAAATAATGGGTTTGTGTCTGGGCAAGTAAAGTAAAATGATATTATAGTGAGCTATATATATGATTGTAAGCTTTTCAATCGTTTGGAATGAGACATGTGGGAGGAAATGAAGTCTTCATATGACGACAAGAGTAAAGGCATGAGAAAATCAACAGTTTGTTCTGCAGCAACCAAGATTGTCTATACTGCAATTAGCCATAGCAATGCAGAAGATAACTTCATCCATCATTTGAGTGTTGTCATGTTGAATTTTATTGTTGGTATATGTGTGTTTATATTTCTCTTAAAATGTTTCTTTGCTTCTGTGGTTGTGTTAGAGAGTTTGGTTATTCTCTCAAGGCAAGAAGAGAGTCTTTAACTCTGTCAACCCCACTTTTAATACAATTCATTAGGATAAACCTGGATTAGATGTCAAGAGACAGGGGAAATCTCTTTCCTGATCTGGACTTCAGTCATTATCTAGAATAAAGCATTTTTACTTAAACTGTGGCTCTCAAACTTCAGTGCACATGTTAAAAATGCATGGCTCTGAGCTTCATCTCCAGAAAATCTCATTGAGTAATAGAGGGTAACACAAAAGCAAAAGCAAACAAACAAACATGAAGCAAAAACTGGCAGAATTTAAAGTAGAAATAGACAATCCAACAAAAGCAGTTGAATACTTTAATATTATACTTTCAATAATGTACAAAGCAACTAGACAAATAATAAGGAAATAAAATACTTAAACAACTAGACCTGCTAGACCAACTGAACCTAACAGATATCTATGGAACACTCCATCCAACCAAAGCAGAATACATATATTCTTGAGTACACATTCTCCAGGATAGACCATATATTTGGCCATAAAACAAATCTGAATACAAATTTTTAAAAAGTTAAATCATACAAAGTATGTTATCTAACTATAGTGGAATAAAATTAGAAATCAGTACCAGAAAGAAATCTGGGAAATTCACAAGTACATGCACATTGAATAATGCATCCCTGAATAACCAATAGGTCAAAGAAAAAAAATCACAAGGGAAATTAACTTTTGAGATGAATGAAAACACAAATGTAGAATATCAAAGCCTATGGGGTTCAGCTAAAGCAGTGCTTAGAGGGAAATTTATAACACTCACAACTATATTAAAGAAATATCTCAAGTCATTAACCTAACTTTCCACCTTAAGAAACTAGAGAAAAGAGCAAAGTAAACCCAAAGCAAGCATGGGAAAGTGAACTCTTGGGTAGACTGACCAAGAAAAAAGAGAGAAGGCTCACATAACTAAAATCATAAATGAAAGAGATGGAATGTCACTATGGACTTTATAGAAATAAAAAAGGACTATAAAGAAATACTATGAAAATGTTTATACTAACAAATTAGACATCCCAGATGAAATGGAAAAACTCCTAAGAAGACAGAATTAACAAAACTGATTCAAAAATATAGAAACATGAAGAGACCAATAAGACATAAAGATATTGAATCAGTAATCCAAAAAGTTCCAACACAGAGAAGTCCAGGACAAGATGGCTTTCTTCATTAATTCTACCAGTCATCTAAAGAAGAAATAACACCTAATTATTCTCAAACTCTTGCAAAAGAAAAAAGAGTGAACACTTCCCAATTCATTCTATGAAAGTAATGTTAGTCTGACATGAAAATTCAGCAATAATATCACACAAAAACTGTAGACTAATATATTTCCTGATTATAGATGCAAAATCCTCAACAACTATTAGCAAACTGAATCCAGCAACATGTGAAGAGAATTATATAGGATGACCAAATGGGATTTATCCAAGGTATACAAATTGGTTCATCACACAAAAACTGTCAATGCAATACACCATATTAGCAGAAGAAACAACAAAAACCACGTGATCACCTCAACATATGCAGAGAAAGCATTTGACAAAATCCAACACTCTTATGAAAAAAATCATCCAATAAACCAGATATAAAAGGGAACTTTCTCCACCTGATATAGAGCATCTATGGAAAACCCACAGCTAACAGGAGAATTAATGTTGAAAGATAGAAAACTTTCATGCTACGATCAGGAATAAGACAAGCATGTCCACTCTCACCACTGCTATTCAACATTGTTCTGGAGGTTCTAGCTAGGGAGATTAGACAAGAAAAGGGTATAAAGCAACCAGACTGGAAAGCAAGAAGTAAAATATCTCAAACTGCAGATGACATAACCTGGTATATAGAATCTGAAGGAATCCGTAAAAAGAATAGTAGAGCTAATAAACAAATTCAACAAGGTGGCAGAATACAGGATCAATATACAAAACAATCTGTTGCATTCCTATACACTTTCAACGAACAATCCAAAAATGAAATTAAGAAAATAATTTCTTGTATAAAAGCATCAAAAGAATAAATTATTCAGAAACAAAGTTAATAAGAGTAAAACTTGTACATATATGATGATATATAGCATACATATGAACTGTTAACAAGGCTAAAATATTTATAGTGACAAATGAGCCCATTTATAAAGAGGACATAAAAATCTTAAACATGTATGTGCCTAAAAAGAGTGCTTCAAAGGCCGTGAAGCAAAAACTGAAGACCTAAAAAGAGAAACTGACAAATCCATAATTACCTTAAGACATTTCAACAACCCCCTTCAATAACTAATAGAACAAATTGAATGAAAATTAGAGAAGACACAGAAGATCTGAGCCACATTATCAACCAAATTGAACTGATTGACATTTGTAGAACATTCTACCCCCAAACAGCAGAATACACATTAAGTGCAAATAGTACTCACCAAGCTAGACCATGTTCTGATCCAGAAGCAAGTCTGAATAAATTTAAAAGGATTCAGATCATACAAAGTGTGATCTCCGATGACCATGGAATTAAATTAGAAATCAATAATACAAATATAGCTGGGAAATGCCCACAGAGCTGGAAAATAAATAACAATTCTAAATTATCATGCATTAAAGAAGAAATCAAAAGGGAAATTAGTATTTGCACTGAATGAAAAGGAAAACACAAAATTTTAATACTTTGGGACGTTACTAAAGCAGTCCTTAGGGAGAGATTGTAACACTAGCTGCCTGTATTACACAAGTGTCTCAAATCAATTGCCTTGATTTCCAACTAAAGAAAATAGAAAGGGAAGAGCAAATCAAACCCAAAGTAAATGGGAGAAAGGGATAAAGGACAGAGCCAACAATTAGTGAAACTGAAAAAGGAGAAACACAATAGAAGATTTGATTAAAATCCAAGTCTGAGTCTTTGAGAAATCAATAAACTGATGATCCTAGAGGCCGACTGAGCAGGAAAAGTGAATCTGTAGTGACGCCATGTTTCTCACTCCTAATATTTTCAATTTGCATCTTCTTGTTTTCTTCTACATTCTTACTCATTGTTATTCAATGTGTTTTATCAGTTTTAAAGGAAAGGAACTGAAATATGCAATGAAACCACTTTTGCAGGCTCATGTGGTTTTGTGGAAGCCGAGGGTACAAGATTCTAAAGTACATACAGATAGGTATCCCAGCTCAAGTCTCGGAGTCTGTACCCTTCTGGATATAAATGGAAAAATACTCAACATAATGTAGCAAGTTACATCCAACAGTATATAAAAGGATAATGCATCACGACCCATTGGGGTTTATCCTGGGACACGAGACTGGTTGAACATTCAAAAATCAATCATAATTCACCATATAAACCAATCAAAAGAGAAAAATTATCTCAATAGATGCAGAAAAATTATTTGACAAAATCCACTGTGCATTTCTGATAAAAATTCTCAGCAATCTGGGAATAGAAGGAATCTTTGCAACATGATAAATGACATCTACAAAAACCTGCAGTTAATGTCATACTTAACAGTGAAAAACAGAATGTTTTCTCCCTAATTTGGAAACAAGGCAAGGATGTCTGCTGTCACCGCCACTATCCCACATTGTGTTGGATGTTTCAGCAAATGCAGAAAGAGAAAAAAAGAAAAATAAATTAAAGCCCTGTAGATAGAAAAGGAACAACAACAAAAAAAAACCCCTGTTTTTATTCACAGATAACAGAGCCATTTACATGAAAAATTCTACTACATCTAAAAAAAAGTTCTGAGAATGAACGTATGGTTAGCAGGCAACAGGATACATAATCAATATAAAAATCAATTGTTTCTATATACTAGCAATGAACAATAAAAAATTATATTGAACACAGCATGGTGACCATAAGCTCACACCTGTAATCCCAACAATTTGGGAGGCCAAGGTGGGCAGATCACCTGAGGTCAGGAGTTCGAGACCAGTCTGGTCAACATGGCAAAACCCCGTCTCTACTAAAAATACAAAAAAAAACACAAAACATAGCGGGATGTGGTGGCACACGCCTGTAATCCCAGCTACTCGGGAGGCTGAGGCAGGAGAATTGCTTGAACTAGGAGATGGAGGTTGCAGTGAGCTGAGATTGTATCATGGAACTCCAGTCTGGGTGACAGAGTGAGACTCTATCTCAAAACAAAACAAAAGAATAATGTATATTTCAAAATTGCTAAAAGAAACATTTTAAATATTCTCATCAGAAAGTATGACCACATAGGGTGAAAAACACAGTGGGGCCTCTCGAAGGATGGAGGGTGGTAAGAAGGAGAGGATTAGAAAAAATAATGGGTACTGGGCTTAATACCTGGGTGATGAAATAATGTGTAGAACAAACCCCCATGACACACCTGTACCTATGTAACAAACCTGCACGTGCACTGCTGAACTTAAAAGTATAAAAAAGTTCTCATCATACAAAAACAGCAGGTGAAGTGATGGATATGTTAATTAGTTTGATTTAATCTTTCTACAATGTATACATGGATCAAAACATCACATCATACCCTATAAATATATATGATTATTTTATTTGTCCTTAAGATTTTTTAAATGTGATTTGAAGACAATACTATTGAGTCTTCTACTTCCAGGAAGATGAGCACGTGCCTTTCCCTATCCTTCTGCTAATGACAATGGGAAACCCTAGGCATTATACATAAAACAAATGTGGGAAGACTCTGAAAGGTAGGAAGCAGAAGACAGACCTACCAGGAACCTCAGGACCTGAAGACTGACAAGGATGTGAGTTCCCTGTTGTGGGTATGTAGTGGGAGGTATGTAATAGGTGTATATATTTATGGGATATATGAGATGTTTTATACAGGCATGCAATGTGAAATAAGCACATCATGGAGAGAATGAGGTATTCATACCCTCAAGCATTTATCCTTTGACTTACAAACAATCCAATTACATTCTTCAAGTTATTTAAAAATATTTGATTATTATTGACTATAGTTTTATATGTGTGTGTGGGCTTCATCTATCCCAGACTTGGGGCAGATGAAAATGGCAACACAGAAACTCCAGCAAGTCCCAAAAAAGTCCCAAAAAAAAGCTTGTTTTCTCTATCCAAAGGCCCAGGAAAGAGGCAGGCTAGTAAGACAGAAAACTTCCAGGCAATAACCCCTTTACTCAGCCAAACACCACAGAAAAAAACTGTGGCCGCAGCCCACCCACGTCAGCAACAGTCGTGGGGGGAGCCTGGAGTTCTACTCTTCAGACAAATCTCAAAATCATTATATAGAGTGAAAGAAACCAAACTAAAGAAATACATCCTGCTTGATTCCATTTTAAAAACATACTGCTTAGAACAACAGAAAGCTGATGAGCATTGCCTGGGAAGCTGGGAGAGACCAAGGGACAAGAAGCAGCTTTGGAACACGATGGATTTGCTCACTACCTTCATTTCCTACACTTCTCCTTATTGACTAGAACAGGAGGGTCTGGAACACGCACAAGTTAGGTTGGATGCTCTCATTAGTTATAAAAACAAAACAAACAAAAAAATAAAAATAGAAGAAGATGAATTTCTTCTCTCTCTGAATTTGAAAAAAATATATATATGGACAAGTTTGGGGTAAAATATAAGATTTTATCACTCAATATATTTGAAAAACTTTAAAAGTGAACCACTTTAACAAATGGCAGGGTCCCGTCTGTGAGAGTCCGCAGGCTGAATCCCAAGGGCTGAACACTACGGTCCACAGAGCTGAAACTCTGAATCCAGGAAAACCCATTAACACCCTTGCATGGGATAAACTGGAATGCATAATGGATCATGGCTTCAAATTTATTTTAGTAAATGGTCCAATAATTTGAAGTGAAAATAAATAATTCATCCTCCTCTCCCTCTCAGCCCTCCAACTCAGAAGATATATCGTAAGCTGAAATTATGGTGCGGTCTTCAGCAGATTCTTTTACTGAATTTCCATCTTAAAGACACAACTGGGACGGTTCCTAACGAGCAGCGGTCCCCTGAACCTTGTGTGCTCCATGCATGGATAGACACAGATTCACAGCTCAGCAGGGACCTGGAGGTGGCCATGGATGTTGTTGTCCACCCTGCTGATTCAGCGTTCCTACTCTTCCCTTCTCTCTCCTTCATGGGGAACCACTCGGATCACTCATTCTGGAAACCTTGCCATGTTGCAGATGCATCATTCATGACGTTCCCTCCCCCACCACCTTGGAAACTACCATTCTACCTTCTGTCTCCCACTCCAGGAATTCAGCCCAAACACATCCAAAAGTGGGACAAAAACATCCCAAGCTGGCTGTGTTCCTTCGGTCCCATGAAGCAAAATCAAAGAACATCATACTAGTCACAGAAGCATTCATCCTCTTGTCGGGTTCCCTCTTTAGCAGAAAGTATTTCTTCGCTAAACCCTCCCTGCATTAAACTAAGCCAGTAAAAGAAAAACATGTTTCAAACTGTATTGTGTCTTTAAAAAAAAAATCTTAGCTCTCCTACATATGGAGAAGGGACAAATTACATTTCATTCACAAAAAACACATTCAGCTCCTAACATCCTCCTCCGACACATATTTATTGATCACCTACTATGTGTTTTGACAGCACTGCTGATGACAGCAGTGAAGAAAGGAGACAAAATGCTTGTCTTTCTGGAGGACAGTCTAGTGGGGTCAGAGGAGACATGCAATAATTAACATAAGTCACTGTGAAAGTCTGAAGAAAATACTGCATTTTGGGAAGGACTGTGACCTAGGGAATGGGGAAGGGGAGTGCTAGGAGGAAGAGTTACAACTAAATCAGGAGACAAGATAAGCCCGAGGGGAAGATGGATTTGAGCAGCTGTTTGAAGTAGGTGAGGAAGGAAGCCCTGCAAATATTGCAGGAAAGAGGATTCTTGGCAGAGGAACCAGCAAAGGCCAGTGCTCAGAGCGGCCGCACGCCTGCAGCGTTCCAGGGTCTTCAAAGGACCCCTGTGGCTGAGAGAGAGAGTGAAGTCAGAGTTAGTAGGACCGGATCACCAAGAACCTTGAATGGAATAAATATGGCCTCATTCTGGCTGAAAGGAGATTACTGAGAAGGTTTCAGAAGGGGTGACATAAGTTTTAGTTTTATTTAAAAATGTTGACTAAATATGCACAACATGAAATTTACCATCTTAACCCTGCTTAAGTGTACAATGCAGCCAGGTTAAATACATTCACATGGTTGTACATCCATCATCACCATCCATCTTCCAAACTCTTCATCTTGCAAAATGAAAACTCTGTACCTATTAAACAATCACTCTTCATTCTCTCTTCCCCTAGCCCTGGCACCCACCAGTCTACTTTCTCTCTCCACGAATTTAACCACTCCAGGGACCTCATCTAAGTGGAATCATACCATATGTGTCCTTCTGTGACTGCCTTATTTCACTTAGCATAAAGTCCTCAAGGTTCATCCCTATCATAGCATGCATCGGAATTTGCCTTATTTTTAAGGCTGAATTATATTTCGTTGCATGGATGTTCAACATTTTGTTTATTATTCATCTGTTAATGGACACTTGGGCTGGTTCCCTTTTGGCTGCAGCAGTGAATGTGAGTGTGCAAATACCTCTTCAAGACCCTCCTTTCAATTCTATCTATTGAGTATATAGCTATATGTGCAACACTGGGACATATGGTAATTCTATTTTCAACTTTTTTAAGAACTGCCATACTGTTTTCTTGCTACAGTGTTTAGGGATAGACTACAAGCAGATAAGAATGAGAACAGGGAGGTCACTGAGGAGGCTGCCTTAGATCTGTTTCCATGCCAGACTCCAAGATGAAAATTTGCCTGCAGGAACTTTACTGGAGATTTCATGGGAAGGGAGGGATGCATGTGAAGAGAGAAGTAGGATATGGCAGAGCAGAGAGATGGTTTGAACAGAGATGTGGTTGCAAAAAAGATTCATCTGATCCCAAAGGACTCTGAAGCTGCAAAGATTCTTTAAAGTTATTCCCACCTTGACACAACACCTTTCTAACCACACATTGATTGGTTGCTGGATGCATACTCACTCCAGAGTTCAGGTGTGACTTTGACTAGGTAGCTCTCTTCAATAGAGGACAATTTCCAGAGAGGGACTCACTGACAGCCTTCATCCACCAGCCCCACCAGCAACTGAAAAAATGTATGCTTCACTTCTGAAGGACCAGAACTAACCCTAACCCTAACCCTTCCCAGGGAGTCAGGGTAGCACACCACAGTATCCACTACAGAGACTTCCACGATAATCTATGCAATTGCTGATGGTGGCTTGCCCAAGGGTATTACCAGTTGAGTCACCCAGAAGTGTTGGATCTTTGAGCTATTTTGAAGGTGAAGCAAAAAATTATTTGCTCAGGAATTAGATATTTGATGTGAAAGAAAAGGTTTAAACTAGAATGATTCCAAGATTGTTGGCCTGGCTACTAGAAAGATCAAGCCACCTTGAGCTGAGGTGCAGAAGACTGTGGCAGGGAAAGGTTTGGGGCTGGACTCAGGAGTTTCACTTTAGACATGCTGTAGATGAGGTGCCTGCAGACATCCACGGGCAGAAGTGAGTAGTTGAGTACGTAAGGGCAGGTTTCAGAGGAAAAATCCAGCTGGGACCATGTAGGGGGTCTTTCGCGTATAGATATTTAAAGCTGGAGACTGAAAAAGGTCATCAAGGAAATGTAGACAGGGAAGAGAAGAGGAGGTCTGAAGATTGAGTCCTGGAATCGCAACTTTTAGAGGAGAGAGAGACCCAGCATAGAACAGTCAGTAACAGGAGGAGAAGCAGAAAATTTGTGTGTCCTCTATTCTCTGTGTTTCACTACCACCCTGGATTTATTCTTCGTCCTTTCTCATTGTGATGTGTCCTGGAAGGCTGTCTATCTCTCCTTTAGCCACCTCCTGGGCTTCCATGCCCTCTGGCTTCCCTTTGCATTTAGCCAGTGGGAGGTGCTTTCAGGAAACCAGATGGGGCAGGGAGAGAGATATGGGGACATTTATCCCTCCCATGCCATTTTTCTTCAAAGCTGTTCTGGCAGGCACTGTCTCACTCTATGACCATACCTTTTGGCTAGTTTCTCCTCCTTTGACTCCAAATCTCAACTAGATTCTGGCAACAACGTGTCCACAATTTACCCCTACAGGTCTCGGAGTGCTAGTGACTTCCTGGGATTGTTATTCTCTGGATACATCAACCTCCCTTTACCCTGTCACCCTTCTCTAAATAGTTTACTCATAACAATGTCTCTTTAAATATCCCTGCCCAATATTTCATCTGTATCTGCCAAGACTCTGACTAATGTATGTGTGGTCCTGGAAGAAAAGTAAAATGAAAAAGTTTGCAGGAGGAGGGCAAAATCAACTGTCAAAAACTACTTGAAGTTTAACTAAGAAGTGGACTGAAAAATGGCCAGAGTTTCACAGCATGGAAAAATGGTGATATTATCAAAAGCAATTTCCTTAGAGAGTGGTGGTGAACGGATGCTCAGGATGTGTTTAAGAGAGAAAAGGAAGAAAAGTATTTGAAAAAGCAAGAGTAGGCAACTATTTTAAGGAGTTTTGCAGTAAACAGGAGCAGAAAATGGAGCAGTGCAGGGAAAAGAAAATGAGATCAACTCCGGGCTTTTAAGATGGGAGAAATATTAGCATGTTTTCATGCTTACCAGAATGATCTAGTGTAGAGGGGAAATGATGCAGGGAGAGAATGGAAAATTACTGTAGCCATGTCCTTGAGTAGGTGAGATAGATGCTACCTCATGCATGAGAGAAGGGCCAGCCCTAAAAAATGTCGTGTAGAGAATTTATGAACAGTGCCAGGAAAGGAGGCAGAAGGTATAGGTACAGATGCCTTTAGGTGGGCAGGTGTGGGAGTAGAAATATGTGGAAATCCTTTTCTTATCACTTCTATTTTTTGAACTAGAAGCAATGGCATCACCTGAGTGTGAGGATGAGGGAGACAGTGTTAGAGGTTTGAAGAGAGAGGAATGGTGTGCCACTGTTATAAGTGGGAGAGTCAATGGACCAGGGAAAGCCATCATGATTGCGGCACTACACTGAGAGTCATTAGAGAGTCAGAGTCATGCATCTAAAGTAAGGCCATGATTTTTCTGTGTTTCTTCTGCCATGTTTAGTTACCTGGGTGCAGACACAACATAGAGAAGATTTTTGTGTGCGTGCAGGTTTGAAGTTTTGCTAAGAGAGTATTACAAAGCAAGAAAGGGTAAGAGAGCTGAGAGTGAAGAGAGAATGTCTATGGTTGCCCATATTAAGAGGAATGTGGACAACAGTACAAAGGCATGAAGAAAGGCACTAGGAGGAATGATCTGGAATATAGGCAGTTTATTAAATATATCAACCACCATCCAATGCACACTGAAGGATACACAAGGATTTTTATACACATCCCTTGCTCTTGATAGGCTTACAATCTGATTGGTGAGGGGGGCAGGTGGAAGAGTTTACTAGCTTTCTTTGCATTCTTGCTAAATCCAAGGAACTTTGCCTACAATTTCTGATTTAAGACCCTTTGCAGAAGCACAGTTAGGTGGTACCATTGTTTCTTTCTATAGATGAGGAACTTCAAGCTTAGTAATTTGTCTCATGTTGTAGGAGCCGGGAGAATTCAAACCAAATGTTTTTTGTCAGCTCCAGCTGCCATAACCAAATACCATAGACTGGGTGGCTTTGACCACAGAAATTGCGTTTCTCACAGTTTTGGAGACTGGGATATCGAAGCTTAAGGTGCTGGACAATTTGGTTCCCTGTGAGAACTCTCTTCCTAGATTGTAAATGACTGCCTTCTCACTGTGTCCCCACATGGCAGAGATGCAGACAATGCTCTCACGCCCTCTCACTCTCGCGCTGTCTCTTCCCATTCTTATAAGCACACTAATCCTACTAGATTAGGACCCTACCTTTATGACCTCATTTAACTTTAATCACCTTCTAAAAATCCTGTCTCCAGAAAGTTACATTGGGGTTTAAGGATTCAACATATGAATTTTGGGAGGACACATTTCAGTGAAGGCACCAAGATTTTCTAATTGCAAAACACCTTGTTCTTGCCATTTGGTCTATGATAGACAAATGCAGAGAACATTTCTAGATAAAATAACAAACAAAATCAATTGGCAATTTCTTTCAGGTTGACCTCAAAGCCCCTGAAGTGGTTCCTTTATAAAATACAGGTGGTAATATACTACATTCATTCTCAAGCTTTAAGAAGAAGGACATAGGGCTGGGAGTGGTGGCTCACACCTGTAATCCCAGCACTTTGGGAGGCCAAGGCAGGCGAATCACCTGAGGTCAGGAGTTTGAGACCATCCTGGCCAACATGGTGAAACCCTGGCTCTACTAAAAATATAAAAAATAGCCGGGCGTGGTGGTATGTGCCTGTAATCCCGGTTACTAGAAGGCTGAGGCAGGAGAATCGCCTGAACCTGGGAGGTGGAGATTGCAGTGAGCCGAGATTGCACCATTGCACTCCAGTCTGGACAACAGGGCAAGACTCCTCAAAAAAAATAAATAAATAAAAGAAGGATGTAACATGGTTTTATAAATTCTACCATAGATACCCCTGATACAGTAAGTGAAAAAAGCAAGCTTCAGATAGTCAAACTCACAGAAGCTGAGAATAGAATAGGGGCCAAGAGGAGGGGAAATGGGGAGTTTCTGTTCAATAGGCATAAAATTACAGTTAAGCAAAATGAATAAATTCTAGAGATCTGCTGTACAACATAGTCCCTGCAGTTATTAATACTGTAGTGTGCACTTAAAAATGTGTTAAGATCACATCTGTAATCCCAGCACTGTGGGAGGCTGAGGTGGGCAGATCACTTGAGGTCAGGAGTTGGGGACCAGCCCGGACAAAAAACCCTGTCTCTACCAAAAATACAAAAAATTAGCCAGGTATGGTGGTGCATGCCTGTGGTCCCAGCTACTTGGGAGGCTGAAGTAGGAGGATCCCTTGAACCTGGGAGGCAGAGGTTGCCATGAGCTGTGATTGCACCACTCCAGTCTGGGTGACAGAGTGAGACCCTGTCTCAAAAAAAAAAAAAAAAAAAAAAAAAAAAAAGGAATGTGTTAAGAGGGTAGATCTTATGTTAAGTGTTCTTACAGCAAAACAAACAAAAAATCCCCATGAAGGGACAAAAGGAAACTCTTGCACATGGTGAATATGTTTCTCACTTTGACTATGGCAATGATATCATGGATGTTTGCGTATGTCCAGACTCATCAAATTGTATGCATTAAACATGTACAGCTTTTCTGGTCAATAAAGTTGTTAAACACAAGCCTCAGAACATAAGTATGGTATGATAGCATTTTTTTTCCCCAAAAAACATATTAGTTTGCTAGGATTTTCATAGCAAAGTGCCACAGATGTGGTAGCTTAATCAACAGAAATTTATTTTCTCATATTCGTGAAAGCTGGAAGTCTGAGATCAAAGGGTCAGCAAGGCTGGTTCCTTCTGAGGTCTCTGTCCTTGGATGGCAGGACGCCCTCTTCTCCCTGTGCCGTCACTTGGTTGTCCTTCTGTGTATACCAATGTCTAAATTTCCTCTTCTTGTAAGATGTCTTATAAGGACATCAGTTAGATTGAGTTAGGACCCACCCTAATACATTGACTTTAACTTAATTGCCTCTTTAAAGAGCTATCTCCAAATAGTCACATTTTGAGATAATGGAGATGGGGACTTCAACATATGAATTGCAGGGGTTACAATTCAGCCCATGCAGATATCAACATCACATGTATGGAGTGTCCATGTGTGGGAGCATTTGTGTTTGTAAAACATGTGTGTTTGTAAATACACAAGGTAGCATTGGGGAATGTTTGCAGTATAATAAAGAACACTTGCCTTTGGGTTGGGACATTGATTTTGGAGAATAAGCTGTAAAAGGGAACTTTTGCCTTTGTTTCTATACAGGCCTTCATTCTTGATTTTATAGAATGAAAATAGGTTAATTTGTATTGACAAGAATAAAACATTCTTAAAACAGTAGAAGAAGTATAGAACAAGGGCCGCTTGCACTTCATTATGTAAGTAAAGCTATATTCTGTAGACTCCAAGCTTGTCCAGTTTAATACCAAAACCAGATGGCCCAGGTGGGTATTACAGCACTCTCACGGGAACTTAATGCCTCTGTGAGTGTCTTAAGCTTCCTTCTCTGGGCTCCAGTGCTTTCATCTGTGGCATGAAACATCTGGCCAAGACTATGTGCAAGGCCTTTTCGTTTCTCAAAGCCCACAGTCCATAGTTTACGTAGATTAGAGTGAGAAACAATGGTCAGGAAAGACCACTGAGTAGCCAGAGATGGGAGTTGCGATCCTCATGCCAACGCCTATGTCACTGTGTGAATTTGGGAAATTCGCTTTTCCTTTCTGGGTCACGGTTTCACCGTGAGCAGAACAAGCAGCTGGAATTGGATGGATGGCTCTTCCCTTGACTCTGAAGCACCCTAACCAAGAGAAGCTTCACAGGTGGCTTAAAGCGCAGTAGATAGGGACCTCTTTCTCTCCTACCACAGTGGACAACTTTGTATCCATCGATAAAAGAACGAACTTCAGAAGAAGTTTCTACTTAGAAAGAGGAAAGAGTTCAAATGCTACAGGAAGCTTCTCACAGAGAAAAGGATAAAAGTTTTGCAGGCTGCCTGGAAGTTTACAGAAGCTTGGGATACTGAGGAGAAGGCAAAACATTGGGTACATTCAAGCATTTATACATATCCTGGAGCATGGAGCGTGCACAAGGATAGAAAACTGGGTAGGTTATTTCTGGCCAGATACAGAGGGTACTGGTTGCCTATCGGGAGAACCGGCTCCCGATGGTTAACGTGGGTTCTTTTCTATTTCCTAAGTGTCTCAGCTGATTTGAGAAATAAAGGGAAAGAGCACAAGAGAAATTTAAAGCTGGGTGTCCGGGGCAGACGTCGCATGTCGGCAGGATCCGTGATGTTCCCCGAGCTGTAAAACCAGCAAGTTTTTATTAGCGATTTTCAAAAGGAGAGGGAGTGCACGAATAGGGTGTGGGTCACAGAGATCACACACTTCACAAGGTAATAAAATATCACAAAGCAAATGGAGGCAGGGCGAGATCACAGGACCACAGGATGGGGCGAAATTAAAATTGCTAATGAAGTTTCGGGCATGCATTGTCATTGATAACATCTTACCAGGAAACAGGGTTTGAGAGCAAATAACCTGCCTGACCAAAATCTATTAGGCGGGAATTTTCCTCATCCTAATAAGCCTGGAGACTGGGGCTTGTTTCATCCCTTCAGCTATAGGAGACTGGGGCTTATTTCATCCCTTGGTCTTCGACCATAAAAGACGGCATGCTTCTAAGGGGGCCATTTATAGGCCTACCCTCAGGGCGCATTCTCTTTCTCAGGGATGTTCCTTGCTGAGAAAAAGAATTCAGCGATATTTCTCCTATTTGCTTTTCAAAGAGGAGAAATATGGCTCTGTTCCGTCTGGCTCACCGGCGGCCAGAAGTCTTATCTCTGGTGTTCCCTGAACATTGCTGTTATCCTGTTCTTTTTTCAAGATGTCCAGATTTCATATTGTTCAAACACACATGCTCTACAAACAATTTGTGCAGTTGACACAATCCTCACAGGGTCCTGAGGTGACATTCATCCTTCTCAGCTTACGAAGAAGATGACGGGATTAAGAGATTAAAGTAAAGACAGGCATAGGAAATCACAAGGGTATTGATTGGGGAAGTGATAAGTGTCCATGAAATCTTCACAATTTATGTTCAGAGATTACAGTAAAGACAGGTGTAAGAAATTATAAAAGTATTAATTAGGGGAACTAATAAATGTCCATGAAATCTTCACAATTTATGTTCTTCTGCCACGGCTTCAGCCAGTCCCTCCGTTCGGGGTTCCTGACTTCCCACAACAGTTGCCCTATTAAAGGGCTTGACTTTTACTGTGCTGTCTATATTAGGAAGCTAAGTTATTATGCGCATACCGATTCCTTGTATTATCTTGGTAAATTATCTTTTTTCATGATTTAGTATCCCTTTTTAACAGTACTTGACATTAACGTTGGTACATTCATTTTTAATTTTATATCCCATCATTTTCATTTCAGCTATTTTGGCTTATTTTTATTTGCTGCTTTTGTTTTAAATGGGACTTTTGTAAGCAGCTTAGATACATTTTTTGTTTTGTTTTATCAAATCTAATAATATTTATTTATTTATTTTTAAAAATAGAAGCAGGATCTTGCTCTGTTACCCAGGCTGATCTCAAACTCCTGACTCAAGCAGTCCTCCCACCTCGGCCTCCCAAAGTGCTGGGATTACAAGCGAGAGCCACCGCACCCAACTGCATTTTATGTAAGCACACAAGCATAATCTATTTACTTTTATTATAATTATTGATACATTTTATGATTTTCATCAGTATACTTCTCTTTCCTCGCTTTTTCTTGAATTGATAAAGGTTTATCCTTTGCCATTACAGATTATCGATTCTATTTCTTTTTCATTAGAGGTTACTATTAAATTCTCGAAGTATACCTACTTTTCTAACCACCTATGATGTTATCAGGGTCCATTATTTTTCACCATCTTTCTCCCCCAAAATGATAGAACCCTAGAACACTTTAATTATCCTTCAGACCCCTCTTTATTACTGTGCATATTATTATTACTATCTAGTATTTTTCCACATTAGATAAAAACAAATAAGCAGGTATTACTTGCTGTTATGTTTTTATAAAGGTAAGATTTAAGTAGATTTGCCATTATAGTTTACTAGTTTCTCTCTGCATATATTTTTCTTTTACTTGTATCCTAACCCAAGTTTCTGGGTTCAACTTTCTTCTTGCTGAAAAGCCTTCTTAAGGAGCTAGGTCTTTCAGTGAGAGTCAGGCAAGGTTAACTCTCTCTCTGTATGAATGAAAACATCTTTGTTTCATCTCACTTTCAAATAATAATGCAGGTTAGGTTTAAAATTCCAGGTTGATGTTTATTTCCTCTCCACATTCTGAAAATGGTAATCTAGCATCTATTGTCCTATATTGAAAATTTCCTATCAGTAGAATTGTTTCTTTGTACATAACACTTGTTTCTTAGTCTGGAAACTTTTAAGAGCACTCCTTTATCCTTGGTGTCCTAAAGTTTTACCACAATGTTACTAGGTGTGAATTTATTTCACTTAGCATGTCTGTCTTAAATAATGGAAAAATTCTCCTAGAATATTGCAACATTTGACACTCCACCTATTTTCTAGTTCTGGGGAAAAATATGAGATGCGTGTTAGAACACCACAATCTATCCTCAATGTCTCATAAAATCTCTTTCATATCTGTCACAATTGTCCCCTTCTGTACCATATTCTGAGTGAGTTTGTCACAATTATCTCCCAATTCTGAGCTCTCTCGCTCTCTCTCTCTCCCTCTCTGACCGTGTCCAGTTTAGAGTTGTCCTGCCTATTGGTATTTAATTTTATCGATGTTTAATTTCGCCCCAGAATTTGTAAAGGCTTTGATTCTTATCCACCTGTTCCTAATTTTTTCTCTGTTTTTTTTTTTTTTTAAATTATATAATGTTCCAGAATTTTAGTTGAATTTTTCCTTTGTGGTTTCCTCTTATCTCACTCCCAAACAAGTATTCATTCATTTTTGTTTTCTTTTATAATGTTAAAATTTTTGGTTGCAATTACATCTCTAGCAGTTTTTTTCTTAGTATCATTCTTTCTATGGAGTCTTCTAAGTCCCCAGTTTAAAACTATGTTCAACATTGTCAGCTCGGGATTCTCATCTCACAAAGATGCTCCTGATCTAATCCTTGAGTCAAGATGTATTCTTCCCAGTTCTTGACTTGGGCTGCTTCTGCTTATTTCGGTTCCTTTGGAAAAGCAGAACACTGCAGCCACAGCCTTGAACCTCGACACGATGTTTATCTGCCTCCTTTTAGAGGACAAGTTCACTCCCTAAAGTGATCCGGGATCACCTATTATCACGCTCAGAGCTTGAGTCCCTCTTATCCTTGGCCCCTGCAGGGTTTGAATACTTAGCTGCGCAGATATGCTCCTGGCCCGGTGTCCAGTAGGTTTGCGTAGCAAGCGGTGTGTTTTTACTTGATTTCTGATCTTCGCAAATATTTATTTTTATTTTCAGTGTGAATATGTTAAGCAACATATTCAAGAGTAAGTAGCTGATGGAGCAGGGATACAAAGCCAGGCCCAAGGGGCTGTGCAGCCTCTGCTTTTCCCATTATAAGTCTCTTTGCTGGACTTCTGAAGTGGTATTCCAAGAGACCCAGCTCCTGTCCCTACTTTGCCAGAGTATCTTGCTACAGTGTAAACCTAACCTTATAATTCCCTTGCTCTGTGGGCACCCCTTGGCCTAAGGACTAAGTTTGAGTTACTAGGTTGGGGCACTGCACTCATTAGTTACCCAGCACAGTTTACATACAAGTCATATAGGTTTCTTTCTTATTTTGTTCAAAGACCACAGTATTATTTACTGTTAAGTAGACAGACTCAGGCAACTGGGAGGATTGTATTTTTGTATAAATGCTGTTGTCAGCATCCATACATATACACTCCCACTCCCCCCACACAAACATGCAACACATTATCATTGTTCCACATTTAGATTTGAGTTTGCATTAGCTCAACCTAGTAACTCAAACTTAGTCCTTAGGCCAAGGGGTGACCATAGAGCAAGGGAATTATAAGGTTAGGTTTACACTGTAGCAAGATGCTCTTGCAAAGTAGGGACAGGAGCTGGGTCTTTTGGAATACCACTTTAGAAGTCCAGCAAAGACTTATAATGGGAAAAACAGACGCTGTGCAGCCCCTTCGGCCTGGCTTTGTATCTCTGCCCCATCCCCTACTTACTCTTGGATATGTTGCTTAACCTCCCTGTGTTTAATTTTCTTTATCTTTAAAATGGGGATAACAATACCATTGACTGGTAATGTTTGGGGAATAAGCTCAAATCCTGGGGCTTAACAGTTCTGACTATAATTGATTGACTGGTTCCTGTGCTAAGTACTTTGCATATATTATTTCAGTCAATGCTTATGAAAACCCTGTGAGGTAAGTTTCATTACCCAAAGTATAGATACAAAAATCCAAGTCTTCAGAGAATTGAAATAATTTACTTGCCCGAGGTTGAACAGCAAGCAAGTAAGCTACGTAATCAGCATGTGATGCTACCTCTATCTGGCTCTTAATCAATAGGAAGATGAAAGCTCTTATTTCACTATTCCTATTTATAAGGCCAAGTCTGGAGGGATAAAGGGAAGAAGGTAACTGTGGAATAGAGAGGACAGATATAGCAGGTGAGGAACAGGGAAGAGTCAAAGTTAACTCAGGGCATGAATTTAAAAAGATACAAGGGGTCTTAATTGCAGAAAGTGAGGTACATCAATTTGTCTTCAACAACTAAGACCTGCAAACTTGGTTTCAAGGCAGACAGAGATAGGGTTAGGGAATCTCTGCTTCCCAACTCTGGGACCTTGGACAAGTCATTTCATTTTCTGAGCCCCAAGTTCCACATGTGTAAAGTGGGAATAAGAGTCCATTCTCTGCAGGCTTGTTGAGAGGATAAAAGGAAATAGAACCATCTCAGGCATAGAGTAGGCGTGCAGCCAGGGGTCAGGGTCCAGGTAATTTCAGAGCTCTTCTTTCCCACCTACATTCTGCTTCCCACTGAGGATGAGGCAGTTGACTCAGACCTCCAGGGACAAGTAGGCCTTAAAATGCAGAGGGAAGATAGAAGGTGTTTTAGTCAGAGAAGGCTGTAAACTCAGGAAAAGCTTTATTCATTTTTCAGCAGTTTTTAACCCTTAAATAGCTTTCATACTTTGGTAATAAAGCCAAATTTGAAACCAACATGAAGAATGTAAAGGTGAGGGATACTTCTTCTATTTCTTTTTCTTTTTTTATGCAACTCTTGTAATTAAACACAAATCTTGAATAATGCAAACCTATAATTCATGCAAATTGATCCCTAATGAGATGGAAACAAGCCAGATTTTAATTTGTTGAACTTGCGGGAGATAGCATAATGAGTTGGAAGGAACAGATGCAAAAATATGTCTCCTTTCATCTAAAATGAGCCCAACATTTCATTTCTCTGCTCAGTCTCATAAACTTTTAGTATCTCTAATGTCTTCAATACTATTTCAATTTTTAAATTTTTTAATTTTTTTTGGTTTTTTGCTAAGGAGATGATCACTCATTGCAGGCACACTGACTCACCTTCATGGAAACTTTACAGTCATACCAGTTCCCCTTACTTGGCCAGAGTCTCCAGTGACCTCACATTGTAAGACATTTAAGCCCCACAAGAGAACTCGATCCATTAGTGGTATGTAACCAACAAATGCTCTACATGCAACCTGATCAGAAGCCTCAAGATTTTTTATAAATGATTGGTTGGTAATTCGTTCCAAATACAGAAAAAAAAAGGGTAAGGCACTCCTAAACTCTGTTCTGGTGGTAATCCTGAGAATGGAAGCCAAAGAGACAAGCTTTTCAGGCAGAAGAGTTGTATAAGCAAAAGTATGGAAGCATGAATATGCTTGACTTGTTTAGAATATAATGACTGGACTGGGATTATTCTCTTCTTATACTGATTCTTTTCATAGGTACACAAAATAGGAAGTTAAACACCTAGAATTACTCAATGTACTCCTTCCTCTGTTACAATCCTCCCAGTTGCCTGAGTCTATCTACTTAACAGTAAGTAACACTATGGTCTTTGAACAAAATAAGAAAGAAACCTATATGACTTATATGTAAGCTGTGCTGGGTAACTATTGAGTGCAGTGCCCCAAAATATGTTACACGTTTGTGTAGTGGTTGCAACTTAATGGAGATGGACCTGGGATCCCCAAGGTAATTCACTAGGTGGATCCGTAGGACTCAGAATTTACTAGTACTCATGGCTAAGCTTGGTTATGGTGAAAGAACACAAAGAAAAATCAGCAAAGGAAAAGTCAGAGGGGGTAATGTCCAGAAGAAACCAGGTGCAAGCTTCCAAGAGCCTTTTCCCAGTGGAGTCTCATAGGATGCACCTAATTCCCACAGCAATGAGTTGTGAAACACATGTGAAGTGTGTCTTCCAGGGCAGCTCACTAAGGACTCAATGCCCAAGGTTTTTATTAGGGGGCTGGTCTTGCAGGCAGTTTTCTTGGAACGCACCAAACTCCAGATTCCCAGAAGGAAAGCAGGGGCTCAGCATAGACCACACAGTTTGTACAAACAGTTTACACACAGTGAGCCACTCTCATCAGTTCTGGGAATGGTGGGAACCCTCCCTGAAACCCAGGTTTTTCATCTTCCCTCCAGGAAGGTTGTTTTTAGGATAGCAGTCTCAGGCCTGCTATGCAAAATCTCCTCTTCACATGAGAAAGTACTCAAACAATTATCATCCAAAGAAGAATCAGAAAATTATACCAGAGAGTGCAACATAATCTGAATAGAAATACAGAAAAAACCCTGGGCGCGGTGGCTCACACCTGTAATCCCAGCACTTTGGGAGACTGAGGCAGGCGGATCACGAGGTCAGGAAATCAAGACCATCCTGGGTGCGGTGGCTCACACCTGTAATCCCAGCACTTTGGGAGACTGAGGCAGGCGGATCACGAGGTCAGGAAATCAAGACCATCCTGGCTAACACGGTGAAACCCCATCTCCACTAAAAATAAAGAAATAATAATAAAAAAAAAAAAGAAATTAGCCTGACATGGTGGTGGGTGCCTGTAGTCCTAGCTACTCAGTTGGCTGAGGCAGGAGAATGGTGTGAACCTGGGAGGCGGAGTTTGCAGAGAGCCGAGATTGCGCCACTGCACTCCAGCCTGGGTGACAGAGTGAGACTCCGTCTCAAAAAGAAAAAGAAAAAAGAAATACAGAAAAAAAAAGAAAGTATTTCTAGATTAGGACAATGCAATCAGTATTTATTACTGGGTTATGGAGGAACGTGGCAGAGACAATATGAGAGAAACCCATGAGCAGTGTTGAGCTGGATGGCCTTCCCTGACCTGGGTCTTGAGGGATGAAGAAGATAGATAGGAAGGCCACCTCTAGAGATGGAGTAAACAGCATGGGGACACAAGCAGTTCAGAGAATACACAGGATGACTGATTAGAATAGGTCCATTCATTCATGCGTTCATCCAGCCTGCATTCACTTCCTATTACTGCTGTTAACAAATTATCACAAATGTTAGTAGCTTAAAGTAACACAGGCTTATTCCCTTACAGTTCTGGAAGTCAGAAATCTGAAATGAGTCTTACAGACTCAAAACTGAGGTGTCAGTGAGGCTGGTTACTTCTGTAGCCACTGAGGGGAGAATCTGTCTTCTTGCCTTCTTCAGTTTCTGTTGGCTACCCCCATTCCTGGGATCAAGGAGGAGGATGACTCCTTCCTCATCACTACAACCTCTTGCTTCCATATCATCACATCTACTGCTGCTCTTACCTCCCTCTCCTGAGGACCCTTGTGATGACATTAGTACCACCCACATGATCCAGGATAATTTCCCCATCTCGAGCTCCTTGACTTACTCACAACTGCAAAATACCTTTTGCCATGTAAGGTAACATTCGTGTTTTGGAGATTAGAACATGGACATCTTGGTGGGGAGAGCATTTTTCAGGCCAACACACAGTCATCCACCCATGCATGTATTAACTGAACAAATACATATTAATCTGTTATTTGTCATGCACTGTATTAAGCAAAGGGAATTTTTTTAAAAACCATTTCAGTTGATAAGTATGCCTGTGTGTGTTAAGAGCTTTGATCAAGATTGTCCGTGGGTGTGGTAGGAGTATACAGGAGGCACATAACCCAGCACAGAATTTAAAAAATTACCAGTCATATATGGAAAAATAAGCAGGGAACTTTCTTGGAGCAGCATAATGAGCGTAGGTGAGGAAAGGCCTTGAAAACTCAGCAGAGGGTTTCATACTTTACAAGAAAAAATATTTGTTCCATGGTAGGCCCAGCCTCAGAAGACAGGGATCGATTTTTCAACAATTCATAGATTGTATATAAAAATATTATAGCTGTGGAACAGGATGAATTCTTTAGTCACTGAGGTTAATAGCCTGGGTCAAACAAAGAGGCTATTTTAAGATTAAACCAAAGAAAAATGGTCTGAGATGTTCTGATGCCAAATTATGGAATACATTTATTTGGCCAATTTTTGAATCTATTTTTTTGTAGCAATTTAACCAATTCCGTAATTGTTAATGAAGATCTAAGTAGAAAAAATTAAAATATTCTTATATATGTAAAATATTATTGACCATCAGAAATCCAATGTGTGATATAACAGTACCAATCAAAATGTTAAATCTAGAGTGTAAGACACCGAATGAGCGTGCAAGTCCTTCCTTCAAGTTACAAACAAAAATCCCTTCGATATACATTTAGTGAGCACTTAAGATGTTCGATGTATTGTATTAAGGCAAGATTCACAGAACCTGATCTCCAGAAGTCTACAGGAGGAGACACATACACAATCACACAAAACTCTGACCTTGATCAATGAAGCTCTTTATATGCTATGTGCCATGGAGACATAGGAGAAAATGTTTTAACTTTGACGGAAAGAGTAGCACAAAGTCCATAGAGTGGGGAACATTTAAGTTAAGCCTTGAAGGGTGATGATGATAATAATCATGATATCTATATTTTAAGAATATAGAGAAGAGTCTTAAATTCTTGAGGGAAACACAAGACAACACTGTTTAAATGTGATCTAGTTCTTGCTAATATAGAGGAAAAAGCATAGGTTTTAGACTCACACAGTCTAAGATTCAAATGCAGGCTCTTGAACTAATTATCTGTGTTTATTTGAATAACTTATTCTGTAAGTCTCAGTGTCCTCATTTATAAAACAAAAATGTTAATGAAACAACATTTTAAAAAGTTATTTTCTTCCAGCCCCTTAGCCATTGACTAACTGTGTAAACTTGGACAATTTCTTCATCATTAATTTCTTCAAATGCAAAATATGGAAAATTTATACTCTTTACTTCACAGAAGTAAATAATGCCTAAGTCATAAGGTAACAAAATAATGTATGCAAATATCTTCTCTGTAAATCATAGAATGCTAAATAAAAGTTAATATCTCCAATTTATATCATCTTTAAAGGGATAAAATTGTAGATATTTAGAGGTACAAGGAATGGGAAACTAAAATAATCTCAGGAGGCTTCCCGTAGAAGGTAGGATATGAATAGGTACTATTTATGTGACTTTTGAATCACTAGCTATAAAAACCACAATCCAAGACTCTGTGGTAGAGTAGCAGGTACTAACACATCTAACGCAACCCCACTAGGGATATAATCGATGGGCTGGATTTCTACATCAGGATGCTATCATTAAACATGGGTTTAATTTGCTAATACAGTCAGCTTTACTGAAATAGAAATTCTTTTATCCAGGAAATTGATGGGGACACAGCTCATGCAGGATCAGTTTCTAGTGCAAGGGTTGGTCAAAATCAACAGCAAGTGCGTCTAGGCAAGCAGCTGAAACTTTGCATTTTCAAGATCATGCTGCTAGATGATGTTGGGTTCAATGGGAGTTAGGGGTAATTAGGGTGGCTACAAACAGGAAGACGTAGTTGACTCAAGGACAGTGTATTAGTCTGTTCTCACGCATCTAATAAAGACATGCCTAATATTGAGTAATTCATAAAGAAAAAAAGAGATTTAATGGACTCAGTTCCACATGGTGGGGGAGGCCTCACAATCATGGTGGAAGGCAAAGAAGGAGCAAAGGCATGTCTTACATGGCTGCAGGCAAGAGAGCTTACACAGGGGAACTCCCCTTTTATAAAACCATCAGATCTCCATGAGACTTATTCACTAACACGAGAACAGCAAGGGAAAAACCTGCCCCCATGGTTCAATTACCTCCCACCAGGTGCCTCCCACGAGACATGGGGATTCCGAAAGCTATAATTCAAGATGAGATTTGGATGGGGACATAGCCAAACCATATCAGATGGAGACTCAGGATGCTGGCCAAGGGAAACAAAGAATCAAAAAGAGGCAGTTAATACCCTGAACAGTGCCTGGAAAGCCTGCTTTGAGAAAGAGATCACTCTTCCTGGAGAAAGAATCTTCTCAGCTGCAGATCTGAGATGTCTCTGACCATCACCTCAGTGTGCCGAAAGAGGCACTGTGTAAACACCCTCTCTATTGGCAAAACTGTAATCTGAAAAAAATCAACCTCATTCCATACTGAATATAGACAAAAATAGAAAAATACATTGGTCCTATGAAGTATGGCATAAGCAGAAAAGGTCAAGTTCATCCACAGAGTATATCAGTGAAGATAATCTATTGCAGTATCCATAAAAAAAATCCTTGGATACTATTTCAAATTGTCAAAAGGTGCAAGGAGATATATGCCCCTGCCAAGAGGACCAGAAAACCCTAAGGAGAATATGACTTGAGTCAGCTAGGCAAGATGGGGGAAAAATGAATGAGATAAAGTCAGAAAACCAGAACATGCATATTAAAAAATTGTACTAGAATCTAAAACAAATATTTTAAAAGTGAATGTAAAAATGGATAGAGTCAAATAAATAACATGGATAACAGATTTGCAAAACGACCCCACGTTACAGAGAAAAAAGTAGAGAGACGAAAACACAAATATCCAAATTAGTATCTTAAAGCTGTAATGATAGACTTCAAGGAAATTAAAAATATAAAAACATCCTAATTAGAAAATCTGAATTTAAATATTGTATAATAAAAAATTACTAAAGTAATACTAGAAAACACAGATAACCTGAATAAGACAGTAACTGTAAAGAAACTGGAATGAAAATAGTTACATAATTGCTTCTGAAAACGTGCTCAGCCAAGACCATTTATAAGTGAAGTTTTAAAAATCCTTATTCTTTGTAAACTATGCTAGAACATAGAAATGTTCTCAGTTTTACAAACCCAGTATGTAATCTTGTGTCTAAATCCTGATGAAGATAGAATAAAGAAATTTCATACTCAAATCTCACTCTGAAATATTGCTATAAAATCCATATTACAGGCAAATAAAATCCAATAGTAAATTAAAATAATAAAGTATTATTTCAGAATGAAAGGATGGATTCTTAGTTGGAAAACATTAATATGTCTATCATGCATTAAGAGATACAGACTGCCTGCCCTTAATATCTCTGTGTCCTCTTTACAGTAAAATTCAGCTTATGGTCTATTATACCCGTCCGCATTTCCTCAACTTTTAATTCTGCCTCAACTCACCCCATCAGATTCTTGCCCTCAGTACCTCAATGAAACCTGTCCTCCACCGTGCAAAACTTCTTACCCTCAGTACCTCAATGAAACCCGTCCTCCACTGCTGCAAAACTTCTTACCCTCAGTACCTCAATGAAACCCGGCCCCTCCAATCAAGTGGGTAAACTTCTTACCCTCAGTACCTCAATGAAACCGGGCCCTCCACTGCAAAACTTCTTACCTCAGTGTACCTCAATGAAACCCGTCCTCCACCGTGCAAAACTTCTTACCCCTCAGTACCTCAATGAAACCTCGGCCCTCCAATCAACAAGTGGGTAAAAACTTCTAACCCTCAGTACCTCAATGTGAAACCCTCCACCTGTGCAAACTTCTACCCTCAGTACCTCAATGGAACCTGTCCTCCACCGTGCAAACTTCTTACCCTCAGTACCTCAATGAAACCCGTCCTCCACTGCAAAACTTCTTACCCTCAGTACCTCAATGAAACCTGTCCTCCACCATACAAAAGTGAGGGGTCAACTTTCAGTAGACAGACTCAATTTCTCATCAGTATTAACATAGATGAATATTAACATTTCATCCTTCTTTTAAAAAAATTTCTTTCTCTCTTTTTCTTTTTTTTTAAGACAGAGTTTTGCTTTATCACCCAGGCTGGAGTCCAGTGGCACGAACACAGCTCACTGTAGCCTCAACCTCCTGGACTCAAGTGATTCTCCCAGCTTAGCCTTCTGTGTAGCTGGGATTGTGGATCTACACCACCATATCCAACTAATTATTTTTATTTTTTTTGGAGAGACTCACTTTGTTGCCCAGGCTGGTCTTGAACTCCTAGGCTCAAGCAGTCCTCCTGCCTCAGCCTCCCAAAGTGCTGGGATTACAGACATGAGCCACCATGGCTGGCCATTTCATACTTCTTGAATTTCTTTTCTACATGTTGCTTCTAGGATACCATACTCTTTGGGTACTTCCTCCACCCTTCTGGTTGCTTATTCTCTTTCTCATTTAAGTGCTGGTGCCCCAGGTTCATGCTAGAGACCTCTTCTCTATCTATACACTTGCTATATGGTGTTAGCCAGTGCTATGGCTTTATATACCATTGCCCTGCTATCAACTTCCATATATGTAACTACATGCATTGCTAACTTGCGAGCTCCAGCTTCTCTATGCTACCATCTACTTAACCTCTATTTAGATGCCTGGTAGTCAAAATAACTTCACAGGTCCAAAGTACAGCTCCTTATCCTTTCATCCTTTGCCTGTCCTCTGCAAAGGTTTACCAACTCAGTCATTAGCAACATCAATCTGCTTCAGTCAAACCTTCGTGCCACCCTTCATGCCCCATGCACAATCTGTCAGCACATCTTGCCAGCTCTATTTTCAAAATTAATCCCCAAATTTGGCACTTCACTTCTCACCATCTTGACCAAAATCACCCTCATAGATAAATGTTTTAATTTGTGAGCTGGGAGCATGTGAACTTTCTCAGAATGTACGTAAGAACCTGTATGATATTCCATATTTGCCTTTAATTCCTTCTACTCCTACACTAGAATTAAGCATCTTCAAATAAATGGCATAGCTACAGAGTCATCCCCCAACCAAAGGCATTGTGTTCAGAAAGATCATTCCACTCTGATGTGTTTCCATTTATTTAGAACCAATCTCAAACTTGAGTGATTGTCTCTCCTGACCCTTTGCCCAAAACTTTGGCCACAATTCTGCACGTGCCACCATCACAGGCTGTATCTCTTCTGGTTTTCTGAGTCTCCCCTCCCACCAGTGAGAAACATGTTTCTATAATGTTAGTGGATATTCCTGTCCCACCTCCATCCCCCCATAGCTCCCACCCCAACTTGATTACAAGCATCTGTGAAGGAGGGACTTACCAAGATTGAGGGTGTATGTGTGTAAGCATATTTTAAGATAAGAGCAAGCACCCCGAAATAAAGGATATTCGTTCAGAAAGAAACCATTTCTTGATAAGCTGCTTGGAGTAAACACTGAAACACTAAAGTCCTGAGTGCACAGGAGTTGAAGAAACAGAAAGCTAAAATGCTTAGTCCTAGAAAAGAACAGAGCATATGGAGCTTATGCTGTGTCAAGAAGAAAGGAGAGGAGGAAGGGTTGCTGAGAAGTATGACTGACTAGTAGGTGGACCTTTTAAGGTCAGGGATCTAAGATCAAATTTCAATATGATTACAATTGTGTCCATGTAAACAACCTCACTCCTTCTTCTCAAACTCTCAGGATAGTTGACTACACGCATCAATACTGTGCAATTGTACATGACGGGCGTGCACGTGGCAACTGAGAGAAGAGGCTGAGTTCCACATATGGACCAGCACAAGACAAAATAGGGCAGGCAGTGGCACAAACCAAACTAAACAGAAACAAGAGCCTAGAGTCAAGGATAATAAAAATATGGGTCTCCTCACCCACCTCATCATTAGAAATGTACAGAATTTTATGTACTGAGCTTTCAGATTATGCAGACATTTTATGGGTCATAGGGACAGGGAGACCCCAGTTGCTAGGTGGACTATGCATACTTATCAACCTCCAGTAATCACTCAAAAATTTACAAGTAAACACAATGCCTACAGACTAGTGGTGGTGTTATTAAACAGTAAGGATGGAGGAAGAACTGCTAGACCCTCTTACCTGATAAGAAGATGTTGGTAGCTTTGATGGTTCAGTAAAGGATATTTGCTAACTCTAAGACATGTCCTTAATAAGTGCTGGTAAATGTTCAAAGTAAAAAAGAAAATATACAAACAGAACAAATCTGTGGTTTATCAAAGGTATAAACAGACGCTAAGTAAATGTGCTTAAAAGCAGATTTGCTTTCTTACGGCTTTGTGATGCAGTCACACACACATTTCCACAAAAGCTCAGCCCTCAAACACATGCAAAGGCACATCTTCTGCCACTTGTACGCCTTATCCCATTACCATCCAGCCTGACTCTATTCTTTCACAGTTAAAGACTATCAGGGGTCACTACACCGATTCCTAAATTTTCATCCCTGGCCCAGCATAGTCCGTAAGGGAGGTGCTCCTGGTTCATCATAAAGTGATCCAAAACATTTTAAAAGAAGGCTAAATGGAAAAAGTCTAATTTTATTCAACTGAGGGGATTGAAAGACCACATATCATAGAGGTCAAGAATACAATGGACTCTGGAGCCAGACAACCTGGGTGCAAATCTCAGCTCTACCACTTCTTAGCCACATGACCTTGGTGAAGTTGCACAACTCCTCTCAGACTCAGTTTGCTCATCTGTAAAATGCAGATTATACTAGTGATGTTACCACATAGTTTTGTTTTGAGGACTAAATAAGGTATTATTCGCAAAGCACTTACAACAGCGCCTGGCATATCGTAAGTGCTACATAAATGTTGGTTAAACAAATAAAATTTCATTTAATCTTAGATGATGTTACAACCGTATTTCTGGTGTTTCGTTTTGTTTTGAGATAGAGTCTCGCGTTGTCCCTTAGGCTGGAGTGCAGTGGCGTGATCTTGGCTCACTGCAAGCTCTGCCTCCTGGGTTCATGCCATTCTCCTGCCTCAGCCTCCCGAGTAGCTGGGACTACAAGCACCCACCAGCAAGCCTGGCTAATTTTTTGTATTTTTAGTGGATATGGGGTTTCACTGTGTTAGCCAGGATGGTCTCAATCTCCTGACCTCATGATCTGCCTGCCTCGGCCTCCCAAAGTGCTGGGATTACAGGTGTGAGCCACTGCACCCGGCCCATTTCTGGTGTTTTTAATCGCTCATGAAATGCTTGGTTTAGTGAATTACATGTCCTTTTGTTGATTTGGTTTTCATATTCTTATTTGACAGAATGGTAAGTTGGTGCCCAGCTATAAGGTGGTTTTTTGCCCTCCACACCTATTTTTTCAATTCTTGCTGAAGTCTCCAAGTTTCGGAAATACTACTTATTCAGTTCCTCCATTTTATAAACAGAGAAACTGATGTTCATAGAAATTAGACAAGTCACCATGACCTAATGATCCCACAGGAGCTGGTCCCACCTCCCAGAATGTCCTCTCTTCCCGGCACTTTTCCGTTTATTCAGCTTCTTCCAGCTGCACTGGCCCTCTTTCTCTTCCTCAGCTACTCCGAGCTCATTACCCGTTAGGATCCTACTTTCTATTTAGAAGGAGAATCGGACACTACCCTTATATCTTTCTGTTAACACACAGCCAGTTGTTGAGTTTTTCATGAGAAAATCTGTTTTTCAGTGAATGGTTGTTAATGGATGTACATGGGATTAAAATTGCAAGGATTATGATATCATGAGACCTTTGCCTGATTCATTAATTCATGGGAGAATCTAGGAGCCGACTGGCTCAATGGGTTGCAGCACACTCGGAGATTTCTGAGCATCAGTTGACTGATTTTGCCAAAAAAGAAATTGGTGAAAATATGGAGTTAATTTTGCTTGAACCCCTAACTTTTGTACCCTCTGCAATTTGTAAAAGCCTTTAGAAATAAATAAATGCTTTCTATGAACATCAAATGTTTCAACTTACATTAACTATACAATCAAATTTGAAATTAATAAAATGTACTACAAATTTTAGTGAAGAGTTCCTTCTCCAAGAAGGTGGTAGATAGAATTGTAAGAGGAGCACTTTATAACCTGCCAAAATATAAAATATGTCTCTTATTTTCTTCCCCCTGCCCCAAAAGTGGTGTGAGACTAAATATCAATAGATGCGTGCTAAGAAATGCCCCCAGATATTAAGTCCTAACTCAGCTGAGAGCCTCTGCAGTCTATACCACTGTTCCCTAGGACAATGGATACACTGTAGCCAGTCCAAGATGGAAACAACCGTCGCTAATCTCAACCGGTGAAGTAAAAATAGTTTCATAGATTTTATTAACTTTAGAATGGTGACACAATCTAAGGTATATATGGTAACCAATGTAAGTCTTAAATAAGAATTCTGGTGTTTTAGGTTTGGGCTATTCTTTTTAAAGGGTTACATTTCTTGATAATGTTGCCTGAAGACTTATTTGTATAAAAATAAAGTACAAACTCTGGGATGTCCAAAAGTCTCTAAGCAGAAGGAAAGTACATTCCTGGTTTTATTCCACAAGATGGAGCCAGCTGCAGCTCTGTAATCTTGGATCTGCAGTCAAAAATCTGTTTCATTTGTAAAACAGTAAACTGATCCCATCGTTCTTATTTTTAGTGACCAACAGTGGGTTATAGCACTAAAGTGTTTTACTTCATTCATCAGTCTGAAGAGCTTTTTTTTAATGCACAGCAGTAGCCCATGTTTTCAAAGAACTGTCAAGAATGTCACCGAGTGGGGACATTTGTGGCATGGATTCTGACAAGATGGCCAGCATGGGAGGACAGAGGGCAGGAGCACTGCCACGCTCTCCAATGAGTGAGGCAGACCAGCAGGCACAGTTTGACATCAGCACACAGGGTTCCTGAAACCTGCTCTTCCAGCAACATATTTGGCATGATTAAAGGAGAGGAGACTAAAACTCTGGGGATATTTATCACTTAGATTCCTGGGCTACTTGGAAAATAAAGAAAATGCTTCTTTGTGAAAAAATTCCATGAATCATGGAGAAATGGGAAATGACTAATGAAGGGAACACTCTCTTATAATGGCCCCTACCCATCAAGGCCCACTTCCTTCCCATGTCCACCCACAAACTTAGAAACAACCAGTTTATGCTGATCTTTTCCCCCCTCTGAAATTCTACAGCAGAATCTACATGCATGCTATTAAATTGGCTTCATAATTTAAGCTGCTTTATCAGCCACTGGAAGGTTTATTCATTAGACAACTAGGGTCTGCTCTGTCTCTCTACGGATGCACCATGTCTCAGGGTCTTGGAAAACATTACCTGTTGCAACCTTCATATAACAACTATGTCCACAAGGATATCAATCTCCTTCTTCTCCCTGTATAAACCACTAAGTAGAACCCTCTAGACCTACCCATCCACCTGCAATGCTAAAACTCTTCTCATGTTCAGTTTTAAGCAGTCACAGCAATGCTCGTGATGAAATCACCTGAGAAGATCTACCTGAACTCTACATCTACATTAGCCTCTCAGACCTAAACCTCAGATCCTTCTCCAGTCCAGAAGCTTGGGGTGGGGTGCAGTTCCAAATAGAAATGAATGAATGTTATCACCATCATGATTTTAAAGCACCCATATCCACTACAAGTGCATTTGTTAAGTAGCAATGAATTATTTCACAAAGTAACTCATTAGAAATGCTTGTGGTCTGAGAGTAAGGCCTTGCAGTCAGATAAATTGTGTTCAAGTCCAGATTTTTCACATTCTTGCTTTACAGCCTTGAGCAGTCACTTCACCTTTTTGAACTTCAGTTTTCGCATCTGGGAAATGTAGATAACAGCAACCCACATCTGCCAATCTGGGGTCTGTCCCCAGAAGCATTCTTCGTCCCTCTCTTCTCTGTTGCTGTTTTCCAAATGTAGTACCTTTGCTCCACGTTTATTTGATTGTTTACCAAGAAGTATCCCACACAGAGGACACATTCAATCGTGTAGACAAGACGACCATCCTGGGATGCCAATCAGCATCTTTCCCTACCCTGGTACTTGCTCAGAGTGGCCATGGTGGCAGAGACAGAGGTCATGCACCCTTTCAGAACAAGAGACAAGGGCTCAGCAAGGCTGCTCTGGGCACTGCACTATTATGAGTCCTATGTGCCAACAACACAAGCTACAGCCAACTGGCCAGTGTGGCTGCTCTCCTAGAAGCAGGTTGGTGACACTGGATCCAGTTCATGATGGAGAATGTGGTGATTGACAGTCACTGGAGAATGCGTATATTCTGGCTAAGGATTTGCCGTTCCTGCACATCACGCATCTGCTGGTACTCCCGTCTGTGGACTTACAGAATTACTTGTTCATTCCCTTGGTAAAACATGCTTTGACTAAGAGCTCACTTTATCACAGGAGTACAAAAATGGGCTCACGATTTAAGGTACATATGGTAATGAATTCATTGTATTTACTGCTCTGCCTCCTACACCAGCCACATGTAGAAGTAGTAGCCTGCTAGCTGTGACTACTGATGGGATGTCCTACTGAGGCCTGAGAGATGGCATTAACTAGCAGAAAACTTTTCCAAGTTGGGACCCTGTACTACACTATGTAATACATTTTTGAACTAGTGACGAAAATATGACATCCTTTCTTCCAAAGCCAAATACACAGGTCCAGAAAATAAGCGATGTGAGTAGGAGTGTCCCCATCGCTATGTCACCTGATGATCCACTGGTAACATGTTTGCCTCCTATCTTGAAACCATGGGTGTTGCTGAGTTAGCAGTTTTAGTTCCCAAGAGAAAAGTTCTTCCAATAGGGACACAGAAATGGTCTAATTAAACTGAAGTTGAAACAACCACCTGGCTATTTTTAGCTCTACATATCAAGAAACAACAGGCAGAGACAGGGTTTCCATTATGGCTTGAATGATTAATTCAAATTTCAAGAGGAAATTGCTGGCTGCTACAGAGTAGGGCAGGGAGAATGATGAGTGGAATGTAAGGGATTCATTAGGGCGCTTCTTAATATATCTGTGTCCAACAGTAACATCAATAACAGATTACAGCAACCTGCCACAAATCAGGACCACTAAGGATCCGGGGACTTCAAGAATAAAGATTTAACCACATCAGGTTAAAAAATGTCAACCGAATGAGAGGCCAGTTGAGGGCAAAAGTGACATGGAGTGGAAGAAAAGGGGAGGAACAAATATCAGCTATGGCCTCATGACCATCCCATACATGGGAACTGTAGAGCTATGTGTATTTTCAACATCAACAAATGAGTTCTTTTTTCTTTTTTTCTTCTGTTCTCCTCTACTATTAGAATGAAGTATTTCATTGATGCTTTACCTCATGATTTAGTTCACAGACCAAGAAAAGCCTCTAAGGAATGGACCACTTATTACCTAGAGACCTTGAAGTTGAGCTCGATATCATTAATCAATGATCCTTGGTGATTCCCCTCACTGGCCAGCTGGCAGGAGTATCTTCATTTATACGATGTAATCTTGCCTCATGTTAGACAGCACGTGCAGGTGCGTAGGAGAGTTATACATGGCAGAAGTAATAGAATGTCAAAAACAGATGGTCTGTGCCCCTTTGGATCTGTTTTCTCTTAAATCCGTTCCTCCCTCTCCCCTGTCCTGCCTGTATCAAAGGAGCTGACCTGAGCAGGCTGATTTTTCCATTGTATTCACCCAAAGAGAAGCACTGGGGAGAGGCTAAAGGATTGAAGAAAGGGAGAATCCAGCATATTCCTTTTCTTTCTACGTAGCTCAGGCAGCGTTTCCATAGCAACTTCAAATCTTCCATGGCTTCGTCTTCTACCAGATGGGTCCATGATGGTTTCCTCTCTTGTCAAGGAATGCTAGCCCCAGGGATCCAGAAACAGTGCCTCCTCATTTTCTCCCCAGAGCCATGAAGGTAGAGGATTTCTGGTGCTATTAAATCTGGATGGCTCACCATCCCCTGTTGATTTATTGGCTTTTCTAATTACCTCTGTAACCGATTTCCTGCTTTAAATTCACTCTTTCAAATACTCAGAATGGTGTCCTGGTTTTATCCTAACTGATAGACTATCCTTCTGGGTTGTTGTAAAGTTATAAATTAATATACGAATGTACCTAGCACAATTCCAGGCACCAAGTCAACACTCAATAAATGGTAATTTTCTGAATACATTGCTTAGTAAGTAGTAAAGACCAGACTGCATGGAAATATGGTTCTATCACTTACTAGACATGTGGCCTCCTTGAACAGACTATTTAAAAGTTCCGTGCCTCATTTTCTATAGAAACCAGGAAAACAGATAAATCTACAGAATCAGGATAACAATCATACCTACCCAGAGGGTTGGTGTAAGTATTCCTTGCATTCATGGAAAGTGCTTGGAATAGTCCTACCTATAAATAGAACCAACATATATGGGCCATTTTCATGAGATTATTGCTTTTTTAAAAAAGTCAGTTGATAACATTCCAACAGAAAAGAGAATGGAAAATAAAAGTTTTTGAGCACCTAGTTTGTGCATGACTCCAACAACAAAACACGTATCTTTTAAATTAGCTCAGGAGATAAGAGACATTACCCTCGGTAAACTAAGAGTCTCAAAACTGGATTCTCTTATGCCCTATGGAAACTAATGGTGACAATGTGTGTGTGTGTGTCTGTGTGTGTATGTCTTCATAATTGGCCAATATCAGCTATAGAAATATGCCCACTGGGTTTTTTTTCTGGCTTAACTGGTTCTATACCTCTAGTGGAAAGAGCACTAGACATGGAGTTAGGAGTCTAGTTATGGTTTCATTATGGATTTTGTGTCTAGTTATGGTTGTAACAGTAGAATTTATGTGATTGAGAACAAGTTACACACCCTCTGATTTTACTTCCATTTATCTATAAATAGGAAATAATATCTGCTTTCATAATTGGTCCTACAGATGAAATGGAATTTCACCTATTATAAGATCACTACAAATTATGAAAAGATTTCAGGTGTTTTCCAGTAAGAAGCAGAGGTGGAATATTAGTCAGAAGAAACCAGAAAACATAGCTCTACCTTTATAAACATTCCAAATAAACCTATTTGGGTTCCATTATTATATCATTTTCTTCAGATAGGAAACAAGTTTACAGAAAACATCAGTATCTTACCTAAGATAAAGCAAGTAAGTTGCAGACACTGCATTTGAACCCAAGGTGTCTGCAGTGAGAGCTCAGGTCAGTAGCCATGACCCTGCCTCCCACCTCTACCCAGGTGGGGTGGGAGGCTGTAAATGTAGGTCAAGGGTCTGCATGAAGCAGGAATGTCATGCATATGGAGTGAGAACCATCTCAAAGGCCGCTCGGTGAAGGGGTGGGGAGCCAGAGAGATGAAAAAGCCTATGGGATGCTTTAGAAGATCATTCACAATAACTCTTCAGCCCACAGAAGAGTTTTCAACAACACGACTCTTGAGTGAAATTTAATTTATTGATAAGAATGGTGAAAGGCTAGAGTCTATACCAACTCACAGTAACTAAGTAGACACAGACATTTATAGGTATGCACAGAGAAGACCACCAGAAAGTAATAGTAAGACCTGACAGATGTGGGGAGGGTGTACCAAACCTAAGCTCTGATATGGGAGATTCAGGCCTTTGGGCAGGCCCCACGTCACATCAGGCCCCATCATTGCATGCAAAGAGAATCTGCAACATAGGAATCACCCTTTCCTCAGACACCAGGTCGTGCTAAGAGAATCTGCAACAGCGTAAGGATCACCCTTTCCTCAGACACCAGGTGGCGTGAGGCAGGTTCATTCACCTCTGTGTGCATAGGTTCTTAATCTATAATATGGGGACATTACCTGTCGTGTCTATGCCAGACCTTTAGAGTCATAACTCGTCCATTATATGCAGCTGTTTGCAAAATATTTTCAAATACATCATCCCAGTTGAACCTTAAACCAATCTGATCCCAGTTGAACCTTAAACCAATCTGATCCCAGTTGAACCTTAAACCAATCTGGCATTATTGATAAAAACTGATAGTTACTGAAAACATACAATGGACTAGGCATAAGAGTAAACACTTGACCTGCATTTCTAATTTCATCCTCAAAATAACTCCATTTTACAGATGAGGAAGCTGTGGCAATGAGAGATTAAAGTCACCTGTTCAAGGCCTCCTATCTAGGATTGGTGAAGCATGGATCCCAACCCAGAAAGTCAGCTTCCAGAGGGCCATGAGGGTTGCGCAAGGCACATATGAAACTCCAAGCCACCGATGAGAGTGGCCGTAACACTCAGATGACTAATGGAGAAATGACTTTGAAAAGTATTGGGTGGTTGGCAAAGGGATCCCTTTCATGCAAATACAGACCTCATTGCTAGTGGCAAACATCAGACTTAAGTGCCAAAGTTTTCTCCCCAGCACCCGGACAGATTGCAGCCCTTCTGGTGCGTCTGCAGTTGGCTGACTCGCCTGACAAGTGCCACGCTGGAGTCAGCTTCCGAAGAGCAGGAAGAGCCCTCCCCAGCCCTGACCACACTGATCAAATCGCAGATTTTCAGGCCTTTACTTAGTCACTTGCATTTCAAGCAGAGTCAGGTCTACTCCTCTCGGAATATTTTATATTAGTTAAGACAAGAAAACTGCCTATTGTTTAATTTATACCTGAGTTTTCTGCCTTTAACCCCTCATCATCGCCTGAAGATGGAGTTAGAATTCGGGAAGAGTCTAGGGCTGGATTTAGAAAGGAATTGGAGTGCAGCAGTCCTTGCTTTATGGCATTATTATGTCACATGTTAAATCAAGTGAAGCGGGTGAGTGGAGCAACCACTTCAACAGCTCAGGGAACCAGGGGATGATAAGGCCGACCTCTAGAGAGCCACAGAGCTGCTTCTTATCCAGAGGTTTCCTTGATCCAATGGAGTCAGTCCTGCTTCTAAATACAAGGCAGGAAGAAAATGGAGAGACACACCCACTTCATGCCCGAAACTCCTTTTTAGTTATGCTGCTTCTGTTCCTGAACATGGTGTTGAGGGGTGACTGACCCCAGCCGGTGCCAAGTCCTCTTCTGTTTGCACTGCTTCCTTGATGCCCTCACTGTTCTGATCCAGCAGCACAGGCGTGGGTGGTTCATCTAAAAACGATGGCCTCAGCTTCTCTGATGCTAGCCTGGACCCTGGCCCTGCACCTCTGAGCCAATTAGTTCATATTCGCAAATTCAGTCTATGTTCTCAGAGCAAACTCTGGGCCAGGTCTACCAGGCAATGGTAGACTTTCCTGCCAGAGCCTTGTACTACGTCAGCCCCTCAACATAAGAACAGCTGAGATGGTGGTTCATAAACTGCATAGAATAAAGATTTCCAGGCCTGTTTTATTCCTACTTCTAATATTAATGCTACTTCCTTAAAAAGGCTAAATGGGGACAAATGTTATAATGAACAAAAAGCTGATATTATCCATATAAACCCATCTGTGCAGGACAAACAGGTTCGACGTCACCAAAGCTATGAGTAATATCAAGTTGAAGCAAATATGACACTTCAGCAAGTGGCCAAAACTCCGTGAATATAAATAACTATTTTATGGCATGTCTGCTGCTTTCTTGCATCCTAAAGGACAATGTAACAAAGAGAATAGCACTTAAATCCCATGATGCAGAGGGGGATAGAAAGGGTCCTAATGAATGAGGTTACATTTGAGGCAGGTCTTAAAGGCTGTTAGGATTGTAATCTCCCTCAGAGGAAAGAGAAGGGGGAATCTGGGTGGTGGGAAGAGCTTGGGGAGGGACAGGGAGTTGACCATGGCGGTGGCTGTTGTTGGGGTGACGAGCCTGTGATGAGGGAAGCAGAGGACTGATGAACAGAGAGGGAGGTGGGATGGAAAAGTAGTTTGCTGGGGCCCAGAATGCTCTCAAGGAAGTTTAAATTTCACTCCCAAGGGAATATAGATCCCTGCAGGGGATTGCAGTACAGAAGTGGCCCAATTAGAGCTCGATTTGAAGCAAATGCCTGCAGCTCTTTGTGCTTTTCATTAGGAGAATAGGAACTGGAGGCAGCGAACAAGTGAGGAAGCTGCTGAGAGGGTCCAGATAAGAAGAGCCTATATCAGGGCCACAGCAGGAGGGAAACAGACAAGAGAAGAGACATGGCAGAGAAAATCAACAGAACTCCATGTTCACCGACTGGGCAACGCGAAGCCCTTGTCATCTGCCCCTTCTGAATCAGGAGACAGGCTGAAGCCTGTGAATAATAGATGAAGTGCTATGTTGATGATGTCAATTAGAATGAACATTTTCACAATGTGCTTAAATGAAAATTTCAGGGCTGGAGGCTCCATTAGGAGTGAGTATCATTAAAAGCTCCGCACAAGAGGCTCCAGCTTGGTTCTCTGGGAGGTTTTTAGTGACATAACCACTGTTGGTGAAGGGGAGAGACATGGAGTCTTTCAGTGATGGATGTCACTGGTGTGGCATGATTTCTGGAGGAGTCCTAGAGGGCAGAGATCTGGAGAAAAGCACACTCCACCGCAACAGCACAGATCTGAAGATTTCACTTGATTCAACATTCGTCTTGCACCTGTTTCTGGCAAAAATAATTGTAATTAATTTTAGGGTCATCTTTTGGATCCCTTCAAAATAGAACCTGTGTATTTGCACTGCAATTCCCATTTCGTAGGATCCAAAAGCACACGCATCTCAAAAGGGAAGACTTAGATAATTAGCAAAGGCTCCAGTTGGGGTTCTAAAGGCCCTTCCCACGTGTGCCAGTCTGTGACACTCAAAAGAAATCCACCAGTGTTGTGCCAGCCATGTGCCAGCCAACTGTTGCTTAAGCTTGGGTCATCGGTGAGAACTTAGGCTTTAGAAATTTACATGGTAAATGTGAAATGAAGCTAATTGTCTTCAATATTGTTTTCAGTAATAATAACAGTGGTTGGTATTTGCTGATATCTAAATAAAATAAAGGATTAGTATCTAATCCTTTACTAGTACCAGGCTCTGTGCTTCATGATTCACACATGCTACCTTATTTAATTATTACAACAATTACTGAGGTAAATTCCAGGATCCTCATTTAACATACAAGAAAACGAAGATGAGAAGTGGTTGGCCAGTTTACCCGGAGTCTCCCAAATAACAAGAAGCAAGACAGGGAATGGACATCCGTTCCTTCTGACTCTGAAGATGTTGAGAGTGTATAGTGTCTCAGACCTGACAAACCACTGTCACAAGCAGCAATTTGTTGTTTGTGGCTTTTTTTTTTCTTTTTTTTTTCAAGATAACACAAAGATGTTTCTATTAATAGTCTCTTCTTGGAGCCAAAGTAACTGAGGCTCAGAGAGCTTAAAGTGACTCTCTTCAAAGTCATACGGCTTGTAAGCGGCTTGTCAGGGATTTACAACAAGGACTTCTCACTCCAAATTATGGAGGTGAGTCAGGTACAGAGCCCATCCTCTTCCTGCTCTGAGCCTGTTCCTCCTCCTTTCTTTATTCCCCATTGTGCATGGCGTTGCCAAAACCAGAACCATCCTCCCTTCCTCTCTCCCTCTTTCCCACCGACAACCATAGTCCCCTAAACCTGTCTTCTGTATTTCCTACATTTCTTTCCTTTGTTTTCATCTCCCCTGACTTAAATAAAGCCCAACCTCTAATAGTTCACTGGCCTTACCCAGTACTCTCTTCATGTTTCCAGTGGTACTCAAACTTACGCATGCATGAGAGGTACCTAGAGGTCTCTTTAAGACACAGATCTCTGGCCCTCACCCCAGAGGTTCTGATTCAGTAGGCTGGGGTGGGACCCGGGAATATGCATCTTTAGCAAGTTCCCAGTGGTGGCTGTACCTGTGAGTCTGAGAATCTCTGTCCTTCATTAAGACTGCCAAGACGGTCGCTTCTCCTCTGCATATATAAACTCTCCATGGCTCCTCACTGTCTAAGGTGTACAGACACCCAGCTTTTTGTAGCCTTTAGTCCACGTGAGCCCAAGGTAGAGAAACAGAAGATCCACTATGGATCAGAGAAACACCACTCACACAGATGGAGCCAGCACACGCATAAGGATGTTCCTCTACTCAGAGAAAGCCAAACCCTGAGAGTAAGAGAGGCTGAGTGACCAGAGGCAGGGGTTACTGGCCTTTGTTAAAGAAGATTTCCCAATTTCAATGTTTCATTTATTTGTTTGACCATTCACTTACCATTCTGTCCATTCTGTGCAATTAGAATATATCTTTGAACAAATGGACAAATATCTTGCTCTCTTGGATTAAGTATTGTGACAGATGCACTCTGTTCCTAAGAAACACAAAGAAGAAAAAAAAAGTTGAGTTCCCCAAGTTCTCTAGGAAGGCAGGAAGCACATTCCCTGCCTGGAGCAGCTTTTGGTGTCTGCCCTTGCCACTTCTTTTTTTTTTTTTTTTTAATTGTATTTAGCATCTGTGGTAATTTTTTTAAATTTTTTATTTTTTATTATACTTCATGTTCTACGGTACATGTGCACAACATGCAGGTTTGTTACATATGTATACATGTGCCATGTTGGTATGCTGCACCCATTAACTCATCATTTACATTAGGTATATCTCCCAATACTATCCCTCCCCCTACCCCTACCCCATGACAGGCCCCAGTGTGTGATGTTCCCCTTCCTGTGTCCAAGTGTTCTCATTGTTCAATTCCTACCTATGAGTGAGAACACGTGGTGTTTAGTTTTCTGATATTGCGATAGTTTGCTGAGAATGATGGTTTCCAGCTGCATCTGTGTCCCTACAAAGGACATGAACTTGTCCTTTTTTATGGCTGCATAGTATTCCATGGTGTATATGTGCCACATTTTCATAATCCAGTCTGTCATTGATGGACATTTGGGTTGGTTCCAAGTCTTTGCTATTGTGAATAGTGCCACAGTAAACATGTGTATGCATGTGTCTTTATAGCAGCATGATTTATAATCCTTCAGGTATATGCCCAGTAATGGGATGGCTAGGTCAAATGGTATTTCTAGTTCTAGATCTCTGAGGAATGTCATACTGTTTCCGGGCGGGTTGAACTAGTTTACGTCCCACCAACAGTGTAAAGTGTTCCTATTTCTCCACATCCCTTCAGCACCTGTTAGAGCTTCCTGACTTTTATCGATCGCCATTCTAACTGGTGTGAGATGGTATCTCATTGTGGTTTTGATTTGCATTTCTCTACGGCTAGTGATGATGAGCATTTTTCTTACGTGTCTGTTGGTTGCATAAATGTCTTCTTTGAGAAGTGTCTGTTCATATCCTTTGCCCACTTTTTTGATGGTTGTTTTTTCTTGTAAATTCTGTTTTGAAATTTTGTAGGTTCTGGAGAGTTATTCTTTGTCAGATTTATAGATTGCAAAAATTATTCTTGTAGGTTGCCTGTTCACTCTGATGGTGAACAGAAGCTTTGCTGTGGAGAAGCTCTTTAGTTTAATTAGATCCCATTTGTCAATTTTGGCTTTTGTTGTCATTGCTTTTGGTGTTTTACACATGAAGTCCCGCCCATGCTCTTATGTCCTTGAATGTAGGCTGTCAGGTTTCTTCTAGGGTTTTTATGGTTTTATCGGCCTAACATTTACATCTCTAATCCATCTTGAATTAATTTTTGTATAAGGTGTAAGGAAGGGATCTAGTTTCAGCTTTCTACTTGTGGCTAGCCAGTTTCCCCAGCATCATTTATTAAATAGGGAATCCTTTCCCCATGTCTTGTTTTTGACAGGTTTGTCAAAGATCACATGGTTGTAGATGTGTGGTATTATTTCTGAGGGCTCTGTTCTGTTCCATTGGTCTATATCTCTGTTTTGGTACCAGTACCATGCTGTTTTGGTTACGGTAGCCTTGTAGTATAGTTTGAAGTCAGGTAGCATGATGCCTCCAGCTTTGTTCTTTTGGCTCAGGATTATCTTGGCAATGTGGGCTCTTTTTTGGTTCCATATGAACTTTAAAGTTTTTTCCAATTCTGTGAAGAAAGTCATTGGTAGCTTAATGGGGATGTCATTGAATTTATAAATTATCTCGGGCAGTATGGCCATTTTCACGACATTGATTCTTCCTATCCATGAGCATGGAATGTTCTTACATTTGTTCGTGTCCTCTTTTATTTCATTGAGCAGTGGTTTGTAGTTCTCCTTGAAGAGGTCCTTCACATCCCTTGTAAGTTGGATTCCTAGGTATTTTATTCTCTTGAAGCACTGCAATGGGAGTTCATTCATGATTTGGCTCTCTGTTTCATGCAGTTATTGGTGTATAAGAATGCTTGTGATTTTTGCACATTGATTTTGTATCCTGAGCCCTTGGTTTAAAGCTGCTTGTCAGCTTAAGGAGATTTTGTATTGAGATGATGGGAGCTTTTCTAAATATACAATCATGTCATCTGCAAACAGGGACAATTTGACTTCCTTTTCCCAATCGGAATAATTTCTTTATTTCTCTTTGCCTGATTAAGTTCTTCTGTCCAGAACTTCCAACACTATATTGAATAAGAGTGGTAAGAGAGGGCATCCCGTCTTGTGCCAGTTTTCTTCAAGGGAATGCTTCCAGTTTTGCCCATTCAGTGTGATATTGGTTGTGGGTTTGTCATAAATAGCTCTATTATTTTGAGATACATTCCATCAATACCAAATTTATTGAGAGTTTTAGCATAACGCGGCTGCTGAATTTTGTCAAAGGCCTTCGCATCTATTGAGATAATCATGTGGTTTTTGTCTTTGGTTCTGGTTTATATGCCAGATTACTTTTATTGATTTGCATATGTTGAACTGTGCCCTCAAGATCCCAGGGACAGCTTCCACTTTTGATCATGGTGGATAAACTTTTGATGTGTGCTGCTGGATTCGGGTTTTGCCAGTATTTTATTTGAGGATTTGTGCATCGATGTTCATCAGTGATGGCTGTCCAAAATTTTGTTAAGGCTCGCCAGGCTTTGGTATCAGGATGATATTGGCCACCTTATAAATGAAAGTTAGGAGGATTTCCTCTTTTCATCGATTGAATAGTTTCAGAAGGAATGCCTCAGCTCCTCCTTGTACCCTCTGCGACCCGCTGTGAACTGCCTGGTCCTGGACTTTTTGCTTGTAGGCTATTAATTATTGCCTCAATTTCAGAGCCTGCTATTGGTCTATTCAGGGATTCAACTTCTTCCTGGTTTAGTCTTGGGAGAGTGTATGTGTCCAGGAATTTATCCATTTCTTCTAGGTTTTCAGTTTATTTCATGTGAGGTGCTTATAGTATTCTCTTGATGAAGTTTGTATTTCTTTTGAGTCAGTGGTGATATCCCTTTATTCATTTTTTATTGTGTCTATTTGACTGCTTCTCTTTTCTTCTTTATTAGTCTTGCTAGCAGTCCATCAATTTTGTTGATCTTTTAAAAACCAGCTCCTAGATTCATTGATTTTTGAAGAGTTTTTTAGTTTCTATCTCCTTTCCAGTTCTTGCCTGATCTTTAGTTATTTCTTGCCTTCGCTAGCTTTGAATGTGTTTACTCTTGTTTCTCTAGTTCTTTTCATTGTGATGTTAGTGTGTCAATTTTAGATCTTTCCTGCTTTCTCTCTTGTGGGCATTTAGTGCTATAAATTTCCCTCTACACACTGTTTTAAATGTGTCCCAGAGATCTCTTGGTATGTTGTATCTTTTGTTCCCCATTGGCTCTTAAAGAATATCTTTATTTCTGCCTTTCATTTCATTATACCCAGTAGTCATTCAGAATCAGGTTGTTCAGTTGCCATGTAGTTGAGCGGTTTTGAAAGAGTTTCTTAATCCTGAGTTCTAGTTTGATTGCACTGTGGTCTGAGAGACAGTTTGTTATAATTTCTTGTTCTTTTTGAGACGGAGTCTCGCTTCTGTCACTAGGGCTAGGGGTGTGGCTGGATCTCGCTCACTGCAAGCTCTGCCTCCTGGGTTTACGCCATTCTCCTGCCTTTCAGCCTCCCAAGTAGCTGGGACTACAGGCCCACCACCTCGCCTGGCTAGTATTTTGTATTTTTAGTAGTCGGGTTGCACTGTTAGCCAGGATGGTCTCTCGATCTCCTGACCTCGTGTTCCACCCATCTTGGCTCCTCCCAAAGTGCTGGGATTACAGGCTTCTTGGTTTCACCGCCTGGCCTGTTCTCATTTGCTAAGGAGTGCTTTACTTCCAACTATGTGGTCAATTTGGAATAAGTGTGATGTGGTGCTGAGAAGAATGTATATTCCTGCTGATTTTGGGGTGGAGAGTTCTGTAGATGTCTGCCAGGTCTGCTTGGTGCAGAGCTGAGTTCAATTCCTGATATCCTTGTTGACTTCTCTTTCTGTCTCGTTGATCTGTCTAATGTTGACAGTGGATGTTAAAGTCTCCCATTATTGTATGGGAGTTCAAGTCTCTTTGTAAGTCTCTAAGGACTGCTTTATGAATCTGTGCTCCTGTATTGGGTGCATATATATTTAGGAGAGTTAGCTCTTCTTGTTGAATTGATCCCTTTACTATTATGTAATGGCCTTCTTTGTCTCTTTGATCTTTGTTGGTTTAAAAGTCTGTTTTTATCAGAGACTAGATTGCAACCCCTGCCTTTTGTTCTTCCATTTGCTTGGTAGATCTTCCTCCATCCCTTTATTTTGAGCCTATGTGTGTCTCTGCACATGAGATGGGTCTCCTGAATACAGCATTCTATGCAACGTTTTGGTGGAAGTTCTAGCTGGGGTTGTTAGGCAGGAAAAAAAAATAAAAGTCATAGAAAGAAAGAGAAACTATTTCTATTTGCAGATGACATGATCTCGTATATAGGAAATATAAAGAAATCTAAAAAACTACTTGAGTTAATAAACAGGTTCAGCAATGGTATAGATACAAGATAAACATACAAAATCAGTTACAATTCTATACAGTAGCGATGAACAAACCAAAAATGAAATTAGAACATGACTCCATTTACAAGAGCATCAAAAAGAATAAAGCAACAAATTTAGTAAAAGGAGTACAATGCTTACACACTGAAAAGCATAAACTATTAAAGAATAATAATTAAAAATAAAATTAAAGATAAAAATTAAAGAAGATCTAAATAAATGTAAAGAAACCCATGTTCATGGATCAGCAGACTTAGTATTGTTAAATGACAATAATCCCCAACTTGATCCACAGATTCTATCTAATCCTTTTTAAAATTCAACTGGCTTTTTTTCCATAAATTGGCAAGATGACTCTAAAATCTGTTAACATTGACAAGGCCCAGAATAGCCAAAACAATGTTGAAATCTAACAAAGTCGGAGGGTTCACACTTCTCAGTTTTAAAACTACTACAAAGGAAGAGTAATCAAGGTAGTGTGGTATAGATTAATGAAATAAAATTGATAGTAAAGAAATAAACTCTTACATTTGTAGCAATTGATTTTCAACTAGGGTGGCAGAACAATACAATGAGAAAAAAATAGTGTTTTTAACAAATAGGACAACTGATATTCGAATACAAAACAATGAAGGTGGCTCCCTCCCTTGTAGTGCACACATGCTCCAAAAACTAATTCAAAGTTTATCAGAGACCTAAATAGAAAATCAAACTATAGAACTCTTAGAAGAAAAACTTGACATAAATCTTCTTGACTTTGGATTAGACAATGGTTTCTTAGGTACAACACAAAAGAAAAGAATCAAAAGAAAAAAATAAACAAACTGGGACTTTAAAAATTAAAACTTGGATAGATAATGGATATCACTGAGTACCATTCAATCCACTGATCGGTGCTACCAGCTGCTGCAGCCCGACCAGCCAGAAGGAAGCAGGGCGAGGCACGCCTCACCTGGGAAGCTTAAAGGGGGAAGGGAATCCCCTTCCTAGCCAGGGGAACTGAGACACACAACACCTGGAAAAATCGGGTAACTCCTACCCCCAATATTGGCGCTTTTAAGCAAACAGGGCACACCAGGGAGATCATATCCCACACCTGGTCGGGAGGGTCCCACGCCCAGAGCCTCCCCCTCATTGCCAGCACAGCAGTCTGTGATCTACCGCAAGGCAGCAGCGAGGCTGGGGAGGGGCTTCACCACTGCTGACGCTTTGGCAAACAAGCTGCTGGGAAGCTCCAACTGGGTGGAGCTCACAGCAGCTCAAGGAAACCTGCCTGTCTCTGTAGACCCACCCTCTGGGACAGGGCACAGCCACACAACAACAACAACAACAAAACAACAAAAAGCAGCAGAAAACCTGCAGACGCAAAACCACTCCGTCTGACAACAGCTTTGAAGAGAGCAGTGATCTCCCAACACGGGAGGTTGAGATCTGAGAAGGACAGATTGCCTTTGCTCAAGTGGGTCCCTGACCCCTGAGTAGCCTAACTGGGAGACATCCCCCACTAGGGGCAGTCTGACAACCCACACCTCACAGGGTGGGAGTACACCCTGAGAGGAAGCTCCAAAGCAAGAATCAGACAGGTACACTGCTGTTCAGAAATATTCTATCTTCTGCAGCCTCTGCTGCTGATACCCAGGCAAACAGGGTCTGAGGGACCTCAAGCAATCTCCAACAGACCTACAGCCGAGGGTCCGACCGTTAGAAGGAAAACTATCAAACAGGAAGGACACCTACACCAAAACCCCATCAGTACATCACCATCATCAAAGACCAGAGGCAGATAAACCACAAAGATGGGGAAAAAGCAGGGCAGAAAAGCTGGAAATTCAAAAATAAGAGCACATCTCCCCAGCAAAGGGAGCTATTCATCGGCCAGCAACGGATCAAAAGCTGGACGGAAAATGACCCTGATCTAGATGAGAGAAGAAGGCTTCAGTCCATCAAATTTCAGAGCTAAAGGGGAGGAATTACTGCACTCCAGCTAAAGAAAACTAAAAATCTTGAAAAAAAGTGGGAAGAACAACTGATCACACTAATTAATGCAGAGAAGGTCATAAACTTAAAATGAAAGAGATGAAACCATGACACGAGAAATACGCGTGACAAATGCACAAGCTTCAGTAACCCACCATCAACTGGAAGAAAGAGTATCAGCCACTGAGGATCAAATGAATGAAATGAAGCGAAGAGAAAACCAAAAGAAAAAAGAAGAAAAGAAAATGAACAAAAGCCTGCAAGAAGTATGGATTATGTAAAAGACCAAATCTACGCCTGATTGGGGTGCCTGAAAGTGAGGGGGAAATGGAACCAAGTTGGAAAAACACACTCTCAGGATATCATCCAGGAGAATCCTTCAACCTAGTAGGGCAGGCCAACATTCAAATCCAGGAAATACAGAGAACACCTCACAAAGATACTACCGAGAAGAGCAACCTAAGACACATAATTGCCAGATTCACCCAAAGTTTAAAGCCTGAAGGAAAAAATCTTAAGGGCAGCCAGAGAGAAAGGTCGTGGCTACCACAAAGGGAAGCTTTCCATCAGACTCACACAGCAGATCTCTCGGCAGAAACTCTACAAGCCAGAAGAGAGTGGGGGCCAACACATTCAACACTTTAAAGAAAAGAATTTTTAAACCCAGAATTTCATATCCAGCCAAACTAAGTTTCATAAGTGAAGGAGAAATAAAATCCCTTTACAGATAAGCAAATGCTTAGAGATTCCTTTTGTCACCACCCAGGCCCGCCTTACAAGAGACCCCTGAAGGAAGCACTCAACATGGAAAGGAACAACCGTACCCAGCCATTGCAAAAAACATGTCGTAAAAGACCATTGAGGCTAGGAAGAAACTGCATCAACTAACGAAAGCAAAATAACCAGTTAATATCATAATGGCAGGACTGCTCCACACATAACAATATTAACCTTAAATGTAAATGGACTAAATGCCCAATGAAAAGACACAGACTGGCAAACTGGATAAAGAGTCAAGACCCATCAGTCTGTTGCATCAGGAGACCCATCTCACACCTAGAGACACACATAGGCTCAAAATAAAGGGATGGACGGAAGATTACCAAGCAAATGGAGAACAAAAAAAGCAGGGTTGCACACTAGTCTCTGATAAAACAGACTTTAAACCATCAAAGATCAAAAGAGACAAAGAAGGCCATTAAGACAATGGTAAAGGGATCAATTCAACAGGAAGAGCTAACTCTCCTAAATATATATGCACCCAAATACAGGGAGCAATCTAGATTCAGCAAAGCAAGTCCTTAGAGACTTACAAAGAGACTTAGACCATACACAATAATGGGAGACTTCAACACCCACTGTCAACATTAGACAGATCAACAAGACAGAAAGTTAACAAGGATATCCAGGAATCTGAACTCGCCCTGCAAGCAAAGCAGACCTAATAGGATATCTATATAGAACTCTCCACCCAAATCAACAGAATATACATTCTTTCTCAGCACCACATCGTACTTTACTCCAAAATTGACCATATAATTGGAAGTAGCACTTCAGTGAAATGTACAAGAACAGAAATTATAACAAACTGTCTCTCGTGACCACAGTAATCAAACTAGAACTCGGGACTAAGAAACTCAATCAAACCGCTTCAACTACATGGAAACTGAACAACCTGCCCCGAATGACTACTGGGTACATAACCTAAATGAAGGCAGAAATAAAGATGTTCTTTTGAAACCAATGAGAACAAAGATACAACATACCAGAATCTCTGGGACACATTTAAAAGCAGTGTGTAGAGGGAAATTTATAGCACTAAATGCCCACAAGAGAAAGCAGGAAAGATCAAAAAATTGACACTCTAACATCGCACTAAAAAGAACTAGAGAAGCAAGAGCAAACATTATCTCCAAAGCAGTAGAAGGCAAGAAATAACTAAGATCAGAGCAGAACTGAAGGGGAGATAGAGACACAAAACTTCAAAAAATCAATGAACTAGGAGTTGGTTTTGAAAAGATCAAACAAAATTGACAGACCACTAGCAAGACTAATAAAGAAGAAAAGAGAGAAGAATCAAATCGACGCACTAAAAATGATAAAGGGATATCACCACCAACCCCACAGAAATACAAACTACCATCAGAGAATACTATAAACACCTCTACGCAAATAAACTGAAAACCTAGAAGAAATGGATACTTCCTGACACCTACACTCTTCCAAGACTAAACCAGGAAGAAGTTGAACTCCTGAATAGACCAATAGTAGGCTCTGGAATTGAGACCAATTACAGCCTACCAACCAAAGTCCAGGACCAGATGATTCATTGAAGAATTCTACCAGAGGTATACAGGAGTTGGTACCATTCCTTCTGAAAACTATTCCTAAATCAATAGAAAAAGAGGAATCCTCCCCAACTCATTTTTATGAGGCCAATATCATCCTTGATACCAAAGCCTGGCAGAGACATTGGTCAAAAAAGAGAATTTTAGGACCAATATCCCTGATGAACATCGATGCAAAAATCCTCAATAAAATACTGGCAAACCGGATTCAACAACACATCAAAAAGCTTATCCACCATGATCAAGTGGGCTTCATCCCTGATGCAAGGTTGGTTCAACAACATTTGCAAATCAATAAACATAATCCAGCATATATAAACAGAACCAAAGACAAGAACCACATGATTATCTCTAATAGATGCAGAAAAGGTCTTTTGACAAAATTCAACAGCCCTTCTATGCTAAAACGCCAATAAATTCGGTATTGATGGAACGCACTTCCCAAAATAATAAGAGCTATTTATGACAAACCCACAGCCAATAATATACTGAATGGGCAAAACTGGAAAAATTCCCTTTGAACACTGGCATTAAAGACAGGGATGCCCTCTCTCTCACCACTCCTATTCAACATAGTGTTGGTAGTTCTACAGGGGTACTAGGCAAGAGAAAGAAATCAGGGGTGGGTATCTGCTAGGGAAAAGAAGAAGTCAAATTCTGTCCCCGTTTGCAGATGACATGATTGTATATTTAGAAAACCCCATTGTTCAGCCCAAAATCTCCTTAAGCTGATAAGCAATCTCAGCAAAGTCTCAGGATACAAAAATTAATGTGCAAAAAATCACAAGCATTCTTATACACCAATAACAGACAAACACAGAGCCACAAATCATGAATGAACTTCCATTCACAATTGTCAAAGAGAATCAAATACCTAGGAATCCAACTTACAAGGATGTAAAGGACTCCCAAGGAGAATCCTACAAACCACTGCTCACTGAATAAAAGAGGACAATAAAACAAATGGAAGAACATACCATGCCTGCGGATAGGAAGAATCAATATCGGAAATGGCCATACTGCCCAAGGTAATTTATATAGGATTCAATGCCATCCCCATCAAGCTACCAATGAGTTTCTTCACAGAATTGGAAAAAACTGCTTCTTTTAAAGTTCATATGGAACCAAAAAGAGCCCGCCAGATCTCCAAGACAATCCTAAGTCAAAAGAACAAAGCTGGAGGCATCACGCTACCTGACTTCAAACTATACCTACAAGGCTGTAGAAAGTAACCAAAACAGCATACGGTACTGGTACCAAAACATATAGACCAATGGAACAGAACAGAGTCCTCAGAAATAATACCACACATCCACAGCCATCTGATCTTTGACAAACCTGAGAAAACAAGAAATGGGGAAAGGATTCCTATTTAATAAATGCTGCTGAAAATTGGCTAGCCATAAGTAGAAAGCTGAAACTGGATCCTTCCTTACTCCCCATACGAAAATAATTCAAGATGGATTAGAGATCAAATGTTAGGACCTAATACCATAAAAATCCTAGAGGAAAACTCCCAGGGTAGTACCATTCAGGACATAGGCATGGGCAAAGACTTCATGTCTAAAAACACCAAAAGCAACGGCAGCAAAAGCTAAAATTGACAAATGGGATCTAATTAAACTAAAGAGCTTCTGCACAGCAAAAGAAACTACCAGGAGTGAACAGGCAACCCACAGAATGGGAGAAAATTTTGCACCACTCATCTGACAAAGGGCTAATATCCAGAACCTACAAACAACTCAAACAAATTTTACAAGAAAAACAAACAACCCCATCAAAAAGTGGGCAAAGGATAAGAACAGACATTTCTCAAAAGAAGACATTCATACAGCCAACAGACATATGAGAAAATGCTCATCATCACTGGCCATCAGAGAAATGCAAATCAAAACCACAATGAGATACCATCTCACACCAGTTAGAATGCATGCATCATTAAAAAGTCAGGAAACAACAGGTGCTGGAGAGGATGTGGAGAAATAGGAACACTTTTACACTGTTGGTGGATTGTAAACTAGTTCAACCATTATGGAAAACAGTATGGCAATTCAAGGATCTAGAACTAGATGTACCATGACCCAGCCATCCTATTGATATACCCAAAGGATTATAAATTATGCTGCTCTAAAAGACACATGCACACGCATGTTTATTGCAGCACTATTCACAATAGCAAAGACTTGAATCAAACTCCAAATGTCCATCATCAGTGACAGATTGATTAAGAAATGTGGCACATATACACCATGGAATACTATGTTTACAAAAGGATGAGTTTTAAGGCCCTTGTAGGACATGGATGCAGCTGGAAACCATCATCCTTAGCAAACTATCACAAGAACAGAAAACCAAACAATCAAGATGTTCTCACTCATAGGTGGGAACTGAACAATGATCACTTGGACTCAGGAAGGGGAAACATCAATCGGGCCTATCAAGGGAGGGGGAGGGGAGGGACTGCATTGGGAGTTATACCTGATGTAAATCAATTTATTGATGGGCAGCAGACCAACATGGCAATGGGGCATACATATGTAACTAACCTGCACGCTATGCACATGTACCCTACAACTTAAAGTATAATAATAATAAATAAATTTAAAAAAAAAAAAAAAAAGAAGGAAAGACAAAAAAAAAAAATTAAAAACTTTTGTGCTGAAATAATACCATCAAGAAAGTGAAAAGACAACTCACAAAATGGGAGATAACATTTGCAAGTCATTTATCAGATGACAGACTTTTATCTAGAATATACAAAAATAACTTTTACAACTATATAAGGAGAATAAAGTATTTTAAATGAACAAAGGATTTGAATAGACATTTCTCCAAAGAATATATACAAATGGCCAATAACCATGTGAAATGGTGCTCAATATAATTAGATATTGCATAAATGCAAATGAAAACTATGAGATACCACATCACATCTACAAAGTGATGAAAACTATGAGATACCACATCACATCTGTGGTGATGTGATGAAAAGTATGATGTGATGAAAACTATGAGATACCACATCACATCTACTAAGACAGCTATAATAAAAAAGATAGATAATAATAAGTGTTGGAAAAGATGTGGAGAAATTGGAACCTTTATACATACCTGGGGGGAATGTAAAATAGTGCAGCCACTTTGGAGAACAGTTTGGCAGTTCCTCAGAAAGTTAAACATAGCATTTCCATATGATCCAGCAATTCCACTCCTAGGTATATACCCATGATAAATGAAAACATATATCCATGCAAACATTCATTACACGTGAATGTTCACAGAATGTTCATAATGCAGCATTATGCATAATAACCAAAAACTGAAAGCAACCCAAATGTCTATGAACTGATGAATGAATCAACAATATATATCTGTACAATAGAATATTATTCTACCATTAAAAGAATAAAATACTAATTCATGCTATGATAGAAATGCATCTTGAAACATTATGCTAAGCAAAAGAAGCCGGAAACAAAAATCCACATATTTTCTGAGTCCATTTATGTGAAATGCCCAGAACAGGCAAGCTACATAGATAGAAGGTAGATGAGTGGTTGTCCAGGGCTGAGGAGATGGGAGGAGCAGGGAGTAACTGCTAACGGGTATGGGGTTTTTTGGGTTTTTTGAGGGTGATGAAAATGTGTGAAAATTAAGTTGTAGTGATAGTTATTGATATGGGTTGGCTGTGCCCCTACCCAAATCTCATTTGAAATTGAAATTCTCATAATTGCCACATGTCATAGGAGGGACCCAGTGGGAGGTAATTTAATCATGGGGGCAGTTGTCCTCCTGCTGTTCTCATGCTAGTGAGTTCTCATGAGATCTGATGGTTTTGTAAGTATTTGGAAGTTCCTCCTTTGCATTTATCTCCCTGCTGCATGTAAGGCATGCCTGCTTCCCCAACCACCATGATTGTAAGTTTCCTGAGGCCTCCTCAGGCATGCTGAACTGTGAGTCAATTAAACCTCTTTCCCTTATAAATTACCCAGTGTCAGGTACACCTGTATTAGCAATGTGAGAACCAACTAATACAGTTATGCAATTCTATGAATATACTCAAAGATATGGAAATGTATACTTTATGTGAATAAAGTTTATAGTATATGAATTATATCTTAATAAAAAAATTTTAAATCACATTAAAACCTTTACTGGATCCTGCAGAAGAGATGGTGCATAGGAAGATAGCACTGATGAAACTGCCTAGAATGTAATATAGAGTGATACATAAACAAAAAATGAAATGAAATAACCTGGCAAGACATACAGAGGCTAGATTGGGAACCTCCAACATCCATGTAATAAAAATGCCAGAAGAAAATAAATGGATGTTGATGAGGGAGATAATAACCAAGAATGTTCCAGAAGTGAAGAACTTTAAAAAAGATATGGGCTTTCACATTAGAAGAGGATATTCTGAGTTCTAGGCAATAGGCATGGATGTCTAAAAGCTTTAAAATGTAAAGAAAAATGAGAAAATCCCAGAAGCCTTCCAGAGAGAATAGATTACCTACAAAGAAATCTGTTTAAGAGCAGATTTCTCAACAGCAAGAAAACAGTTGCAGATGGAAATGGAATAATATCTTCTAAGTGCCAAAGGGAAATAACTGTCAACCCAAAATTCTAATCATAACCAAGCTATAATTTATGTGCAATGAAAATCAGTGGTTGAATGCCTAACTCTGAAGCCAGACCACATGGAAACTTAACCCAGCTCTGTTACTTATGATTTATGTGGTCTTGTGTGGAGTTTGCCTCCATTTTCTGACCTGTAACATAAAGATAGCCACCTTATTAAGGGGTTGTGAAAATTAAATGAATGTGTATATGTAACCACACTCAGAACAGTGCTCAGCACATGGTGGCACTATTTAAGGGTTACAAATTCAAGAAATCTAGTTTGACACTTAATACAAAAAAAACCTTCCAGTCTTGTAACCAAGAAAGTTATTTTAGTAATATTTAGTATCAGATTGAAAATTTAAAAAAGAACCAAAGGAGAAAATACTAAAAGAATAGAAGTATCAACCAGCAAAAGAATAAATTAAATTATCATGCTCAGGACCTTGTTTACACCTACATGCACAAAACATGGCCTCAAATTATAGGCAGCTGATACAAATTAAATAAAAAATTGACAAATCTACAATTATGTTTATTTTAATGTAAAAGATTAGAACAGAAGTAATACAACTGAACAAAGCAACACACACACACACACACACACACACACATTCTTCGTCTCGCAAGTCTCACAGAAATGTTTCAATGATTGGAAGATTTTTCCCAATATTTTGCCATATAGTAATTAAATTAGAAACCAATGTAAAAAAGAAGTAAAACAGAACAGTAAAAGAATGTGCACTTCAAAATCACAGAGAAAAAACTCAACAAGAAAGAGTAAATATAAATGAGTTCAGTGTTTGCAAATTAGAGAAAACATACAGTAAAGGAATGGAGTAAATAATAGAAGTTTATTGAAAATTCACCGTCCACTAATATAATATTTACTTCTAAGATTCTCCTCCTAGTTCCTCTCAACTGTAAAATATTGCAACATTTGCTTGTTACACATACATTCAAAATTATCTTAAATTCATTAAAATTGTGAGACTAATAACTAAACAGTGTGCCTATGTGCATGTGTTTGTAATGCTTAATTGAGGCTACACATTCCAGGAGGAGATAAATATGATTTATTCACTACCACATCCTCATTCCATATAATAGTGCCTGGCATCTAGGAGAGTGATAAAAATTTATTGAATATTGTAGTTGCATGTATGAAGTCAAATAAGTCAGAAGTTAACCCTCAGAAAATTTTTCAGAGTAAAACAGAACTGGATTATGATCCTGGTTCTGGAGCACTATGGCTGAAATTTGGGAAGGTTTAATGCCTCTCAGCTACAGTTTTCTATGACACAAAATGAAAATGACAGAAGCTACTTTTCAAGGATCTTACAGGACTTAGAAAGATAACCATCTATCAACTATTAAATTACTGTGTCTTTGTTCTGCACCCACCCTTCTATACTCTGTTCTGTGATACTGAGGCTAGGACCACAAAGCAGCTGGTTCTGTTAAAGAAAAATTATTCAATGACGCTGGTTAAAGCACGGTAAGGAAGACAATTCAAGCCCATCCTAAGACTGCTGCAAAGAAGTCTGGCAATGTGGAAGGGAGATTAGGCTCAACTATGAATACAGCACGAGCACGTAAGAATGTATAGCCAAGGAGCGAGGTGGGGGGTAGCAGATAAAAAGTTACTGAGAGGAAACATCAGAGATAAGGATTCTGGCTAAACCTAAACCAACGTAATAGGATTCCTGCTGAAGACAGGACAAGGTGATTAGACCACCCTTGAGGGATGGTGGAGAATGAGGAAACTGATCAGATATTAAGGAAGAGCAGACATGAAGGATGGGTGTTCTTGCTAAACTAAGCAAGGTTCTTTGCTAAAATGGGATTTTATAAGGAAGGGCACAGATGGGCCCAACTGAATATTCAGAAGCCGGAGCAAAGTTTGGGAAGCAAATAATCTTTGTCAGCTCTATGTTAAACTCGGCCAGTAGGGGGCACTAGAGCAGGGCTGAGAGAAGGAGGAAGAAGGGACTTGCTCCTTCCTGCTCCCTCTCCGTGCACTTCTTGTCTAGTTGCTGTTTTCCCCAGCATCACCTGCAAGTCTTCTCCATGATGGCAGTAGCTCTTTTCTTCCTGTAAGAGCCACTGAATCCAGTTTGCATTTTCCCCAGAACTCACAGAACCAGCTTTTTCAGGGCCCATCAGACACACCAGCATCAACTAGGCAGCCCCCGACCTCAGATGGCTCCCTGACCCCACTTTTAATGTCTAAATTCCAACATCTGTTCCTCTAGCCATTTCCCTTTTGTCCCTGAGCCCTGCAGTTCCTACCTCTGTGATGTTCTTCAGTGGCCTTTCTGTCCTTTTGGTTACCTTGTCGACTTTTACCTAGTTCACAATTCTTTATATTAAATTCTTTCTGTTCACATAACTGTTGTGGGTTCTCTCTCTGGCCCCAGACTGATAAAGGACTCACAGTTCCTAACGTGGTAGCTCCTAGTATCATTCACAAGGGAGTTTTTCATGTATTGTCACATGTAATGCTAAGAATAATGCTGAGAAGTCCTATGGTAGTTCCCCATTATACAGATGAGAAAACAGATTCACAAAGCCTGAATTTCTCAAAGTAACCCTCTAATAAGTGGCTGAGCCAGAGCCAGATCTGCCGTGTCCCAGATGTCACCCTGCTCCTTGTTAGATATCCTTTTTCCGAAATTTCTTGGCCACTATTTTAAGAGAACAACTTGAACCAGATATTACATTAGTCTTCATGGATTTATTTCAGCAGAATATTGAATATGATCAAAATTTCCATTCTTTTGAAATGTTTTTCCTTAAAGTGCTGCTCAAGACAATATAAACATTTGATAAATTGAAAATATTTGATGTAAAAGAACACAGGCCTTATTTAATTCAGCTAATGAACAGTCTTTGGAATCTGAAAAACCTGGGTTTTCATCTGACACCTCACAAGTTGTTAGCCATGTGAACTTATAAAAGATACTTTCTGAACCTAAATTTTCTCATATATAAAATGGCTAATGCCTAGCTGGACTTTTGTGAAGATTAAATGGTTTCTGTATCTGGTATATAAACAGCCTCAAATTAAAATTTCCTATCATTAGATACAGAGACTGGTCCTTCCTCAAAGTGAAATGCAATATACTTTCTTTAAAATTTCTTCAAAAATATAGTTAGATGACTTTTACACAGTTCTCTGAATCTAGAGAATAAGTTATTTCCCATCTTGTTGCATCTCTGAAAGAAGAGTTGTATTCAATCCATGGTTTCAGTTGCATGGTTTTCATTGCAGCCACAATGGTCATGAAGTCCTCCAGGGGCTGACATGAGGCCAGCAGCAACAGAACAGGAGACAAGAGACCAATGAGGAACCTTCAACCCTCAGAAAGATTCTGGCTGCTGGTCAAGATGGCATTAGAAAAAAAAAGAAACTTAATCAACTCACATAATGGTAAGTACAGAGGTAACATAGGTTTCAGTTTCTTAAGGATACTCACAAGGTCCAAGGTTGGGGTTTTTGTTTGTTTGTTGTTGTTCTTTTCTTTTTCCATTTTGCCATCCTAAGTGCTTATTTCACTGTCCGGCCGGTGGAAGATTGCTTGCAACCTTACAAGCTTCACAGATGATCCACTGATATCTTGTGGAAGAAAAGAGTATCACCTCCTGCTTCTCTGTTAGGATTAAGGAATGTATTCGAAAAGGTTCATCAGACTTTAACTGATAACGCACAACCAGGGTGAGACCGTGTGTTTATTCATGAGAAGTGAATGCGTGCCCTGATGCTGGATGGGGGTCAACTTTCCCTGAGGCATATTGCTGCACGGAAGACAGAGATCCTCAGAAACAGGTTTCCGTTAGCAAGGAAGAAGTGGGACTTGACAAAAAGAGATCCCATTTCAAATAAATATTAAGAGAACACTGACCCCAAGGACATCAAAGGTACTTCTGGGTTCTCCCCTTTCTGATACCTGTATAAACGCTTACCTTACAGTTCTAGAGCCAGAGTCAGAAACCAAGGTGTTGGTACCACTATGTTATGGCAGCTCGAAGGGAGAATCTGTTCCTCGTCTATTCCAGTTTCTGGCAGCTCCAGGCATTCCTGGGCTTTTGGCTGCATCACTTCCATCTCTACCATGTTGGTGACATTGCCTCTTCCTCTTCTATCAAATCTCCCTTGGCCTCGCTCTAATGAGATTGGATTTAGGTCCCACTCAGATAATCCAGGATGATCTCATCCTAAGATTCTTAACTATATCTGCAAATACCCTTTTCCAAACAAGATAACATTCACAAGTTCTAGGGATTAGAGTATGGACAGTTTTTTTGGTTTTTTTTGTTTGTTTGTGTGTTTGTTTTGGCAGAGGGTGAGTGACCATTCGACCATTCACTCCACTGTACCACAGAGATGTCATAAGACAGTGTATTTAAAACTGCAGCAAAGGACTGGCACCAGTAGGCACATGGTAAATATTGGTTGAAGCTAAATTTATTTGTATGTCTTTGCAGCCTCAGCTGGCACTTTACTCACTCCCTATGCCATTCCTTCTGGGGATTCTGGAAAAAGACAGCATTCTCTTGGCCTGAACAAAAAGAATGTGAGCCAACAGGACAAAGGGTATAACTGTGGGGATGTAGAGTCCTATGCAGGGAAGAGCAGGTTGACCCAGATGGCAGAGAGAAAGAACAAGATGACCATCACAGCAAGAGCTTGGAGGAGGGGAGAATAGAACATAAGCAAAAACACAGGACATGCAGAATTGCTGGCCACTCTGTCTCATTGCTTTTATTATTCTAGAGTGGCCTGAAAATAACTTAGAAGCATCGGGTCAAGCAGCAACCTTGAAAGTATGTAACTTCTTACTCTTGAAAAATTTACAGTTTCACAAAGGGTATACTTTATAGACCCTACATCTAAGCTTATTTTTCTTCTGAACAAACACATCAATCTTTCCTCTCCCTCATTTTTCAAATAATGAGCCAAAGCCATTTTCTCATTACTCTGTTTTCTGTTTTTCAAAGAAAGGTGATACTGAAATTTCATACTCAAATTTCGTGCTCACAGAATTCCCCAATTGGAATGAAGGATCATAGGAATCATCTATCCTAGCCCTGTCTCTTACAGAGAAGGAATCTGAGGCTGGGAGATTTTAAGTTGCTTACCCGAAGTCACAGTCAGTGGGTTGGAAGAAAAGGATGCACTGCCTGAAGAAACAGTTTGAGTCAAATCCCGGGTGGAAAAAGTTGCTGGAAACCTATGTAGTCAAGCTGGTCTGAGAATGTGGAATGGTTGATAAAGGTGACAAGCTAGTCACCTTCCTGGGTCACCAACTCTAGTCAAAAATGTCTCTATTTTATCTCTTAAATTATCCCTAATATTCTGTATGCAATCTCATTTGCCAAGTAAAGGTTAGACCCTTAAACCCATAAAAGGGTCATTATTCATGTTCTGGAGACTCTGAGAAAGTAAAGTGAATGCAAGGTATGAAATAATAAGATCCATAACTTTGTAATCGATTGTATTAAATGTACCATTCGTCACCATCCATTGACATGCAGTCACCACCCTCATACCAGTCCCTATAATACTCACCTTTTTAAGAATACTTTTTTTTCTTCACTTGGGCTGAAAGCCAAACGTCTAAAATGACATGATAAATGAAAGAGGCCATTGAATAAAAAAGCAACCTTGAACTAAGCAAGCAAAATTGGAAAACTGCATCTCTCTTTGTGCCTCTGTCCACTTGCAGGCTCCAGCCAGACTCAGTGGAGCCCAAGGGAATGTCTGCCCATGAGGGAAGACAGACCCAGAGAATTTAAGTGACTTTCCCATGATCGTACACTCAGTTGGCAAATTTGGTGAGCTGGGAACACAGGACATGCAGAATTGCTGGCCACTCCACAACCCCACATTGTTAAACTAGCAACTCAAGATTTAACATTGTCTAAAATGAAAGTATCTAAAGACTTTTGGAAGATTACAGGTAGAATAATTGCCTTGGCAAGAGAGTAATTGTATCAATCAAGGTTCAATCAGAGAAATAGAACCAGCAGGCTATGTGTGTGTGGATAGAAAGAGACTGCAATGGATTTATTATAAGGAATTGGATTACACAGCTAGGAGTGAGGACTGGCCAATCAAGTCTGAAGTCTGCTGGGCAGGGGAGGCCATCAAGAAGGGTAGCTCACAAGCAGTTGGAGCCCAGCAAGCATGGTTGTCCACTGGCAGAGGTCTCCCTCCCCAGGAAAAGTGTAAGCCCGCTTTTAAGGCCCCTCAATTGATTAAGTCAGGCTCACTCAGGATAACCTAATTTAAAGTCAACTGATTATGAACTTTAACTACATCTGCCAAATTTATTCACAGCAGCGTCTAGACTAGTGTATTATCGGGCAACCAGTGACTATTGTTCAGCCTAACCAAGTTTATATATCAAGAAACTATTGCAACAATCATGGATATCTATTGGCCAAATTTCCAGATGAGTGGAAAGTTGGACATGGAAAGAAATAATTACTGGTGAAGTTCATGATAAGGTTTTCAAGTTTTATTTACAATGGAAGAGCTGTTTCAAGAGACACTAAAGTTCCAGGTGCATCTTTGGACATATGTGGCTATCTTGCTGGATCCAGTTTGCTAACTGTTAAGGATCTTTGCATCGATTTTCATGAGATACACTTATCTCTAGTTCTCTTTTATTATACTTTTTCTCAGATTTCAATATCAAAAATATGCTGTTATAATGAAAGTCAGGATGAAGTGAGCCTTGGGTGAGGGAATATACTGGAAAGTAAACCAAAGGGACTTTTCTGACACTAGTGACGTTTTCTCTTGATCTGTGAGATGCCAACGTGGGTACATTCAAATGGGAGCTTAAAAAAAATGGACCTCATGAAGACAGAGAGTAGATTGGTGGTTCTAGAGGTCAGGAGGGTAGGAAGGAGAAGGTAATGAAGAGAGCTTAAATTAATGAGTATGAATATACACTTAGGTAGAAAAAATAAGACCTGGTGTTCGATAGATCAGTAGGATGACAATAGTTAACACTAACCCATTGTACATTTCAAACTAGCTAGAGGATAATTAGAGTGTTCCTAGCATAAAGATAAATATCTAAGGTGATGAATATCCCAACCACCTTTGATTATATGAATGTATCAAATTATCACATGTGCCCCAAAAATATGTACACCTAATATGTATCAATAAAATATAAATAACATTCTTTTAACATTGTGAAACTTTATTGGTTTGCACACCAAGGAAATTTGCACTTTTCCACATGTAGGTGTGACTGTTGAGGTCTTGTCAGAAGCAGACACTACAAGGAATTAAGCATGCAAGAGATTTATTGGTAGAAATGTCTGTGAGTAGGTATGGAGGGCTTTCAGATCTGACAACCATGAAAGGAGATGGGGAAGGAAAAGAGATCAGAGGGAAAGAGACCACAGTGCCGCTCTGGGAAAGTCTCACTCAGGGCAGTGGGGTGGCTCAGAGTGAAGACACTCCATAGAGGTATCTACATTGGGCAAAACTGTTCTGACTATCATGTTCCCATTGGGCTCAGTCATCAGCTGGGAGCAGCTGCAAGCAACAAGGCATTGCCATGAAAATCTCGGCTGATCCCAGAGGTGCAGAGGCTAGGGCTGGCTGCTAATAGACCCCTTGTGGTAGGTTCTCCCTTGAAAGGAGAGCTGAGAGCCTCACTCCCCATCATTGCCATGGTGGGATGGGGAAAGAGCATTTGGGATTTAGTATTACTCCTAGTTTATGGATGAGAAAAGTGGCTTGGACACATTCAATACACTCAGCCCCAAACTAGAAAGTCTTGAGGATGCACAATTCTAACCTAGATCCTCTTGGTTCCCAAATCTTCTTTCCCTTTGTTTCCTTTCTATTATACCAGACTCCAAATCAAGGCTTATCACATTGCCACATAATGGTGAGAAATCAGGTCTGCCCTTGACAACATTCCTCTTTGTGTTGTGGAAATACAGGAAACGTGAGGAAATGATGTGTTAATGAAGGCAACGTCCTCCTGGGTTATTTTGCAGACTACACTTCTCAGATATTGGAGATAATTAGTATTCTGGCTGTTTTTCTAAGGAAGAGTCCATCTAAGGTGAAACAGTTCACCTCTGCAGTGCCTGAAACAGATATAACTCGTCATGAGCACAGGGAATAGCCAAGCACCACCAAAGGGTATCCACTTAGAGATTTAGATCAGCCCATTAAGGCAACAGGGCAAAGCAGCAATCCCAGCCCCTGCAGAAGGAAACAGGACCCCATGAAACTGGGGAATCCAGGATGGCTCCTGGGCCAGGCAAGGATGGCTCACCATCCTCAGGCCTGGGAGAAGCAGCCTCTGAGATTAAAAGAGGATGCACAGAACCCTCCCCCTGACAAAGCCCCTGGGGAACAAGCCAGGAGGCCGAGCTAGTATCCCTGTCTTGGAAGCTGTGCCCTCAGATGGACTTACACTCTGTGAGGTCTTATTACCCCTCTATTGGCTACCTATTGCCACTATAGCAAATTGCTCCAAATTTAGTTGCTTAAAAACATACAAGTTTATGCTCTTGCAGCTGCATAGCACATCCAATCTGAGGGTTTCACATGAGGAATCTTCCCTTTCTCCTCTCCTTTCATCCTTCTTCCCCCACTCATTCTGTTCTCCCAGTGCCACCCAAGGAGATGGTTGTGGGTGTGCTGGTCAATGTGTGGACATCTGTGTCTTATATGTACACATACGACTGTGTGTGAATGTGTGTGGGTTTATGTCTGAATTTACATGTGTATGTGAATGTACATGTCTCTGTGTTTTATTTGTATGTGTGAGTTTATTGTGTGTGTGTGTTTGTATATGTGTGGGTTTATGTATGTGGGTTTATGTGGGGGGATTGTGAGTCTATATGTGAGTTTATGTATGTGTGCGTTTATGTGTGTGATGTATGTTTGTATGTTTATATGTGTGTTTGAGTGTATGTGAGTAAATATGTGTTTATGTGTGTGCATGTGGTGTTTGTGGGTGTGAGTTTGTTTGCATTTATGTGTGAGTATGTGTTTGTGTATGAGTTTATCTGTGTGTATATGTGAGTTTATGTGTGTGGGCTTGTTTCTGTGTATGAGTTTACATGTGTGTTTCTGTGTATGTGAGTGTGTGCACGTGAGTTTATATTTGTGTGGGTTTGTGTGAGTCTATATGAGAGTTGATGTGTGGATGAGTTCATGTATGTTTTATGTGTATGTTTATGCATGTGAGTGCATATGTGTGTGTTCATGGATGCAGCATCTTGGTTGTAAAATGAGTTTTCAGACTTCAACAGGTGCTGTCGCCATATGAAGATATTTTCCTCTCATCATGGCCGAGGTTCCTTCACCTGCACTCCAGCACACTCACACGCTTTCCTGGTTTCCTCCTGCTCCCTCTCAGCTCCCCCTCTGCTTCCTTCAGCGTCTCCTTAGCTCCTTGATCCTCATGAGCATGCCTGGGGAGCACTTCCTCTCTGCAATCCCCAACAACTTTGTGCATGGGTGACCTTGGCCCCTAACATGGCCTTAGCCACCATCTGCACATTGACAGCTCTCTCAAATTTATCCAGAGCTTCAGCAAGCTGCATCCACCTAACTCCTTTGCTTGGATGGCGAAAGGCATTTGAGACTTACCATGTCCAAAGCCAAAGTCTGGATCCTTCCCCATGGAATCGTCTCCTTTCCTAGTCTTATCCATCTCAGTAAATGAAGCAACCATGGAGTTATCCCCAACTCCCTTCGCACACAGCTCTTCTGTACCATCAAACTCATCCAAAAATCCAGTGTCTCTACTGTTGGCCCACCCTGTCCAAACCACCAGGTTTATGAAAATAAACAAAACAAAATAAAACAAAAACTTATTTCCCTGCTTCTATGCTGGCTGCAAGAATCTATCCTGAAAACACCAAGTAACCCCTTGCCTTCAGTCAGGTTCCCTACAAGTGGGGCCCAAGATGGAGATTCTGGGTGCGTGTGATATTTGAGGGAGCTCTTGGGAGAGAATAATCTGTAAGAGATTCAGAGAAGAAGCAGGATAGAAAAGGAGAAGGAGGTCAGGTGTGGTGGCTCATGCCTGTAATCCCAGCACTTTGGGAGGCCGAGGTAGGTGGATCACCTGAGGTCAGGAGTTCGAGACCAGCCTGGCCAACATGGTGAAACCCCATCTCTGCTAAAAATACAAAAATTAGCCAGACGTGGTGGCGGATGCCTGCAATCCCAGCAACTCGGGAGGCTGAGGCAGGAGAATCACTTGAACCGGGGAGGTGGAGGTTGCAGTGAGCTGAGATAGTGCCACTGCACTCCAGCCTGGGTGACAAAGTGAGACTCCATCTCTCAAAAAAAAGAAAAACAAAAAGGAGAAAGAGCAGAGCAAGGATGAAGACTCAAGTAAAGTCTGGCTTTGGCTTGATCCCGGGGGAGGACTCTGAAGCATGAACCATATGGCAGTTGTGACCCCTTGAAGCAAGAGGTCCAGGCATTTGTAACCCCCATCAGTCATTGGCTGGGGCCACTGGTGGTTCTGGTCAACCACGAGTGATTGTCCAGAGAAGGAGGCAGCTGGGAGCCATCAGCACTCAGTGCTCACAAAAGGCCAGCAGTGGTGACCCTGGCCATGTGAAGGGCATCTAATGTTAGACCACAACAACTCCTAGAACAGCTGTTCTCAAACTTCACCATGCATCAGAATCACCTGGAGGTGGGGCTGCCAGGGTTAGTAAATAAAAACTCAGGATGCCAGATACATTTGGATTTCAGATAAACAATTGTTTTTAGTCTAAGCATCCGCTACTGCATGGGACATACTCACTCTAAAAAATTATTCATGGTTTATCTGAAATTCAAATATAACAGAGTGTCCTGTAACTTATCTTTTCCCTGCAGGGTTTGTTGAAACAGATTGCTGTTGTTTCTGATTCATTAGGCCTGGATGGGGTCTGTGAATGTGCCCTGCCCTCTTAACAAGTTTCCGTGTTTAGCTGCATTACCGGGGAACGCACACATTGAAAACCACTGTTGTAGTATATCCTGGAAAATTAGACCAGACTGTGTTGCTCAAAATTTTCTAAGGTTTTCCAAACCCCTTAAAAGAAAACCCAAAGTCCTGACAATAGTGTTCAAGGTTCACATGACCTGGCTTTGGAGTCACCCCTCTTGCCTCTTCCCTAAACGCCCCTATTCTTTCACCACTGTCGAAAAATGCTGGCTACATAGCTGTTTTCTGGTACAAACCAGGCACAATCCAGCCCGAGGGCCTTTGTACAGATTGGTCCCCGTGATTACACGATTCTCCCCTAAACAGATATAGGGGGTAGTCCTTTCCCCCCCATCAACCTTTGCTTTTCAGCCCCGCTCTTTTGCCCTGTTTTAAATGGCACCCCACGCACAGTCCCACACTCATCGTTCCGCTCTACTGTCTCTCTGCAGCTCTGTCTCCATCTGTCAAGCGAGAAAACATATCATTTGCTTATTGTCTACTTCTCTCCACTAAAATTTAAGTTCTATGAACACAAAGATTTGTGTTTATCATATTCACTGCTATTCACAGTGGTGATATCGTTCTCCATACATGAGAGGTGCTCGAAAATGTGTGGAATAAATATTTAAAGACAAGGAGATGCCCTTATCTGAGACTGCAGGGCCTGCCATTCATTCATTCTGTGAAGCCTTGCGTCAAGCCACCCTGCATACAAGGCATAAAGAACCATTTGCAAAAAAGATCTCCTTTGTAAATGGATCAACTGAAGTTATCCAAGGGCAGGGGGGAAATATTAGGGCTTTAAAAAATGCTATTACAAAATGACTTAAGGCGATTTGGACCATTCAGCAATTGCAGTGTGTGTGTGTGTGTGTGTGTGTGTGTGTGTGTGTGTGTGTGTTGTGAATATTTTTGTTTTTAAAAATCCGTGGTCAAGCAATGGTCAGGAAGGACTGTCCCTGTCCTATACCCCTATTAGCAGACAGTATATTTCAACTAAGATTTACAGCCCATTTTTCTCCCAGTTTTATTGGGGTATAATTGAAAAATAAAAACTGGATATATTTACCTCATACAATGTGAATTTTGATATATGCATACATTGTGAAATGATTGCCACAAACTATTAGAGCCCATTCTGAGAAATGTACAAGAATTCATAAGTAGATTGGGCACAGTGGCTCACGCCTGTAATCCCAGCACTTTGGGAGGCCAAGGTGGATGGATCACGAGGTCAGGAGATCGAGACCATCCTGGCTAACATGGTGAAACCTTGCCTCTACTAAAAATACAAATATAAAAAAAAAAAAAAAAAAAAGCTGAGCCTGGTAGCGAGTGCCTGCAGTCCCAGCCACTTGGGAAGCTGAGGCAGGAGAATGGCATGAGCCTGGGAGGCAGAGATTGCAGTGAGCTGAGATCGCACCCACTGCACTCCAGCCTGGGCGACAGAGCAGGACTCTGTCTCAAAAAAAAAAAAAAAATTCATGAGTAATCAAGTGCCAAACAGTCCTATATGTTATTTTTATAAATCAGAGAAGCCCCTACACTCTGGTCTCAGGCACTCCAAAAACAGGGTGAACATTTCACTGAGACAATTGGGAAGATGTCCTCTGGGCAGAACTGGCCAAACCTTCATCTCCTCCGGGGATCTGAGTTCTACATGAAGGCCTGGGGGCTGGGAAGGGAGAACGCAGGGCTGATTGCACGGGAGACAGTGTGCACCCAGGAAGTTGGGGGCTGCCAGGTGGCTCAGTTCTTAGACCTTGTTCACTCAAGGGTAGTGGCATCAGACAGTCTCTCAAGCCAGCCGCCAGGCTTGGCCCCTGCTCATTGTGCCAAAGAGAAATTAAATTACTTCCAGTGTCCCTTAGAAACAGATGAAGGTATTTAAAGTGCTCAGCACTCTCCTCTTGAGAATTCCATTAAGCTACTGCCAATGATAACAAAAGGCGCCTAGGGTACAAAGGTATATAAGCATGTTACACGGTTTATACTGAAACATTTTTATTTATGATACAAAGAAAGGTAACAAATGTCCTTACATATTAAGTTTGAAGTTTGTTAGTTAAAATCACATATATGAAAGTGAAACTTTCTTTGCAAATGGAAGATATTTCAAGATGCTTTAACATCTAAGTTGGCAACTGAAACAAAAACTTTTAATTTACTGAACTTGTTGGATTTCCCAGTCCTGAGAACAAATAAAATTAAATAAAGAAGCCCACAAATATTACAGTTAAAATTCCAAATTCTTAACTCTAGCCATTTACATTGTTTGTAGAATCATCTTTCTTTTATGCAGACAGAACCTTAACACTGAAAATCTGACATTTATCTTCAAAAAGGGGATAATCTTCAAAAAAAAAAACTCCATGAACACAATTGATGGGTTTATTCATAACAATTGCTCAGAGGTACACATTTAACAAATCTCATAAAACTCTTCGTCTTTCTACCAAAAATTGAAATAATTTGAATTGACAGTAATAGAAAATGCTTACTATCTTTAAATAGGCAAAGTTGGGATATATGTAAGGTAGCTCATAACACTAAGTAATTTAGGAAAACTCCAGAATGCTTCATGGCTGCAGAATACCTGACAGCTGCCAGTCCCAGCCCGAATGATTGTGTGAGGCCTGTGCTGAGTCCCCTGCCCCAGAGAAGTCCAGGACCAATGGGGACAAGTTGGTCACCCTACCTGAATCAGCAGCCTCTCCAAGGATGACCCTTCCCTTAGGCTTTCCCTAATGGTCAGCAAGCACCTTCCATGTTTTCTTGTTCCAATAGGCTGCTGAGCCTCAGAGCTCCTTGCAAGCCTCTCCCCTCTATCCTGCTCAGCAATGTGCACAGCCACTGCCCCCCTCAGCCTGGAAAACCAACAGAATGCTAAAGGGGGAAGGGCAGGTAATGGGCTGCGGGCCCAGGTGGTTGTAGTTCCAGCTAACTGGGAGGGTGGAGCGAAGAAAAGAGTATAAAGAGGGCAACTACAGCCTCACTCTCCTCACTGACTGCGGGGCCGGGTGGGGCAGTGCGGTCGTCATGCATTGGGATTCGCTTGTTTTTAAGTTGGCAAGATTGGGTCTCTCGCTCAGGGTCCTTTCTGAAGATGATCGTCTTTCTTTCTCTCTCTCTTGCTCTCTGCTTTATGGCCTTTCTTTTCTCAGAAAAAGTAATCGGGGAACAGCAAGTCCTTTAGCTCAGAGACTGGAGAAAAGTAGCCTCAGTTACTCTAAGAGAACAAGATGGGAAGGAGTGCTAGGCCCCAATGACCTACCCTTAGGGCAAAACAAGATGAATACTCCAGCAGGCCTTGTCCCCAGGACAACGTATGCTGTGGGAGAGCCATGGGCAGGGCTGTGCAAAGCATGTGAACCGGAGGCTGGGAGATGCAGGGGAAATGAGGCTTAGGCGGAAGACGGGCCGGCCCTGCAGTGAAGTTGATAGTCATTGCCTGCCTTCCATGAGAATCAGGGTCAACCTGACCCTGCTAACACTTCAGATCAGAGGGAGAGTAATGGGGGTATTAAAGAGGCTAGCTGGAGATCCGAAACCATGAGACTGCTCTCGCCTCTCCTGAACAATAAGGGTAGCAGCTGCCGTTCCAGGGCCCCTGAGAACCAGGTGCCGTCTGCTAGGTGCTACTTCATCTAACACCTCTTTTGGTGGTAGTTCACGTGGCTTCCTAGATAGAAGCCTCATGTAGACCTGAACTGTCCAGTCAAGAACAGCCAACATCATCCTCCAAGCCAGCAGCTTAGTCACTTGGCCCATAAGACCTTAGAGCAAGATAGCGCCCAGCAGCACTGAGATGTGCAAAGAAATCTTCCCAAGCTGTGCCTGGGGTTCGGGATACTGGCTGCCTCCAGCAGTAACTAAAACAGGTTCCTCTCCTTTAAGTCTCTGACAATGAGATCAGACCACATACTCCTGGAATGAAGAGTCGGGACGGAGGGGCCACACCTGGCCACTAACCCTAAATTGCAAAACGTGGCCATGCTTCTTTCTGTCGCCTGGGGTGCTGTCTGGGTACGAGACCTTACAAAATATGCCACAGAACTTGTAGGCTTGGTAGAAATCAATCTTCCATGAAGACTATCTTAGAATACTAGGACTTCCCCTCCCCTTGGCCCAGCAGGAGTTCAATGTGCTCAAATTGCGATGCGTCTGTGGCCAACACTTGAGGATAGAGTAACGCTGATGTTTCACCATTGCATGGTGATATGTTTCCATACTTATTTTCATACAAATGAGGTTGAGAGTACATGCTACCCCAACCTTAAAAGGGAGGAAGTATCTGTTGACTTTCTCAAAACAAAACTATTTAAGGGTAGGTAAGCGATTTGGGCTGGTTTTAAGTCCACTGACTTTTATTCCCTGATGGGAGCTGAGTGACTTCAGCTGTAGCTTGACTTCTAACTGCAAACCTGGGCTTAACTACACTGATGTTAAGCTGCCCTCGTCTGAGAATCATTTCTGAGGCTTTCCCAGCTCCACTGAAGCATGCCTGATGTTGGGGAATACCAGCTGAATGACTTCTGCAGACAGAGGAACGGACCCTGAACCTGGAAGTGAGGTGCTAACTGGACTGCTTGGGGCAGCTCCCAAATGCTGCTGCTGCAAACGGCCAACAGATGCAGCCCACTCTGAATGCAGATGGAGCCAGTGCTCCTTCTGGAGAACTTTGAAATGCAAAAGACCAGAAAATGGCCTCTAAGCATTCATCCTAGAGCGTAGATTAACAGTGTGGGCTGTTGCCTAGCCTTTGCAATTTGCCATAAACATCGATACATTCTGAAATCGCCTTAAGGGGCAGAAAATGCTGCAATTCAAAGTGTATGCGCTTAATGACAGGAAGCCACTAAAAATCATCCCTGTACTAGTCACAAGCCTGCCCTTCTGGTCTGTCTTCTGCAGTCTGCCAACCTCTCTATGCTGGAAAGAATCTCCTTTAGGGATTTTTTTCTGGGCAAAATAGAGTATGAGGCCCTATGTCAGTGGGTTGACAATTCCTCCAGTGAAACAATGTACATGAAGACTTACAACACTCTAAGCTTGCCTCTTTTTAAGTTCTGGGATACATGTAAAGTGTAGGTTTGTAGCTGTCTCCTTTTAATTTGGTGCATCCTATAGTCCTTTGAGATGTTGCGTAGAAAGTGTTTGGGTTAACCTTCCTATATCGAAGTCCATAGCCTTATGGTCTTGGCCATCTTGTGCCCCAAATCTTGCCACCATCAAATGTGTAAATATCCGTAAACTGAGTGTGTAGCCAGGAGGCCAGCCTCGCTTGTGAGCTGTCCATAACCTTGTGACATCTGTGCTTGGGCCACGTGGATGTCATCCTGCCAGGGCTCTAGTTCTGGTGTCCTGATAACACCAGGTCCTCATAATATCTGGGGCTCATAACACCAGGATGCCATCCTGGTTGCTCTGGATGTTCCTGTGTTTGAATTTGGAGGTGCTGGGTTCTGAGGACACTCATTGCAGTTCCTGGGAGACAAAGCTTGTAACTCCTGGTTTAAAAGCCTGCACCTGTGGGTTCAGGTGGGGAGAAACTCCTGAGGCTACCATCTCCATGAGCCTTCTGTGCCCCCTCCCTTAGTGAGGGACTCTTGAGGATGTAAGAATTGTTCTTAAACACCTCGGTCATCTAAACAGTAGGTCTTGTCAGACTTACAAGAATATTTAGAGTATCTTGATTAAGGGCTTTCAAGAGTCTTGAGTGACAAGGATCAGAGCTGGGAGGTACACAGCTTTAAGGGCAACATAACAGCAGTCTCTGCCCTTAACTAGAATCCACTCTTCTAGGGGCAGCTGTTGCTCCCGAGTTGGGAATCACTTTGATGTTGGACATTAGGAGAACAAAACATGCCTAAACCATGCTGCTTGGGAGGATCTTATTCTCCAAAATTAAGGTCCAGGCAGGAGCTAAATGGACTACACTGAGCAATCCTTGCACTTCAAGTAGGCCCCCTTAGAATTGGCTTGGATCACCGTGGGTTTGGGTTTACCTAGAGTTCAGGCCGAACTGCTTTACTTTCTCCTGACCCATGCCCCACATCTGGTTTTGGTGTTGACTTAAAGGATTTGGGGAGGCTATTCTAAGACATTCTCCAACCCTTCAGAGTTGCTGCTTCGTGCCTTTATGACCCTGAGCCTAGCCCAGCAGCTAGTATGGATTTCACTTGTAAAAGTTGTATTAAGCTCACAAGAACTACCGAAAATTGGACTACCTACCAAACATTAGCCATGGGCTTTGGGAGTAAGATGCATGAGAGAAGTGTGAGTCATTGGTCTGCAAAGAGGTTGCCAGCTGCTGGTTGTAGGGAGTTAGCCCCGTAAGAAGGGGGCCCATCAGAAGGCAGCAAGGGTTTGTGCTGAAGCTTCCAAATATGGGTATCCTTGCCCCATCTGTGTGTAGTCAGAGGATTGTGAAGCTAACTGAAGTCTAAAGGAGACCACCGAACCTGGAGCTTCCAAGTTTCTGCTTGCTGGTCCTAAACTCCACTTTGGAGAGCCATGTGGAACCTGGGTGGCTGTGACAGGCAGCCATATCCTGCTGCCTCGTTCCCTGCCCAATGAAGCTGACTGGGGTTCATAACACATGCAAGGTGATAGCTGGCCTTCACCTTCTACACTCGCTGTCCTTGGGTGGGTGGGATCTTTCCCATATTTTTGATCCAAGAACAAGTATTCCTGTAGTGTTCACAGCTAAACATAACACTGGTATAAAATCATAGAAGTTGACTAAGGAAACGGAACTTCAGGTTAATAGCACTTCGATGCTTGGCACCTAGCCCGGGAAGGTAACTGCCTTGAAGTAAACAACAAGCTCAATCCAGAGTGTTGCCTTGCCGAGCTAGAGACGGAACGCCAGGATATCTGGGCCTGGACCAATGGCCTGTCTTTCTGTGGCACAAAATCCTGATAAGTCCTGAAACCAGGCCATGTGAAACGCGTATACCAGCTGTGAATCTCAAAGTGACAGGGTTAGGATGACAGGATCCTCATGGGCATTTAACCTGGGTCTTGGATGACATGGCATCCAGCTGAGCATTCCTGTGGCTGGATCAGCATCTCACTTCTTCCTTGTAGTGAAGTGGCATATCCAGGTGCTGCCCAAATGTCACGCACCCTTTGTGTGCAAATGTTATGGCTGGTATAAAACTGCAAAATGTGGGAGACCCGGGGCACAGGTAGGGGCCTAGAGATCCTCGACTCCAGTGCTCCTCCTTACTTGCTTTACTCCAGCAAACTTGAAGTTAATGTGAGATTACTCTGCATAGAACAAGAACCACAGAATCGCAGTCGCATAAGCTTCAAAACCATGACTAGGAACTTCCTAGTGGAGTTAGGAACGGGTCTGATGGCCTCATCCGTTCTGGTTGTGCCTGCAGGTAGGGGGTCACTGAAACATTTCTCTGCTTGTAGCTTCTATGAAACAAGCTGCAGGCGCCTGGTGTGGCTATCTACTATAAACATGCCAGATAGGTGGTCTGTCTCCCACTTGTAAGGTGGGCTGCCAAAAGAGCTATCAGCTCTTGACCTAAATCGTAGACTAGTATCTCCTGATTCTTTCCTCCAACCAGGAAGCACACTTGTCACCTGAACCGGAAGGTGGTACCTCAGCTTGTCTTCTCTAGTGACAAGATTACCGACATTGGCAATAACATGATGGTGCCCTCCCTGGAAGCATCACTTTCAAGGGATCAAGAGTGATCTCCCCAGTAGATCTCTGGTGTGCTCACAAGACAGCCTTGAAAACTAAGGCTCTCATGGGTGCATCTTCCTATGTAGTATTGGGGTACACCTTTGGGATGGGCAGTGAATAAAAACACTGAAAACCATCTTTGTTCAGTCCCCCCCCTCAGATTCCTGACTTCTGGAGCCCCCCTGAGAGCTGCGAATTGAGATTAAAGCACCCAGTTCTTAAGACCGTCGCAAAACCAAACTGCTTATGGGCCAAATGGTTTGGAGTATAAACAAGTTCATCAAACTTATTCTTATTCCAGCGAATTGAGTCAGTGGATACCAACGGAAGAGAACTCCCAGGAAAGTGACCAGGCTAACGTGGTCAAATTTACTGTCTCTAGAGCTTTGTATTAACAGTAATCTCTAAAAACCCAGGGGTTTTGGAGTAAGACTGAGAACTTTTAAAAGAAAAAGTGGATCTGCCAGTTCTGACTCCTCTCCCCAGCATAACAAAAGTATAGCTTGGGGTTTCCATCAGGAATCATATTTTTTTTTGGGGGGGAAAAGGGGTGGCCAATATTGACTTAAATTATTAGACCACTTGAAGGCAAAATTGGTCTTTGCATCTATTCATCTCAAGAGTCTTAAATCCCATGGTTGTGAGTGGAGGAGAAGGTCTCATTCCTACTATGATCCAGTAGCTTTGTCTTTGCAAATGATGCTGACCCCATGTCACTTAATACAACGCTTTCCCCCTTCCAGGACTGAGGCCTGGGTCCTGATCTAAAACAATCAGACCCAGGGGTATTGAAGATAGCACTTCCAGGAGTCACCTGTCTGTGCTGATGACTTGGGAGTAAAACCCGTGGCAGATACAGGCCTGCAGCCTCGTGCCCAAGCCTTGAGTCCTAGATCATCCCCTCACACAAAAGGAGGGGTACCCCTGCCTTGCATGATCCTCAACACCTCCAGAGGTGGAACTTGGATGAGTCTCTGACAAATGCTGTCAGGATCCACAAGGCTTGGTCTCAGCCCACAAAGGTCCTGAGAGTGGCTCTAGCAGGAGCTGCGGTTTCTAGCCCCAGGGCATCAGGGGATGAGGACTCAAGACTCTCAGCTTGAGACCCAAAAGACCCAGAGAGATGTTAGTGCTTGAAGACTCAGCTCCTTCCTGCCTCTTGCCTGAAGGCTCCCCATCGGCCTAGGGGAAATGGCCTGATGTTGTCAATGAGGTTCCAGGTTACACATGTCACGGTATTCAGGGAAGTTTTCCCATGTCTGGGCCCCTCAAGCAGGTGAACACATCAGCACCTGTCCCCACACCTGGGAGCGTCTGAAACCCTGCCAGGCCACACCGCCTCTCCTTTGGCCAGCATCACTTGCTCTTCCCTCATGGACCCTCCAGGGCGTCTCCGTGGAAGGTATGTTGGGGTCCACATTGCTCTCGGGGCACTCTCCGTCCTGGAGAAAGGCATCTTCTCTGTGTTCTGCACATCCCTTGCCTCTCTCTGGGAACTCTACCTCCTGACAGGCCCTGATCTTCCAGGGCCCAGGACCTCAGCAAGGGGTCGTTTTCGGTACTATTAGCGGTGACATGGAGTGCTCATCGGATCTCTCTGCCCTGCCGGGATCTGAAAACTCGTAGTTCCTCTGAACGCCTCCTGAGGAAAGTAGATTCTAAGTCTCTCTGCCATGAGGATGTGGTCTGAGGAGACTCGGGTCTGAACATTCCAGGGTCTGGTGGTCCACATGCTCCTGGTTATCTTGTCTCCTCTGTGAGCTGTTCTTGGCTGGTCCCACAGCTGAGGCTGTGCTTTGGGGACACCTGTACCCCCATGGCTTCACCTGATACCTGTGCTCCTGTTCCCTCTTCCTGTCTGCACCTTTAGTAGAGCTTCTAACCTTCCACAGGCATCCTCCAATACCTGCTGCCTGCCCCTACTGGGGGTCTCATAGGTGTTTCAAATGGAGTTCAACTCCCCTACACCATCTGCATCTCTGCGATTCCCCCATTTCACTCTGCTGTTTAGAATGAGAGTAAGACATTACTTTTTAGTTTCCCTTTGTTCCATTGACTTATTGATGCCTGGACTTGAGCAACTATGCAGAGCCTAATGGCAAGGAGGGGCTGAGGGGCAAGATGGTGACCCCTTCCTGTTGGGCTTTAATCAGCAATGCTGCACTGCTGTGAGTCCCTCTTGGGTGCAGTGGCCACTCCAGGGCATTATCCCCTTCAGGCCCCAACCCCACCACCCTTTTCATCAGATCTGAAATCTGCCTGATGACTGAGGCGGCCCTGAGTAAGGGATCATCATGTTCCAAGGGGTCAGACCAAGCCTTGTATGGCTCTCAACACAGTGAGAAGAGCAGGATCCACAGCACATCAGCCTGCCCTAAGCCTCTCCCCAGACCACGGGGACTGGGTGGGGGGGGGAGCAAGGCCCAGTGTAGGAACTTAGCCTGTGCAAGCTTGGCAAGTTACACTGGTATATGTGATTGATTGGGATGGCAAAAGTTAGATCTACCAGCTTTTTAATAGTATGTGTACTTTAATGAAAAGCTGGGGGGCACTCAAAGGAAGCCTTGCAGAAACCAGTGAGGGGTCAGACTGGAGTAGAATCCAGGATCTTGTGTTGGAAAACAATTATCTTGGCATCCTCTGATAGCTATGAAGCCCTAAACCCCAAGATGGCTAATGGCTCTGCCTCCTCTCGGGTGGCACCCTCATTCTGTAATGTAGTCCTCAATACAGTCACTCTGGGAGATTCAGGAATTCTACCACACTTCCTGGAAGCAGGCCAAGTCGAGTCATGCGCTCTGGTGATCAAGGGGGTTTCAGGGGAATCTGCAGCCGGTCTCTAGGACCTAGCCTTAACAACTCCAACTGCCGAGAATGGGGCAGACTTGCCAACTTGGACTGTCTGGAAAATTCACCAGCCTGTCCTTTATTTCACTAAGAGAAGGGTAGATTGAAGGAATGTGAAAATGGACATATCCACGAAACCACGACCCAGGAAAATGAGTTCTACCCGCAAACTACATGCTTTCTCTTCAAGTTGCTATCGCCAGACATAATGACAATGACAAGTGACTCTCATCTGTACCTCATTCTGTGTATATTTCTATTAACTCATGACTTATGCATGTTGTATGTAGCAGTTTCTCCCTATTTAGTATTTTATCTGCATGTACTCCAGCTTATCCATCCTACTGTTGAACTATACTCGGGTGGTAGCTTTGACTATTAACAACTGGTGCTGTCAAAACACTGGATGTGAACTCTAGTGCATATACATATGCTGTCCTGCTGTGTATATGCTTTGCAGTGAAATCTCTGGGTCATGGACCACAGTTGGCTTTGGGGCACACATGAAGCAGTCATCCAGAATGTCATACTATGTTCCTGGTATGAGAGTTGTAATTGCTGTTCCTATTCAGTGCTTCATAATTCAGTCACTAACATCAGCCCTGCTGGTGGCTCGGAGCAGTTTCTCATAGTAGCCTTCTGAATGACTAAATGTATTAAGTTATAATTATCCTGCTGCATAACAAATATGCACAGTATTGTCAACATGAGACAAATATGATCAGACTTATTAAATTGCTGCAAAAGTAATCACGGGTTTTGACATTACTCTTAATGCGAAAAACCAACTACTTTTGCACTGGCCAATACATTCTGCCACTTTGTTTGCTAGGACAGTACAAGGAGTGGTCACTATGGCAACAATCACTTATGAGGGATGGGGCACATAGGGAATGGTGGCCCTCTCCCTTCTAGAACCTGGGACCCAGCGGGTAAATGGGTAAACAAAGACTTCTGTTCTGGTTGCAAGATGGAAGAACGTCTTCCCCCAGCTCCAAAAATGCTGTGAGTTGGTTCTTCCCTATTCCCGTAGGTCTCAGTCCTATAACTGTAGACCTGAGTTACAATGGGGGTCCTTCACTCACTTGGATCTAGAGCAAATTTTTGTCCTTTCCCAGGAAGCCATATTTGTTTGCCGGGTCACTGAGTGGCCCTCTTCCCACTCTGTGTGGTTTCACATGCTTGGTGTGGCCTTGGGCACCTTGAGGCTGACCACACAGCTAGGTTGGAAGTCTTCCACCATCCATTCTTCTAGAGTGGAAGCAACTGGCAGACGAGGCTCCCTTCTTTAAGGTGGGCTCTGACTTTTTAAGACAATCCCTAAGAAAAATCCTCATTCCCCATAAGGTAACACTTGCAGAGCATCAGCAGGAATTTCAGGGGTCCCCCCAGGCTCCTCTACACAGCTGCTGCTGGTGTTGGCCATGTCACCTGCTTCCAGGGTAACTTGCCAAGGGTGGTGGCAGCACCCCTGCCTGAGCATCTCCCCAGGCCCTCTAAGGATAAAAAAGTGAGTGTGAAGGCATCAGGGGATGACAGTCGCTCACTAAGAACACCAGAGATAGAACAAGGATTGCTCCCCGAAGAACAAGGTAATGGCAAACCCTGTTCTCATGTCCTTCCCAACCTGGTAGGACAAGGATGCAAAGCATGTTGAGATGGAAAGCAAAGGACTCCTTGGTTGATGCTCTAACATATTGGGTTGCAGTGTAACTTTGTTACTAGGGAAGAACACCAAAATGACTTCTAATCTTGCCCCTATCTCCTGAGCAGAACTCTGATCCCTCGTGTTCTACACGGGCAAGGAAACTGCATTTGTGGCTCTCTGGTTACCTGAAGCTGTGTGCTTCTTAAGAAAGCCAGGGCAGAGAGCTACAGAAATGAACAATAACAGTCTCATAAAGCTGCAGATCACTTGGGCCACAGTCTGTCCCCAGGAAATGGGCTGGAAGTGCAGAGATGGGTGCACCAGTGCATCTCATGGGAACTTGGCCTGGTAAAGGAGCCCCAGCGAAATGGGACAAGACCCTGGCTCCAAGCCTGTTGGTGCCATCTCGGTCCTGGAGAGTGGGCACCGCACAGAAGATACCACACTCAAAGCCGCCTCCTAAGCCTAGTGGCCAACCCCTGTGCCAAGAAACGACTCCTGTTCTAGGTGCTAGGACTGGAGCTCCAGGAAGCCTGAGGAGCTAGAACCTTCCACAGGCTTGTCTCTGGGGAGCCAGGAGCCAGGGACTCCTGATAACACTGGGAGTATGTGTCTCTGCCTACCTCCCCAAGCTGGTTCTGGTGTGGTTTGTGGATCTCGGCTCAATGCTCCTATAGTCACACTGGGATGGGTTACTTCCTAGATGTGATGCTGTACCACAGAAACATGCTGCTCAGTAAATGAGCAAATTAAAGCTACCAGTGTCTCCCTTTGACCTACTTTTTTCTTTATCTGGACAGTAAGTTATTCACTGAACTGAATTCTATGTGTAATAGAATTCTGCTGAACATATAACTGAATGAGGTGATGTTGACCTACAGCATATGGATGCTAGTCTAAATATTGAAATATCTGCAGCTGTAGTGTGGCTAGCAGAACAAGCATGACCCTGCCAGCCAGCAGGTTATATCCTAGAGAACAGAGATAAGACTGCATAGATACCAAAGTAGGTGTCGTGTTGAGGCCAAAGAATGGGGGGATGGCAAGGCCTCATAAACCTTCGTAAGAACTTTGTCTTCTACTTTGAATGAAATGGAAATGTATTGGTGAACTTTGAATGGTAGACCTTATTTTAAGGATCTCATTGGCTCTGCATGGAAAACGGCTTGCAGGGGAAGAGAAACCACTTGGGAGCATCATGCACAAAGTCAAGGTATAAAGTGACAGCTTAGTTCAGGTGTGTGTGGATGTGGAGGTGACAACTGGTCAGATCTGAGCCCATGTCGAAGGGTGGAAACTTCTGTATACTTGAAGAAGGAAGCTTGTATGGGAGAAGTTTTGGGAGAAAGTTATAGGTATAAGTTTGACATGCATAAAAGGAAATAGTCAAACTGTTGTTTTGCTGGCTCTTAAAATTCTATTTCAAACTGTATACAAATTCCACTCCAGACAGCAGTAAAGAATGAATTTCTTATGCCAACTAAAAGTAATGGAGAGAAGGAAATGGTTGAATCTTCAAGCAAATAGCAATAGTTAGGGCCATCCTTCCTGAGTTGAGGAGGGAGAGGTGGGTTGGGGAGTGGTAATTGGCTATAATAGTGAAAATCAGCCTTCACCCCTAATGAGGGTCCTCACTGTGACCCAAGGGTTAAGTGTGGTGTGGAACGACACTCACTGGCTGAGTGAAGTCAAAACTTGAAGGGTAGTTCATCTAAAAGGTCAAGATGGGGACCTACCGGTAACTATGGGAATTGACTTGGGCTCTTGTGTGGAATGGAAGGAAAGGTTTTGGGAGTAAAGTCGGGATAATGAGGCCGACTCCTCTGGCCACATCAACATATGTGTTGACCTAATTGTGACAGTACTGAGAGGGAGGAGAGGTGCAAACGGGGAGTCCAGGAATGAGGGATGGATGACCCAGCAGTTGGAGCATACATGCAAAAGTGGTTAAGAAGATGGAGAAAGTTCTCTCATTCCTGTGACATTGGGAACGTGGGAAGAAATACTATAGAAAAGGCTGGCCATGAGCAGATGCCATGCCCTTGAGGAGCAGCCAAGTTTCTTTTCCTGAATCCTGGGAGCTTCCAGGAGTTTGGGACTCTGGGCTTCCTTTTGGCAGAGTTGTCAAATTCTCAAAACCAGATGTGTGTCCTAGGTGATAAGGGTCCAGGCGTCTTAACGGTTGTCTGATTCCTACTCTTGGGTACGACACTTCATAGAATTGTTTTCCACCTTTCTTGTCTGACTTCTGTGGTTAGAGTAGACCTTGGAGCTCTAGACCCATTTTATTCACACATTTGTTCTTAGTCATCATAAAAATGTGACTTTTCTGCTTACCTGACCGTTTTTAAAGCCAGCTGACTTGAACTCTGATTTGCCCTGTTTAAAGTACAATAGGTGCTGAAGATAAGAATCTAGAAATGGGCAACTTATCTAGAAAGGATGGTTCTTAAGCCAGAATTCCTCATTTGAGCTGGTCCACAACATGCATTTAGGGTTTCTCCTTTCCTCACTTCTAACAGGGCTTAGGTATTCAAGTCCTGTTAAATACCAACACTGTCCTCCCTAACTCCAAATGAAGGAAAACAATACTGGAGACAAAGTTGCTATGAGGCTAACTTTCAGTTGAGCAGAATGCTGAACCCAAAAGATAACCAGAGTGTTTTTATGCTAGAATCAATCATAGGACTCAAATCGGGATCCTGAGCTTAGAACCCCTCCCAGTCATGGGTCTAATCTGGGAAAGCCTCCTGTGAGCCTTATTGTGTCATACTTGGCCTTTGACCCCACCCTGTGTGTTTGCTCTGAGAGGGTTATGGTATTACTGTGTCTTCTACATTCTAGCATCTTACTTGGGAAGGTCCTATTTGAAAGAACCATTGGTATCTTTGGCAAGCTCTCGGGGATTGTGCCTCTTAGCTCCTTAATGACAATTCAGAGCTAACAGCATGGTGAAGGCCTTAGAATTTCCGAGATGGTTAGATCTTGAGTTTCAGAAACAAGACTTGGTGCATACAGACCCAGAAATTGACACGGTTCTCCAGAGACTACAGAAATGTACTTATGGAGTGTGGCTTCATGGTGACAGGTGGCACTGGCAAGAAGGACTCCAGGAAGGCTGAGCTGAGAGAACTAGAGGGACTCTGAAGGTCTGTGTCCTGGGGGAGATTGTATATCCTTGGGAGGGGAGGTAGCAGACTGCCTGGGAGGTGGGGTTGTAGAACTTGCCATATTCTCTGATCCCAAAGAAAACTCGGGAAAAATTGAAGGGGAAACTCGGTGTTAGTAACCACACTTAGTGAAAAATGTCCTTGACCATAGGACAAAGGCCCATCCACTCTGGTGTTGCAGCTGGGCTAGTCTCTGTTCCTGGGGCTTCAGAGCAGCAACATCGGGCAGTCAACATCAAACTAAATGGCATGTGGCCTTTCAGTTCACCTCAAGATCCAACTCCTGTTTAGGGTGAAGCTGGGCTCTGGGTGTGCCCTGGGGTGGGAGTCTAAAGCTGCCTATGTTCCAAGTTGACATGAGAGGATCAAATTCGTCTTTCAATCGAATGATAATCTGAACCTAAGTCAAAGGCTGAAATCTAAAGAGAAGCCCCCTACCAGCCCCCACCTCACCTGAGGGACATCGAGGGGGCCTCCTCGGATGATGTATCCCCACACAGCATGCACACAAGTCCGGCAGGAAGCTCCTTGAACTCCTTTCAGGTTCAAGCTGGTTGATTGAGTCCTATTGCCTGTGCACAGATTCAACAGATCTGTCGCCCACATGGTTAGGATTCAAATCTAGCCAGACACTGTTGAACAGGCAGAAGTCTGAAATCATGAAATGGGACTTAGGTCCGCAGCAGCAGGATTCTTCTCTAGAGTCTCAGGACCAGCCCCTCCTGCGTCTCGTGCTGCCTCTGCTCCTACAGCAGCTGGCCACTGACCACTGACCTGGGGGCCCTCATCCTGGAGCTGCTCCCACACCTTCTCTAGCCCCCCACCCTGCTGGTGATGGTGCTGCTGTTGTCTCTCAGGAAAAGTGCTCTGTGCTGCAGCACAGAGCAATCTGGACACGTCTTCCAGAGTCTGGTGTGCAAGCCCATGGGTTTAGTCCAGTCTTTACCAGCTTTCGTAGATCTCAGTTCAAATCAGACCAGAGATTGTTGAACATGCAAAAGTTTGAAACCACAGAACTGGATTTAAATCCACAGCCACAAGAAAATAAAAGCCACATACGTTACCATGCTGCTGCTTATAGCTCATATGGTGAATCTACTTTTTTAAAAGCCTGTGTGAGTGAACTTGGGACACTAAGGGAAGCTCCAGAGGCCTTAAGACAGGAATAAACTAGTAATATATCGTGGCCCACCTTTTGAGGACACAGAAAGGAATTGGGGTGGTCAGATTCAAAAGATGAGGTTCTTGAACTTCAGCCTGGGCAAGTCCATAGACCCTTCCGGGAAGCAAACAGTATTTCTTACCCTCTGGATTGTCACCAGGGTGTAGGTATGGGTTCAAGCACAGCCTTTGTGACGACACAGTAACCCTGCCTTAGCAGCCTGACAAACGTCAACATACATCATGTGAGTGAAGGCCTTCAAGTTCAAGAGCCCTTGACAAGGGGTAGCAGGTGGGGTTTGTCTTATGGTCAGCACCAGCTGAAGTCCAGTCCAGCAGACTAGACTCTGGGGACTATAGTAGCTACAAGGCCTAAGCTGTGTGAGAGCCCCTAAAGTGAGCCAGGGGAAAATGCCCTAGAACCACTCGCTCCTACTTCCTGAAGCTACCGTGAGGGATGGAGACCTCCCTTGGGGACCAACCCTCCTGGTACAGAGATCTTGCACCAGGAATATGAGGCTTTCTATGAGATGGAGAACAAGTGTGGGAACTTGAACACAGAGGGCAGCAGCTCATCTAAAACTGGTAGCTGGAAACCACCCCTGAGATCAATCTCCTCAGGCAGGTAGCTTTCCTTTGCCTCCTGTCTCCATGCCCCCCACCACAGACACTTGCAGTCCCGAAAGACTGACTTCCTCACTCTTCCATGTTCTTTGACCTCTCTATTAGGGTTCTGTAGAGGGACAGGATTAATAGGATAAATGTGTATATATAATGGGAAGTTGATTAGAACTGACTCCTATGATCACAAGGTAAAGTCCCACGATAGGCCATCTGCTGCAAGCTGAGGAGCAAGGATGTCAGTCTGAGTCCCAAAACCTCAAAACCTCAAAACTGGGGAAGCTAACAACGCAGCCTTCAGTCTGTAGCCCAAGGCTTCAGAGCCCCTGGCAAGCCACCGGTGTATATAATCCAAGAGTCCAAAACTGAAGAACTTGGAGTCAGATGTTCGAGGGCAGGAAGCATCCAGCACAGGAGAAGGCTTGGAGGACTCAGCCTGTCTAGTCCTTCCACGTTCCTCTGCCTGCTTTCATCCTAGCCATGCTGGTAGCTGATTAGATGGTGCCCACCCAGGTTGAGGGTGGGTCTGCCTCTCCCAGCCTACTGACTGAAATGTTTAATCTCCTTTGGCAACACCCTCAGACACACCCAGAAACAATACTTTGCATCCTTCAATCAAGTTGACAGTATTAACCATCACAGCCTCTCATTGTTTGGACAATGAGAAGCTCCACATGAGACAGAGGAACAAAGAGCAGAGTGTGCATGACTCTGCCACCATCAAAGGTCATCTTGAGCTGCCTGTGTTCAACTGAAGGTGGCTGCAGTGCCAAGGTGGTTGTCTGTGTCCCAGAATCCATCTCCAAGCATCTGTAACACCCCAAGTCTGGGAAAAGCTCCTGTTCTTTGGGATTGCTAACCTGTATGCCAGCGGTCCTCAGTGTGTTTCCTGGACCATCAATTACCTGGAAACTCACTGGAAATATGAGTTGTTTCTCCTACCCACCCCCAACTATGAAAGCAGAAATTCCTGGGGGTAACCTAGCAACCAGTGCCTTAACAAGCTCCTCCAGAAGATTCTGATTCCCACTAAAGTCTGAGCTCTCCTGCTCAGGATCAAAGTCCCCTGGGCCGCATTTTCTTGTGGGCCTGACAGGCTCACATCCTGTCAACTTGGATTGAAGGATGCAAAGTATTGTTTCTGGGTGTATCTTCGAGGGTGTTGCCAAAGGAGGTTCCCATTCTGCAATGGTCCCTCCTTGAATCACTGAGTTCAAGGGGCCACGTGTTTCCTGTCAGATCTCCTCTGATGCCTCAATGCTGTGGAGCTACACCTATATTGTGGCTATTGATCACTGCAGCGATGTGGCTGCAATGAAGGACAGATGCCTTAAGTTTCTGGATAATACTTAAGGTAGTGTTTCCAGGATGAGTGTCTTCTTTTCCTCCCATACTAAAGAGCCTTAGGTAGCTCGGCCCAAGTTACTATATAGGGGAGATGATGGCATCAAACAGCCTCATTGTCATGGAGGCCCTGTTGGGAATAATGAAGGCAGACTCTGATGTCTCAAACTGTAGCTTCTCACTGATGCCTACAAAGTCGCCATCCCCTAATACAAAACTATAGATAGGGAAGCCATGGCTGACTGCCAATTCTGTCACTGCAGAGGTTGTGACATCCCAACTGGGAATTCCCCGTAGGATCCCAGTCTGGATACTTGGGCTCAAGACCTGATATTTGGTTGGGAACAAGACCCAGGTGCCTGTGCCATTGGGCAACATCCTGTTGGTAGGATATCACTGAGGATACAAAATTACCTTTCCTGGCCTCTTGTTTTGATGCTATAAACCTATCATCTTGGGCCTTAAGTAGTGGTTCACAAGCAAACCAGGGTACATGGAAGGAAAGATGCCTAACAGTGACTCATCTTTAGAAAACGGATGATGCTCTGTCATTCCCCCAAACAGATCAGAGTTATAGCTACCCCTAGGCACAAACAGTGTGTGCATATGAAATGAATAAACCTAAAGCAATATTGTCTTGCAGGATATATACCCCCTTTCACATCAGAGCTGTGTGTGGCATGAGTTGAGGGTGGGGGTGAAGCTCAGTGTTGGGAGCAGGCACCGTGGATGCCTGAACTTCCTGCTGAAGTCTCCTGGAGCCTTCCAGACCTGAGCCGGCTCTGTACTGTATTGGCATTTTACTGTGCAATACACTGCTTTTTGGCCTGCCTGGTATATCGGGTGGCATCCAGCTCATTGGTCAAAGTTCAGCCACTGGGACTCTTCAGCATCTGATAGTCTTTTTAGGTGTTTATTGCTACCAAGACCCTGAAAGAAACCAGGAGTTACTTTTTAAATGTAGAGCACTTACTGGCAGAAATAAGCACAGCTCAGCCATCTCCTGGAACCCATGTTGTCATTCAATCTGGGCTTTCCAGTAACTGCACGTAGCCTCTGCCACAGGCTCCCACTAGCATACCTGCTGAGACACAGGACTTGAGGCATGGCAGCTCCACATCTCTCAGTCTGGACATAGCAAAACTTTTCTCTTGCTGTGTCAAACCCACAATGGCAGTTATAAGAATAACCTGGTTAGTGGATCTGAGTGGACTCCCCAAGTGTTAGATGCCCTCCAATTCTCAGAGCCTACCAAGAAATGTCTCAACATCTAGTGCAAAAGCAGCAGCTCACCCCTCATTCTTAATAGGCTGTCCTGACAAGGTCCAGATGTCTGAAGCACATGCCTGATACCAAAGGCAGGATGCTTTGTCTGTGTTAAGAAGCCAGCAGGACAGAGCTCTGGCCAGAAAGAATGACATGTCCCCAGCAATGGTGTGTTCTGGCCTGGGGTAATAAAACTGTTCTCATTACCCAGGGGAATTGACTGCATGAGCAAGAGCTGCTTGGAACAAGCAGCCTGGAGATGTTAGTGATCCGGTCGACCTCTGGAGGTCTCCCCTGACTCCCTCAGCTTCCAAGGAGGTGGCTATTCTGCCTGGCACTTCTCCAATCTCCCTCAGAGTAGAGGCAGGACCATGGCTAGGAGGTCCATTTGGGTCCATCTACTTCAAAGCTTTGGCATTACAAAGCTTCTATAGGATGCCAGAGCTCCTTGCAGACATTGTATCCCCTGAGATTTTTCTCCCTGACCTTGACCAGTCTCATGGAGTGTCCTGAAGGAAGTCTTCCAGGTGGCCTGCTCCCCCAAATATCTCTGGGAGGCCTGAATTTATTGTGGAAATAATACTGACAACAACCTAGAATCCCTAAGGCTGGCCCAATTTCCTGTTTCTGGAGTTGGGAGCACACCGATCATTCGGGAATGGGTCCTGGTCCCATGGTTCTGCTAGTCTGTTTTCTCTCTAGATCTTGTCACTTTCAGTAACATACCTTCAAATTCCTTGATTTTTCTCCTATCATCCCCTTCCTGCTACCTTGCGCGTCCAGGGAGTTTTAAACCTTACATGTATAACTCAATCCTGAAATTTCCATTTTGTTTATTTTTTTAATAATCCACTTGTTTGAAGTGTTCACAATTGCTTGTTGGATTATTTTCTAAATCCTTTAATCCTGATATTAGTGTCTCCTCAGTGCTCACATCTGGTTGCCTCTTATTTAAATTGAAACGTTTTCTGGATCTTGGTACCGTGGGTAAACCTAGGATGAATATTATAAAACTGAGTTTTACTAATAGCTTCTGTCTTTGCATGCAGTCCACCTGTTAACCTAATTGACCCTTGACCAGTGGCCTGTGAAAGTGCTGTGCATCTGAACATAAACTCCCATGGTACAGCTGACCAATCTCCCTCCTCACCCAGATAGAAACGCCACCCAGGGTCTGCTCAGCACCAGAGTGTATGGGGGCTGCTGGGTGCCTCGTTAGCACAGGAGGGAAGTGTGGAAATCGGCGCCCTTCTCGCAGGCTTGAGCGAGAAGTGGGCAGCCCCTCATTACTGCAGGGGGTGAGAGAGAAGGTTCTTCCTGGGAGCTCTGCTGCATCGTGCCACTCTCAATTCATGCCTGCTTGCTTTGGTAACAGCACAGATGCTAATCTTTTTGCGGCTCGTTGCTGGCTTTCAGGGGTCTTTTTGATAGAGACAGGGGATTGATAATGTGAAATTATGGACAACACAAGCCAAAAGAGGTGTATATAGATACTCAAATCTTAAAGCCTTGTGGCAGTGAAAGGGGGACACAAGGTCACCAATGTCCCTGTGACAATACCCTGGGATTCGGGTCTTCCAAAGAGGGCTGACCCCCCATCTCCACACAGATGGAATGCCTTTTTGCCCTGGAGGACTCTGTCCTGATCTGAAGTGGTCAGAAACACCAGGAGAATGAAGAAATGAGTCTCCCACCAGTGACCTCTATGTAGCTGAGGGTTTGGGGTAAAACTGGTAGAACAAGGTGGTTGCCTTGTACTCATGCCTCAAGTCATAGGTTCCCTTTCCTTTACACAAAAGGTGACCATTTCTGTCTGCACGGGCTCTCATGATCCTCTCTGACAACACTCAAGTGAGTCCTGCTACTACATACAGTCACAGGATCCTCCAGGCTTTGAAGTCACGAGGCTGTGGGGCTCTGTGACTTCCAGAGGGGCCGAGGTTTCTTCCGCTCCCCAATTTCCAGCCCCTGATGAGCTGAGAAAGTCACATGCAGCCTGAGATCCCAGGGGGCCCACACAGGTCTCCACTCAATACCAGGCTTTTCTGCCTCCCTCCTTCCTGGTACTGGCTTGGATTCTCCACCCTCAGCCTGGCCTCTGTATTCCTTTCAGATTTACATCCTCCTTGCATATGTGGGATTTCTGCCTATCAGATCATGATATGCCTGGAGATGTTGTAGCTGGGCCCTGAAGGGCTGGCTGTCTGGGTTGGATGAACACGTAGACCCCAGAATACTTGGGACCTCCAGGAATCCTGCCAGGCCACACCATCTCTATTCTTGCCAGCATCTGTTGCACTTCCCTCATGTCCGTCAAGGGTGGATTCTCTGTGGTAGAAAGCATGTTAGGGTCCACACTGCTCCCTGGGGTGATCTCTGCCCTGGAGAAGATCATCTATCTGTTCTGCAGGATCCCCTGCTACCTTCGTGGAAATATATCTTACCTCCTAACAGGCCCTGATCTTCTCCCAAAACCAGTGTCTCAATCCAGATTGCTATTCTCTTGCTAGTAGTTGACATGGTTTGTTCATTAGACACTGATGTATGGGACTAAACTCATGTAGTCTGAATCCCCCCTGAACAAGTGGATTCCAGTCTCCTAGACATGCTGTGAGGATGGGGTCTGAGGGGGAGGGGTTTGGCATGAATATTGTCTGGTCTGGTAGTTCACACACATGCTTAGCTTAATTTTATATCATTTGCCAGCTATTTCTTGGCTTGTCCTCATTGTCCCAGCTTGGGTTGTTGGTGGCGGCACCTCTACCCCTATGACTTCACTGGTCCCCTCTCTACATCTGCACCTATAGTACAGCTCTAAGCTCCATCCGACATCCTCCAACACCTACCCATCCCTATTCAAGGATCTCACAGGGTCCACAAAAACGGTTGGTTCTGGCTGAACTCAACTTCCCTATGTCAGCAGGATCACAGCCATTGTTAGAAGGCAGGAAGAAGTCAGGCCATGCATAGCATTTTCTGTTCTTACAGCACTTAATAGGGCTTTGAGAATCTGAAGACGAGACAAATTCTCTTCCTGAGCTACAGCTTGGAGGGACATCTGATGAAACTGAACCACACACTGAAAACATCTGTTTGAGACCTAATTGGATCCATAGAGCCCGGGGTCTCATTTGTTTCTGCCTCTGGTTAGTCAGGGTGCCCAAAGAGAACTGAGCCCAAGCAACACTGTCAATCAGAGGTGACTGGCTGGCTATGTGGGGGATGACGCAAGAGATGTTTACTCTTGCCTTTCAATGGGCAAATGGCTTCTTGAGATGGTGAAACTGCCAAAGATCCGCACTCAGTTTCTGGCAAAAATAACCGGTGGACAAGTCTCTAGTTTCCAGTAGACTGAGATGCTGGAGTTACTTTAAGCCAACAAACAAAAATGTGGTGCTAAGTCTGCTTGGAAACACTTGGGCAGATCTGGGAGTCTTAGGAATTCTACCTCACTTCCTAAAAATCAGGTGCACTTATGTCAAGTTCATTGTGACAGTCCTTGCGGGAGATCCAGGTCTGCAGTCTTCTCCAGAGCCCAGGCTGCAGGACCCCAGGTGCTGGGCATGGGGAGGCAGACCTGATGATTTGGACTATTTTGAAAGTTGAGCAACCTGTGAACTTGGTCGTTCTGGATATTTCACTAACTGAATGCCGTAAGATGGAATGTTAAAGTGAACACTCACAAACCCAGAAAGATGGAATTTTACTAGCAAACTAGACACCTTTCCATGCCTTTGCCAGTCACTAGTGCTAAAGGTAAAACAAATCAACAGTGACAGGTGTAACAAACATGGCCATATTTTTTACTGATTCCATTTAGATATTTGTATCTTCTGAGACTGTATACAGCTGCCTGCTTGTTTCTGTTGCTGTCTAATCTATGAATATACACCGAGCTACTCTGCTCTGAGAACACATGTGGTATCAGACTGTCATGGTTAACGCTCACATAATACTGGATGTGGAAACTGGTAATTACACCTTTCCTCTTCTGTTGTGTGTACACCTTGCTGTGAAAGCCCTGAGTTACAGGCTTCATATGATTGGCTTCAGGACCACTTCAAACATCCTTTCAAAAGAACATGTGGCCGGGTATGGTGGCTCACATCTGTAATCCCAGCACTTTGGGAGGCTGAGGTGGATGGATCACCTGAGGTTGGGAGTTTGAGACCAGCCTGGCCAACATGGTGAAACTGTCTCTACTAAAAATACAAAAATTAGCCAGGCATGGTGGTGCACCTCTGTAATCCCAGCTACTAAGGAGGCTGAGGCAGGAGAATCACTTGAACCCAGGAGGTGGAGGTGGCAGTGAGCCAAGATCACACCACTCCAGTGTGGGTGACAGCAAGACTGTCTCAAATGCTGCTTTCTTTGCTCAGTGTATGAGTCATTGGTCTGCCTACCTGCCAGCACTTGGGAATGTCAGTCTTTAAATTCAGCCCTGCTGATGGCTTGGTAGCAGAATCTTGAAGTGGTAGTTTGAATTCCTGAAGTTTTATTTCTTCAGTTATACCTGCTGTCTGATTATAAAACATGAGGTGTTCTTGTCAACATGATACCTGTCATAATGACCAGACTTCTTACATATTTGCTGGGATAGCACAAGGAGTGGTCATGGCACTGATCTGGGTATTTCTATGGGGGGGATGGGGTGAGTGGGGATAGGGGTGGGGGATGCTATGCCATCTAAACATCTGAAACTTCTTCTGCAACTTCATTCTATAACCTGGAATCCAGTGACTAAACAGGTCCCAATTACAAAGTTCTGGCTGCAAGATAAAACCACCTTTTTCCTCAGCCTTCCTGGGGACCTCAGTCCTATAACTGTAGATTTAGATCAGAAAGTGTTTTCCACTTACTTGGATCTAGAGCTGACTTCTGTCCTCACCCCAGAAATCATTGATTTATCAGGTCACTGAGTTCCTCTCCCTTTCCAGCCTCTGCCTGGGTTCGCGTACTTGGTGTGGCTTTGGGCAGCTTGAGGCTGACCACATACCTATGGTGAAGGCTTCCTGCATCTGGTCTTCAAACACTGGAGCTTTCAGCCAATGAAGCTTCCCTCCTAAGTGGGCTCTGACTTAGGAATTTTCCTTGCATTCAAAACATAAGAAAATGCCCGTTCCACATCATAAGGTGGCAATTTTGGGGGGCATCAGCAGTTTTGAGTCCTCCCCATCTCCCCTACACGGCCACTGCCAGTCTTAGCTGTGTTCTGTTTCCTGAGTAACTGTGCTGCTGAGGGGGGTGGTAGCACCCTAACCTGAGAACTGACCCTGAGGAAGGCAGATGCTAGTCACCTGGTCTATTCTCACTACTTTCTAAATGAAATTCAAGGATTTGTTTTGAACTTGGTGCCTGAGGAATCTTCTACCTTACCTATCAATATATTTCCTAGTAGAGCACAAGATAGTTTAAGACATCCTGAAGTGTGAATGAAAGACAAATTGTCAAAATGAAGGTAAAACATGATCTTTGCAATCAAGTTTCTGGAAAACGATCACAGGTATGGCTTGGGGTTTGTGAAGACCAACTTGCCTTTTACTGAGGTGCAATCAACTATCATTCCATAAAGTTCTTTACTAAGGGAGGGCATTGTCCAATCGTCTAACATGGCTATGACAGGAAGTCTCTTTAAATGTGGGCTCCCGTATAGTACAATGAGCACAAGACTGTCCATGGAAATCCAAAACTCAAGGTTAAGACCTTGGCCACCATGAATAGGTCATGAGCATGTGGAGACCATGTGGCCATGACACTAAGGATCCTCAATCTTGGGGGATGAAGCAGCCAGTCCTCAAAAGTAGAAGTAGGCGTAGGATAAAGTCATGACAGTAGAGAATAAGGCAAGGCTTTGCAAACCTTTGTAAGGACTTCTTGGCTTTTGCTGAAGTCCTTGGCTTTGACTGAAATAGGAGTGGATTGGTGAACTTTGAATGGTAGGCCTTATATTTTAAGAATCTCACTGGCTCTGTGTGGAAAACAGGTTGTAGGGAAGAGAGACCCATTAGAAGCACTATGTAGAAGTCCAGGTGTGGGCCGGGTGCGGTGGCTCACGCCTGTAATCCCAGCACTTTAGGAGGCCGAGGCAGGTGGATCACCTGAGGGTCAGGAATTCGAGATTAGCCTGACCAACATGGTGAAACCCCTTCTCTACTAAAAAAAATAAATAAATAAAAATAAAAATAACTTTAAAATTACAAAAAATTAGCCGGGTGTAGTGGCGGGTGCCTGTAATCTCAGCCACTTGGGAGGCTGAGGCAGGAGAATGGCCTGAATCTGGAAGGTGGAGGTTGTAGTGAGCCAAGATTATGCCATTGTACTCCAGCCTAGGTGACAGAATGAGGCTATTTTCTGTTTTCAAAGAAACAGTCCAGGTGTGCATGGGCATGGAGGTGAGAACTGGTCAGATACGAGCCTGTGTGTCAGGAAAAACCGACAACTTCTGGATACTTGAGGTGGGAATACTATATGGAAAACTCCGAGAAAGTCCGCAAGTTCAGCATAAGTTTGATAGGCATAAAAACTGCTAATTTCTTTCAAACTTGCTTTACTTCTTAAATCTTATTAATTGGCAAACAACTGCATATCCAAGGGATGCATAGCCATCTTTTGATACATAATTATAATGATCATATTAGGGTAATTAGCATAGCCATCTCAAACGCTTCTTCTGTGTTGGGATTATTCAATAGCCTCCTAGCTATTCGAAACCAGATAGCTAACGATAGTCATCCTACAGTGCTCTATAGAGCATGAGAACCTCATTCCTATCTAGCTGTAATTCTGTATCCTTTAACAAGTCTCTCCCTGCCCCGCCCCCGCTACCCTTTCCAGCCTCTAGCATTGTCCTACTTTTTTCTCAGATCAACTTTTTTAGCTTTCACATACAAGTGAGAACATGCGGTGTTAACTTTGTTCCCGACTTATTTCACATAATGTCCTCCAGTTCCATGTTGCTGTGAATGACAGGATTTCATTCTTATGGCTGAAGAGCAATATATGCCACACTTGACCCATTTATCTGTTGGACACTTAGATTGATTCCATATCTTGGCTATTGTGAATAGTTCTGCAATGAACATGGGGGTGCAGATGTTTCTTTAATATGTTAACTTCCTTTCCTTGGGATAAGTTTCTGGTAGCAGGATTGCTGGATCACATGGTAGTTCTACTTGCAGTTTTTGGAAGGGACCTCCATACCGTTCCCCAGTGTCTGTGCTAGTTTATATTCCCATCAACAGTATATAAGTCCTTTTTTCTGCAACCTTGCCAGTGCTTATTTTTTGTCTTTTGATAATAGCCATCCTCACTGAGGTGAGATGATACCTCATTGTAGCTTTGATTCGCATTTCCTAATGAATAGTAACGTTAAATATTTTTTCATACTTGACCATTTGTGTCTTCCTTTTAAGAAATGTCCACTCAGATCATTTGGCCTTTTTAAAAACTGGATTTTTCTCTTGCTATTTGAGTTCCTTGTATATTCTGGATATAGATCCCCTAACAGACAAGTAATTTGCAGATATTTCTCCCATTCTGTAAGCTGTCTCTTCAGTGTTTCCTATGCTGTGTGCCAGAAGCTTTAGTTTGGTATAATCCCTTTTATTTTTCCTTTTGCTTCCTGTGCTCTTTGAGGTCTAACTCATAACCTTTTCCCAGACTCATAGTCCTGAAGTGTTTCCCCTATGTCTTCTAGTAGTTCTGTTTTGGATCTATCATTTAGATCTCTGATTCATTTTTCGATTTAGGTCTCTGATTCACTTTTTGAGTTAATCTTTATATAGGGTGAGAGAAAGGGGTTGGTGTCTAGTTCTATTCTTCACATTCGGATATCTAGTTCTCCCAGCACCATTTATTGAAGAGACTAGACTTTCCCCAATGAGTGTTCTTGGCACCTTTGTCAAAAGTGACTTGGCTATAGACGTGAATTTGTTTTATTGGTCTACATATGTGGCTTTTATGCTATTACCATGCTATTCTGGCCACTACAGCTTTGTAGTACATCTTGATGTCTAGTACTATACCTTCAATGTTCCTTTTGCTCAGAATTGTTCTGGCTCTCTGGGGTCTTTGGTTCCATTAAAAACTTCAGGAAATTTGTTTTCTATTGTGAAGAATGCCATTAGTACTTTGATAGGGATTGCATTGACTCTCTAGATTGCTTTGGGTAGTAAGGACACTGTAGATCTCACAATCTAAGTGTGGGATGCCTTTCCATCTGTACTCTATTTTCTCAGTTTGTAGTTTTCCTTGTTAGAGGTTTTATACCTTCTTGCTGAAATTTATTTCTAGGTATTTTTTGGTAGCTTCTTGAGATTCTTTCTCTTTTGGCTAGTTCATTGTTCATATGTAGAAATGCTACTGACTTTTGTATGCTTTGTATATTGTAACTTAATCTGTTTATCAGTGAAGAGTTTTTTGGTAGCATCTTTAGGTTTTTCTATATAAGACACCACCTGCAAATGCTGACAATTTGACTTCCTCCTTTTCAAGTTGGATGCCCTGTATTTTTTTTTTTTTTTTTTTTTTTGCATAATTGCTCTGGCTAGGACTCCCAGTACTCTGTTGAATAAGAATGACAATAGGCATTCTTAAAGAAAAAGCTTAGTAGAAAAGCTTAGCTTTTGCCCATTCAGTAGGATGTTAACTATAGGGTTATCACATGTGCAACAGGCTTTCCTACTGCCCAGGTAGAGCCAATTTAATAAGACAGGGGAATTGCAGTGGGGTTTTACACACACAGTCAGGTAAAGGAGACTAGAATTTTATTGTCACTCTAATCAGCCTCCCCAAGAATTGAGGCTAGAATTTTTCAGATAGTTTGGGGAATAGGGGCAGCTAAGCAATGGATGCTGCTGATTGATTGGGAGTGCAATCATAGGGGTGTGGGAAATGGTCCTTGTGTGTGCCGAGTTGCTTCTGGGTGGAACCATACTTTGTCAGAAATGTAAAGGGAACCCTCTTGGCCAATCTTAGCTTCTTTAGTAGTGATATTATGTGCAGGAGTAACTGGAAGTTGCAAATCTTGTGACCTCTAGAATAATGGCTGATAATTGTCTATACTTTAGCAGAATTTAGGCTCCTCTTATCCTTCTAAACTGGTGGGGTCTCACTAGCTTTACAAAGGTGGCTGAGTTTGGGGAAGGTCTATTTTCATTTAGACTGTAAACTAAATATCTTCCAAAGTGAGCTTGGCCAAGGCCCAGGAATGAGTTAAGAGCAGCTGTGGAGGGTAAAGACAAGATAGCAGTTGGTTAGATCAGATCCTTCATTTTCATAACTTTCTCACTGTTATATTGAAACTGCCTTTGCAAAAACATTGCCCTTATTGAAGTGTACTTTTTTCTATACCTAATTTCTTAAGTGTTTTATGAAGGGGCACTGAATTTTTATCAAGCTTTTTCTGCATCTATTCAGATCATGGTTTTCTTTTTCTGTTGATCATGTTTGATTTGTGTATGCTGAACAAACTTTGCATCCCTGGGATAAATCCCACTTGATCATGGTGTATTCTTTTTGATATGTTTCAGATTTGGTTTGATACTTTGAGGTGTCTTGTGTCTATATTGATTATAGATATTAGGTTGAGGTTCTTTTTCTCATGTCTTTGTCTGATTTTTGGTGTCGGGGTTATGCTGGCCTTCTAGAATGAGTTGGGAAGAATTCTGATTTAATTTTTTTTGGAATAGTTTGAGGCACTCTAGTGCTAGCTAATATTCTTTAAATGTTCAATACAATTCAGCAGTAAAGGCTTCCAGTCCTGGACCCTTCATTGTTGAAGACTTTATTGGTGATTAAAACTTGTTACTTGTTCAGATTTTCTTTCTAGTCTGTTTAATTTTGGTAAGTTGTACATGTCTAGGAATCCACTTCCTTTACACTTTTGAATTTATTGGGACATAGTTCATAGTCTCTAATGATCATTTGTATGTCTAATATCTGTTGACAGCTCCCTCTTTGATCTTATTCATTTGGGTCTTAATCTAGCTAATGGTTTGTCAACTTTTAACTCTCCTCAAAAATTTTTTGGTTTCATCTTTAGTCTCAATTTCATTTATTTCTGCTCTGATCTACTTTCCTTCTAATTTTTGGTGGGTGGGTTCTTGCTCCTGTAAGTTCCTAGAGGTACATCAGTAAGTTAATTATTTGAAGTCTTTTTGACTGTAGGCATCTATTGCTATAAACTTGCCTCTCAATACTGCTTTGGCTGTGACACATGTTGGTATGTTGGGTTTCTATTTTCACTAGTTCCAAGGAATTTAACTTTTTAATTCTTGCCTTCACCCATGGGTCAGTCAGGAGCATGTTATCTAACTTCAATGTATCTGTATAGTTTCAAATGTTCTTGTTATGGCCTCAATGGAATAAAACTAAACATCAATAAAATATTCTTTTTAAAAAAATCACGATTTGAGTCCCAATATGTCACTCCTGGGGGATGTTTTATATGCTGATAAATATACCCTGCAGCTGTTGAGTAAAATGTTCTGTAAATGTCTGTTAGGTCCATTTGGTCTGTGGTACAGTTATTTTCCTGCCTAGATGTGCCCAATGCTGAGTAGGGGTGCTGAAGTCTGCAACTATTATTGGGGTCTAGCACTCCTTTCACATCTAATATTAGTTTTATATATCTGGATGCTCCTGTGGAGGTGCATATGGATTTACAATTGTTATATTGATGAATTGATGTTTATTATATAATCTTGTCTCTTTACAGCTTTTAAAGTGTTTAGTTTGACAAGTATAGTTACTATTGTCTACCTTTTTGGTTTCCATTTGCATGAGATCTTCTCACTTTCAGTCTTCGTGGGCCTTTTCTGATAAGGTGAGTTTCGCTTAGGCAGCATATAATTGGGTCTTTAATAGACTGGCTGAATGGATGTTTTAAATGGAGAATTTGTTTATATTCAAAACTATTATTGATGGATAAGGACTTATGCCATAATGTTTCCTGGTAGTTTTATGTATCCTTCTTAATTTGTTTTTGTGGTTAAATGGCTTTCTATAGTAATAAGGCTTGACTCCTTTCTCTTTGTGTTTTGGCTCTACCAGTGAGTTATAGTTTCACATATTTTCATGATGGTTATTACTGTATTTTCACTTCTAGATACTCTCATGCATTTTTTATGTAAGGCTACTCTAGTGGTAATGAATTCCCTTACTCTGCCTCTCAGTGAAATATTTCTCCATTTCTGAACAGCATTTCTGGGTATAATCTTGGTTGACAGTTTTATTCTTTCCACACTTTCAACATATTCCTTTTTTTTTTCCCCTGACCTGGAAAGCTTCTGCTGAAAAATCTGCTTGTAGCCTAATAGGGATTCCATTAAATGTGACTTGATGCTTTTCTCTTGCTGCTTCTAGAATTCTTTCACTTTTGACAACTTAAATCTAACTCAGACCTATTTAGTTTGAATAACTTGGAATTCCTTGAGCTTCCTCAGACATTGGCACATTCAGTTGGTAAGAGAACATTGGGGTTACAAAAGCTACCTTTACTGGCCCCTTATTTCAGAATTCAAACCCATCTTAGGGCATAACTGGTTTTCAAACCAAGTACATGAAAAGGGAGAATATTTAACAGTGAAATCTCATTAGAAAATGGAAAGAGATTAGATTTGATCATTCCACAGAATTGTGGGGTCATAGAGCTACCCCAGAGTTCATGAGTTTGAAATAAGCAAGATAAAAACTTAGGGGAAAGCCATCTGTCAGGATACCACCCCCCATCATGAAGCCATGGGTATGAGTTGAGGGCAATGAAACACAGCGCTGTGAGCAAGTACCATGAATGCCTGGACTTCCTACTGTTGACGTTTCCTTCAGCCTTCTAGATCCACATTTTAAATATTTCCACATTGTATTGGCATTCTGCTGTGCAAGTACAACTTTATCATCCAGTATATCAGATGACACCCAGTTTGTGGGTCAAAGTTCAGCCACTAGAAATGTTCAGGCCTTTGGTGTAACGTGTCTTTAGGAATGTATTGCTACCAGGACCCAGGAATGGGCCAGGAGTTGGTTTTCAAATGCGGAGTACTTGCTGGTAGAAATAGGCACAGCTCTTCTCTTCCTGAATGTTTTAAATCATCCAATTGGGCTCTCTAGGGGCTCCATGTAGTAATCCTCTCTGCCATAGGCACTTCCACTATTCAGAGACAAAGACCATGTGGCATGGCAGCTTATCGTAGTCTGGACATGAAACAAAACCTTCTTTCTCTGCAACTAATTCAGTAATTGCAACTATAAGAATGATCTGTTTAGTGGATCTGAGAGGTATCCTAAATGTTATAATCCCTCCTATTCTTGAGAGGCCTACCAAGCAGCAGTGTCTTGATGTTAGCAGAAATGTAGCAACTTGCCCCTCATCTTTACAAGAGCATCCTGTCAAGTTCCAGATTGCAGTATGCAGCAGTGACTCTGGGGCTCACCTCGTCCTAGAGAATATTCATCACTGTGTTTGATGCATAGCCACTTTCGCTTTTTGACCCCTAGAAGTGGGGTACATTGTCCATATTGAGAAGCCAGAACAGACTCTGACCAGGAAAGACAACCTGTTCCCCAAATGGGGTGTTCTGGCCTGCTCAGCCATGGTCTTACCTGAGACCAGAGTTGTTCTCAGTACCTGGAAGCAGCAGCTCCACAAGCAGGAGCTGCATTAGAAAAAGCATCTGCCTTAGAGATGTTAGTGATAGACTTTAGTTTTGCTTTTTTAGGGGTAAAGGGAATTAATGTTAATGTCAAATGTTAGACAACCTAAAGAAGCCATGGGCAATGCTGTATCTATTAGTCACATGACAGCTTTAAAATTCTATAGCTGTGTATGAAGGGGAAGGAGGTCTCAAATATCCCTGTCCTAACCATGTGGTTTTGTCTTTCCCAAGGAGCATGGGCCCTTATATACACGTTGAATGTATCTCTTTTCTCTCTTGAAATGGAGGGCTTTTTATATCTTGACTTAAAATAATCAAGACCAGGAATATAATATAATCTGCCTATAGTGGGGGTTTGGGTAAAACTGGCAGAACAGGACTGTCACCTTGTTCTCAAGGCTCTAGTCCTAGATTCCATTTCCCTTACCCAAAAGGGAACCCACCCTTCATGGGCTTTACCATCCTCTCCAGAGATGAAACTTGGATGAGTCTCTGCTAAATGCAATGAGGATTCCAAGACCCTGAGGTTGCTAGGCACTGTGGTCCTGGATGGCTCTCAAAGGAGCCATGGTTTCTCCCCTTCTCCTACTCCCCAACACTCGGAGATGAGGAAGAAAGGAATAGTGTAGCCTCAAGTCCCAGGGACCCACTTAAGTCTTCATTCTATTCCAGGATTTTCTGCCTCTTTCTAGTATTTGCCTGGATTCTCCTTCATCAGTCTAGGGAGATGCTGGCTTCAGTGGGCCTTTTATGCTTTGCAACCTCCTTGTGTGCATGGAACTTCTGGTCTTTTTGGGGTCATGGGGTGCTTGAAAATCTTCCCATAGTGGGACCCTTAAGGGTGCTCTCTAGGTTGGATGAACATATAACCCGCTGGCTCCGTACCTAGGAGTTCCAGGAATCCTACCAGGCCACACCATCTCTATTTTTGCCAGCCTCTGTTCTGGTATGTCTCTCAATGGTTCATTCTCTATTTTAGAAGTCAGTTTTGAGGTCCACATCACTCACTTGGGGTGTTTTCTGCCCTAGATAAATATCCTATATGTTCTACAGGATCCTCTGCCTTTTGTCTTGGGAATATTTTACCTCCTAACAGGTCCTGATCTTTCAAGACTGGGGTCTCAACCTCAATTGTTGCCCTAATAGTAGGGGTGACATGTCTTGTACGGAGAATTGCACCAGACATATGGGGCTAAACTCATGTAGTCAGTCTGCATGTCCTCCTGAATAAGTGAATCTCAAATCTCTCCCCCCAGCCCAGCCATGTGAATTTGGTCTGAGAAGATTTAACTCAATGCTGATTGGTCCAATGGTCCACACATGTCTGGTAACTTATCTCCTTTGTGAGATGTTCTTTGGTTGGACCTCATTATCCCAGCTGGGGCTATGTTTTGGTGGTACTTGTTCCATGGGGTTTCACCCAATATGTGTTCAGGTTCCCCTCTTGCCATCTATACTTATGGAGCTCTTAACTTCAACATCCTCCACTACCTACCTGTCCCCATTGGAGTCACTTGTAGGTTCTTCAAAGGCAGGTGGTTCTAAGTGGAGTTCATCAACTCGACTGCACCAGCTGCATCTCTGCAATTCCCCATCTCACTGCCATTTGTAAATACAGAATATTTTTTCTTAGTTTCCAATTATTCCATTGACTTGTGGTGGTCTCAGGAACTTAAGCAGATATTCAAGGCAGATAGGAAGCGGGGATGATTAGGGAGAGATGGTGATCCCTTCAAGGTAGGTTTTAATCTGGCTAATGCTGCCACTGCCATGGGTCCCTCTTAGGTGCAGCGGCTGTTCCTGCATGGCATTAGATATTTTATATGGTTGGCAGGGGCTGGGTCTGCATGGTCTGGGAGCGAGGGCAGCTACAGCAGGCTCACCACAAAAGGAAAAGCAGGGAGGTGACCCTGAAGGGTATTTAAGCCATGCAGGATCACAGCAGCTGCTAGGAGACAGGAAATAAAGTCAGGCTATGCAGCACTAATTGGACTCCAAGAATTTGAAGGTAGGACAACTTAGCTCTTCCTGAGCTACAGCTTGCAAGCATGCCTAATAACACCAAACCATATGCTGAGTATCTCCTCAAGGGCTGATCAGACCCACGGATCCCAGGTCTTCATTTGTTCCCACTCCTGTGTATAGTTCGGATGCCCAAGGCAGATTGAGCCCAAGAGAACGCACTGTTCTATTGACTAGAGGTGACTGGCTATGTGGGTGGTCATATAAGAAGTGTCTGCTTATTTCAACAGGCAACATGAGCTCACAAAAGGTCCAAAAACCTGCATTAGGTTTGGAGGAAAAATAGCCAGTGGACAAGACTAGTTCCCAGAAGACTGAGATCCTAGAGTTACTTTAAGCCACCAAACAAAACAAACAAAAAAAAACCCCTGAGTGTTAGTCTGGGAAACACTTAGTCTAATCTGGAAGACTTAGGAAGTCTATCTCACTTTCTCCAGGTCAGGCAAGCCCAGGTCATGTCCTCAGTGACCAAGAAATTCCTTGGGGCAATCTGGGTTCCAGCCGTGCTCTACGGGACCCAGCCTGAAAGATCTTGGTTTACTGGAGATGAGGCAGACTTGCCAACTTTGGACTGCTTGAGAGCTGAACAGCCTATGAACCTGTCTCTCCTTGCTGTGTATTTCACTAGGAGTGAAGTTAGACTGGGGGAAATATTAATGTGAACACACACAAACTACATTCCAAGAAGGTATGGAAACTTCCCACCAACTAGATGCCTTTTCCTCACTTCTGCTAGTCATTATCACTGAAGATGATAAACTAGTCCACGGTGATAGACATGGCAAAACAGTTGCATTTTGAGCTGTACCTGATTCCATTTCTCTATGACCTCTGAAATTTACATTGCATACAGATGTTTTCTCGCTTCTGTTGATGTCTAGTATTTGAGTGTACTACAGCTCATCCATCCTACCATCCCAGTGGTGGCTTGGGAAGTATCGCACCTAGCATTTTCACAAGTTTGGATGTGAAAACCCTAAGTATGTGTATGCCTTTTGGTGGTGTACCCTGTTTGAAATCTGTGGGTTCTAGGCTTCATATGGTTGACTGAGGACACCCCAGTCTTCCAAATCTGATGTGCCTTTTAACATTGTCTGTGTGAGTTGCAGTTGCTGTACATACTTGCCAGTGCCAGGGATGTTTAATTTCAGCACTTCTGGTGGCTGCATCTTATGGTAGCTTTTGAATTCTTAATCTTATCCAGATGTAATTACATCTCCTATTGGTATGAGGTATTCTTGTCAACACAATACACATGTTGACTTCACGATCAGATTCATGTGTTGCTACTTTGTTTGCCAGAATAGACCGAAGAGTGGTCACTGTAATAACAATTTATATATGTCTATCAGGGAGAGGGTGAGTGGGAAGTGGTGGCACATCAGATCATCTGAAACCTGTTCTGTAACTTTATTCTAGAACGTGGATGGGTAAACAGGTCCTGAGTATTTCATAGTCTTCCTACAAGATGAAAGGAGAACCTTTATCACCAACTCAAAGAATTCTACGGTCTTGCTCCTCCCCTTTCTGTGGGCCACAGTCCTATAAACACAAGTTTGGGTCAAAAAGTATTTTCCACTCAGATATAGAACTCTTCTGCCTGTCCCAGGAAGTCATTACTGGTTGTCTGGTCATTGAGTGCCTCTCCTCTCCAGCCTCTGTCTGGTTTCAGGTGCTTAGTGTGGTCTTGATGGCCTTGAGCAGCCTGAGGTTGGCCCCATACCTGGGGTGAAGGGCTTCTCCATCTGGAGAATTCAGTCACCTGGGCTTCCTAAGGTGGGCTCCAAGTTATTTTTAAATGATAGAAGGAAAATTCCTAAGAGAATCCTAGTTCCATGTCATAAGGCGATGCTTGCAGAGCATCAGCAGGAATCGTGTGGGTCCTACCGATCTCCTTGACAGGGCCACTGCTGGTCCTGGATATGTCCCCTGTTTCCAGCATCACTGCTGCTGGTGGGGGGCCGGGGGGGGGGAGGGCTGGCAGGGCATGGTGGTCCCCCTGCATGGACCTGACTGAGAAAGGAGGCAGTGCTGATCTAGCTAATCAGCTGGCTACTCTTTTTCTGACTTTTTTTCTTAAAAGATTTACTCTGAACTTGGTGCCTGGTGAACCTGCTACCTTACCTATCAATACCTTGCCTAAAACTAAAATGTGAAATAGAATTGGTAGCACATTCCATAGTATTTGTCTCCTTTGGCTTTTTCTTGGAAATTCTCCACTAAGATGCTGGAGTCTAGTCACTCTGCCTTGCAAGAAACAACTCAAGCCCAGAAGTGAGAGAGGAGAGATCGCTTGGCTTGCTGCCTGCTTTCTATTTTGAGTTAGGAGTTAGAAACTAACAGGTCACTTGAAAAAACTCCTTTGAGGTTAGAGGAAGAGCCTGAATCCTCTAGGGTCTCATTCTGTATGAAGCCGAAAAGTGATCTGTTCAGTCCTTGACCCCGTGAAGTTGGGAAGAACTTCTGGTATATCAGTCCTTTGCTTACATGTCGGTTTCTATTCTCAAACTCAGGTGACAAACCAAGGGCCATAGACTTCCATGAGCTAGTTGTGAATCCTTGGGGCATCTTGACATTTGACTAAATCAGCCATAGCAGACAAACTAGTGGGGACAGGGGAGCTTCTGTCCCTTGCAAGATACAAAAACTGATACATAAGCTATGTAACTGAAGTTGGTGAGGTGAACACTTTTATGGAAACTTCACACTAAGAAATGGCAGGGAAAGGGGCATCCCAGGATGCTTAGAGATGAAACCAGCCTTCCTTCCCAGCCCAGTGTGTCTTCAAGTCCTCTAAGGACAGGATGAATGTTTGAGGAATCGTTGAGGGGGTTGGCAGTCATTCACTACAGTGACAGGGTTGGAACAATACTTGTGCTACATAGAACAAGACCAGGGCAAGTTCTTTTCGCCTTGGTGGGACAGGTACAATGTGTTGAGACTGAAAAGCTCACTGGTGACGGTCCTAATAGACAGTGGAGAACATGGTTGCAGTGTGACCCTCTTCCTGTTCAAAAAACTCCAGCTTATCTTCCCTGTCTCCTGAGCAGGACTCTGCTACCTTCATGTACCACATTAGCGAGGAAAATGCAGCATTGACTCTCTGGGTATATTTGGAGCTGCATAAAGTTTCAGAGAACTTCTGCAGTGCTCTGCCTTAGCTAATTTCCGCCTCCTAGAGCTGATGGCAACTTGGGTAGCAGTAGATGTCCCTGGGAAATGGGCTGGAAGTGCCAGAGATAGGTACAACCAACACATCCCCCAGCAGCTCAACCTGGTGAAGAAGGCAGGAAAAAACTCTGGCTCCAAGCCCATCAGCACCCACCCAAGCCTTGGATAGTGGGTAACTCACAGAAGCTACCACACACTGGAAGACTTTCTAAGCTGGGCAGCCAGCCCCTGAGCCAAGTAATAACTCCTATTCTTGGTGACAGCACTGGAACTCTATGAATCCTGACAAGGAGGTTGAATCTTCCCCAGGCTTGTCACTGGGTAGCAAGGCCTTGGGCTCCTGATACCAATAGGAGTGTATGGCTCCGCTTGCCCACACAAAGCCAGTTTCTCAACCAGCTTGCTGTCCCCGTAGTCACACTGGGGTGGGTTACTCTCCAGATCTGATGTCAAGCTATGAAAGCATGCTGTCCAGTAAACTAGCAAGTGAAAGCCGCCAGTGTCTTCAATGTGCCAACTTTCCTCCTTGTATTTTCCCCTCATCCCAACAGAGGTTATTCATAGAAATTAACTCAATACATTTTACACTACATATCTCTAAGTGACAATGTGACCTATAGCAAATGGATACTAAAATATTGAATACCTACAACATGTAGCACTGCTAAGGAATAAGCGTGCCCCTGCCAGTTGGCAAGTTATACCCTAGTGACTAGGACAGAACACGTCTACAGTTACGAATTGCTTAACGATGGGGAGACTCTGAGAAATGTTAGGTGATTTTGTCACCGTATGAACATCATAGTGTACTTAGACCTAGATGGTATAACCCACTGTACACCTAGGCTATATGGAATAGCCTATTGTCCTGACTACTGTGGTATAAGCAGTCCATGGTTGACTGAAATGTTATCATGGTATATGACCATGTCCATATGTATATAGCCTAAGAGATGTAAAGCAAGACCTTGTAGGCCTTTATAAAGGGTTTGCCTTTTGCTTTGGGTGAAATGGGAATGGGTTCATGAGTTTTGAATGCCCAGCCTTATGTTTTAAGGACCTCGTTGGCTCTACAGACCATAGGTTGTAGGGGAAAAGGAGACTAGTTAGAAGCATGTAGAAGTCCAGATGTACCAGGGCAGCTTAGTCTAGGTGCATGGGTGTGGAGGCATGAATCGGTCAGATATGAACCCATGCAGGAAGAATTGACAACTTCTGGATACTTGAGGTAAGAAGGCTGCATGGAGAAAGTTTTGCAGGGAAGGCAAAACTTGGAGTGTAAGTTTTATATACATAAAAGCAAACCACCACTAATTTTTTTTGTCATTTCAAACTCTGTCCATAGTCTATCCTGACAGCAGCAAGAAATGGATGTTTTCATGTCAGTTAAACTAAGGTAGAGAGGGAGAAAAGGATGAGTCTGCAATGAAATGGTTATGGGGATGGATCATCAATGCTAAACTGGGAAGGGAGGGAAGCCAGTTGAGTGATTACTAACTGGAAAAAAAGGATCCGGCCGGGCGCGGTGGCTCAAGCCTGTAATCCCAGCACTTTGGGAGGCCGAGGCGGGTGGATCACGAGGTCAGGAGATCGAGACCATCCTGGCTAACATGGTGAAACCCCGTCTCTACTGAAAATACAAAAAACTAGCCGGGCGTGGTGGCGGGCGCCTGTAGTCCCAGCTACTCGGAGGCTGAGGCGGGAGAATGGCGTGAACCCGGGAGGTGGAGCTTGCAGTGAGCCGAGATCGCGCCACTGCACTCCAGCCTGGGCGACAGAGCGAGACTCCGTCTCAAAAAAAAAAAAAAAAAAAAAAAAAAAAACCATAGCTGAATCGGCCTCCACTACAACAGTCCTCATAAGGGCAAAAGAATAAGTGCTATAGAATGACAAAATTCTCAGAGTAGGATGACTCACAACATGAAAGAGTTCCTCTAAAGATCAAGATGGCATCTACAAGTAACCACAGGAATCGACTTTCTTGATGGAGAAAGTCTGTGGAAGTGAGGTCAGAACGAGGTTCACTCATTGGTTCCTTCAGCATGCATGAAGATGACATGAGGCCTGACAGGTGGTGATGCTGAGTAGGGAGAGCAAGGTGCTAACACAGCCAAGGGATGAGAGGGAGCCGCCAGGTGGACAGGACATGCTTATAACAAGTTGGTAAAGAGAGAACTCCACTGCTTGAAGTTGGAAAGTGCTATGGAGTTGGAGTGAGGAATGTTCTGTAGAAGTTAGGAAGACATTCTCCTGCTCTACTCCCTGTAATGTTGGAGACATGGGAATAAGTTGTTTTCTGTAACCCTCATGAGCAGATGCAGCGCCCTCAAGGAGCAGCCGAATTACTATTTCACCACACCAATAAGGAGCCGCCAAAAGTTTGGGACTCTGGTCTTTGGCAGAGTTGCCAATATCCTCAAAGAATTCAGTGAAATGTTCCAAAACATCTCAAAAGCATGTCTTACTATGGAATGACAGTTCAGATAATAAGTAATCACGATCTGACATCTTAGCCTTTTCCCTTTTGATTCTCTATTTTCTTGACCACATTTGAAAAGTTTTCTGATGTTCACAGCTTGCTGCCTCATGGCCTTCTGACTCTGCTTACCTGATGCTTTAATTATCTTGACTTGAATATTTTGATCTCCCAACTTATGGGTGCATAGTAGCCACTGGGAATGTGAATCTAGGAATCTGTATCTCCTCCCAGAAAAGATGACTTTTGCACCAGAACCCCTAACCTGAATTGATGCCATGAAGACAGGGTTTCTCCTTTCTTTCCTTTTTATTCTTAGGGTTTAAGTATCAACACTTTAGTCCAAAAAGCAGAGAAATTTATATTCATGATAGCCTCATATTGATCTAATTTCCAGTTGGGAACAAAATGTGGACCCAAATGTTGATCTGGTTTTCATGCCAGAATCAAGTATAACAAGACTCGGGGAAACACAGGGAGCTGAGCTTAGGGCTATCCCTGTTCAAAAGTCTGATCAGGAAAATCCCCCTCTGGGCCTATGATGTCTACCTGGCCCTTGTGCCACCCTCTCTGCCAATGCCAAGGGGACTCTTCTATGAACTTTGTCCACTCGATTCTAGCTTCCTACTTGGGAAGGTTCTATCTTCCTGTAGAAAGCCCTGGTATCCTTGGCACAAGGACAAAGGGATTGTGCCTCTAAGCTTGTCTTTAAGGGGCTAACAGCATGACAAAGGCCTTGGAGCTTCTTAGATGGTTTAATCTGAGTTTTGGAAGTAAGGGAACTCTGAATAAGTATAGCATAACAACAATCACTGATGTGTTCTTCAGGGAACTAAGGGAAAGTGATGCAGGAACTGGGGTTTCCTGGTGAGAGGTGGTGTTGGGAAGGAGTCGGAGGCTGAGCTGGTGAGGTTAATAACAGTGGCCCTGCTGTCTCACTATCAGACTGCTCCTGTACCCCTGGCCAGGAGGGAAGAGAAGTGAAGCAGGCTGCCTGGGAGACAAGTGGGATTTGCCATATCAGAGAAACCTAGAAATATGGAGGCAGAAAAGCTCAGGGCCAGAAGTAAGTTGAGTTTGAAGAGTGGAGTGGAGTGCCCTTTAACCAAGGACAGATCACACCCTCCAGGGTTATGGCCAGGCTGACCTCAGAACAGGGGCCTAGAGCACCAACACTGGGCAGTCTGACCTCAAACCGGAGAACACTTAGCATTTCAGGTGAATTTTTAAAACATCCTGGTTTAGAGTGAAGCAGGACTCCAGCTGTGCCCTGAGATGGATTCTAAAGCTACCTATACTCAAACCATCACAAGGACAAATGTATGTCTGATTTACAGGAAAGCATCTTTGCTTGAGAAAACCCCTCACTTCAGGTTGGGAGACAGCGGTGAAGCCTCTCTAGCCAGCTTTTCCCCAGCGCAATATGCTCAAAGAACTACAAGCCTAGCAGTAACTCGTTTCTTTCCTGCCAGGTTCTTGCTGGCTTAGTCCTGATGCCTGTGCACAGATACACCAGAGATTTTGTTACCCATGATGAGGGTTCAAATCAGACTAGATTGTTGAATAGGCAGGGAGAAGTTCAAAACCAGGAAACTGAATTCAGATCCTCAGACTCAAGAAAATAGCATAACTAGAGGCAGTTTACAGGGGTTACCTTGCAGTTTTTTGTAGCTTAATACTATACTATCAATCTACTTGAGATCTGAAACTACTTGGATGAACCTGAGCAAATATTCCAAAGGTCTCAAGTGTTAGGAAGTTAATGTGGTCATATATCGAGGCTCACTTGGAGATATACTGAGTTTTGTGGGGGCTAGGGTGTCGGATCAAAGGTTGGTATATCTTGAACTTCAGTTTAGCAATTAACAGACACTCCTAGGAGTAAGAGATGCCTCTTCTTGCCCCCTGTCAATTGTTACCTGAGCCAGGTACCAGGTCTAAGCAAAGCCTTCACAGCTCTGCAGTAACCCAGCCTTAACAGCCTGACATAAGCCAGGTACTCATAATGTGAGCAGAAGGTGGAGCTGGGCTCTTAGGCCTCCTAGATGAGGAGTAGGGCCTGTCTGGCCAACATGACTTCCTAAGACCTGCTTGGGGGATGGGTGGGAGACTCCTGTCTTGCTATCAAATGTGAGAGTGTAAAGTACACAGCATGGCCTTAAGGACTTCCAAGGTTCCACCATAAAATTGTCCATGGTGGAGCTGATGGTGGAGTATTCCGAGTTTCCACAGCAGTGCCCATGCTTCTGGTGGCTAAGCAATGGAGCCAGGTTTCTGGGAGTGCAGACATTTCAGCAGTGGTTCCATACCACAGAGGCATCCCTGTTCTACATAAGAGCAGACTGGGCTGTAGGCCCTATAGTAGCTGGAGGGTCTCAGCTTGCTAGAAGCCCTAAAGTAAGTAGGGGAGAAACACTAGAGTCACTCAGGCCTGCCATGGGATACATCAGGTATGAGGACTCTCCTACTTAATCCTCCCTTTTAAGAAGGGCACCCATTGGATGAGACCTTGTCGATGAGTACCCAAAGCCCAGACACAGCTCTAGCTCTATTTCCTGAGCCACGTCTACGACTAAGAGCCACACAGACCAATGGGGAAGGAGGAAGGGGAGGGACTTAGGTTTCAACCCTGTCTATCTTGCTCAAACTGACTTCACCTGGTGTCTCCAGGTTTGTGCCACTTCAGTAGCTTAAATGACAGGAAACCAGAGATGCTCAACTCTTGTCAGGCTTTCTAGATTGAGAACCGTGATATCTTTATCTGATAGTTTATTATCTACTCCTATGAGAGCTCAATTGTGAAGATGCAAGACTATTAAAATAAATATGGCCACTTCTAATGTATTAGAAAGCAGCATGAACTCTTTCCTAAACATTCTTGGGTTGATGGAGCTGTTTTGAAACTGCAAATTTTTCACCAACTAAAGAGCAATAAGACTTAAAAAACTGGCAGCTGGAAAGTCCTGCTAAGACCAATCTCCTTGGGGGCAGATATCTTCCTTCTGTCTCCTGGATCTCTCCATCATACTTCCATACAGATATCTGTAGTTCCTGGAGCCTGACCTCAAAACCTTCCCATAGTCTCTGGCCTCTTGGGTTTTCCCAATGAGAAGTTCCACATGAGACAGACAAGGAAGGACAGAGACATCAGTAGTGAGTTTGCCCCATCCCTCAAAGGTCATCTTGAGTGGCCTGTGTCCCTTGACTGAAGATGGCTGCTATGCCTAGGTGGTTGTGTTACTTTGTCCTCTAATGCTCCAGTTTCAATAACAGCTCATGTTCCTTAATTCTCTGGCCCAATACTTATTTGTTCTCAAGCAATTCCTAGATAATAACTAATCTGGGAACTTACTAGAAATGTGAATTTTCACCTATGGAGCCCAACCTACCAGAGCAGAAGCCCCAAGGGTGGATCCAGCAATCAGTGTCTTAGCAAGTGCTGTAGGAGGTCCCCATGCCATTAAAGTGTAGATCACTCCTGCTCTGGGTGACAAAGCCCCAAGGCCTCCATTCCCTTGTTTCAATATTCTTCCTTCACTCTACATATTCCCTCAAATCATTGAGTTCAGGGTGCCATCAGTTTCCTGTCTGATCCCCTCTGCCTCAGGAATGCCATGAAGCTTTAGTTATATTGAGTTCTATTGTGGCTATTGATCATTTTTTTTCATGCTGTGGGTGGCAGGGAAGGACAAACACTTTAAGCTTTGGAGATAATTTTTGAAGGTAGTATTTCCAGAAGGGGGTGGTATCTTATTCCTGCATGCCCCACAAAGCAGTTTAGGCAGTTTAGCCCAAGTTACAGTATTAGGAGGTAATTGGGGTCAGAAGACGGGCCTCACTGATAAGAAAGCCCTAGTCAGAATTACGGAATTGGGATCTTCTGTTGTCTTTAGGGGCTGGGTAGCTTCATACTGTAAAGTTGCCATCCCCAAATTCCAAACTATGATCTAGAGAGGAAAGCCATATCTGACTTCCAGCTCTATTACTTTGAGATCACTTAGAATGAAGGAGCCTATGAGATCCCAACTTTGGAATTCCCAGTAAAATTTCAATCGGGATACTTAAGCCCAAGTCTCACTGCATATAAATACTTGAGAGCCTGTAACATTTCACACCTTCTATTGGTACATTATTGCAGTTACAAAAGTTACCTTTGGCCTCAAGGTTGAAGCTGTAAACCCACCCATCTTGGTTACCTTGGCCTCAACTTGGTGAGAAGGGAAAAACACTAAAAGTGACTTTGCGTCAGAAAATGCAAGAAGTTTGGCTTGGTCATTCCCTAAACGTGTGGTGTCAGAGTTACTGGTTTTCTAGAATTTTTTTTAAGCTAAACTTAAAACTTAAAACTCCTTCAGGCTACACCTCCCACCATAGAGCCATGAGTTGAGGCGGATAAGCTCAGTGTTGGAAGCAGGCACCATGGACATATAAACTTCCTGCTAGTGTAAGTCTCCTTGAGCCTTCCAGATCTGAGCCAGCAGTTTTATAAATATTTCTACATTGTACTGGCATTCTGTGCAGTACAACTTTGATCCAGTACATTGCACCCAGCTCATGGTACAAAGTTCAGCCACTGGAAATTTTCAGGTGTCCAGGACCCAGGAACAAGCTGGAGTTGGTTTTCAAACGTGGAATAATTGCTAGCAGAAGTAGGCATAGCTCTTTTCCTAGAATCTGACATTCCGTTTGGGCTTTCCAGTGGTGTCAGGTAGCAACTCTGCCATAGGAACTCATATCTATTGAGACAAAGGCCATAGGGCATGGCAGCTTGTTTTAGTCTGGACATGAAGCAATGCCTTCTCTTGCTGTAACCAACTCGACAGCAGCCTTAAGAATGACCTGGTTGGTGCATCTCAGCACCAGCCCCAAATGTGCTACAGGCCCTCCAAGTTTCAAGAAGGGCCTATCAAGCATTGTCTCTAAAGTTAGTTACTGCAGATGAAGCAACTTGTACCTCTTTTGAGGGCTATCCTGATGAGTCCCAAGTTACTATAGCAGTGACTCAGGGACATGTGTCTCCCTGGAAAATCATTGCATGTGTTTGAAACATTGCCAGCTTCTTGGGCTTTCTGACCCGTAGAATCAGGATGTTTCCCTGGCTTCTCAACATGGACAAAGAGAGCTCTGACCAAAGAAGGGAACCCGTGCCCAGCACAATAGTGTTTTTCTAGCCTGCTCAGCTGTGGGTTGACAGAGCTGTTCTCACTACCCAGGGAAATCGGTCCCATGAGCAGGAGCCACTTGGAACAAGTGTATGCCTGGAGATGTGTGATCAGGTTGCCTTATGGCCACCTCAGAGCACCTGAGGAGGTGGCTGTTATTTCTGGCGCTGCTCCATGGTCCCCTGAGAGTAGAGGGACAATTGGGTCCTACTTAGGGCTTTGGTCAAAACTGACATGGGATGCCAGAGCTCTGTGCAGATGTTATACCCAATAAGATCTTTCTCCCTGATCCTGACCAGACTTTACTTGAGATGGTCTCAGTGTACTGAAGGAAGTTCTCTAGCTTACCTGCTTCATAAATATTTTAGAAGACCTGAGTTTGTTAATAAGACCAGAATCTAGACATTCGAGGCTGACCCAACCTCCGACCTCTTAGTGAAGTAGCACATTGATCATTTCAAGGTGGGCTTTGGTTCCACAGACCCACTTAATTGTTTAAACTCCCTCTCTGTTCAGGCTTTATCATTTCTATTGCCCCATCTTCAAGTTCGTGACACTTGTTACTGGATGGACTCGGTAGCAGAATAAAAGTGAGTTTTTACCTTTGTTTTATGTTTCAGTTCTAAAACTTTCACTTATTTTCTCTGAGACTTTCTATTTCACTTGTTTCAGGAGTGAACTGCTCATTGGAGTCTCTTTAAACGTTTTTCTAATTCTGATTTTTTAGTGTTCATATCTGATTGTCTCTTGTCTGTTTTGGCTTAAAATAACACATTTATCTCACTTTCCGTGGGCCAGGATTTTGTCTCTTATTCAAGCTGAAATGTTTCTGGCTCTTGGTAATGACATGGAAAAGTTCAGACAGGGTGATCCCAAACCTATATTTAGGGGAGCCAATTGCTGAGGACAAAACTAGTCTTTAGGAAGACCTCTAGAACCTTAGGTTATTAGTCACTAATTCACTCCTCAGACTTGTATTGGCACTTAAAGCACATGAGAATGTGGGTATTATCCAAGATGAGAAGGCCACATGGAATTACACAGGAGCGGGATGGGTTTTGTTTTCTTTGGAGCAGCAGTAAGTTACAAAGGTTTGTAAAACTCTATAATCTCACTAACATTCCAGCTAAATAAAGTGGCTAGTGGCTAAGCCCACTTATAGAAGACTTAAATAACTTATAGCCAACAAAATCAGTTTTTATCTGAGAATAAGAACAACCCTAGTAAGGTGATAAAACTAGGAATGTCCCTCCACTCCTGCTAGAGGATTAAGCTAAGGGTAATGTCCAAAGTAACATGAAGCACCTAGGCCTATATTTCTCCCATCCCGAGTGCCATGCTCCCAGCCAACAAGGTGTCCACATTTTAGTCTCTTTGAATATCATGTCCACCTGTACAGGTTCTGGCACATGGGGTCTTATTGAAGTGCCATTAGGAGCCATGGCTTGAGGTGCATGACTAGCTCTGCCAGGTCTATTGGCCTCGCGGAGATGTTCTGGTCCCTGAAAGTTTTGACCTTGTTTGTAGTTCATGACTGTAACAAAACTCGCAGGTTACATGCTCAGGTGCAGCTCCCTATTCTCTTCATAACAGTTGACTGTCCTAAGGATGTATGCTGCCTCTACCGTAACCTGGAGAGCTAGATGAAAGGACTTTTTTTGGTGAAAAAGCAAAAGTCTCGATGAGCTACCTGGATATCCATTAACAAGCTTTTCTTTTAAATCGTTACTTTGGAAATTCTCTACTAAGAATTGTAAATTACTCACATGTAGGCTTGTTGATGGTATAGAAGGTTCTTCCTAACCCTGCTGCCTAGTTCTTTATACATAGAGCCCCCTACATTGCCATAACTAACATGAGGGGATTGTCTAGGGCAAGGCAAAAACTATCAAGGCTTGAAAAAATCAAAAGGCTTTTAAATGAAATTATGTGCTAAATTGCAGTAGTGCTTATTAGTAACTAGCAAGAATATGAAACTTACAATCTATACAATCTGCATTTTCTGCAAGGAAAATATGGGCTTTAACAAAGAAATACATTGAGTTTTGAGAAGTTTGGTTCTTAAAAGCAGTTCTTTGTTGCCCATAATAGTAGGAATATGGAGGCATTAAATAACCTATTCTTCTTTCCTTCTCCCTGTTATGCAAGTTTTTTAAAATACTAGAACCAGGAGAAAAAATGTCTAGAGATACAAGAAGGTATACATGGAGGCCATTGCAAGAGGCTGAGAGTTAAATTTAAGAATTTAACCAAGAAGAGAGCCTTTTCTTGAACTCTTGTCTCCTTTTCCCAATGTTTCCCAAGTGTTTCTCCCATTGAGATGGTGAAACTTCCAGATATCAGTATCCACTGGTACATCCATTGCCTGCCCAGTGCAACAACTGCCATAAGACTCATTAACTGTAATTCTTGCCTTATGCCAGCCACATGCCTTGGACACATGACAAATGTCTAAACAGGTTTGGCTAAATAAGGTGCTGATCACCTTAGTGGAAAAAGGGACCTTTTCTAATCAATGACTCACAGTGGCCATGTATCTGAGATCAGTGTGTTTCAGGATGATTCCAATCATAGCTCAATAGTACCACTGAGGCTGGGAAAAGGAAATTTGGTATTTGGAAGCTCAATTCCCTCAACAATGAGGTTCCATTTGCATCAACTGGGGTGAAGCTAGCATAGAATACATTGTGGAATCTGGTCGTATCCTCGGTGCCCTCGAGAAGGCCGAGGCACCATTGAACAATGAGCAGAATGGATCATCCTTACCCCCTCTTCTAACAACCCCTATGTTGGTCACAGCTGATTCTCTCCTCTATCTGCTTAGGAGTCTCAGCCAATATCATCTTTGGTATAATGAAGGAACTGGTGACCACACAGTTCACATCAAGAAGGTACTAAACAAGGGGTAAAGGCATCTGCCTAGTATCTTGGTATATTGAAAAAGGGCTGTCCTCGCTGGAGTGAAAAGAATAGATGGGTGTTTTGTTTTGTTTTCTGAAAACATATATGTCCTGTTCAAAGTTTGCAAATTGTCAATCCAAGTGATAAGTTTATTTCCATGTAAGTAGCTTAGCCAGTCTTTAATCTTGAGAGTCTGGTCAACTCTTTTGGGTTCTAAAAATTTTGAGGTAGACACTGAGAATTGCATCCTATGCTGTGCTGAGCAATAGATGTAGGTACCCTACCAAGACCCCCATCCTGCCACCTTCATCTCGGTGCACACCTTTTTTTTTTTTTTTTTTTTTTTTTGGGGGACTCTCCTGCCTCTGTCACCCGAGTAGCTGGGAGTGCAGGCGCTCGCCACCTCGCCCGGCTAGTTTTTTGTACTTTTTAGTAGAGACGGGGTTTCACCGGGTGCACACCTTTTGAATTGGCTTATACAGACCTATGACCTGAGAAACAGCAGGAAGTGTATATCCTGGGGTGTCTATCTTCCTTTCCTCAATGCAGAGGTTATAAACTCGAATGCCTCTGAAGCCAGGCATGGGGTTTAGATCGGGGCAAAGCACCTGGGCAGCCTGTGGTGAACTGAGCAGGTCAGGACCTAGTGAAAAAAATTACTTCTCAGTTCAGTTACTTTTGCTGTATGTGAATTCAGGCCCAGTGTTGTATCATTCCCTTAAAAATCTGGATTTCTATATGAAATGTCTAGGTTTATAAACCCACAAAGCAAAAGCTGTAGAAAGCTTTTTATACAAAGTGAATATATTATATAACTAACATGAAGTTCTACAACATGTAAAGCTAATCTACAGTAGGGAACAGGGTAGGAAGGTGCGAAGTCCAAACTAGTGGTTCCCTTTGAGATGAAAAGGTGGGGGGTGATTAGAAAAGGTCTTCAGGGAAGCTTCTGGAATAGAGGTAATCTTGTGGTGGGGATTTGGGTTACTGGTATATGCATTTACCAAAACCCGTTGAATGGCACACTGCAGATCTGTGCACTTCATGTGACTTCTTAAAAGTAACAAATATTGAACTTGAGCTTAAATATTGAATAACAAGTATTTAGGGGCAAGAGCTGATGCCAATAACTCATTTAGAAATTTATCAAATAAAATTTTTGGATATGTACACAGCAAAGCAAATGTTTAAAATATGTAAACTGTGGCAATTAAATGGTAGATGACTATAAAGTTATTTCAGCTTTTCTATGATTTCCCTTTAATGTTAAAGGAGGAAACAAATAGCAACCAAAGAAAGTGCTTGGAAGTCAAAGCCTAATAGCTTATCACTGTAGCATTTATTCACTTGTAGAGAAAAGCATGATGCAAGGAATTTCTTAGTTCCTCTCTTCGAACTTGATTGTATCAATCCATAAATCACTACTGCACTGCTGAAATAAGGAGTTGCAGTTTGTGTAGAGATAGATTATAATCAATCATCATACACATTATAGGTAACAGTAAAACGAAAATAGAAGCCAGTTAATTAGTAAGTACTCTACAAAACATTGTCTTTTAATTCTCACAACAGACCTCCTAGGTGGCTACTCTCAAACTCCACTTTACTCATGTGGAAACTTAAGCTTAAGTAATTTAAGTCTTAAGTAAATCAAGAAACATGAATCAAGCTAAAAATCAGTCTGTAGGATTCATTTACTGGGGAAGTCTGGAGCCAGGTGTAATCTTGCCTTGGTATGAGATTAAGTTTATCAAGTGACTTTTTTGTTCAGAAAACTCTTTGTAACTTATCACAATATTCTGTAAACTCAGTTTCAAACTATTGTGGTGGGCTATCATAAAATAGAAGTGTTAATCTATAGGTACCTTTATAGCTGGAATATGGGAAATTCCTGTAGCTTTACATTAATGTAACATCACTTTTCTGTAAATTTAGCAAATATAACCATGCTAACTTGTAGTGATAGGAAAACCTTGGCACAAAGCAAATAGAGCTGCATACATTCCTGTGGAAATCAGTACATACCATCACAAACGAAATTCTAAGTTGCCAAGAAAGCGGAGCAGCACAGTGACCTGGAGGTGGAAGCCAGGGGCCAGCAGGTGTGGCCGGGACTACACCAAGCCAGGGCAGTGGGACCAGACCCAGGCCAGGGGCTCGGCTTCCCTGAGGGCCTCTCTCTGCTGCTGTGGCTGCTATCAGACACTTCTACCCAAGCTTCTAGATCTTAACAGGGCCTCTGCCTGTGGGCTTTTCCCCTCTACCCTTCTTGATAGTGTTAGAAACTAGTCCACCTGCAAAAGTGAGTTGTGTGAGAGGGGCAGTTGAACCTCTGGGGACCTGCTGGTTTTTACATGAAATGTCTAGATTTATAAACCCACAAAGCAAAAGTTGTAGAAAGAAGCTTTTTATACAAAGTGAATTTATTATATAACATGAAAGTTCTACAACATGTAAAGCTAATCTATACGTTTTTCATCGTATGTTTATGGGGAATGATGTGATGTTTTGATCTACATATACATTGCAGAAAGATTCAAGCTAACTAATATCACCTCATTTTTGCAACAAATGTTAAATTTATGAATAATCTTGAAATATACAGTATGTTAACTGGTCATTCATGTAGTGCAGTAGACTAATAAGAGTTGTTCCTCCCACCTAATGGAAACTTTGTTCCTCTTAACATCTTCCCCCCAACCCACCCCAACCCAACCCTACCCTCCCCATTCCCATCCCCCAGGGTCTGGGGACCTGTCCCCCAACCGCTGGCAGGGAGCAACGTCCGTGGGGCCTCCAGAGGGGCCTGAGAGCCGCAGAGCAAGTGGAGGAGGAGGAGGCAGGTCCAAGACAGCTCATCTCCAAGTTCATGTTCAGTCCTAATTAAATGGTACCATTGGGGCTTCTGAAATGCCCACTGCATAATTCCATATTCCTGGTAAGGGCTGGGGCTAGGAAACACAAGATGAAGGGTCTCTGGTTCTGTAGCATGTACTGGGATTGAGTAGTTGGATGTTAACCCAAGAACAGGAAACGGGCTTCTAGGCAGAGCCAGGGCCCACCCACACCACCCACACCACCCACACCACCCACACCGCCAAGATTAGACTGAGCCCAAAGCTCAGCTGCAGGAAGAAGAGATGAACCTGTATCAGCTCCTGGGCCAGGTGGGAAGGAGGAACGATGGGAAGGGCCAGCCTGGCTCGGGGGTTCCAAGGCCTGAGGTTCCTGGACCCTCCCCTATGCCCACACTCCATGTCAGCTGACCAACTCTCCCTGTGGCTACAAAGGCCAAGTCCCTCCTCAGGCCAGAAGAAACCCTGAAGCTCCCCACTGGCTACATCTAGTGCTCCTCCCAAAGAGATGGCCTCTTCTCTGGTAGAGCAGACCCAAGGGTCTTTAGTTCTCTCTGGGAATCATATGGCCTTAATATGCAACTGGGCTCAGAGGCTCGGGTCTCCTGGAAGATTTGCTGTGGGCCTTCCTGGAACACAACACTCTTACCTGCCTCAGCTGTGAATCAGGACAGAAGTCTCCTCTGACTTCACAACAGAAGCCAGGGAGCTTTCATTCACACAGCCTGCACTGCTGATGCAGTGGTCAAGTTCACACCCTGTGGGCCAGAAGCAGGTGAGACAAGGGAACCAGAGTTGGTCTCGGCAAAAATTGGCCAGTGTATGCCCACAGGTGCCAGGGCAGTGCACAAAGATGCTTTATCAGTGGGGCTGGAATTAGATAAGCTTGTCGACTTGACACTTTGAGATACAGAATCTAACACTCTGGCAAGGACACCATAGGATGGTGTGAACTCACTGCCAGGTGTCACCTAGAAGCCTGGGGAAGCCCATTCTGAGCAAAGTTGAAGTGCCAGAGTCCCTGTGGCAGACAGCAGAGAAAAAGATGGTGCTCAGGACAGTGGGCATGCCAGGGTTGGGTGTATAGTGTGAATTCAGAAGACAAGTAGGAGATTACACAATGGCCTGGAGGACATGTGCTTCATGAAGACCACCAGCAATGCACTGGTGAGGGGCACAGCATCACCGAGAAGTGCAATGGCAGCTCCTGCGTAGACCAAGGCTGGTAGTAGAAGAGTCCATGGAATTTGTCCTGCTGTTAGCAATGGGGACTGTTCCATATGCTATTCCCATCTAAGCAACAGAGGTCTAGCTGTTGCTGCCTGACATCTCATGGTTAGCAAGGTGACTGCTGTAGCCAAGGGGCCATGAAGTAGGAAGAACAAAGATAACTATTAGAAAATGTCATACTAAGAAGTAGTACTTGGCTGACCTGTTTTGCCCCAAGGATGTAATCAAAAGAAAGCAAAAAGGAAGAATTAGGAAGTCGAGAGAAGTAAAATAAAATAGTCCTGATTTCTTACCCAATTCCTAGACCTAAGACAACTTTTAAGACCCAGAACCCATTGACTGAAGAAGTAACAGACTTCCAAAGAAAGAATCAACACCAAAATCATATTCTGACTTTTACTGGTTCTTTTCCAAAGAAACATGACCATTTATGGGTCTGTACCCCAAAGAAAGGGAAAACCCAGCCATTTCAAAGATTATTTAAACATGAGAGATGTGGAGATACCCAAAATTGCTACCATGATCATGACACTTGGTTAGATGGAAGCATTTGGCGACCAGTTCCCAAGTGGTCACTTGGATAATGTCCAGCTTCCACTTGGGTCTATTGCATCTTTAGACACAACCGGTGGTTCCTTCCCCAGTCCCTGTAAAATATGACTGAGGATGACATCCTTGAGTCAGACCTTCGCATTGGGTCCTTGGCCTGTAGAGTAAGAGCTGTCATTGCAGTCAAGGTCAAGTAGAAGCTGCTTAAACTACTCCCTTTTTCAACAGGGTAACAAATCAAAAACTAGATTGCATGCTGGGGCGACAGCAAAGATTCATGCCACTCTTGAGGGTGATAAAGGACGTGTGGGTGTGGCTATCCTTCCCACGTCTCCATTTTTTGCTACCTGTCTTTCCTCTACAGAAACTGGAAAGAGCCTGCAAAGGGACTGTGGGGCCACCATGAGCTCAAAGTAGAAATGATCCTGGCTGCTGTGCCAGACATAGCATTGTTGCTAACAGATTGGTGCTGTGCAGTATTGGGTACATGCTATGCACATGCTGACTCGGCAAATGCATTACTTGAAATCTCAGTGTGGGGGTAAACAGAATTGCTTGCATTCACATAGAACATTCAACAGTATGCATTGTTTTGTTCCAAGACTGTATAAGCGCCCCTGCTCTATCATAGTTCAAGAAGACTGAACTGAGAATCCTATAGAATGTCACACTAGTCCATTACTTTAACAACATCATGCTGATTGTGAAAGATGAACAAGAGGGGGTCAGCATGGGGGGAGGCCTTGGCATAAAAAACAGACCTCAGAGGGTGGGGGAGAGAGAAACTCTACAAGAATTCTAAGAACCTGTTGTTGCCCTTGGCCTCTTTATTGATCAGAGGTTGCTAATTGTTGGAACAAGCAATCACCAAGTCTTAGGTACACTGAAAGGGGAAGAGGAATTGTGGCATTTTACATCTATTACCACAAAGAATTGCAATGCCAGATTAGTCTCTAGATTTCCAGGAGGCATTACTCCAAAGCTAGATGTACTGTTCCAGCCCAGATCCTGGGTGACACACAAGTCTGCTGGCTTTGTGTATGAGGCTGCGAGCAGGAAATGGCTCTGCAGCAGTCCAGGCTGGCCCTGACATTCAGACTATACAATAAAGTAGACTCTAAGTTGGTAGAGATGTCAATGGTGGGAAAAGGGTACATTTGTAAAGTTTGTGGCAAATCCTCATGGGAAAAATCACACTGCAGATCCACAGGATTCTAGACTAAGGCATATCTGTTTCCAGCACCACACAGAGCTGTCCTAACAAAGCAAAGTAATGGCCTGCCATACTCAGAACTGAGACTGGGTAACTTAGGAAAGAGGTTTAAGAAACTTGCAATCATGGCAGAAGGTGAAGGACATAGAACTGAACTACTAGCTCAGAGGTGATGCTCTGGGTGGGTGCTGTCAGCCAGGATGTAGAATGCATGCTCAGCTTTAAGAACTCTTTATGGCCTTCTACCCCAGTAGAAAGCACACATGGGTCTGGAAACCAACAGGTAGTAATAAGTGTAGCCCCACTTATCGTCATTCCCTATGACTCATAGGAAACTTTGTGCTTACCTTCTCTAACTCTGATCTGCAGGATTGGAGATCCCAGTCCCAATGGGAAGGGTATAGTCTTGACAAGGGATAAAGCAAGAGTCCCATTGAAGTATAAGCTATGACAACAGCCCAGGTACTTTGGACTTCTGTATCCAGGGACCATCAGGCAAGAATAGGTATCACCAGGATGATGGGAGGTGACTGCTCTGATGATCAGGTACAGGTAGGTAGAGCTGCCATTATAAGGAGGAAAGGGAGGGAAGCATGTGTTTCTCAAGGGATCTACCTGGAGACTTTTGTATCACCCATCCCACTTATGCTGGTGAGTGGACAAGTGCAATAACCCAGCCTGAGAAAGGTATGACTACCAGAGGCTCACACCTCTCAAAGGTCAAAGTGAGCTCATACCACCTAAGCCAGTAAGTCCAGTAGAAGCTGTGGCTGAGGGTCAGGGGAAACTCAGAGAAAGTGGAGGAGGGAGACTGTGGGTACCAGTGTGGTTTTGAGACCAATTGCTGTGACATGGGCTGTAGCATGGCCCGCTAGAGCCCATGAAAAGCTGATTACCCCATAGCTGAGACTGTGGAGGTGCCACTCTGCCTTTGATTTGACTTGCATCACACTGTGGCCAACCTGATTCAGATTTCCTGGAAGAACTTCTACTGATGGTACATAAGAACTTGGGGAATGTTTCTCCATCTTCCTTGGAAGAATATCTGTATACTTAGAGGTCTAAAGGTCCCTGGCTCCTCTTCAGTAGGCAAATGTCTATCCTACCCACTCTGCAGAAAGAATGCTATCTATTAGTTTTTCACACCGCTATAAAGAATTGCCTGAGACTAGGTAACTTACTAAGGAAAGAGGTTTAATTGACTCACAGTTCAGCATGGCTAGGGGGAAGCCTCAGGAAACTTACAATCATGCAGAAGGTGAAGGGGAAGTGAGGCACCTTCTTCACAAGGCAGCATGAAGGAGCAATGCCCAGTAAAGGGGGGAAGACCCCCTTATAAAACCATCAGATGTCTTGAACTTGCTATCACAAGAACAGCATGGGGGAAAACCACCTCCATGATTGAATTACCTTTACCTGGTCTCTCCCTAGACACATGGGGATTATGGGGATTACAATTCAGGGTGAGATTTTGGGTGGGGACACAGCCAAACCATATCACTGTCCCATAAAATGAGTCTTACCTTTCCATGAATGTACCTTTTCTGACCCTCACCAAGAACATATATCCTTCCAAAAGCTGGGTAACTCATGGCTCTGTAAATGGATGGATGTCATTGAAGGTTTAAGTACTTAGAGCAAAAGCCAAACAGAACCCTTTTCCAGACTGAGTTGCTTTCCCTAGGCATGCTGGAATTTGGAATTTGGAATTTGGAAATGAGATGCTTTTTTATGGCATGTATGCATCTTTTCATGGGCAGATCTTTGAGAGGAGTCAAATGTGAAAGCTATTGTGATTAGAGGAATGTGTTCCCATGATTACCTTATCCAATGAAGTCAGGATTCTTCTAGGTTAACTTCATTTTTCTGTATTTCACTAGCACTACTCACAGTAGCAGAGCCCATAGAGAAGGACAAGTGCCTCAGAACATACATGCAGCTCTTACAATGGAGAGAAAGTCCTCACTGATTCTTGGAAAGACTTGTGGGAGCAGGTCTTCACTGACTCCACTGATGCCAGTGCAGGGTGAGGGCTTCTTCCTGATACTTTTGCACCACCAGATCTCTGTCCTGGGATGGTCCCACATACCCAGCTTCACTGGAGACAGACCAGAGGGGACTCCAGAAGGCGCCAAAATAAAGGAGGATTCTCAGAGTCATAAGCCTTCAGGCAGAGAAGGGGTCCATAGAAGTTCACACTGAGATGCTGGCATAATAGTGCTCAGAAGAAAGGAAGCTGGAACCTTGGCCTGAATACTCCCCTATTCCAAGTAGGTAATGAGACTCTACCCCACGTCTTGCTATTCTATGTTCTCTTATCTCTGGCTGAGACATCTCTCCTGAAGCTAGTCTCGATATGGCACCTAATGACCACACCATGAGCTCTCCAGCATCCACACCAGGGAGTGTTGCCTGTTTTGGTGCTAAGCCGATGGCTGCAGGTATGGGGCACATCAACTGGTCACTGTAGGAAGCAAGGCTAAGACATCCCTTTTGAAGGGAAGGCTTCCTGAGCAGTTGCTTGCTTCTGACATGGACTTGTTCCACTTATGAGACTTCACAGGATGGCTTATTTATGGTGGCATAGCATGTTGGTCACAATTTGAACACCTAGGATCTTTTGACCATCTGTCTTGGGTGACAGACTGGCCTGTTGCTTGTTGCCCTTCTGTGTTCAGACCTGGTTGAAACATCATACCACGAAATGAGATCTGGGTTTCCAGGAAAATGGTGGAAGGGGCTAGAGTGCAGGGTGCAACTCTTCACAGGATAAGCCTTGACCTGTGAAGAGAGGAAGCTGAGAGTCCAGGCTGATGCACTCTTGTTTCTCTTCCATGGATAACTGAAAAGTGCAATTACTCATTGTGACCCTTCTAGGCCCAGTGAATGCACCCATTGAGCAATGTGGATGTCAATTTACACCTCCTCAAGACAGGGTAGCCAGAGTGGAACTGCATCACATTGCTTTTCACCTTTCTTTACATCACTTGCTTCCTTATCCTCACCAACTTCACCCTCCTAGTTGGGCCCAGAACACAAGGCAGATGACAGGAACTCCAGAGGACAAGTTGCCCTATGAGAGCCCTGCACTGGGCAGAGAAGGCCAGGCCCTAGTACCCACCACGCTCAGTTGTCAGCAGGGCCTGCCCGGGAGGAATAGATCCCCAACTCAGAGGCTGAGAAGAACTCTGAAGATGCTGAGAGCTAGAGGCTGTCAGACAACCGTTCACCTAGAGGGTGAACACATACCTTAAAGGGTGATCCAAGGTGTACACTTCTGTGGCTGCCACAGCCAATCACTTTGTGCCACATGGGTCCATCTCTCCACATGTGCAGAGCATCATTTTTTGCAGCCACTGGTTGGCCTGCCTTCTGGAGGGTGCTGGGGGGTGGTGAGGGTGGTGGAACCTCAGCATTTAGGAAGGACAGTGGAGGAGGAGGAAGGTGATCACCTCTTGTGGCCCAAGATCAACTTCTGCAACCAGGCTATAGTTAATTCCTCCAAACTCACTTTTCTGACACCTGTATTGCTCTCCATGGCTTACCTAGACCCTCATTCTTGAGGGGCCTGAGCCCCTGCTGCCTTCCTCTCTCAGGCTGGTGTTGCTGTACTCCATTTCATTCACAACCAAACAAGGAAGAACAAAGATGTGTCCCAGAGGGCCACCTGAGTTCACAGGATCTCCACTCTTCCAACTTGTGTCGCGGCAAAAACTTTGACAGGTCCAATGCCACTACCAAGCTGGTGACCCCTTTTCTTGCCTGGCGGTCCTAGTCACTCTGAGCCGCAAAGTATCCAAGCAGCAGCCATGGCTTGAGGTCCCATGGGACCCTTGCCAGGTTCCCTGGCAAGCATGTGCTGCTTTTGAGGGACTCTAACCCTGCAGAGCCAAGAGCTGCAAGAATAGGAAGCATGTGGTCCCTATGGGGGTCATTGGAAGTTACAGCAAGCAGGGCCTCTGTTTTTACCTGTTGACCCCCAGATCCATTAGCCCTCTCTTGGGGGGATGCAGCCCCCCAAAGCCATCTGTTTCAGTTCCTATTCTGCATCCAGGAGGATGGCACAATCTATGCCTAAGGATTGATCTGAGCTGGTGCCTTAGCTGCACCTCCAGGAGGCTGTTATGCTCTGAGGCCAACAGTGTCCAGATGGTGCAGCATGTGATGCCACCTGCCGGTCCCAGAGTCTCCTGCACATCCCTCACTACGAAGTGACTCTGCTAATACGACATTAGCCCATGCTATGGGTCAGGCCATTCAGTAACTCCCTCCACAAAAGCAGTTCTTGGTTGGATGTTCTGATGATAGGAAAGGCACATCTATGCCCAGAATGTGTGTCCATTAACATAAGAACAAATTGCTGTCCCCTCAAAAGAATCCAACTGAGTATATGTGATGCGAGGCAGCCAGCTCATCTCCTTGAGGCATGGTGCAATGGCAGGGGCTCAAGACTAGGTCCACCCTGCCGGCCACAGAGGCTGTAGGAGTTGAGTGAACCATGCTTTTGGGCCTGCGTGCAGCCTCTGTCATGGATACCACTGCCTCTCTGTGTCTACTGTGCCAGTCCTCGGGTGACTGGTAAAGGCCAACTAAAATATCTAACAGGTTAACAGAACATAACCATTTATGTTAAATGGGTGAACATAAAATTCGCCCAATTAAAATATATAACTCGGGTATTTAGTATATTCACGAGGCGGTTAAACCATCACCACTACCTGATTTTAGAACCCTGTACCCATTGGCATCCTTTACTCCTCTGCCCCAGCTCTAGGTGGGCACTGCTCTACTTCAGTGCCTGTGGAGCTACCAATTCTGGATAGTCCATGTAAATGGAATCTTACCACATGTGGCCTTTGTCTTGGTTCTTTTGCTCAGCATGTATCAAGGTTCACCCATGCTATAGCACTCGCTTCCCGTGGCCTCCGTGTTGTCGGTAAGCATGAAGGTGACCACCCCAGCTCTATCCCACCACATAGTCTATGTTTGGATTTGATGGTGGCTTTTGAACAAGAAGTACTTTTTTTCCATGTCTCGTGGCAGAATCACAAAAGACCTGCAGAGCTGGCTTCCTTCTCAGTTGGAAGCCTCTCCCAAAATAAATCAAAGTGAGTCTGTGACCTCAGCAGACTTCAGGCATCCTCCAATGACAAGGTGTCACCATGGCAGAACCTTGATTTGTTACTCAAAGGCAAAAAGTGGCAATTATTCTTCCATTGCCCACTGATGTCCGGAGATGGAAAAGCCACAGGCTTTTGGAACTCGTAACTAAAGGTCTTTTTGTAGCACAGGCCAAAGAAATCCGTTTTAGATCCTAAACAGCACTACGCATGCCCAGGAAGGTCCAGATGATCTACGCAGTGTCCTCAGTGGACACTGACTTGCAGTTCAGGTTCTGTGTACTCTGCCCAGTCGCTTGTGCTGTTGGGCATCTGATTCAGGCAGGGGTAGGCAAGAGGTCCAGTGGTGTCCCCAGCTGTGACAACTGTCTTGCAATCAACAATGGATGGTTTTGTGAGGCTAGAAGCAGCTCCTCTGATCCCAACCAAGTCTGGGCCAGAGGTTCCATTTAAGAAGAAGCAATCATTGCCCTGGATGTTGGTAACAAAAAGGCCATGAGGTAAAGGCTGCCAGGTGAGTCAGCTGACTGCAGCTGCAGCAGTGTGTAGCAGATCTACTGTGCTAAGCATAAAAGTCAGGGGTGCCACTTCCCCAGGTAAGAATCAAGGGGATGGCTCTGCTGGCTTCCAAAACAGATGGATTCTCCACCAATGGAGAATCCACAGCCTTTAGCCTGCTTCTGGACCACATTTCTCACCCAAGTCAAATGGTATAAGTGGTCCTGTCTCCGAAGAAGGCCGGTCACCTGCTGGTGCCATGACTCTGAAGGGCAACCATGTTCCCTGAGAGAAGGCACTGCTGTCAATGAAATGTATCATGGCTCATCTGAGAGCTGGCCCCTCTCAAGGGGCAAAGTCCTTAAGTGATCCTCCCACCGAACGCCCTCCACCCAAGAGCAGAGCTCTGTGACTGCTGCTGAAATAATCCAGATCTGACTGCTGACTGAAGGTGAAGTCAGTGGGGCAGCCTGGTCTGGAGGGAAGGTTCTCCCTTAGAATTTTGGACTTTAAGAGGTTAAGATCCCTCGAGTTCACATAGACTTGACCCTCTGCGTTGTTGCCTTCTCTTTGCCTGCCTCACATGTGCTGTAGGTGCTCAAAAGATAGGGAGGGCATCTGGTCTGGTGGTCTGATCTCTTTTAGCCTGATTGTCTTTTCCTGTACGGCCTTCAATTTGGTGAAATCATCCATGATAGACATTTAAGAGAAAGTCACAAAAACAAACTGGCAATTTTTCTTCAATCCCATCCCACTTGCTTTCAGTTTCTGATGGGTTCCTTTGTACAGATGTGGGTGTGGGGAGAAAATGTATCCTTTGTAATGTAAAAGATGAAATGATACACCATTTACTTGAAATTAGTGTTTCCTTTAAGTGTCTCTGAAGTTATAGCCTATAACTATTGTATCAGGAATAAGTATCACTTATTTCCTATACACAATTACTCAATCAATAGAAACATAATGTAAAGCTATTACAATGTCCCCAGTATTCTGACCTTTCCTTCAGTCCCCAGTGGAATAGAAGCCATGATTTGGAAGATGCTGGAAGCACTAGCTCCTGGTTACAGCAGGACATGTCCTGCTTCTACTTCCGTGTCCTTCACCCCCTCATGTCTCTAGCCTCCAGTGACACTTGAGGGATAGGGGGCAGGGCTTGCCCACTGCAGACCCATCTCAGTCCCAGTCACTCCCCTCCTAGGGAAAAGGTGCCAGATCCTCATGAGGATGCTGTTTGGGGCATGGGAAGAGTATCTCTTAGCCTTCATTAGATGCTAGGGAGACAGAACACTGACTTCCTCTGTAGGAAGTTAGAGGCATCTTCTATCTGGAGTGCCACTGATTCTTTCCCAGCCCTTAAGGCACTGAACTCGAGAGGGCAGTAGGGCAATGGAGGGTAGGGTGCGGTGGAAGTCTGACTCCTAGCATTGCAGCAGTGGAGCTGGCCTGGGGGTGGTGGCCCAGTTGACCATTCAGTCTTGCTATGCTGTTCATCTGGTTGGGGTCCAGGCTTCATGGTGCTCCAGAAACCTGGAGAACCTAGATAGAAGGGCTGCAGACCTGTTCTCTCAGTGCTCTGTTGGTGAGTGTTGAAGGAAACAATTGGTATCTTGGTTACTTGCTGAGGAATCTAGTTTAAGATCAGGGGAAGGTTCTTAGGCTGTGGCTAGGAAATGTAAATCCCTATGTCTTGGTTCCAAGCTGGATACTGCAGACAAAGCCCAAGTGGAATTCCTTGGCTGGTATCTGGAGGTGAAAGAGGATGGATCCTAGATCAACTTGCATAAGTGGAACTATCATGGGGTGAGTGCAGCGTACAGCAGATCTCTTGAAAGTTGTCTTCTATGAGAAAATAGAGCCCAGGTGAGTTTTGTTCACATCAAAATTGATTCTTATAAATACTGAGGCATCCTAGAAAACTCTTCCAAGAAGCTGTTCTTATCTTGCTGGTATCTCCTGGATGTTTTTGGAGGATAAAATTTCTTGGTCTCTTATTGCTTTTTCTTTTTTTTTTTTTTTTTTTTTTTTTTTAAACCCTTCTGTTTTATTGACAAATCCTGGCTTGGAACTCTTCAGTTCTCCTTGACTCTACATGGTTCTTCTCCTGCTTTATTTTCTCCAAAACCATGAGGCCAGACAGCACCCAAGGGCTTCAAAGAGTACCTTTGAAGGGTTGCTTAGTGTCCAAATTCATACCACATCACAGTGGGCTTTTCCACCAAGGGCTGGGATGTCTTCAACTCCAGATGCTACTTCTGCATGTTTTCCTGTGACTTCCCCAGCTGGAGTCTAACCCTGGTGCTTCTCATTCCTCCTCTCCAGGCATTTTCTACTCTTTTTCCTGGATTTCTTCTCTGGTGGGTGCTGCTGCTTTATCTCCTTTGCTGACTTTCTTTCCACCATGCTCCTTTAAATGGTCATGTTCCATGGGATTCTAGATTTTCTTCCCAGGATGCACGGTCTGCCTGGGTAAAATATCTATCCCACCCTTTTCCAATTTGTTGTACACCCCCAGCCCAACTGTGTACTGAGTTCCAGACCCATGTATGCATCTGCATATTTGAATGTTTCCAGTTCCTTCCAACCCAATTTGCCCTAAATGAATTGCATGTTCTTTCTCCCTTATCCTTCTCTCTCTCTCTCTCTCTCTCTCCTCCCCCCCCCCCCCCCCCCCCTCCTCCCCCCCCCCCCCCACCCTCTCTCCAGTGGTGCCCTGCACCCAGATGATCAAGCTGGAAATCCTCTACTTGACTCCTCACCCCACCATTCAAAAACAATCTAACCCATCACCAAATCTGGATTATTCTAATTATAAACCTCTTGAATTTAACTATATTCATTCAGCTCTACTGCTTAAATCCAGGTTCAAACCAACTTCACCCATTCTCCCTGTTCACTACAGCAGTGCCCTAACTTAATTCTCACCTTCTAGGCTTACCTCCTTCTAACCCTTGATTCTCCCTGTATGATTTCTGGTCATAGCCATGTTCCATTTCAGTTCACCTTGTACGTACCTGCCCTGTTTCTGATCCTGTCAAAGTACAGGGAAGAATGTAGAATTTTTAATTGCCTGAGTTCAAATCTTACCTCTGCCTTACTAAATAAGACCTTGGACATGTAGTTAGTGCTTCTGTATCTGCTTCATTATCTTAAAACTGATAACCCTCACAATAAAAACCCTAGGAAGTCAATTCATTTACATGTAACTCTTAGCTTCCTATGCTGCTGCTTTGGAAATTCTTGAAAAAACTTGCTTCCATGAAAGTAGACAGAAATTCCCTAAGCTTAGCTTTCTGAGCATTTGACAGATGACTTGATATTTCTCCTGCCCCCTTCCCCTGCCAGTTCTCAAGGAAAGGTCCCTTTTTGGTTCCTTTCTGATAACCAGAACTTTTCTCTTTTCTAAAAAATTACCACCTCTATTGAGGTAACTGCAGACTCATATGCAGGTATAAAAAATATGAAGAGATCACATATACCCTTTACCTAGTTTCCCCCAATGGTAGTATCGTGTGAAACTATAGTGCAATACCACAACCCAAATATAGACATTGATTCAGTTGAGATATAAAACAACTCATCACAAGACCCCACACTTATCCCTTCACTGCCACACCTACTTCTACCCTACGCCTCCCTCAACCCCTGACAACCACTCATCTGTTCTACATTTCTGTAACTTTAATTGCAAAAATGTTACACATCTTATGGTTCCACTTATGTAACATTTTGGGACTGGCTTTTTTCAGTCAGCATAAACCTCTGGGGATATATCAAGTTGTTGTATTTGCTGAGAGTATATCTTATATATTAATGCAGGAAAAGTAACAATGTAAAGTGATGGGTGTGCTAGCTTAAGTTAATCATCTCACAATGTATATGCATATCAAAGCATCACAGGTATACACCTTTAAATATATGCAATTTTAACTTGGCAATTATATTTCAAAGCTGGAACAAAAAAGGTAGACAAGACATGAGACAGATGGCAAGTAAGTACACAATTTTCAAGACCATTAGTCCTCAGGATAATGGAAACTGAAACCACAATGATTTCACTGTATACCTATGAGTGGCTAAAATGAAAAATAGTGACCACAGACAATGCTGGTAACGATGTAGAGGAACTTAATCACTCATACATTGCTGTGGGTGGAGAGGTAAAATAATTATCTTTTCATGTGTTACTCCTGCCAGTTGAAGAATCATGTAGGGACAGAAAGTGGATTGGAGTCATCTAAAATCTTGGGGTCAGGAGTGGAAATGGGAAGATGGTGGTCAAAGGGTACAAAGCCTCTATTAGCAAGAGAAATAAGCTTTTCTTTGGGATATATTGTACAATTTGAATAGAGTACGTTTCAAAACTGCTAAGTAAATTTCAAATGTTCTCAAAGTATTTGAGGTGATGTTAAACTTGATTTAATTGATTGTATTTGTAAATAATGACATCACTTTGTACCCTATAAATACAACATGTCAACTTACAATTTTTAAGATGTTTTTAAAAGTAAAATTCTGCCTGTACTTTTTTCCCCCCAGTATGACTCTTTGGCCGCATTTGTTCCACTCTTTACTGAGCAGGCATGTTTCTTCTACATTAAAGGTGTAGAAGAGTCCTCCTGATCCTCAGTCAAGCCCTCCTTCGGGATCTGTTTTCTCCATCGAGTCCTTTCAGCTTCCTCTCCCTCCACTCATGACATGCTCAATTATCCACTCCCAGTCTCCCACTCCCATTAGGCCAGGTCACAAGGCTGAAGAAACCATGGAAACAAGCAGTTTGTTTTGGCTACCCAGTGCCCTCACTGGGGCAAGCACACTTGAACCTCCAGTCAAACCCCCACCACAACTCTTGACTTCAGCCACAGCTGCGCTGGACAGTCTCCCCCCGGCCCGCCCACCGCCTGCCCCCGTGAGCCTTCCACCTTCAGCAGGCTTGCAGCTTTCAGCTTTGCCTCAAGGCTTTCTCCAGTGCCCAGAAACCACTGGGCTTTCTAGGCTAGAAAAGTGGGGGCATTAATGCTCTTGGGGCAGCACTCAGATAGAAATGAACCGGTAGGCTCCTGACTTCTGAATTTGGCTTCTGATCCCAGGCGGCATCTGAAGGACCTGAGGTTCTGTTGATGGCAGTGGTGATAGCTGCGATGCTACCTTACTGTGACTCTTCCTACTTCCCGTTTTTCTCCTCACCACTGCTTCCTTAGAATTATCTGAGATAGAGCCGGGTGCAGTGGCTTACGCCTGTAATCCCAACACTTTGGGAGGCCGAGGCGGGTGGGTCACAAGGTCAGGAGAGATGGAGACCAAGCCTGGTCAACATGGTGAAACCCTGTCTCTACTAAAAACACAAAAATTAGCTGGGCGTGGTGGTGGATGCCTATAATCCCAGCTACTTGGGAGGCTGAGGCAGGGGAATAATTTGAACCTGGGAGGTGGAGGTTGCAGTGAGCCAAGATCGTGCCATTGCACTGCAGCCTGGGTGACAGGGCGAGACTCCGTCTTAATTTTATTTTTACTTTTTTTTTTAATCTGAGGTACACTAACATCCAAGTGCTCTTATCCAAATTATTTTCGTAAAAACTTGGCCAGCCCAAGGCAACATCGTGAGAGGAAACCAGGTTTTAAATGCCGAGACCTCTTTCCTGTTCCTTTCTCTGATACCCTGCTGGGACTCCCCTTAGCTAGACACCAGAGGGCACTGGAGCCTGTTGACAGGTACCAGGGAGGTCAGCCCCTGAGAAGACAGCAGGTAGGAGACACAGGGAGACTGAGCAGGAAGAGCCAACGGGAAGGTTCCTTCTGTGGTCCCTTTAAAAAAACAAACAAAAACTCAGGCCAGACTCAGTGGCTTAGACCTGTAATCCCAGAACTTTGGGAGGCCAAGGCAGGTGGATCGCTTGAGGTCAGGAGTTTGAGACCAGCCTGGCCAACATGGTAAAACCCTGTCTCTACTAAAAACACACAAAAAAAAATTAGCCAGGTGTGGCAGTGCACACCTGTAGTCCCAGCTATTCAGGAGGCAGAGGTGAGAGAATTCCTTGAACCCAGGAGGTTGAGGCTGCAGTGAGCCAAAATTGTGCCACTGCACTCCAGCCTGGGCAAGAGCGAGAGCCTGTCTCAAAAAGACAACCTCAGACAACAACTTGCTTTCAACTGGACACTAATTGTATTCACAATTACTAATTAACTCTAACATCATATTATGTGCTTTCTAGTTATCTTACATACTCTAAGTTACAGTCATCCTCCTTTCTGATTTTCTTTAGGTTAACTTTTACTTTATTTCCCCTCCAAACTCTAATGTCAAATCTTGTAGTTATGCTAGGGATTTCTATAACACTGACATCAAAAGCTAATATAAACAGACACTTACCTCTTCCTCAGAAAATGAGAGTACCAGTCCATGAGCCCTGGGAGCACAGGTTCTCGGGGCTTCTAGAAATGCCACTAGACTGTTGATCAGGGCTGCTAGACTCTGCTTTTACTCGGAAAACCTGGCTTCCTCCCTCCATCCCTAACTAGATCTCATGTCCTTGGCCTCCTTCACCATAAGGGGTTGGCAAGGATGTCAGCCTTTGACCAGTGAGATCCAGAAAAAGGCCCCAGGATGGTCCTGCCCAGAGGTCCCTTCAGACATAAGAGCTCTTCTCTCCTGTGAAGTCTTTGGCTGTCCTCTAAGAATCTTGAACTGAATATTCCCAGCTCTGGAAGCCATGGTGAAGCTTGGGTTATTTATTCAAAAGCCATATGTTGGGGGCAGAGATGGCTGCACCCTGGACTGCCCTCACAACCTAGGGAGGTCCCCATCACAGAAATCAGTGACAGGCAAGGGGCTTCATGCAGGTGCAATAGGGAGAGTAGCTAAGTCCTAGAGGCAGAGTCTGGAGCCCAAGTGGGAAAGCCAGGCAGTGAAGCCTTTCCTAGAGCCCTTGACTGAATTCCTCCCCATTAATTTCTATTTCTAACCTGGTAATTCTGTTAGAGACAGCCAAGTCTTGTGTGGTTCTCTACTGAATGTAAGCTGTCATGTCAATTTCTACACTGGAAGGTACACAATACTCTTTAGTGGATGTTCCATTTTGTCTGCATAATGAAGAAAATAGCTACCACGGCATTGCCCACTGAGTCGGGCCCTGTCCTCTTGGTGTTATTTAATTCAGTAGCTCTTTTGGTTTCTGAGGATTAAATGGTGATGGGTGTAGTCACTCATCTATCAGTAGATACCTTTGTAAAGCCTCAGCATGTAACTTTCTCAACCAAAAAAAAAACCCCACATTATAGCAGATGTCCTATGGGACTGATGAGCAGAATTCTTGCCATAAAACCTGGCCTGAAATTCTCTAATGCTGGTTTTTAATCTGAAAAGTAAATGTGACGCTGTTGCCTCTAGGTATCCCCTTTAGTAACAAAACCAGGTCAGCTATTCCTGGGATGAGAGTTGATGATGGGGCCTCAGCAGGAACACAGGAGGCCATTAGGAACCTTCACTGTCCCCAGGAAACCTGCAACTCAACTTCAGTTCAAAGTACTGACTGGGCACCAGCATTACAGTACTGCTGTAAAATTAAACAGTAACTACAGAATTTGAGGACTTGTTCGTGGAATTTAAGTTCTAGTTAATCTCTTAGACAGAATGTCTGTCTCTAATTCCTAGTGTTTCCATGTTTTGTCACTATACCTGTGGGGATATGAGGACTATGGTCCCAGACAACCGTGGGAGGTTCCCTATTAGAAACAAGGGCCTCAGGGTCACAAGGAAAACAAGCACTCAAAGGTTTTCTCAGCAAGGCAAATTTACTTCTGCAGAAGGGTGCTGCTCACACTTCTGACTGCTGTGAGAGAACACTGAATAAAGGAGGGGAAGGGGTTTTTATCCCTAAAACAGTTAGTCCCTGCTTCTGTGTCCTGTCCCCATTTGCTGGAGTCATACCACACAATCTAAACTGACCCAACTGGCTACTGTTTAAAATTGAATGTGGCTAATTAGGCAGGAAGGGAGAGGCTGTCCATTATGGTATAAGGCATGTTTGGGTATGTCAGGGTGCGGCAAAGCCAGGAAGAGCTGTTTCAGCAGAGGGGCAGTTTACAGGAGTAAGAGGACTCTTTCCAAATAAGGAAGAGATGTGAGTTAGATTGGGACTGGTGGGAGAAGTTGTTTACAGACCAGGTAGCCTAGGAGAAAGAGACAAGGAAGTTGATCTTGAGAACAAAGAACAAGAAAGTCAGAAATTAAACCTTTTGAAGAGGAACTTACTGTATTTGGCACTATCATGATCTCTCTGTACTGAGGTGCACCATAAGCCATTGCCCCTACATTGGAAGAAGAAACAAGTTTGCTATTTAACTTGCTCAAAGCAACATGGCCAGTTGCCAATGGAGAAGGAACTGACTCCCAGGTCTTCCAATTAGGTTGAAAGACCTTCATCACATGGGTGATGGGAATAAGTGGCGTGGAGCTATAGCCCCATACTTCATGAACCTTGTAACCTTGTGCTGGTCTCCTAAGTGATGTGGTACTGAGTTTTTCACATCTGCAAATGAGGATATATTCCAAAGATTTTATAAGATATTGCCTCTATGAGTGATGTAGTCAAGGTTGAACACAGGAGCTGAGAGTTGGCCATGTCCTGGGCTTTGTTAGAAGTGGGATTATTTGACACTGGCTGTGAAAATGCCACTCATCAGCAAACATGCTGCATTAGGACTCTCCAGAGAAATGGAATCTGTGTGTGTGTATGTTTGTGTAGACTTATAAGAAATTGGCTCACGTGACTACAGAGGCCAAGTTTCAGGATCTGCAGGGTGAGGTTAAAACCTGGAGACCCAGGAGAGCTGATGCTATGGTTCTGGTCTAAAGGCCACTAGGTTAGAGACTGTAGAGAACCAGTGTTCTAATTGTTCAATGCCAGGGAAAGAAGGCAATGTCTCTGTCTGAAGGCAGGCAGGAAGAATCTTACTTCACAAAGGATTGACCTTTTTTTTCCTACTCAGGTCTTCAACTGTGATTGAAAGAAGCCTACCCACATTACAGAGGACACTCTGCTTTATTCATCCTACAGATTGAAACTGAATTTCATCCAAAAGTACCCTCACAAAAACACTTAGAGTAGTGCTTGAGCAAATATCTGGGCACCCATGGCCCAGTCAAGTAGATACATAAAACTTCAGACATGCCAACTGTCTTTAAAAAGTATAGATGAGATTCAGTGTTCTTTGTTGAAAATCTAAGTAAAGAAATATAGAAGTGCTAGAAAATGTCTCAAATCTAAATCTTAGGTGAGTTAATGTGGTGTTTCTTAGTTTTGTTCTTGCATAACGAATGATACTAAAGACCTCTTATGGTGCATAACACACTACAGTTTGACCTCCTTCTTAGGATTTAATCGGGAACCTTTCTGAAACCCATCCTATGATGCCCACAGCTGTACTCCTGTTCTGCCTTCAATCTCTGCCCCTAGCACGTTCAGATTGTCAGGGTGTACGAGGGCAATGTTGTAAGATATCTATTTGCCAGGCAAACAAATGGTTCTCAAACAGCAGTATATGACCCCTTGCCAGCATAAAATGATTTCACTCACATTCCATAAAATAGGACTAATGTTGTGACTAACACAGCAACACATATTGTTTCTGATATTCTTACTTCTGAAATGCTGAGTAGATGGTGTCTTACTCACCACTGTAAAGTCTGTAACTCAGTCATACCACACTTTTGCTTTGAAATCTAGAAGTCTGGGACCGCTTATTAACAGGGCTTGTTTCTGGAGATTAAAATTTGCTGATAACATCCACGTTTTCCCATGAGGTCTGAGTCTGGTCGTTATGATGCTGTGCTGCAGGTTGAGGGAGCCCCCTGTGACCCCTGAGGTTGACATAACTTACCTCTGGAATGGATGAAGACAGAACCAATGTCATCCCAGGGAGAGAAGCTTGGTGGCCCCTACAGCTGGATCCTGCCACCATGATAGGTAGCACTGAGTATGTTCACTTATGGAATGAGGCCATGAAGAATGAGTGAAGATGTGATACTAAGATTCACACAAGGGATACTCAGGGTTGGAAGATGGTATTTGCTGGGATTGTGCTCACTCTTAAGTGCATGTGGCCACCAGGTTGAGAATCATGTACAAGGCACATGTCAGACAAGTGACAACTGGTCACTTAAGCATCTAATCAAGAATGAGCAATTTGGCTCCACACATGGACATGTTTCAGTTTTCTAGAATGTATTTTCTGGGAGGAACAGCTCACACACCAGGACCAGTTAGTCCTGAAGGCTTAGCATCTATGAGACTTTAATATATTGAAAGAACACCGTCCTAGTATAAGAAGGGTTGGTATTAGTCACCATGTCAGGACTAGGGTCTGTGTATGTTAACAGCAAGACAGGCATGGCTCAGAATAAGGATTTTCTTACCAGCTGTTAAGAGGTGGAATGAGTTGGCTAGTCAAGTAGATATTTCATCTCCCTACTAATAACTAAGTTACATGGTTTGGATGTTGGTTTCACAATCTCACATTGAAATGTGATCCCCCATGTGATGGGAGGCGATTGGGTTATGGGGGTGGGCCTCTCGTGTGTTGGTGCTGTCCTCACAAGAGTGAGTGAGTTCTCATGAGATCTGGTTGTTTCAAAGCATGTGGTACCTCCCCACCTCTTACTTGGTCCTGCTCTGTCATGCAAGATGCCTGCTTTTGCTTTGCCTTCTGCCATGAGTAAAAACTTCCTCAGGCCTCCCCAAGGGCTGAGCAGATGCCTGCTCCATGCTTTCTGAATGGTTTGCAGAATCATGAAACAATTAAGTCTCCTTTCTTTATGTAAATCATGCAGTCTCAGGATATTTATAACAATGCAAGAAATGACCTGATACACTAAGCACAGTTGATCATTTGTTCAATGTCTAGAGATGAGTGGAATCTGAAATGTGCATGACTCAAACAAAGATGAGCATGATGCTGGAGGCTCCTGTGTCCCATCCCCACCCCCTCACCCCCACTCTGATGCCTTCAGCTACAGGGTTCAGCATTAACTGCCTTCATCGTTGATGAGCCATGTGGCTGTTACGATAAGCCATATTGATGACTTGCTTATTTTACACTGTGTTCTTCCCCTTCCAGGACATAGGATGAGTCTCTGAAAGCACTCTGTCTCCCCTGGGTAAGATACCACTGGCTGAAGTGGAGAGTTTTCTGCTTATGCACAAATTCTTCCTTGGCCAAAATCAGTTAATTCCATTTTTCTACGAGGTATAACATTCTCTCTCTCTCCCTCTTGACCTCCATGCTGATTCTAGCATTCTTTTCCAGCTGAGCGGTTCCATTTTCATTGACCAGTTTTTCTCAACTATTAACCTCTAGAGTCTTCTATTCATTAACCAAATGTGGGTGTCTGCTATGCATCAGGCACTGTTCTGTATACAGGGACATGTCTGTGAACAAGATGAGATCCCTGCTGTCATGGAGCTTCTAGTGGAAGATACTAATGACTGCTCTGTGGGGGGCGGGGAGGGGGTTGGAATCAGGGGGAAAAGGATGTATGGACAAGGGGTGGCCTTCATTCAGCTGTAACACCTTCCTTCCCCCTCAAATGTCAGGTTCCTTTTGTCTCCCCTACACATATGAATTTGGTAAATTGGATACTCAATCTTGGCTGAGGCAGGCCTCTTCCTTATTCCTTCTTCCTCTGAGTTGACTTCCTTGATGTAACCAACACCATTCCAATTCACTTGCAATCTGAACTTTGGTAACTCCTTAGTAGAAGCAAATTCCCTGTGGTTCCTTCTACCTAGTTGTCTAGCCCACCACATGTGGCATTTCATGTGGTGGGTGGAGGGAAGTAGTGTCCAATCTTTATTAGAGCAAATTACACTGGTGGCCAGGACCAAATCTTCAGCTATGTTTTAATAAAACCAAGTTTGTCCCATTGTCTTCACTGGATTCCCCCCAAAGCAGACCCTGAGAGAGAAGCAAAGTAGACCCTGAGAGAGAAGCAGATCCTGAAACAAGGGTTTACCTTGAGCACACAAGGACCAGCCAGGAGTGCAGAGGTGATAGAGTGAAGGTGGCCAGGAAGAAATGTCTTAAGCCAGCTCACACAGGGAAGAACTGATGAGCCCTTCAGGAAAGCTCTAGGAATTCACATATAAAACAGACTTCAGAGTGGTCCTGGACTGACAGCTAGGTTATTGTATAACCCAAACAAATAATGCCATTAACTTAAAGGGTACTTCTTGGGGATGTTAATTCCAAGGCACTTCCAGCCCATTGTGTGTACAAAGTGGTTCTGTAGCCTGCAGGCAGCCCTCCAAGAAGATGCAGCTGTTTGCTCTGGGAAGTCAGTCTGGTATGCAAAGAAATGGTGTTGGTACCCAAGGAGATGGGTGGAGGGTTGACAATGGGTTTAACTAGGGTTGGAGTATCAGGTGCTAAGATGAAGACTGATTTTTCCTTTAAGTGTGGTCTATAATACAGACTAGGCACTAATAACGGTAAATGAGGCTGGTACAGTGGCTCACACCTGTAATGCCAGCACTTTGGGAGGCTGAGGCTGGCAGATCACCTGAGGTCAGGAGTTCGAGACCAGCCTGGCCAACATGGTAAAGCCCTGTTTTTACTGAAAATACAAAAATGAGCCCGGTGTGGTGTGGTGCATGGCTGTAATCCCAGCTATTCAGGAGGCTGAGGCAGGAGAATCACTTGAACCTGGGAGGTGGAGGTTGCAGTGAGTTCAGATCACACCACTGCACTCCAGCCTGGGCGACAGAGTGAGACTCTGTCTCCAAAAACAGTAAATGGTAAAGATAAAGGCAGAGTTTCCATCTTATTTGCATTAAAATGATATTTTAAAAAACGAATAGTATATAAGTACTTCTCTCTATTATAAGTTCATATTCTCATCCTGTGTCTTAAACTCAAAACCATCAAGGGAGAACTTGTTTTCTGATGGTAGAATATTGGCCTTATTCTATCTTGGATCAAGTCAGCCCTTCATTGAAATCTCTTAATATCCTAAATTTAGTCTTGGATCTGTGAAAACCATGGGAAATATCCAGATAGAGTACTCAAGCCAGGTCACTGGCAGTGTCTGCTCAAAATGGCTAAGCCAAGGAGATGATCCTATCTGACCAGAAGACTACCACACCCCTCTCTTCCTCAGTACTGCTTAGGATTCTCCAGCTTTGTTAGGAAGGTGAATAAGGTGAAGCTGTGCCTGGGGGACATGAATGTGGCCAACTGGCCAGGGACTTGGTGGCAGTGGGTTAAAATGACACCCAAGGCCCTTTGCAGTCCTGTAGGAGGGCTTCCGGAGCTGGTGGTTTTTAACTTATTAACCATGTAGTTGCTGAACACTCATTTGTCCAATTTCCAGCAGGCTGTTATCTCAGACATTCTTCAGTTGTAAGAAGATTTTCTGGAATACCTTCAAGTACTCAATGGGGACTTAGTCCTGGTAGGATATAAGTTATCTCAAGGGTTAGAGGGTTATTAGGACCCCTGTGATAACCTGAATGAGGACTGAGAAAGTAATCAAGGTTCAAGATTAGCCTCTTCTACATGAGGAAAGAAATGGATCCTTTTGTTACATTTTTTGCTTCACACACTTGATGCATATGACCCTAAAACAACCAATAATCGCTCTAATTCATAAATTTATATACACGTATTTAAAACTGGTTTCTTCACTAGAGTCTGATTAACAATTAATCTCCTTGGGAATTACCAAAAATGATAGAATGGGGAACTCCAAAACTTCATCCCTTCACAAAAGCAACTAATAAGCTGGCAAAAACTGTCAGAGGCAACTCAAGAACACCAGAATCTGATTAAAAATTTAGCAAGGGGAATGCTTAATGAAGAAATAGCTGAATTTTGGTAAGAAAATACATGTTGCATTTTTACTACCCCTGCTCACTATCTTCCTACTTACCAGCTGGGAGATTGCTACGAAAAACAGAGCCCACATTCCTGGGAGAGGTTGCTGGCACCACAGGAAGCAATGCGGACTTATTCTCGGAACTGTGGTTGTGTGTTTTGACCTACTTGGTGGTAGCTTCAGCTCAATGGCTTGTTCTGGTTTCAACTGTGTTTCCCCAGAGATTAAGTGGGTGGCAATTGTTAAAAGTATTTAAAGGCAAATGTGTTGCCACAGCTGCCAGAGGAAAGGAACAATGGTCAGGTGAACAATCGATACAAACGCCTGTGGGGAAGAGACTGGGGAAGGAGATTTTATTTGGAGGAATAAAGGCTTTGAAAGCAATTCCCATGTATAATAGAAATCTAGAATGCCATATATATGCACACCTGTCTGGGACTAGACTCCTACTCAAAAGTCCTGAAAAGGCTCTTGGTTTTCACCTCTGGCTGACCTTCAGGCTCTGTACAAGGAGGGGAGAGCTATATGAAGGCCATATGAGGCCATATTAAGTCCATGTGAAGAAATCATGGTGTTTCCTTTTGGAGTGGTGATAACTTTCTGGAACTAGCTAAGAGTGATGGCTGCATAACATTGTGAATACACTAAATACCATCACTTGTATACTTTAAAATGGTTAAAACGAGTTTGTTATATAAATTTCCCATCAACTAGTGTCTTCTGGGATACATACAGCAAACTGAGGAACTACTTAAGACTCATAATGGAACTATTATCCTCTTTAAAGGATCTCATGTCAGCATATCCAAGGCATATTTGTTGGAGCTGTACCATCTTTGGAACAGCCAAAAATATTGGAAAACGTGACTGGCAAAACAGATACACAGAACAGATTATCTTGATAGAATTGATCTCAACCCTCAACCTTGAGGAGCTAATAGTAAAGCTTTAGTTCAAGAATCATCCCATTAAATGAATGTCATCGTGACCCAGGCTGAGACTACCACTGAAAATCCCTGGGCATTGAAAGCCATGTGTTCAATGTTCTGTCTACCATCTCTCAGATCTAATTAATTTTAGGACTTAGGAATAAAGGTATATCAATTACTTCCTCTTTGAGCTATGTTGGATCTTCCTATCAAAGCAAGACCAGCCCTCTACCAAGATGATCTATTCCCTAGCAATAATGGTCTCATGATATGCCACACTTGAATCTCTGCAGTGGAGTTCCCTTTTGTCCTCTTATGCTAGGTCTTCCAGGATGAAGCCTCCATGGCCATTGCTAGCTGCTTATCACAGATTATTTCTGGAAAAAAAATTGATCATTTAATGTAGAGTATGGAATTGTACAGATTCTCAGTCTGAAACTAACAGAATGAGCTCAGGAAGTCAAATGAGTCTGGCCCTAGTTCTTAAGTACCGACAGGGCTGCAGATTGGGAAGCAGACTGAGAGAGACTAATGCGCAAGGTATTTATTGTAGAGTGATTTGGGGATCAATACCTGTGGAAAGAAGGGAAGCCAGGTTGGATAGAGGGGAAATTGAGCTATGATACAGTCCAGTGGAGGCCAGTTTACCCTGTAGAAAATCTTGAAGCTGGGATGATTCTTAGCTATCCCAAAATTGGGGGAGAAGGCCAGGCTTTTATATCCCTGCCTGTCAACACCATGGGCATGGTGACTGACCTTAGGCAGAGAAGCTCTTTTTGTCTGAGACAAAATCCCATAGAGCAGTGAAAGTTTAGGACTTCCTTCAGGTAGCACTTTCCTAGGCAGTTGAGGGGGAGAAGACTGTTTCAAAGGGGAATTTGACCAGTACATGAAGGTGTCTATCCCAGTCCAGTCCAGTCCATCCTTATACCACCAAGATCCACCTCTTCGTATAAGTTCTAAAAGTTACCCTAGGATTTTAGTGGAGCTTGCTTTCTGAAGGAAATATGGAAGAGGGAGGTTAAAGAAGCTATACCGCATGAAGCAGCTGGTGTTGGGGCTGCCACCTGATGGACAGCATCACCCTCTACAAGCAAACTTCCCTCGCCCTCGTGTAGCCCCTCTGCTGGCCTTGGTGGCTTCCCTGATAGCATGACCCAGCCCCTCATCTCTCATGGGCCTGATCTCCTGGACATCACATTTTTCTGAGGCTGTGAATGCTGTTTGCTTGCCCATCTCTAATCAAAACAGAGTGAGAGACTGCCAAGAAGCACTCAAGTAGATCATCTGGGTACCAAAACATACTCATTCCTATTGCCAGGGTGAAAGCAACCCTACCTCCTCCCGATGGCCAGAGTCAATTACCCCTTCCAGGATGGTGTCCCTTCTTCTCTACTGGTTCCTTAACTCAAGGAGTCTACAGTGCTTAGGGAGCAACCAGGGCTTATGGTTAAATAGGTCTCTTGCCCTTGCCTCTCTTGGGAACCAGTACCTCTGTCTGAAAAGCCCCAAGTTGTAGGATCAAGAACAGGAATTGAAACAAAACATGGGTCACTGAGAGGACAAGTCGAATCCATGTCTCCTCTCAGCCCTTGGTTCTCAGACCCGTGGCAATGTCAACCACAACCCACATCTTGCATACTTAAATTCACTTCGTGTTAATGACTTGGCTCTAGAGAAAGATCTCTGACTTGAAGTGTTGTGCATCGGGAGACTGTCACCCAAAAGTATTTCCCCCAAACAGGTGCTTCAGCTCCCAAGGAAGGATTGTGTAGTAGGGGAAATAACTCGGCACCTCCGAGTGGTCTAGATCCTATGTTCCAAGAAAAGTTTGGCCCCTGCCTGGCTGCTAGGAGGTATCCTCTAAAACCTTGGAATATCCTGCCAGATAAGAGTGTCTCCATTTACCTGGGGGCCTTTGGCTATACCGGATAGTTTATACTAATCATGTGGCTTATACTGGAGGGGGTCTTGGGCCACATATAGCCTAACCTCTATAGGGGCTGGAGACTAAGGTTGGCCCCCAATGAAAACCCTGGACAGCAAGCCTCAGCTGAGCTTCCCGGGCAGGCAATATGCTCTGTGTTGTCATATGTCTTCTTGTTGGAAGATCTAAGTGTGCTGTCTGCCAGCTCTGCTGGGAGAGGACAACAGGAAGCTTGTGCCTAGTCTTTCCTGAACTCTATGCCAATATGGCTTTTTTTATTGCTGTTCTTAATCTACAACTGTTTGCTATAATAACTGTAACAGCTGTTTTGAGTCTTTCAAGGGAATCATTAACCCTGAGGGTGGATTTTGGGCCCCCTGAACAGAGTACCCTAGAGTTGATCCCATCATGAATAAAGACCCAGGTTTTTCTACCTGATCGGTCCGTCACTTGTCATTGACTTTCTCAAGGAGGGGTGGGACAAGACCTCCCAAGTTGAGGTACTTTGGCACAGGGAAATTCCCCAGAGAGTGCAGCAGCCGTTAGCAGCCAACACTGGGCCTGTGTAGGGTGTCTTGCCGGGGCAGGAGCAGCAGCCACACCCACTGCATGGGTTGTGCCTGAAATGGCCTTGCTTCTCTTCACCCCCTTCCTTGTCCCCCTCATCCCCACCCCCTAATAAATCACTGGCCTACATCCTCCTACAATGCTCCTGGGAAAAATCAGTTTAAGCACTATGCTACCAAGAGTGGTCCTAGGAAGCAGAGTTATAGAATGGGATTTTTGGAGGCAGATTATTCACTGGCCAGATGACAAGGACCCCATTGCTGCCGAAAGGTGGGCTATTGCTAATAATGGTAGAGGTAGGGGAGTGGTTCTCAATGTGTGGTCCCCAGGCCAGCAGCAGCATCTCTTAGGAACTTGTTAAAAATGAAAATTCACTGGCCCCACCCCAAACCTACTGAATCAACCTCTGGTGGGGCCCAGAAGTACATGCTAAAGGCAGAGGCTTTGCCCCTGGGGAGTCTGTCTGATAAAAAGGCATGCACTCTCTTGAGCAGTATCTCTAGCATGTGAGAGAAAGAAGGAAATGGTACCTATAAGAGCTGGAATCCCTTAAGTGTGACTGGGTCAGCCAGCTATTAAGTTGATACAAAGGTAATTGTGGTTTTTGCCATTGAAAGTAATAGCAAAAACCATGACTACCTTTGCACCAACCAAATACATTAAGGCACAATGTAAAGGTTAAAAGGGCCCCGTGGTGGTGATTAGAGGCCTGAAGCTCCTAAGCCCTGTCCTCATTCAGGGAGCCTGGCTTATGTGATTCTACTCAGGTGTAATTTAGGACCCTGTTACTTCACAGGTTTTAAGCTTTTGGTCACCTCTGGCTATTTCCAAGCTCAACATCCAGTGGGCCACAGCATCATGCCCTGATTCTTGCATGGTGCTGTCACTTTTAAATATATCTATTACCTATTTTGAGACCATGGGGCACTTAAAAAATGTACTCACCATATCGCACTGGGATTGACTGGGATTTATTTTTTAAATAAAAATCCTAGGTTTATACCTAGGAATGGAGTTTCTGGATCATATGTTAACACAATGTTTAACAACTTGAGTGAATGTCACTGTTACAGTCCTACCAGCAATATAGGAGAGGGTGAATTTCTGTAACTTTATGTTGCTTCTGTATCCATTTTGAATGTAAGTTGGGACTTTCTCTGCCCAGAAACAGGGCTTAGTCACCTCCTCATGCAGGTTCTAGTTCTTGTGCCTCCTTCCAGTTCCTCAGGGTGGTCAATCCAGATATGTCTTATACAGCTGCCTCCTGGTGATGGCACCTCCCTATGGGATGGCCAGATACAACCTACCTGGTTCACCCCACTGATCCAGGTGAACTGCAGGTATGCTGCAGGAGTGACTACCTCTTGGTCACAGCATGATCCCATAAAACTCACACCTGCTTGCTATAAACCCACCAGTCAGTGCTTCCCACTGGAAACCTAACTGGGTACCTCCTGGACCCCAAAAAAGGCTTTGGCCCTCGTTACCCCCAGCCTCACTTTCCTTCTCCAGAACGAGCTGAGCATGCATGTCCTGGATGGCTTCCCTGCTACTCCCATTAGCCCTGTGAGATATGCTGCTCTCTTCCTGGATCTGTAAATAAGTTACCTCTGTGATCTCAAGTTTTGTTAAGTTGCCACCTCTTTGCCTCACCTGATGGACACATCCACATCTAACTTCTTTCCAAGTTGGGGCTTTCCTTCTTTCTGTGAGTGGCCATAGTGGTAGAAATAAACTGGACACAGGTCAAACAAGAGTTGCAAAGGCATCTGCCAGTATAGACAAGTTTCCTGTGAGAGGTACCACCTGATCATGGGTCAGACGTTTGAGGATTAGGCCATCCTCCAGGATAAAGCAGTATCCCCTCAAAGGCACACTGCATCATGGATTAAACATTCCTGAGCAAACCTTCAGGAGGCCCCCACCAGGGGGAATAATGACTTTAATATTGACCTTTTTACCTGGCTAACCAAGTGTTTCTCAGGTTTCTCCACCATAACGTTCCTTTCATTTGCTCCCTTTCTAAACTGTCCTCTTTGGAAGGAAGTCGCAATACACAGCCCACATGTAAGGAGTGGGAAGTTATACTCCATCTTTCATGAAGCATCTCAATTAAAATTTTTCTGCATGAAAGATGTGTCTCCTCCACTGTTCATGAATGTATTCATATTTGTAGGGACTCATGGATACTTATTTTATACTTTGGTTACAATCTGATACTACCTACTTTTTGGTCAAATTGGCCAGGAAATTTGTTCCTATGCCTTTCTGATTTACTCCCCATCAATGTGTCTTGTTTAGTTTGAGCACATCTTTACTTCCTGGCATTACAAGATGCTACAGACTCACCTTGCAGATTTCCTGCACCTGTCTCTGAATCATTCATTTCTCTAAGGAGCTCCTTTTATCGGAATGGTCTTAGAAACCAAGATCCCTGTCCTAGGTACACTTGTTGCTATTGAGGTGTCATTTCTTTTTAGGCCCTTGACATGGTTTGGCTGTATCCCCACCCAAATCTCATCTTGAATTGTAACTCCCACAATTCACACATGTCATGGAAGAGACCTAGTTGGAGGTAATTGATTCATGGGGGCAGGTCTTTCCTGTGCTGTTCTCACGATAGTGAATAAGTCTGAGATATGATGGATTTTATAAAGGGCGAGTTCCCCTACACAAGTTCCTTGCCTGCAGCCATGATTGGGAGGCCTCCCCAGCCACGTGGAACTGAGTTCATTAAGCCTCTTGTTCTTTATAAATTACTAGTGTTGGGTATGTCTTTATCAGCAGCGTGAAAACAGATGAATACAGCCCTCTCAGCCAACAAAGCAAAGAAGTGCATGTATGTGTGGACACTAATCTTTGTATATATACATATCTATAAGTTTCTGTATGTTAAGCTAAAAATGAGTTCACATTAATGTCTAAAATTCTAATCCAGGCTGGGTGCGGTGACTCATGCCTGTAATCCCAGCTTTTTGGGAGGCCAAGGTGGGCGGATCACAAGGTCAGGAGATCGAGACTATCCTGGCTAACACGGTGAAACCCCATCTCTACTAAAAATACAAAAAAAAGAAAGTAGGCAGGCATGGTGGCAGGCACCGTAGTCCCAGCTACTCGGGAGGCTGAGGCAGGAGAATGGCGTGAAACTGGGAGGCGGAGCTTGCAGTTGAGCCGAGATTGCACCACTGCACTCCAGCCTGGGTGACAAAGCAAGATTGCTGTCTCCAAAAAAAAAAAAAAAAAAAAAAAAAACCTCTAGTCCATTATCACATAGATCATTCTAGCTCCTTTCCTTGAGCTCTAAATTTCCATTCCTACAGTAAGACATCTAGGTGTTACCACCCGTCCATTTAATTATTCAACTTCCAATACTACTATGTATACACATAGAAGTATTAGAATCAACACCGCCAAGGGAAACTACATTATCGACAAGAACATGCTTGTGTACATTTTCTTTCACATTTATTCTTACAAACTCCATTTCCAATTGTATTTGGGTCATATTTTCCCTCTCCCTCTCTAGAGTTAGTTTCATACATGTTTACTACAGTTAGAATCTTTTGTCAGTCTGCTTTCTTTCATGGGATTCCCTGCTCTAGATGATTTTTACTTGCATGCATTAGGATTTACTCCTTGTGCATAAAAGTTCTACGGGCTTTGACAAATGAACTAACATCATATATCCATCATTGCAATATCATACAGAATAATTTTAGCAGCCTTAAATTCCCCTGTGCTCCACCTATTCATCCCTTCCTGTTTCCCCGAACTCCCTGGAAAACACTGATCTTTTTACTATCTCTATAGTGTTGTCCTTTAATGAATGTGATACAATTGGAATCAGAGTGTATAGCTTCTTGACCTTAGAAGTGTGTGTTTGAGGTCGCCTCGTGTCTTTTTGTGGCTTGATGACTCATTTATTTGTTCCTGAAACATCTATTGTATAGATGTACCACAGTTTATTCTTGTCATTGACAGTACCATAGTTGCTTCCAGTTTTGGCGATTATGAATAAAGTTGTAATATAAACATTCACATTCTGGTCTTTGAATGGATGTAAGTTTTCAAATCGATTGGGTGAAAATGATTGAGTACAACTTCTGGATTGCATGCCAAGGTGATGCTTAGCATCCAATCATAAGCATTTTTACCCAATGCTTGGTGAGAAACTACCAAACCATCTGCCAAAGTGGCTGTACCTTTTGCAAGAAGAGGGACAAGAGGTCCTGCTGCTCTGTATCCTTGCTAGCATTTGATGTTGTCACTTTTTAAAATTTCAATCATTCTAATGAGCATATAGTAGTATCTCATTGTTCTTTAAATTTGCATTTCCTGAAATGTGTTGCATCTTTTCATATCCTTGTTTTTCATTTATCTCCCTGAAGTATCTTTTGAGACTTTACCTATTTTTGAATTGGATTGTTTTTTTCCTATTGGGTGTGTAAAAGTTCTTGTATTTTGTGTATGTGTTTTTGTTTTTTTGAGACAAGGTCTTTCTCTGTTACCCAGGATGGAGGGTAGAGTACAATGGCACAATCTCCACTCACTGCAACCTCCGCCTCCTGGGTTCAAGTGATTCTTATACCACAGCCTCCCAAGTAGCTGGGATTACAGGTGTGCACCATGACACCCAGCTAATTTTTGCATTTTTAGTAGAAGTGGGGTTTTGCCATGTCGGCCAGGCTGGTCTCAAACTCGTGACCTCAAGTGATCCACCTGCCTCAGCCTCCCAAAGTGCTGGGATTACAGGCAGAAGCCACCACATCCAGCCTCTTGTATTTTGAATATAGCTCTTTTATCAGATATGTGCTTTGCAAGTATCTTCAATCTGCATCTTTTTGTTACCTTAATAGCTTCTTTCACACAGAATTAGTTTTTAATCTTAATAAAGTCTAAGTTACCAATTTTTGTCATGGATGGTGCTTTTGGTGTTATCTTATTAAAAACTCACTGCCAAGCCAAAGATCACCTAGATTTTCCCCAATATTATCTTCTAGTGTAGCAGGATGAGCCACAGACAAAACTCAGACACCAAGTTAAAGAAGGAAGGGGTTTATTTGGCCGGAGGCATTGGCAAGTCTCCTGTTTCAAGAGCTGAGCTCCCCCAGGTGAGCAATTCCTGTCCCTTTTAATGGCTCACAACTCTAAGGGGTGCATGTGAGAGAAGGGTCATGATTGAGCAAGCAAGGAGGTATGTGACTGGGGGCTGCATGCACCGGTAATTAGATCAGAACAAAACAAGACAGGAATTTTCAGTGCATTTCTATACAATGTCTGTAATCTATAGATAACATAACCGATTAGGTCAGGGGTTGATCTTTACCAGGCCCAGGGTGTGGTGCTGGGCTGTTTGACTGGATTTTTTCTGCCTTTTAGTTTTTATTTCTTTCTTTCAAGGCAGAAATTGGGCATAAGACAATATGAGGGGTGGTCTCCTCCCTTATTCCCCCCTTTTGAGACTCACTCATTTTATTAATGGGAGTTCTCACTTTCATTTTCACTACCCATGTCTTTTTGCAAGACAGATCAATAGTGATTCATACAGTACACTTGTGCTGAAGCATTTTGGTGAACTAAGGTAGCAATGAAGCTTATCACTTGAAGTACAGGGAGCAAACAAGGAAGCAGTAAGTAGGTTCCTATTACTATTATAACTCTTATAAGTGTTTTAGATCATCCTAGCACTGGGAACCATTTTCTTTTTTTTTTTTTTTTTTTTTTGAGACGGAGTCTTGCTCTGTCGCCCAGGCTGGAGTGCAGTGGCCAGATCTCAGCTCACTGCAAGCTCTGGGAACCATTTTCTAAACATGGCCATAGGATCAAATCTATACCACACTTGCACGGGCACATGTGCCAGTTTTGTCATATCTGTCTTCAACTACTTGCCCTTGATCATCTATCTGTAGACAGCAATTAGTAAGGTTAAATTTCCCATAGACCCCTTTTTCAGCTGCTAGCAAGTAGTCAAGAGTCAATTTATTTTGATAGATAGCATTTCTCATCTGAGTTTCTTGCTGGGCCAGAATAGTCAAGGTTCTGCCGGTTTTATTAGTGATGATTTCTAAAACAGCTTGTAACCATATAATTCAGTTGATCATGTAAATGGGGGTCCCGGTATCCCCACAAGCCATGTTGTGCCCAAGTAGCAGGCCCATAATAGTGTATGATTCTCTAAGGGGGTCAGTCATCATCTTTCCAATTCCCTATAGCTATGCTTCTCTTTTTTTGTGGGAAGCATAGACAGGGAAACCCAGAAGTTTGCCTGTTTTTATGGGCAGGAAGAAAGATGGTTTAATAGTGCCAATAACACAACTACCTACCCACTGGTCAGGTAATTTGGTGTAAGCTCTATGCCCACATACCCAGTATAATCCAGTGGGGGCTGTCCAGTCCTGGTGGGACTCCAGGTGGGTCCACACAGTTTGCAACTTTGGGAATTTACTAAATGGATTCCTCTGTTTGATTTGAACTCCACCAAGTGATTGTTTTTGTGGTACCATTATACAGTTTCTGTTCCAGACAACTAACTCATCCTACAGGGTGAGTGAATTCTTTTCCTTCTCTAGCTATACAATATTGTCCAATAATTGAGGCTTTTAGGACCCAGAAATTATCAGGGTGATTCTTTTGAGCTGGGAATTCATCAGTAACTGGGTCTGTAGGTACTAATTATCTGACTTCCCATGGCCATTGATCTCCTATTACAGTTCCTCCACATACATAATGTGAAGTGATATTGAGAGACTGGGCTACATGCTCGGCTAATTGCAAAAACAAATTTCTTGTTTTTCCTGGAATTTCTGGTACTGGTACATTTAGTTCATCATAGAAAGTTTGAAACACTGGCTCAGGAGAGTGTTTGTAAACTTCTCCTCGAACCAAGATATTTACCCGAGGATCGAGTCCAGCCCCATCGATTCCTAAGGTCACACACTCCCTTTTTCCAGCGAGGATCAAGGGGATTGATCTAAGCTCTAAGGGGTTACATTGTCCCTTAGTGCAGGAAGGGCCATTTTTTCCTTTCTGAAGGTAGACTGGATCCTTTTCATTTTTTATTCAAGTGGCCCAAATGACACAAGACCAGTATCCACATTCATTTCCACACAGTCCTAATTCATGACAAATGTACTCATTTTCGGTCATGTAGCCTTTTTCCCAACTAAAAGTCACATCCCCTTCCTAACTTATTGCTATTAATGATGGCACAGGCATCAAATTTCAAGATTATGCTTTTGGGCACCCCTTTTTCTTCTGGCTAATATTTGTATCATTTGAGTCCCCACCAATCTTCAGTCTTTAATCTTATTCCAAAAACTGGACATGGGAGACTCAGGGGTCATAACACACATCTGGTTGGTCGTTTCCTGGGCTACATACCTTGTCCTGAGTGTCATTATATAAACATGTTCCTTTTAAAGTTCCTAGGCACTCGTAATAACTACAGAACAGAAAGATTGTTTTAACTTGTTGCCCTACCTCAGTAACCTGATGTATACACTGAGAGCAGATTTCCATGCAGGGAAAATCAGTGGAAGTTTTTACTATACAAGTCCAAATTATAAGGAAAATGAGTCCCACCATGATTCTCCTTGTGTTTCAGCCATGCACAGACCAGTTAGCTTCCGGGTGTGACTGGAGCAGGGCTTGTCATCCTCAGTCACTTTGCAGGGGTTGTTTGGGCTCGGTTTTACCTCCTAGGTTTCAGTGGCTGCAGGTTTCACATGGCTCTGGTGGATCCAGGCTGGGATTCCTTCTACCTTTACAGCCGTGGGGGTGGTCAGGATGACATTCTGAGGTCCTTTCCACCGTGGCCGCAAAGGGGCTACGTTCCAGTCCTTGATCCACACGCGATCACCTGGAGAGAAAGGGTGAACTGGGGAGAATAAGCTGATGGGACACCTCTCATTTACCCAAGTTGAGATTGTTTGTATAATTTTTCCTAAAGCCTGTAGCTGTTGCTGTGATTCAATGTCACTTAACTCTTGGGGTGTCTGGAAGCTCCCATAGTATAGGAGGAGGCCTATGATACAGTATTTCATAAGGGGAGTATCCTGTTTTCTTATGAGTACAACTAATTATAAACAATACCATAGTAAGGGCCTGTATCCACTTTAATCCTGTTTCCTGATATACTTCCCCTAAACTATTTGACAGTCTGATTCATTCATTACACCTTTCCAGAACTTTGACGTCTGTAGGTGGTATGTAGCTTCCAAGTGATTCCTAATGCCTTTATTGTCTTCTGTACCAAGTCAGCCACAAACACCGGCCTGTTATCTGAGCACATTCGTAAGCGCAGTGCAAACCCAGGAATAAGATCTCAGAGAAGCATATGGGTTACCTCGTAGGCCTTTTTAGTTCTTGTTGGATAAGCCTCCACCCACCCAGCGTAAGTATCCACAAGAAACAGCAAATACTTGTTACCTCCACATTTCGGCATTTCTGTGAAATCCACCTGAAGATCCTCAAAAGGAGCCGCTCCATAAGCTTGTATGCCAGGTGGAACAGTAGGGCCTTGCCTCGCATTGTGCTGTTGGCAAGTAATGCACCGTTGTTCTGCTACTACTTTGGCAAGAGCTGGCAAGTGTGAGACGTAGAAGTACCAGCCTAAAAAGTTTTTGACCTAGGTGAGTGGTTTCGTGCATGGCCAATATGATTGTGGCTGCCAGCAACTGCGGCACAGCTACCCTCACATCTGGCAGGCTGATCCATCCTCCTTTTATTAATTGCCCTCCTCCTGTGTGGAAGAAGTCTTTTTCCTTAGAATAGGTAGGTACCAGGTCAGGTGTTTGAGGGACTAAGGGGGCTACTACTGATGCCCAATAAGGGGTAGACGCTGCTTTTTGAGCTTCTGAATCAGCTCAAGAGATTCCTAAGGCCACTGAGGTGGAGGCTTCCTGGTGTCCCCTGCAGTGCATGACAGCCACCCTGTGAGGTTTCCACACTGCCTCTGATAATTGTAGAATTTCTTGTTGATATTTTATCTCCTTTTCCCCCAGAGTTTAAAAGACCCCTTTCCTTATATAATGTTCCATGCACTTGGAAGGTTGGAAAGGTATATCGAGAGTCAGTGTAGATGTTTATAGTCTTACCTTCACTGAGTTCTAGAGCCCGAGTCAAAGCAATGAGCTCAGCCTTCTGGGCTGAAGTGCCCTGTGGGAATGGTTTGGCTTCAATGACAACGTCCAAAGTTACCACCACATATCCTGCACATCTTTCTCCTTGTGGGTTAATGAAGCTGCTCCCGTCCACGTATAACTCCCAGTCTACTGATGTCCATGGCTGGTCCTGAAGGTCAGATCTGCTAGAATAGACTGAGTCCAACACCTCTACACAGTTATGCTCGACCGGGCTCTCTGATACTGGGAGCAGGGTGACGGGATTCAGGGTGTTACAGACTTCAATAGTTATGTGGGGATTTTCATATAGCAAGCTTTGGTACTTGGTTAATCTAGCATTTGTTAGCCAATGACATCCTTTGGTATTCATCAAAGTGACCACAGCATGGGGTGCCTTTATATTCAGGTTTTGCCCAAGGGTTAGTTTATCTGCTTCTTGTGCTAACAGGAATGTTGCTGCCGGGGCCCTTAGACATGGTGGCCAGCCTTTGGAAACCCCATCTAGTTGTTTTGAGATAGGCCACTGGCCTTGGCCAGGGTGCCACAGTCTGGGTTAAAACTCCAACTGCCATTTTTTCTCTTTCTGATGGAGTGTAAAGGGCTTTGTCAAATCTGGTAGTCCTAGGGCTGGGGCCAACATAAGCTTTTCCTTTAACTTACAAAAGGGTTGCTGTTTTAGAGGTCCCCATTCAAAAGCCTCCCAGTCACCCCACTTTGTAACCCTGTACAAAGGTTTGCCTAGTACTGCAAAGTTTGGAATCCATAATCTGCAAAACCCACAGCTCCTAGGAATTCCCTTACTTGCCTTCTGGTTTTAGGTTCCGGTAGGCTGCGGATAACCTGCTTTCTTTCTGATCCCAGGCTGCGCTCCCCTTTCCGAATAGTGAACCCCAGGTAGCGTACCTGCTGTCTGCATATCTGAGCTTTCTTCTTGGACACCTTATACCCATAGTCCTCCAGGTGCCAAAGCAGGGCATCAGTTCCTTTTGCGCACCCGACTGCCATGGAGTGTCCCAGCAGAAGGTTGTCCACATACATGGAGCAAGACGCAGCCTAGGTCTTTAGCAGGAAACTTTTGCAGGTCTCGAGCCAGGGCCTCCCCGAAGATAGTAGGGGAGCTCTTGAACCCTTGAGGAAGCCAGGTTCAAGTGTACTGACTAATGACACCTGACTCTGGATCTTCCCACTGAAAGGCAAATAGCTTCTGGCTCTCAGGAGCTATTCTGATGCTAAAGAAGGCATCTTTTAAGTCCAGACAGGTAAACCAGCTGTCCTCAGCCGGCAGCAGCCCTAACAATGTGCAAGGGTTAGGAACTGTTGGGTGCAGAGTCACTGTAGCTTGGTTGACCAAGCGCAAGTCCTGTACTGGTCGGTAGTCCTTGGTCCCTGGCTTAGGGACAGGCAGGAGTGGGGTGTTCCATGGAGACTGGCAAGGAACTACAATTCCATAGGCTTTCAAGCACGTGAGATGAACCTGGATTCCTTCGAGAGCTTCTCTGGAAACCGGATACTGCTTTTGTCTAATTGGTTGGACCCCAGGCTTAACTTCTATATGAGTATGGGGGCTTGGTTGACCGCCAGTCCCAGAGGATTATCCTCTACCCATACTCAGGGACATCTCTTAGCTAGAGCTGGTTTTATCTCTTGGCCTGGCTCAGGTAGAAAAAGTCTCCATTCTTCCCGGGGGACCGTAAGGGCCATGATAACTCCTGTTTCCAGTAACTTCAGCTGTAAAGAGCCCTGCTTTGTAAAGGAGATGGTGGCTGTCGGCTTGCTAAGCAAGTCTCTTCCCAGCAAGGGCAAGGGACAGCCAGGCATGTACAAGAAGTGGTGAACTATGTCATGTACCCCCCACCGAGCAGGTCCGTGGTAGAGAGAAAGCCCACTTAGCGGAAACTCCTGTTGCTCCGATTATCATTGGTTTTCTTGGATAAGGGGGTGCCTGGGGGTGGTCACTACTGAATGTTCAGCACCAGTATCAACCAAAAACTTAATGTCCTTGCCCCCAGTTGTAATCCTGACCGTGGGCTCCTTGGGGGCACTTGGGCCCAGTCCCCTTTAGTCCAGTAGCCCTTCAGCCAAATCAAACAAAGCTCCCTTGTCTTTATCTGAGCTCTTTTGTTCCAAATCACCTTGCTTTTCCTTCGGTTGGGAACACTTGTCTTTCCAATGTCCTATTTCCTTACAATAGGCGCATTGGTTACGTTGCAAGCGTGGGCGATTAGACTGGGTATTCTTTCCTGAAGCCCCCTTTCCCTCTCCTTTCAGTGGAATTCCCTTAATGGCCGTGGCCAGTAAGTCGGCATTTGGCCTAGCCTGGCGTTCACCTTCCTTACGGGTTTCTCTGCACCTTGTTACATCTCTATTCACAAACACTGGATTGGCTGTTTCCAGTAACTGAGGTATTCATACTCACAAACCCAGCCTGTTTCTGCAATTTTCTCCTGATATCTTCTGTGCTTTTACTACAGCCATGTTAATCACACGCTGATTTTTCAGGGATATCTGGATCTAAAGGAGTTATACATACAGTAAGCCTCACACAGTCTTTAATAGAGTTGCGCTGGACTCTTTTCCTTGGATGACCTCAGAGACCTTATTTACATTTGTAGCCTTTTGAGCCCCTTTCTTTAGACCTTCTATTAATGTCTCATGGTACCATCTTAGCCTCCCCATGACTGGTCCCTTGTTTGGGTCTCATTGGGGGTCTATTCCTGGCAGTTGAATTCTTATATATTCTTGGGGGTTTTGGTAATCGACTGGGACATGCTCCTCTAACCACTTAGTTGCTGCCGGGAGCACCCTTTGCCTTTCATCTGTATTAAAGAGGTACATGAGTAGCTGGTGGCAATCAGCCCAAGTAGGGTTATGAGTCTGTATAATAGTTTGGAGCAAGTCGATTAAAGCTTGAGGCTTTTCAGTGTAAGATGGAGTATTATTTTTCCAATTGAGAAGGTCAGTAGAAGTGAAAGGTTGACATACAAAGGCATGCCTTTCCACCATGTGTCCATCCTCATCTACCCTAGTATATCACTGCTCTCTCAGGGGCATTTGGATTCCAGTCTTGGGCTGTAAGCGAGCTGCCAAGGGAGGAGTTTCTCCCACGGCTTCACTTCCTCTCTTGTCTACTCTGGGTGGTCTAGGGGTGTGGTTATCTGGTGGAGCTGTAGGTGCTGTGGGCTCAGGGGTGGGGAGCCCTTCCTCCCAATAAGGAAGGGGTATTGCTGGTGGTACCAGTTTCTGCCATGATTCTTCTGGTGTTGGGTCGGATAGGACTTTTGGTGCCAACTTCCCTCAGTGGGGGGAGTGAGGACCTTCCTTAACTGTCCCTTTGCTACTAGTACTGCTGCTGCCTGTCCTCTTAACCACTGTGGAGGGTCAAAAACTAACTGTAACCAAGAATCTATATATGGGAACTGGTCTGGGTTCCCTGGCTTACAGGTTACCCTGTGCCATACCTTCAAGACAAGGGACCTGTCCAGGATTCCTTCTGATGGCCAACCCATCTCTAATGCTGGCCAGTCTATCTCACACAAAGTTCTAAGTTTTCCTGGTGTCATGGTGACTCCATAGTCTCCCTTAAATCCCTTTTTGAAATTTTTCAACATACTTCCTAGTGGAGTGGGCTCACTTTGTGCCTGACCCATGTTTCCTCAAGACAAAACAACACGCTCACATCACACGCACACCACAAAACAAAGAACTGGTAAAAAGGGCACATATACACTTTCATAGTTTATGCCAAACCAGAATCAAAACCAAAATCAGAGTATCAAGAAATGTAAGCCAGGTCAAAACCAAAGCATCAAGTAATCCAAGTCAAGTCAAAAGCAAAAACCAAAGTGCCAGTACAGGCACACTGGGTGATCAGGTCACGCTTCCACCCAAGTGGAGTGGGCAAGTTCCCAAGACTGGTCCTGTCAAGCAATTCAAACCAAGTCAAAACCAAAACCAAACCAAAGTGCTGATAAAGGCACGCTGTAGGTGATCAGGCCACGCTTCCACTCAAATAGAGTGGGCAAGTTCTCAAGACTAGTCTTACCAAGTTTCAGATGTCCAGACTCCAAGTGCCAGTTCCTTCCCGGTGTTCAGCCACTGCATTGATCCTCCACAGGGGCCTGCCACACACTGCTCTGGTGAGGTGTCCCACTGGGGCAAATGCCTACCCAGGAGGCTCTCAGGATCCGCGTCGCTTGGACTGGTCGGAGTCCCCCGCAGGGATGTTCCACAGGGCAGGCTTAAGCCACCTAAGGAGCTGCCTCGACCATCTGCCAATAACCTCACTTCCCCATCAGGGAACCAAAAAATGTAGCAGGACGAGCTGCAGACAAAACTCCTCAGACACCGAGTTAAAGAAGGAAGGGTTTTTTCTGGCTGGGGGCATCGGCAAGACTCCTGTCTCAAGAGCCGAGCTCCCCGAGTGAGCAATTCCTGTCCCTTTTAAGGGCTCACAACTCTAAGGGGGTACGTGTGAGAGGGCTGTGATTGATTGAGCAAGGAAGGGGGTATGTGACCGGTAATATGAATGCATGCACCAGTAATTAGATCTGAACAAAACAGGATAGGGATTTTCACAGTGCATTTCTAAACAATGTCTGTAATCTATAGATAACGTAACCAACTAGGTCAGGGGTCGATCTTTACCAGGCCCAGGGTGTGGTGCCAGGCTGTCTGCCTGTGGATTTCATTTCTGCCTTTTAGTTCTTACTTCTTTCTTTGGAGGCAGAAATTGGGCATAAGATATGAGGGGTGGTCTCTACCCTTACTAGAAGCTTTAGTTTTGCATCTTGCTTTTAGAGCTATGATCTATTTTAAATTTTGTGAAAGGCATAAAATCTGTCTAGATTCATTTTTTTTGCATATGGACATCAAAGTGTTATAGCACCACTTGTTGAAGACATTTTTTCCTTTGTGAGATGAGTAACATATTTGTGTGACTATTTCCAGGCTTTCTATTGTTCCATTAATCTATGTGTCTATTCTTTCACAAATATCACTGTCTTGATCACAGTAGCTTTTATAGGAAGTCTTGAAAGTGGGTAATGTCAGACCTCCAACATTTTTCTTCATTGTGTTGGCTATTCTGTTCTTTTTCACATAAATTTTAAAATCACTTTGCCAATATCTATAAAATGCCTTACTAGAATTCTGGTTGGAAGTACATGAAGTGATATTTTAAATCAGGTAGAAAAGAAAACCAAACCATACATTCCTACTGTCTTTATATTCACATATGTAGTTATCTTTATCAGTGTTCTTTATTGCTTCATGTGGATCCAAATTACTGCCTAGTATCTTTGATATCAGCCTGGAGGACTACCTTGGTATTTCCTGTGGGACAGGTATGCTGGCAGCTCTTACAGGTTTTGTTTACCTGGAAAGTCTTAGCCTCTCCTTTTGTGTTTGGAATATTTTTCTATCGAGAAAAATATGAATTTTTGGCTGATCAACCTTTCTTTCAGCATTTGAATGTGCCATTCAATTGCCTTCTGGTCTCGATGCTTTCTGATGAAGTCAGCTGTTAATCTTATTGTTTCTCTTACTGCTTTTGAGACTTGTACTTTCTCTTTGGCTTTTGACAATTTCATTATAATGTATCTAGGTATGAATGTCTTTGAGTTTATTCAATGTGGAGTTCATTAAGCTAATTTACATGTGCAGATGAATGTTTATCAAATTTTAGAAGTTTTCAAATGATTGTTTCTGTCCTTCTCTCCTATTCTGCTGCTCCCATTATTCATATGATAGTATTGATAGTGTCCCACAGGTCTCCATAGCTCCTTTTCTTTAACTGGATAATCTCAAGTGATCTGTCTTCAAGTTTGCTGACTCTTGTCCTCTGCCAGTGCAAATCTTCTGTTGTGCTCATTCAGTAAATTTCATATTTCAGTTATTTTCTCCTAAATTCCAGTTTTATTTGGTTTTTCATTATTTGTGTGTCTTTATCAATGTTCTCCATTTGGTGAGACATTATCTAAAGTATTAGGATACCCAACATGTTTGCTCTGAGACAGTTTCTATCAGCTGTCCTTTATTTCTACCTATATGGGCATACTTCCCTATTTCTTGTGGGTCTTGTAATTTTTGTTGAAGATTGGACAATTTAAAAATTGGATCTCCCTTCCACTACCCTCTGCCAGGTTTTTACTCTTTTTGCTGCTGCTGCTGTTTTTGTAACTTTCCTAAATTGTGTAAGATTTTTACTTCTTAGTGGTCACGTACAGCTACTGAAGTCTCTGCTGAGTGTAGTGATCCCTTCATAATTAGAGTTCCTTAAATGCCTTAATCCAATAACCCTTCTAGCCTTTGCCAAGGGAATCTGTGCATGTTGGCAGATAGTTTACCATTCTTCCTCAGTCTTTACCTCCCGTTTTCAAAGAACTTAAAAATCAGAAGTGAGAGATTTAGGACTTTAAGTCTTTCCTGGGCATGCAACATCTTAGCCACTTGTATGTGGCCATCTAGATTGACAGGAATATGTTGGAACTTATCACCATATAGACATCTCCACTTTTCCTTTTAAACTGTAGTGTTGGCCTCTTGTTAGCCCCAACTGGTAATGCTGCCTTAGACATCTATGATGTTAAATAATTGTCTGATTATCAGCAAACACCTTGACATATAGGGGTGGTTACACAGGCAAAATAATATCCCTGAGGCTGGATCTTGTCATGGAGGTTTTCAGATTAAATAGTGGAAAATTCTGGAAGTGGGGCGACTAGGGAGCTCTGAATTGTTCTGCCTTTTCCAGTGGCTTACCAGGCTGCTAATTTTTAGAGCTACTGTAGTTGCAAAGCTGTTGTAGTTTTCAGGGTTACCATGAAGCTGAGGAGGAGGATTGGAATAAGGCAAATTAAAATGCCCCAAATTTCACTGATATTACTTGAAATCCATCCATTTTCCTTGAACATACACTCCTCAAATTGTTGTTGTAAGCCTTTAGACCGATTTCCAGGGTTTTGAAAGTTTTTTTGACAAATCGTGCCTGAATCACCACTGGTTTTTATAGAGTAGGTTTTCATAGGTGGTTGTTCAGCCTTTGGAAAAGTGCTTCTTTTTTGTCTCTTGATATCAAATGTTTCCATTGTTCTCAAAATGATATCCATATCTTCTCAAGTGTCTGGGTCAATTACAGATTATCCCCCATTATGAACAAAATCTAGAACTTTTTATTTCCAATATGATTTCTTTTCCACAGAAAATTCTGGTATTAAACCACAACTTCTCAATGTTCTCTGGAAAAGGGAGGTTGGGGAGATAAAACTATCAAATGTTTAATATGAAGTTTTCAGGGGAAAAAAAGCATATCTTGCCATTTAAAGAATTATTCAAACTTCATGTGGAATATGTCCATTTACTATTTACTCTATCATAATGATCCCCAAAAGTCAAATGTTATAATACAACAGCACTTGTAGTACTAACAACAAACAAAATATCACAGAAAAGCCATGTTATATTTAACACTAATAACAAGCCAAGTAATTGATGCCTATAAACTTGAGCTTCTATTGAAAAGAAATTCACATACATTTTTAAATATGCAACCAGAGGAAGTTATCTCGCCTTTAGTATGTGCATTTAAAATTTTGCATAGTTTATAATAGAATATGCCTGAAATTCTTAATTTTGTAACTTTTATTTGCTTAACTGTTAAAATAGCAAATACCATGAGAAGAGAAACTTCAGAAGAAAGAAAAAAGCTTTTTAGTGTCAATCATAGAGGTGAAACATGTAATAATGGTTAAATTTTTGAAGTCCACTAGCACTTTACTACAAAAATAAATGTTTACCCTAACCCAGTTAGCAAACTGATAAGGAAGTTACCCAAGTGAAACCTTAAATTTCCCACTTACATGATACTATATAATATCACTTTCTAACTTGTTTAAATTTGTGACATTTGATATTTTCATAGTCACTTTATTACAGGACTTAAAGTAAGGAGAATCAGACTAGCCAACTCCTACTTTCCACTAAGGCAATAGCCTCAACTGAGTTTTAAGACAAATGTTCTCGTTTTTCTCCTTTTATACTGAGCCTAAAAGCTTTTAATGTCTTGTTTTCTAAGTTCATGGAATCATTCAAGACTGTTCCATAAAAGAATTCTTTCTCAAATGGGAAATTAAATTAGAAATAAAAGTTAAATCATACTTTATATTTAATGTGTTCAACTATTCAGTGTATTTTGCTGTAGAATACTTGGAAGCCATAAATCATTAATTTTTTTCTGAGCAATTAAGAAACTCAGATTTATCAAACACTCAGCTTGGCAAAGATGCAAACATATTATAAATAGGAGATTCTAAAATAAGCATCTGACAAATTTAGCAGTAGAAATTTCATGTATCCAATTAAGTATCATAATTGATTCTTGAAGGCATCTTTCCAAACAATTATTCTCAACTTTGCAAATACTGAACACTAATTTTAACCCAGTTATCGCTATACATTTGAACAAATCAAAGCCCAAGATCCAGAGTTCTCTAGTAAATTTTTTCTATCAAAGGCTCTTGCCAAAACTGGGAATTCTTTTTTTCTCTATTTCAGAACCTGCACATTTCAAAGCCAAAAAACTGGAACATATTTTTGTATGTGCACTGGCTATTCAAGTTCGTTTGTGCGAAGAAGAAACCACTATTTTGCTCTCCCCTGTACCATGGGGCTAGAAGTCTAACAACTGTATCTGCAGAGTCCCTTACCTCCTAAGGTCCTAAATACAATCTGCATTTTGCTAGCAAGTAACACAAAAAGCCTGGAAAGTGGAATTGAAACCGCTCCCGTTTCTTCCTCTCCAGCATGTGTGCCTGTCAAATGGGAGCTTTAGCAGCCTCCAATTTCCTTTGTAATCCTGCCTCCGGCCTGTAGAAGAGCTGTAAAACCTGCAGTGAGTTCCTTAAGGACCTAAACCCTGTGTAGCACCTGCAGCCTGCCTCTCTGTAGCAGTGAACCTGGAAGTTGTTTGGTCCTTCTAACTTTCACTCCCCTAGTACTGCTGGCAGTTGATAAATGTGATTCCCTAAGTCAAACTATTTCTGCTTGAAATACAGAGACTTTTTGTTTTCCTGTAACCTGGATTTTATGGTATTTGATGCCCCCAAACAGGGCAGCCTGGCAACTTCTGAAGCTCCTGAAGCATTTACAGAGTGAAGCGTCTCCTCCTCAGCCTTCATTGCCACTGCGAGGCATTGTCAGAATCAGAACTTCTGAGACTTCCCTAATTTCTCATCTCATAGCTATGGGGTCGGTGTATCATCAAGCCAAACCCAGATTTTAATCCTTCATATTACAAAATAATCACAAAAGTTAGCTTAATATCTACATCAGGGATCTATATAAAACTCTAATTCATTCTCACCATCCCCATTCTCAGGATACTATCACTCTCAAATCAATCACCAACTCCCAAATCCTACTGAGCTCCACTGCTGCAGAAGCATCCAAGCCTTACCTGTCTGAGGTTTCAAACTTCCCTTGGCTTGAAGATCCTCTACTGACTTCACCCAAGGAAAAGTACCTTGCAAGGGGACTCTGAATCTCTACAAAGCACACCTCCACCACCTCTCATTTCTTTTAGACCAGTAACTAAATAGTTAGAGACACACACCCAGGGGACAGAGTTGCACATAGAAAGCAATAGCTTACACGCTGTCAGAATTGCAAACTTTGGTTGTTATATCAGCAGAAACCTAGGGGTGTGTCTAGAAATAGATTATAAAGGTATTAGTCCAGGGAAGAAGAAACATAACATTGTACTGGTTTCAAATTATCAATAGAGCACTTACTATAAAAGTCTAGACTTAATGTGTTAAGCAGCTAGCATCAGTTGTTTGGTTTAAACATGAGTTCAGTGTTGGCCTGCATTAAGTGAACTTAAGACGCTAGAACTGCTTTAGTAAAATATAGAAGTAACCCAAAGTCTTAGATGTAGATATCAGAGCATGGGCTTAATCTTTCATGCCTCATCCCTCATGCCTTGGCCGACCACCTTCTAGAGTTGCTGCAGCAATTAGATATAAGGGTAGTCGAACAATGCAAAATCTTAATTGTACCATATCTGCCTTGTTTTCTGCCCAGGACTTCTCTTGCTGTCCCGTGAACGCCTATGGGGGAGCCCTCTTCTCCACTTTTGGCTCAGGCACAAACCTGAAATTGCAAGGTAGCTACTACCATCTGGCCAAAGGATAATGAAATACGGAACTAGATTCCTATCCCATGCCTTGTGCAGCACGTTCTATGTACTGAGAAGGCTCCAGAAAAGCTTAGTTAGCCCCAGTTTTCAGTAGTGATGAGAACTCTCATTATTCTTCCCATGACTTGTGCAGCACATTCTCCGTGGTTGCTCAGAAGGTTCCAGAAAAGCTGAGTTAGCCCCAGTTTTCAGTGGTGATGAGAACATAACCTCTGCTGCAGTGAATATCAGAGCCCCTTTCTGACTTTTCCTGTAGTGCACATGGTGACCACCACCCTCTTGTCCTCATTGAGCACTGTTTCCAGCCACTGCAGCCTTCTGTCCTTGCACGTACCTCAGACCTCAGGCACCCAGAACTCTGCACCCCTAGAAGTCACCCAATCCTAGGGACTGATGGAAAGTCTTATATAAATACTCCAGCCCAATTGCCACTCGGGTTCTGAGTCCTCCCACAGGGTTAACTTGCTTGACAATGTGCCCTTCATTCAGAAGAGGATACTAGGAAATGCTAGTAAAGGAATAGGGAAATAAGGAAAGGGGAAAGGCAGAAAGTTAGCACTTGAATTGAGACCTGCTCCTAGGAAAACTTTAAGACGGCTGTTACTGGAAGCAGCTTTAGGAAGTGGATAAGGGAGATCTAGACTCAGGTCCCTTGCTGGCCAGACTGCAACTAGGACCCCATTACTGATAGTAAGTACATAGTGACAACCCTTGGCATGCTGGAGACCATGTTACCAAGGCCCTTCCTGCAGTTAACTGGGATGGACATCAGTAGAACAGAACAGGGTGGACTGTCCTGTATAGTAACTTTAGCACAGGGAACATCTGGCAATGTCTGAGACAGTTTTGGTTGTCACAGCTGGGCAGAGGGTCTTCTGGTATCTAGTGGATAGAGGCAAGGGATGCCGCTAGACATACCATGATGTACAGGACAGTCCCCCACAACAGGAACAATTAGGCCCAATATCGCCCAGTGGATCAGAACCCCAGGTACCTGTCTAGTCTTTTGATTATGCTAGTCTCCAAGCTTTACACTTCCTCTTTACATTAAAACATTTAATTTTATTTAAAATGCAAATGAATCTAACAATAAGACTATGTACTAATCAAACAAAATACCTAACTTTTTAAGTGTTCGTAAATCAGTAAGAGATTCACACGTTAAAATCCCCAAATAGAAAGCAAAATGACACGTGCAGATCTCTAAACGACCATGGCCAACAAACATGCGAGAAAAGATCCTCATTAATAACCAACGAAGTGTAAATGTATCAGGATTCAGTTAGGTAAACAAACCACTCGATGTTTCCAGTAGGCAGAGACTTAAAACAGGGTACCTGGCATGGTGGCACCTGTAATCGCAGCTACTCTGGAGGCTGAAGTATGAGAATTGTTTGAACCCAGGAGGCAGAGGTTGCAGTGAGCCAAGAACACACCACTGTACTCAAGCCTGGGTGACAGTGAGACTGTCTCAAAAAAGTAAATATAAAATAAATGGGGGGTGGGGGTGGGGTGGAAAACTAGGTGTTTACAAAACATCTGGGAAAGCTGGAAGAAGGTGGTCCACTGCTAGCTCTCAGATGTTGCTCAAAGTTGCTACTGCCACCCAGGCCAGGGGGAGCAGGAAGTCCCTGTCAATGGTGGTATTTACAACCAGCAGCAAGTAGACAGATGCTTCAGGGAAGATACCAGATCAAGGGCCCTTCAGAGCCCTGCCTCTGTCTACTGCCAGAAGATGGCTGTCGCTTCCCGGGCTGCTTCTGAATCTTGCCTGAAGGCTCTTGTGATGGGGTCTTAAACCAGCACAGTGCTGGAAAGGGATTCCAGAAAATGTAGCTTCCAGGTAGCAGTCCCTGTGAAATAGAATAGAGGCGGGTCGGGGTGGGAGGGAAGGAAAGTTGCTGAATGCAACAGATAAGGTTGCACCTTAAAACAATGACATAATGCCAATCACAGCTCACTTACAAGACGCTGAGGGCTGTCAGTCAATGAGACTAGTTCCCTCTAGAAAGGCAGTGCAAACTCATCCTCTTACTGGCAGGATTTCCACTAAGATAAGACGTGATCACTGAAAATCTGCATATCAATTGACCAACCCAACTCAAGGAATTTCTTAGCATAATGTTGACACAAATTTGCAAAACTATATACACAGATATTCCTCACATTAAGATGCAAACCTGATACAACTTAACTAGGATTTTGATTAGTTGTATGTCAAAAGCATGCAGCCATACATGTAAGGTGTGTTCGTATTTGACAAAATATTCTATTTACTTCTATGTCTTTTGCCCTCAAGATAAAATCCAAAATCCTTACCTGCAGTAGGTATCTCTGGCCCCTGCTTGGCTGACCAACCTCACCTCATGCCGTTCCTCCGCATTACCAACTATGCCTCAGCCACATGGTCTACCTTCCAGGACCTCTTCCCTTCTGGGGGCCCTCATTCACACAGTTCCTCTGCTGGAAACACTCAATATGATGTATGTCATCCTACAGAGGCACTTACGTAAAAGTACATATAAATATGTGCATTAAAAAATGGATTTTTTGAAAATATTTTTGTATTTCTGTATCTGGTTATATTTGCAACTCTAAAAAAGCTTATTAAATTACTTTGCAACTCTGATGGTTAATTTGAAAATCTAGATAAAATGTATACATGAAACTGCAAGAGATTTGAAATTCTAGTGGAAACAGATGCTTTCCTTATGATATGTTTTTAAAAGAATGACTTGCCAAGAAGGTGATTTGCCCAACCCCACAACCTAGAAAACCTTTGAGTCACTAAGTTATGAACTTCTCTCGAAATACCCTAGAGGTTTTGTTTCATAAATTAGCTTCAATATGGTCTTTTTTTTTTATAGTGAAAATGTGTCATCCACATAGAAGGGTTTATAACATGAGTGCTTTTTCTTTAAATACACATTTACTGTCCAGGGTAAACTATAAGCTGTTCGCTAGTGTCTTGAAAGCTTTCTATGTTGCCTCCCTTATGAAATCTTCTTTTCCTTCCAGCACCCAAGAAATAAACACAAACGTTAGCACACTGATTGTGGCTTATTTCTGTAATAAATGTAAATCCTCAATAGGGATAACAAAACATACAGTATAGCTTTTTAAATGAAGAACAAGCACAAGCCTAGATAAGGAAAAGGTACTGGTACCTCTGTTAGACAAAGAGTCCTGTGAGAAGATAAACCAAATGGACTCCTGGGTCCAAGGCCAGCATGACCTTCTGCTTACAAGGATCAGTTTGGTACAGAGTGGACAAGCTGAGTGAGTTCTGGGAAAGAAGGAAATGCCAAAGTTGCATTTAGCTGATTGCAAGAAGGAAGAGGCTGCTCTGTATTTTCAGCTTCCAAGCTTTCCCTTGCCTCCCTCCAGTTCTGAGAAATGTTTCTGAACAGAACTCTTCTGTTTTGACCTGAGTATCCTCTAGGGATTCCAGCATCCAGACCTGAGGGGAGAGCAAAAACTTCAAGAGCTTAACACAAACCAAATACTAAAAAAGGTGGGCCACGCTGACCTGGGGGATTCTGTCCTCTGATTAAAGAGATGGGTCTCTTGGATGGCTCATTGCTGAGACACTAAGAACCCAGAAACCAGGCTGTGAGAAGTCCAAGCTCCAGGAAGAGGTCTTGTGAACTCAGCTAGTGTTTACCCCAGCTGACAGCTGAGCACCCAGCATCAACTGCTAATCATGTGGGTGAGCCGGGATCGTGTCCCTGCCCAGTGGAGCCTCCAGGTGACTCCAGACTGTGAGACAGTTAATCTTACGGGTCAGCTCAATTGGGCTATGGGGCTCAATTTGTTTGGTCAAACACCAGTATAGATGTTGCTATAAAGGCTTTTGTATTATGTGATTAGCATTTACATCGTATAAATATATACAATCTATGTGTATATATACATACATGCACACACATACACACCATATTGGTTGTTTTTGCAGAGAACTCTGTCCAATACATACACCCGCATTAATCACAACTACAAATGCAGACACAAAAATAAAACCACAATCGCACAAGTAAGGACCACCCAGCTGAGCCCGATTTCCTCAGAACCATGAGGAAGTTATGAATGGTGGCTCTAAATTATTAGGGTCCAGGCACGGTGGCTCATGCCTGTAATCCCAGCACTTTGGAAGTCTGAGGTGGGTGAATCACCTAAGGTCAGGAGTTCGAGAACAGCCTGGCCAACATGGTGACACTCCATCTCTACTAAAAATACAAAAAATTAGCTGGGTGTGGTTGCAGACACCTGTAGTTCCAGCTACTTGGGAGGCTAAGGCAGGAGAATCACTTGAACCTGGGAAGCAAGTTGCAGTGAACCGAGATTGTGCTGCTGCACTCCAGCCTGGGCAACAAGGGTGAAATTTCGTCTCAAAAAAAAAAAAAAAAAAAAATTATTAGGAACTGGTGGGGCTTGTTACACAATAAGAGATCATGGGAAGACTCAGATAAAGTGGGTTTTCTTGCTCATAACTGAAAGCATCTTCAGAATACATTGTCCACCCTCTTAACTTACTTTTCCTGTGAGGTCTTGAAAGTTGAGGCTTATTTTGTTCTCTCCAGTTTCTTCTTGGAACTCTACTTCATTGGAGAATACTTGCTTTGTTTTTCCCAGACTAATTTTCTCTTGTGACCTTCTAAGTACTCTAAATATCTGTAGAGGATCTTGATCGATCAGGATGAAAAGACAGAGGAAATTTCCTTTCAACCCTGATTCTGCAATGATTCCTGATGTAACCATTAGAAGTTCAAAACAGGACTTTTCACAAGAATACACTAGCACTGAAAACATGTCACCATTCGATTGGTCATTTTAGCAGGACTTGGGGATGGTCACATAAGCATAACTGGTCATCCTTAGGGCTTAAAACATATTTGTATTGTGAATCTCTACTAAGCATATTCATATCAACTATTGTGCCTTCACTGTGAGTTGGATCACTTATAAACACAAACTAGCCCTTCATTTTATTTCATACTGTGTCTGAAATCAGTATGTCCCTCCCAGTTTTGTTCATTTGCATTGCCCTGGAATAAAAAGGACGTTAAAGATAAAAGGATAAACAAGTTTGTGAATCTCTTGTAAGTAATATATACATGAATTTAAAACTGAGTTAGGTGTTTTGTTTAATGAGTTTAAATTGTTTACATTCTTTTCTACTAGGATAGTTATTTTACAACATTGTGTAGTGCTTTCAATTCTGGTGGTTCACGTATGAAAAAGCAAGATAAGTTTAGTTATGGGTAGCCTTCAAAGTTATTTCAGAAAGCTTTTTTCAAAACAATGACAGTGTGTAAGCCCGGTAAGCAACGCTATAATTGGGTTAATTATAGCATCTAAGTCATAGAATTTTTGCAAGCATTAGATAATGTGCGTATATATAACCTGTGACTCCACATATTATGAGTTAAATCTAGATAGTTTCAATACTGGAATTCCACTCTTAACTATATGCTTGTACAGGGAATTTGTTAGATACTTAATCTGGAATCTGAGAAATCATCTAGATCAAACTATTGCAAAACTTGAAGTGTGCAAAAGCAAACTAAGTTATTTGAGTGCCTTAGTCTATGCAGGCTGCTACAACAAGACCAAAGACCTGGGTGGCTTATAATCAGCAGAAACATTTCTTACACTTCTGGAGGCTGGAAGTCTAAGCTCCAGGGTGCCAGCATATTAGAGCTCTGGCGAGGGCCCTGTTACAAGTTGGAGATAGCCAACTTTTTCTTGTAACGTCACATAGAAGAAAGAGGGCTGGAGAACCCTCTGGCTTCCCCTTTGCTAAGGGGACAAATCCCATTTAGGAGGGCTTTACCACCAAAAGGTCTCACCTCCTAACACCATCACCCCTGGGATTAGGTCTCAACATGTGAGTTTCAGGGGGACACAAACATTTAATCCGTTAAAGACGGACTTTGAAGGAACCAAGCAACCTAATAAGTCCCACCCTTCCATTCCCCACTGGTTTGGGAACGCGTTTGGAGAGTTTATAAAACACATAGAATTCTAATGTGTCAGCCCCACTGCTGACAAAGGCAGAGCGGGAGGATGTGACTTCGTGTCAGAGTCAAAAATTAAGCCACAAAATTAAGCGAACACTCTCCATGGAAGTGTGGGACGGGGGCTGGCCCTAAAGGAGCAGAGGAAGAAGGCTGTTCCCCTTTGGCAGACTGGGACTCCCAGGGAGGAAGGGAAGAGTCTGAGCTGAGCGTGTCCAGTTCATTGTTCCAAAATTCACCAGTCAAGTCATTCTCCCTTGATGCAAAAGGACAAGCTTGGTCATAAGTCAGGAGTTAACATTAACAGATTTTTCCACCTAGGAGGAAATGGTGCAAGTGGAGGAGCACCATCATGCTCATGCTCACCTTTCATAGGGAAATCAAATGACAGCTGCAATGGAGCATCTGACATGCAAACTCGCCTGGGGTTCTCAGGCCTCACCTTCCTCTTTGCCTCCTTCACCATGTCCTTTTCCCTCACTCAACCGGTCCTGGAAAGTCCCTCGGGGTTCGCTCGTTGGTCCTATTCTCCATTTCCCTCACCTTCCTAAGTGAGCTTATTGAGAGCCTTAAATACCAGAAACAGATTGAAAACTCCTCACTTAATTTTCTATATCTAGTGTAACTTTCATATCAAAATATAATGGTTATATTTATGAATATAAATGCAAAACATGGGACACACTAGCATATCAAAATACCAATTGTAGGCCGGTCATGATGGCTAACGCCTGTAATTCCAGCACTTTGGGAAGCCAAGGTGGGCAGATCACCAGAGGTCAGGTGTTTAAAACCAACCTGGCCAGCATGGCGAAACTTTCTATTAAAAATACAAAAAAATTAGCTGGGCATAGTGATGTGTGCCTATAATCCCAGGTACTCAGGAGACTGAGGCAAGAGAATCACTTGAACCTGGGAGACGGAGGTTACGGTGAGCCAAGATCACACCACTGTACTCTAGCCCGGGTGACAGAGCAGGACTTTGTCTCAAAAAAAAAAAAAAAAAAAAATGTACACATTATAGTGTCCCACAAGGTCTCTCCCCACTCCTTTTATTATTGACTAAGTGACTACTAGATGATGGGAGTACTGGTGACTGATAGCTGTTAGCTGACTTCCTCTCTGGTCATTGATCTTGGCTGATGAGAGCCACTTTACCCACAGTCCAAGGGTAAACCCCCTTCCTTGCAGATGCAGAGGTACAAAGACCCAGCCACTGTGCCCCAGTCCAAGGCAACTCTGAGCCATCCAGTTCCAGAGTTCCCTGGGGGATTAGGAGTTCAATTACTCCATCGTTTCACCCTGCCTCTCCCATTGCCCCAGGGTTGTGCTGCTCATAAATTTCCATATGATAATGCTTCCATGGAACCCAACCTGCAACATCACCAGACAATGACCAAGTCAACTTAAATATGATTAGTAAAATACTTTAGGTTTTACAGACTTTTCCGTTTAATAAACTCCTGTGCAACGATTTAACATAAAGCTGCTGCAGGATATGCTGCGACAAAGGAAAGGGGGAGTACAGTGAAAGTGAAAGATGGAATGCATGATGAAACACATGAGAAACTTCAGGCAATATCTAAGATGCCTGCTGTGCACCAAGCAATTAGTCTGAATTAGAGAAGAGTGAATTGAGAACAAACATTTTAAAGGCTGCTGTTACCGAGACCCACCGCCGCTGTTAGTAAGATCCAGGACTGATTTTTGTCTGTGTTTTTATTCAGACATCACATAGGATCATTTTGCTGGGTACAGAAGACAAAGTTGTGAATTTTTCTGTCCAATCTTCCGATAAGCCAAGGTGGGTAGATCACTTGAGCCAAGTTGGAGACCAGCCCGGACAACATGGCAACAACCCTGCTCTATTGAAAACACACAAAATTAGCCAGGCGTGTTGGCATGCACCGGTAGTCCCGGCTACTCAGGAAGGCGAGGTAGGATGACGTGAGCTCGGAAAGTTGAGGCTGCAGTGAGCTAAAGTCATACCACCGCACTCCAGCCTGGGCAATGGGAGTGAGACCCTGTCTTAAAAAATGATAAAACGCAGGGTGCAGTGCGCAGGGCAAGTGTAGCTTTAACTGAAAATGTTACGGCCACTAGTCATGCAAATATTTTCTGACTTTCTTTCCAAACTAAAGCGCATGCCTGGCGGCTAATCCAGTGCTGCATACGCTCAAAGCACTTAGAGATTCCTGGTGAGAGTTATTTTAAGGAGGTATTCTCATTAATTCTTAGAGAAGTCTGGGAGTCTATGGTTTCTATCAAGTTTTGACTCAGGTGAAATCAAAGAAATTTAAGGCTATTTCTACCAAAAGCAAGAACATGAGATTAGCTATGAGTAATTGCAAGAGAACGCTAATATATTGGTGTCTATGATGACATCTGAAGTCCTGAAGTCAGATGCACGAGGTTTGGATGTTTTATACTGCCTAGAGAGGACAGAGCAACCTTTCTACCCCTCTTTAACCCTTTGACCGTCACAGGATTGAAGATCTGCTGAAACTCCCTACTGTCTTCTCCCACTTGGGCTATCTCCGGAGCCTTCTTGGTGATCTTAGGATTATTGAAGCTTGTGTCCCAGTTTCCTCCTTAGGGTTGATCATTATCCACAGCACTCTCATAGTTTCTATGAGATTATGTATGCAAAGCACTTGAACCATGCCTGGCACACAGGAAGTGCTGCAGACACTTGCTAGATAAGAAGTACAGAAGCAGATGTCCCATAAGACCTCGCTTGATTCCACAGAGGATGATTCCCCAACTGTCTATTTTTCTCTTCCAAAAGGGGGTCATACTTGTTGCCTGCTGTGTGGTAGGTACCCTGGTGCTGGGCACTGAAGGTATACCAATGACAAAGGCTCATTCTGCTCCAAGTGGGGACATAGGCATATGTAGTCGATCGATTTTTAACGTCTTACAAATGTTGACAAATTTGGAGACAGTAGGATGATGAAGTCAAAGTTGCTAGGGATTGTCCTGGTGTTCACGTGGACAATGCTAAGACAGGACATTTCATACACCAGACCATGGGTTCCCCCAGAAGTGACATGTATTGCTTCTGCTCATCTATCTTCAGCCAGGAACATCTTTCCCCTCCTCATAAAACCCCTTCCCTCCACCTGACCAACTCCCACTGAGCTTTTGGGCTCTCTGAAGGAAAGGCTTTGAAGGCATTGTGAGAAACTAGAGGAACATAGGATATACGTGGCAGGGGCTGGGGGTGGGGGATGGTCACGAAATCCCCCTCTGAGTCCAAAGGATGAGAAAGTGTTGACCAGGCCCCAGGAGAAGGCATTCCAAGCAGACCAAGGAACAAGGGCCAGACCCTGAGTAAGGAGGACACTTGGTGCCCTGAAGAGGCCAAGAGATGATTGTGGCCAAGGGGCAGAGAGCCATGGAAGAGTGTGTTGGAAGGTGTTGAGGGGTGGCTGGGCTAGGCCTGACAACATCTTGTAGTCCGTGGCAAAGGATTCAGACAATAGGCTTCCTCTGCCCACTCCTGGCTTCTTGTTGGCTGAGGATACTAATATCCTGGTCGTGGTGGGAGCTATCGTGGATCAGAGAACGTGGAAGCTGGTGTTGTCATCACCCAAGCAGAGAGGATCTAGATTGGATTCACAGCAGAGATTTGAGTCCTAACTCCCAGAGTTTGACTGGTGCCTCCAATCCCCCTGTGAAGCCCCAGGGTGTGGGCCCCAAAAGGGGGTTGGGGTAAGGGTTTATCCATAGGATATTGTTACAACGGGTCTGGTTCACCTAGGTGAAATGGGGACGGCAGGTGACAGATGGGAGCTACCGCTCTGCATTGCTGGTCTTGTCCAGTGTCCTCTGCCCAGCTACTGGAGGATGCCTGGTGCTGAGTGAGCATGCATGGAAATGGGCTGTTGAGCCAGTGAGGGGAGGCACAGAGGTTGTCACCAGTGAGGTGAGGGATGCCCAGGCAGAGGGAACAACAGATGCAAAGGCAGTTTCCTGTAACCTGCATTCCCTGCCTGACATGACTGATTAAACACAAACTGTTGCTCATTCTTCCCTATCGGGACTTCAAGGTGAGGTGGCCGGTTAGTTCACCTTGTCATTACAGCAAATAAGCATGCTGAGGGGATTGCAGACTGTGCAGTGAGAGGCAGCGAGGAGGAGCACTTATCTCATTGTATTTGAATGATGATTAAACACTAATTGTGCTGGGGCCTGGGGATACAATCTGCCAAGCAATTACACCCAGCCAGGCCTTCCCAGATAAGCTGTTGCAGGCAGGTGGGAATAGTATTTCTAGACCACCCTCCAGGTAAGGTGGGAATAGAGAAGAGGACTGCCTGGTGTCCCTTTCCCTCTGGGCTTTGGTCTCTGCAGGATCAGTCCCGCCTGCCTCCTTTGTGAGGCCTAGACCAGAGCTCCTGGGAGGACTGTGGGCATCTCACAAGGATGGAGCATCCTCCAAGGCAATAGCCCAGTGACTGTGTGCTAGCGTGGCCAGCTGTCCTGGTCTTCCTGGGACTTAGGGGATGGAGAGTGTGGGATCTTCAATGTTACCACCAGGACAACCCCTAGCACTTTTGACTTCATCAGCCTTTCTCCCATACACTTTCAATGGTGCCAGTACTGGCTGAGACTTTCAAAGGCTTATGAGGGATGGTGGGTTTTTACGGGTTTGTTTTTTGTTTTGTTTTGTTTGTTCCTCAACAGCTGGAGGGGCCCTGCTCACAGTGGCCTCAATTCCTGTAAGCTACCCCCCGTCACTCTAGGCAGACCCCCAACTGACATTCCTCCAGGCCTTGCAGTTGATGAGGGTTCTAACAGGAAGCAGATGGACATCCAAGTGTTTCCTTCGAGAGAGTTCCTGAAGATACTATTAATAGACATAAAGTCAGAGTTAAGGGAACCAGGAATGGAGAGTGGGGCACCTGGGGTCTGGGAACCTTGGGAAGCCTCTTTCCACTTTGGAAGCTGTGGGGTCTTAGGATGGGGGTCTTGCTAGACCCCAGAAAGTGATGGACCATTCCTTGACAAGGCAGCAAGGGATTGAGAGTCCATAGGTATCTTGGTATCTTTCTCTCCACCCTCCCATCTTGTATCAGTGTCTCCCACTGACCAACTCCAAAGGGAAGCCAAAGTGGCCTGGAAGATGCCACCCTAGAATCAGCTTCCCAGGCATAGAGCAGGAAAAGGTGGGCAGAGAACAGATCTAGAGAAAAGCCAGTACATACACCAGTAAGGTAACCCCAGAGCTGAGCCTTGGAGCCTGAGTTCGAGTGCCAGGGCCAACCAGTTACTTTCTCCAAAGATGCAAAGTATCCAAGAATGCAGGGGCCTGGGATCCTCCGATCTTGGCTTGACTCCTTTCCTGACCTATAGGCAAGTCTCCTCTGTGTCCTAAGCTATCACACAAGGATAATGTCACCTCCTGTATGGGGGCATTGAGGAATAAAAGAGTAGAGCATACTGGTATGTGTGTTGGGGTGACATGTCTGTCACCTGTTTGGAGAATTAGAGTAGGATTTTTTTCTACCCTTATCAGATTGAATTTGATCCTCTCACAACACATGTAAATTACCTGGCATAGCACCTAATATGAAATATCTTTTTTGGTTTCTGGACCCTGCTGCTGCTTGTGGATTTTAGACTTAAGTAATTTGACTCAACCTCCCCTTTGGTAAATAAGGACTGTTATTTAAATCTGCCCCCCAAAATTCATGTGTTAAACTTAATCCCCAACACAATGGTATTGGAAGGTGGGGCCTAATAAGAGAATGAGCCATGAAGGTGGAGACCTCAGGAATGGATTAACTCAAAAGTGAGTCTTGAGAGTGAGTTTTAAAACCAAGCTTGGCCCCTGGTGCCATCTCACATACTCTTGCTTCCTCTTTCCACCCTTTAGCCATAGGATGACCCTTACCAGGCAACACCATGCTCTTGGACTTCCCAGCCTCCAGAACCATGAGCTAAATAAATTTCAATCCTGTATAAATTACCCAGTTGGTAGTATTCTGTTATAGCAACAGAAAACAGACTAAGACAAGGATCAAAATGGCACCTGCCAGATAGGTTCATTGTGAGGATTAAAGAGATATTTAGAATATGCCTGGAACCTATCAAGCACCACATAAAGGCCAGCTGTGGCTATCACTTTTGTTGTTGCTGCTAGTATTAGGTTTAAATGAAATACCTCATGTAGGTCACTTAGTAGCCTCCCAAAAAACGACTAGCTCCATTTTACAGAGGAGGCACTTGCATAGCTCTTTTATGTGTTAAACTTAGCTAGACTACAGTTCCAGTTATTCAATTAAATGCTAATCTAGATGTTTCTGGGAAGGTACTTCATAGGTGTGATTAAAGGTCATAATCAGCTGACTTTAAGTAAGGAAGATTGTCCTAAGTAACCTAGGTGTGCCTGGTTTAGTCAGTTGAAAGGCCATAAGAGCAGAGCTGAGGCTTCCTGGATGGAAAAGACATTCCACCTAGGGATACCACTTTTGGCCCATGCCTGAGAGTCCCAGCCTGCTCATCCTGGAGGCCAGCCCTGCAGATTTCATACTTGCCTAGACCTCACAATCATGTAAGTCAACTCCTTCCAATAAATCTCTTAATATGTTTCCTAATGGCTCTGCTTCTCTGGTGGGATATCTAGCTGATATAACCTCTGAGCCCTTGAGAGGGTGTAAGAAACTTGCCTAGGACTTGTTCTGCAAGAGGTGGAGAGCCAGAATTAGGATTCAGGCCTCCTGACCCCAAGCCCTGCTCTCTCCCATTAACTGTAGAAGACTGGCTGTGTGGCCAGGGGGTGGCCTGATCTCCAGGGCTCACAGGTGAGCAAATATTAATTACTTCCCTGCCATTACCCCAAATGCTCCTGAACTTCATACCTCATTCCCTTTCCATGGCCAGCACTGTGAGCTGCATTCCAGAATAAAAGGCAGAGCCACTGGCTGGCAGGACAGGAGGAAGGGAGCAGCCCTCAAGGGCACCAAAGCCCCAGACGGTAGCCCAGGCCCCTGCACCTGCCTGCTCAGAGGACGCCTTCAGGAAAAATCCTTACCCCCAACATGCTAACTTTTCTTTAAAACAAGATGCCACGTGCCCCCACCCCCCTTCAAAAACCATCTATTCCTGGTGTCCCACTGGGGCGTTGCCATGGCAACAGTAAAAGCCGGAGGCCCAGCAAACAGGCCTACTTTTCTTGATGGTTCTTTGGGGACTTCACTGCTCTCAAAGGCTATGCAAGCCAGCTTCATCTTCTCTGAGCACCAATGAACAAAGACACTCTCTTCCTTTTCTCTTTACCCCAGACCCAGACCCTGGGGGCTGAGGATTCTAGCTGGAGGAGCCAGAGAAGAATTGCAGAGAATCCCAAGTTCTGATTGTAGGGTCAAAGCCAAGAGTGGATTCAGCACCCCCTTTGCAGTTTGGGCCAAGAGTCAGGATAGTGAGGTTCCCCAAGAAATAATCCAGAGCTGTTAACTCCTTGAAGGTAAAGGTGGGTGATTCTTCCAAGGGGAATGGTAAGAGCTAAGAGCTGCTGTGTCTGGTCACATCAGCAAACCACATTCGAGCCAGCCATCTTGTAATGCTAGGAAGTTAGATCACGGGACAGCTAGGGGTGGGGACTCTCATTCCACTCCAAGGTTGCACGTATCAACAGCAATCACCACCCTAGGGTCCGGCCCTTCTCCAACTCATCCCTATTTGTCAATGTAAGTTGGCATCTGCACTAGGTACTACAGCATGTGATGGCAGGTCAGGTGAGTCTGCAGTGGATGTGAGAGTGGCTAAGAGGAGCAGAGGGGACACATGGACTGCACATTGCATCCTTGCCATGCTTTATTGACCCCACAGAGCAGGCATGTCAAGTCTGCGCCAAAGCCCCAGACCTTATTGTCTCACCATTGTTAGCCATAACCCTGCAAGAGAGAAATCAAAAGAGATCACTGCATGGGGCATGCGTTCTAACTCCTGGCCTCACAGACGCTGGGGTCCTGAAAAAGTGGGGAGGACCAGCAGGCAGGAGTTTGTTCCCTCTTCGTGCCCCGCACCTCCATGTGCCATTCTACAGATGTCCAACCTGCCTCCTGATTCTGCCGGAGACCTCTGACTGAGCCAGGCTCAGCTGACCTAAGGCAAAGTCCAGGAGGATAAGGACAGCCCAGAGGGGTGAGAGCATCACAGGGTCTGTTGCTGGGTGTTGGGAGGCCTAGGGAGTAGAGGCCATCTTCACATCCGAAGAACATAGCAGGGATTCAGTCACAGGGGCCTCCTGGGCCGCGAGCTCAGATATATTTCTCCCTGAAGCCTCAGCTCTCACCCATCAGCAGCTGGAATGTTCTTCCTGCCCCCGTCTGCTCAAGCTCACTTTTCCAGTGGAGAACGGTCCTGACTGTCAACTGTGTACAGCCACCTGTTTCCTGCTGGGCTCTAAATCCCTTACTGTTTTTGTGTTCTATGACACTGCTTCAAACATATGGTATAATTATCTGTTACGGTTTTTTCTCACCCCGTGATGGACTATAAGTTCCTCAAAGGCACTTGTGTATCTAATATTCACATCCTGAGTCCCTAGAGTATAGTATCTGGCTTATAATAAGCTCTCAATAACTTTCCTAAATGAGGTGGATCTTTAAGAAGTCTCAAAATTGAGCCCACCTTAGATAAATATGGTTTTGTGTAAAAGGGACTAGGCATGTACTAACCATACCCATAGGGCTCATCTGTCTTCCATCAAGGTAATACTCCAGCCTATTTGGGGTACAACTTTTGGTTAGTACCAAGGTCTCTGATTTGGCCTTTCCTGCATGGCCTTTGGCATAATAACTTTTAATTTATCTGGTGTTCAAAACAAAGGCTGCTGTACATTGTTGTACCGGTTGTACAGTGCACAGGTGAGCTCAACTAAGGTGACACAAAGAGGTAGAAATAGGGCCAACCCACCCTACCCTGTGCTTCTGTGGCCTGAAGCTGTGCCAGTGCGTGAACGAATGCCTTTGTCTTCCACGAAGGTGCCACTGCTCCCCGGACCCTGTGCCCACTGGACAAATCTCAATAGAGGTGCATGTTTCCAGAGTGTATGTCATGCTTCAATAAAAATTAAGTTTCGATTGGGGGGCGGTGGGCGGGAAACTTGGATCTAGAACTGCTTCCAGGAAAGGGATGAGTTGATGTTGAATGGACCATAAAAAAATGGGGTATGGGGTGACCTGTAGATTTCTTCCCTCATAGTAGGGCCATCCTCACTTGCTGAGGAGGCCCGTTCCTTGGGGGTTGGGGGGATTGTCCCAGTAGGAAACCTGGCATCAGAGGGTGCCCAGTGCACATTGTGCAGTGATAGAGCAATGCTCACTCCTAAGTTAAGAAAATACTTTCCTTTCCTAGATCGCTTACATTATCTTTCCCAAGATCTCTGCCTGGGCCAAGACTTGTACCTCGTTCTCCTGATGAGATGCTCTAGTGATGATCATAATGACATTTTGTCCACTTAGTCCAGGCTGTCTGGGTGCAGTGTGTCCAGCAGGCAGGGTCCACCAGGACACAGATGGCAGAGTCTGGCTGGGTAATTTGTGGATGCTTTAATGAAGGGACTATTTTCCAAAGCTCAGCAGAGTATAAGGAAATAGTAAAGGATAGTTCCATACCCAATACTCACTTCCTTAGGCCAGGAAGAAAGGGCAGTTCAGAACCTGGAAACCAGAGACAGTGTGGAGAGGGCCTCCTGGCAGAGGCTGAGGCCCTTGCTTTAGAAAACATCCAGACCACAGAGGTGCCACAGGGGAAAGGGAATAAATCCTCCCTCCCTCTTTCCTCCAACCTCCTGACTTCCTGCCAGAGCTCCGCATTGACCAAGCCTACATGGAAGCCACACAGGTTTGTTTCCATGGACACAGGGCAGAGTGGATAAAGGCAGAGAGGGATTTGGAGGGGAGAATAGAAGATTCCCCCTACAATGAGTCAGGCTGCTAGAGTCTGTCATTGCATCCAAGCTCACCTGGTTTATTAAAAACTGATGAGCTTGTATTAGCCAGTAGAGGGGACAGGGGTGGATCTGGCCATGGGGGTGATTTCACCCAGGACTTAAGGACTCTTAGACCTTGCAAGATGCCTGAATGCTGGCTTCATCCCCTCCAGCCAGCCTGCCTCGGGGACAGAAAGCTCTTCCACCCAGTTCCTGTTAGGAAAGAATAGGGAGAGCTCCAAGTGGTCAATTTGTGACTGGAGTCTGTCCCCAGAGCCACCCCTGGCCCAGAGGACACACTGCCATAATTAGCTCAGCCTGCGTGAAGGTCCACCCTCAGTCCTGGCTGGGGGTGAGGTCTATTACCAGTGTACAGGTTCTGCCCATTGCTGAGTGTCTATCCCAAGGATGCAGTCCAGAACTCGGTCAGCAGCCACAGGATGAGTTGGGAGACCCATGATACCCACTTTGAGATGCACCTGAGCCTACAACTGCATGGATCACCTCACTCCATAATCACCTCCTCTGATTGCTAGATTCCAGGTCTCCTGGAATCAGTGTCAGTTCAGAGCCAGGGTCTGGCAATCCCCAAAAAGTCTGATCTTTCTCCTACTCCCAGTGCACTATGTCCCTGGTAAATAGCCTTTCTCGAAGGCAGCTATGGCCATGAGAAAAATTCACAGGATAAATGTGTGGCAGTGTACCAGGGTCCTTCCTCAGGGACACCAGGTCTCCCTTTCATTCAAGGGGTTCTGGGTCTGTACTCTGGCTCAAGTCTGGGCTATTGCAAGGAGCAGCACAAAGGGGCAGGTGCCAGGCAAATAAACACGCTAGAAGCCACTTTCCGTGGTAGACGCACAGCCAACAGGAACACATTCCGGCACGCATACCGCTGAACTAAAAATAACCACAAAGGCAGTGTCTCAGAGTGCCTGGCACATAGCTGCATTTATTACAAGCATTACATACATTATCTCAGTAGGTGCTTTGACTCACAGGGAGATGTTAATAATTCCTCAAAAGCGCCCTGTTTACACGAGAAGCCTGAGGTTCAGCAAGGGTAAGCAGCAGGACCACCTGGCATCTGTATGACTCGGAGGCACTGAGCCCGGAAACAGACCCAGTCCCCGCCCCAGGGAGCACTGACCTTCCCCAGTCCCCGCCGGGCCCTGCAGGGGGGCCAGGTGAGACAGTTGCAGACGGGGGAACCCCACAGGGCGCGGGCTCTCTGAGTCTGTTTATCAACGCGATTCTTGGTTGGTGAGGCTGACTCATTTGAGCTGCCAGGCAGTGGACTTGAACTTCTCAGGCGATTTCCCCAACTGAGTGACAGACCTTCTAGCTCTGCGGCCCGGCCTTTAAGAGGTTGTCTGGGCTATGCCAGCGAGCCATGCACCTTGAGCTCCATCCAAACCGTTCTCTCTTTGGATGAATGAGTCGGCTCTCAGGCAGACTTGGCAGGATTAGAATCACAGCTGAGGCTTGATGGGTTCCTTACAGCCACCAGCTCTAGACACGTTTTGAAAAACGAGATCTGGATTTTTATCCGAAGCTGGTGCCATTCTAATTCAACCTTTGCCACTGCTGGTTAAGAGATGCTGAGGATCCAGGGAAGGATGAGACTGCCTCACTTACAGAAGGAGAGAGCTGTCGCCGTCCTCTGATGGGGCCGCCCACACAGTCCTGTTTTAAGGAGGAAACACAATTGAAAGTGAAAATCACATTTAAAATGGAAAAGGCTCTATGGATTAAATATTTCACCCTGGATGAGGGTGAAACTGGAGTGGGCAATACTTAACCCAGATAATTAAGACCCCCTGCTCCTGATGTAAGATTTTATTGCATGTTGGAGTCTCTATAGAGACCCCTCTTATTGTTTGGGAAGATGATGTCAGCCAGTCATTAACTCATATTTATCATGAACCTGCATGCGCCAGGCACTGACCGCCTGAGGAACGGTGTCCCCAGGAACAAACGTGGAGCAATCAGGATAGGCTGACAACCATTACAACATAGCGGCTTGAAGGTTTTTTCTCACCGTGTGAGTCCAGCGTAGGCCGGCTGGGGAGTCCCCACCTTACCTCCTCTCTTCAGGACCTGGGCTTAGCAGCCACTATCTTGAAACTTGCCTGTCAGTGCAACAGAAGGAAAGAAAGTCCTGGAGGCGCTCTCACAGTTCAGGTTGCAGCCGGGAAGTGATCTGTGCCGCTTCACCTGTGATTCATCGGCCAGAACTAATTACATCACCACACCTACCCAGGGGACCAGGAAGTGCAACCTTGACACACCTGGAGGTTGCAGAGGTGGGAGGGGCTGCTGCACAGCCTTGCTGACCACAGGCATACAGGATGGGTTGGTGATGAATGCCACCAGTGCTCCGGGGAAAACGGATTCATCAGATTTGCTCAGGAACCCCCTAGGTTGGCAAAGTTCAAATTTTTCTTTAAGACAGTAAATGCTGTGAGATATCTTGTGGTGTGGGTTGTAAATCTGCACAAAAGGGACTTAGAACACAGCAATGCCTGTTACATTTTTTTGGAGGGTGATGGAGGACCCTGTAGGACCAGCATGCTATGGAAAGCATTTTAGGAGATGCTCTGAGGATTACCAGAAAAGAACTTAGCACACAATGCCTACCACACGATGATAGGAACTACTTAGCACAGGTGATCTCCTATGTCTTATTTGATAATGCCTACTTGACCATTTGCAGATGAGCCAAGTGACCAAGGACACAGGGATACTAAATAGTAGGGCTCACGCCTCTGGGTTGCTTGTGAGAATCATAAAACGAAGTTCTGTTACTGCTCATTCTAGAGCATAACACAGAGGTGCTCACATGCGAAGGAGCTCATTTGAAAATTGGCACCTGCAAACTGGAACATCTACTGTTGTGGCTCTTAATTGATAGGATTTTCCACTTGCAGAAAGGGAGAGTAAAACCTTTGAAACCTCACATTCTTTACATGGTGGCGTATCGCTGCCAATCACGACCTCTTTGTCGCCGTGGTTTCAGTTGCCCTAGAGCATAACTGCTTTTTCCTCAAGTGTCCTGTTCAGGGACCTCACAACAAGTATGCTGTGTATTCCTGCTGTGGTGTGCTCCTACAGCTCTCATCAGACCATCCCAAATGTAGCCTGCACAGAACGTAGTAAATATCTAACCACATGATGGAGGAACAAATCAAGATATGCAGAAAAGTATTTTAAGTGGCCGTTATTTCCCTTAACAGGTGCATGGTGATAACAATGATGACAGTGATGAAGATTCCCTGGAATATGCTCCAAAGTCTCCTGCCTGCCCACTGCCCCCCATTCCTCATTTGGGCAGCAGCACAAGCCCCTGTGTGTTTGGATTGAATGACCAGCAGTAGGGGGATGGTGGGGAGAGGGGAAGGCGCTGATGTGGGGTTAGAATCTCAGGTGTCCTGATCAGAGTTCTCATTAGGGAGCAAAAGGAAGTTGTGGATCCTGCACTGATTAGCCAGGGACTCGAAAATGCCTCATCCACGACTGCCCTGGGTGTCCCTCTGAGCTGAGTGGGCCTTGGCTAAAATAACAGAAAAGACAAGAAAGGAATTCAGCCATATTATCCCTTGAAGATTCTGGAAAGCACAGAGGTCTTAGGAAGCACTAACCTGGTTCACTGAGGATAGAAACTCTTCCAAAGAGGAGAAATAGAAATTGCCTTAAGTCATAAACCAAGAGCCAGCCCTGCTGTGGATCCCCCAGTTCACATTCTTGGAGCCACTGGACCCCAGGATGCATTTTAGCAACAGGACCTGCCTGAGTTGGATGGTCCCACAGCCTCTCTGAGCTTGTGTCAGGGTGCTGGGGACCTCAGATCCATCTCTGAGCCAGGAAGTTCTCCTTCAGGGCCAGTGCAGGTCACGAGACTAATGTTTGGGGTAGGAGGAGCAGAGGAAGAGAAGGATGCAAGAGCCTCACTGGCTCTCCAGGGTGCAGACTCTGACTTCATCCCATCATTTTAGGTTTTCGGGGAATGCTGAAGGACTATTGTCTGCAGACGTGGCTCTAGGGTAGAGCCATGAATGAATAAAGCAAGTGAAAGTCCCTGCCCTCTGCCCCGTGGGGCTCATGCTCCCCTGGGGGAGACACAATAGACGTGTCAAATGTTTAGTAGTTGGCAGATGGTGATCAGTGCTAGAGGAGAAAGCAGGCCGGAGAGGCACCCTCCAAGAAGGTCACATCTGAGCCAGAGACACTGGGACAGGAGAAGGTGGGGGTGAAAAGAGCTGCTGGTAGAGGGAACAGCAGGTGGGGGTGCCTCGTGGGCACATCTGCACGCCATGGAGAGCACAAGCCGGGCACGCACATAGGAGCAAAGCTGACCGGTAGGAAGGACCTGGCTTCTAGCCCAGGCATCCACAGAAGGGTTGAGGAGAGAAAGCAATCTGTCCTTATTTACATTTTAAGAGGATTTAAGACCCCAAGTCACAATGCAGAGAACGGAACACCCAGGAGTAAGTTTTTCCGTATGTAAATTAAGCCTCAATCACTAAGAATTAAAATTCTTACCAGGGCTCTGGCCCATCTGTTTCCTGGATGAGCCCTGGGTAGGTGCCCTGGGGGAAGCCAAACAGAGCTGAGCAGGTAAGCAGGGAAAGAGGAGGCATGGCCTCCAAGACAGGCAAAAAGCAACCTGGCTTTGTGTGGCCAGGTTCAGGAACATGACCTGTGGCCATGGTCTGCTTTTGACCAGCATCTCCCATTAATCTCTGGGACAGCTGCTGCAGCATCACCTGAGTGCTCTTTAGAAATGCACCTTCTCGGCCCCATCCTAGATCCAGACTAAACCTGTCGTCATGAGCCTTCCAGGTGGAGCTCAGGAGCCCCAGTACTTGGGCAGCTCCTATGGAGCTGGAGGGAGCAGATTTGCCTTCGATATAAAGAACACTGAGCACCTGCTAACTGCCTCGTTTTCCCTTCTTGTGTCCATACACACACCGGTGAAAAAGGGCAGCATGGTTTCTCATTTTTAACTCAGATTCCTTGGCCACGAAAGAAAAACAAAAATCAGCAAATCGGCCGGGCGCGGTGGCTCACGCCTGTAATCCCAGCACTTTGGGAGGCGGAGGCGGACGGATCACGAGGTTAGGAGATCGAGAACCATCCTGGCTAACACGGTGAAACCCCGTCTCTACTAAAAAATACAAAAAACTAGCCGGGCGTGGTGGCGGGCGCCTGTAGTCCCAGCTACTCGGGAGGCTGAGGCAGGAGAATGGCGTGAACTCGAGAGGAGGAGCTTGCAGTGAGCTGAGATCCGGCCACTGCACTCCAGCCTGGGCGACAGCGCGAGACTCCGTCTCAAAAAAAAAAAATCAGCAAATCAAATCTGGTCTCGGTTCAGTTGAGGTCAAACTCTTGGTTTGGTTTCATTGCCTTCTGGAAGTGGTGTTCATCTACTTTCTGGTTCCTGGATCCAATTCAAGCTGCACAATATAACTGAGTCAGCACATAAAATCCAAGAAGGATAGTCTCGTATTTTAAGGCAAATTCCTTACTTGACCAAGGTTGTTAGGGGAACGGCCTCCAAGCAGGCCTGTCCACAATGAGGGAAGACCAAGAGCAAACAGGGTATACGGCCAGGACTGTCGACCTTGCTCTCTGCTTTCAGAATGTGGTTTACAGGCAGGAAGACGAGGCATCAAAGCAGGTCTTGCCCAACCTTTCTCAGTGAAGAAAGACCAAGATACATTTGTAAACGTGCCATAGAGATTTTAATGGAAAAAAATTAGAAAAGTGCATTGTACAACACCACATTAAATGATTTTTTTTTTCTGTAAAGACATTGTAAAATATATACAGGGCTGCGTACCGCACTCGTTACAAAAGAAAGATGCAAACCCTTGTGTAAGTTACATACTCTACATGGGCTGGATGTCTACTAGGACTTGTAAACATTGGTGACTAGGTTTTTTAAATATTAGGTAAGCTGTGACAATAAATACATCTGATACTTGATGGTTGTCTCATTCTGTTGAACTTCAGAATGGCATTCTAAGGCCATTTGTGAAGGTGTGCCATCTCCGCAGACAGAGAAGGCCAGAGAAGATGAACAAAAGACAACAAACAGAAGCAGTAGGCTCCTTTTGAATTCGGTTCTCTGTGGATGAGTTTGAACCGCTGATTTTTGCCAAATCTGATACAGCTTCCCACCAAAGGCCTGACACCTTGACCACAGTAGGGCCTGTTCAAATCCCACTCACCAAGGTAGGAAGGTGGGTCCCTGCTAAGTGTCCAGGACCAACCATTTCATCCTCCTGGAATGTGAACACACAGTCCCAAGGTGATTAAGCCCATTTCTGCTAGAACTTTCCTGATTTCCATCACCCTCCCACAGGGAGTGCTCTGGCAGGCCTCTGGTAGCATCTTCACAAGAACCAAATCCAGGTCCCGTTACTGCACAGTCACAAAAATGCCCAGCAATGCTGGGGGCTGGAGAAGAGGAACACAAATCCAAAGACCCACAGATATCCAGTCAATGCACATGCGCACACATACCACAAATGGATGCACGAGGGTCCATATCCCCATACCCCACCCTCCCCAGGAGGCACCCCGTGAGTATATGCCAATCATTTTGACGGGTGTGAGTTCAAAACTAATTCAAGCTTAATTTCTTCCATGCCTGGAGTCACGACAAGTTTTCTTTCTTTTTGATGTTTTAAGGTGCAAGGATACACAGTTGGCTGAAGTCAAAATTACTGTACATCTAAGAGGGATTATCAGCAATTTCTTGGCCTGCTGGGAATGGACTAGAAGTTTTTTCTCAATTCAGTGGTTTAAATTCTACTCATCTTTGATATCTCTGTCCCATGTCTGTTTAACTGCAAGTTGCCTCAGCAATGTTTTTGGATATACCTGATATCTTCAAATCTCCCAAGTGGGGCTAATCTGTTTTCTTATTTAAATTTAATCAATGAAACCAACAGTTTTGCCTAGCCCAGTGCAATGTCTATTTAGTGGACATTTCTGATAAAGCAGAAGGTGGACTGAGATGATCTCACAAGGTCCTTCCCCCCCACCCCCCACCCCCCCCCCCCCACCACATACACACAAAACGGCTGTCAAAATGCTATTTGTGGGCTGAACAAACAAATATATAATTAGCCTTTTTCAGGAGTGTGTTCCTCTGAGGAGCTATCAAATTATAGAGAAATCGTGTTAATTGTGGGTTCTGCTTCACTGGGTTCCCACTAATTGTGTTTTTCCTTTCATCATATTTTTCCACCCAACTTCTAAAATTCCAAGTGAGAAAGTAAAACAGTTGCTGAGACTTGTTCTGGTTCCCATTCCTGCTCCCTGCTCCCTGCTCCTTGGCCTCGCTTCTAGACTCCGTGCACTAGGGAGGCTGTGGTCCGTTGGCATCTTAGTCCTATGAAGGTAAGGACTTGATTGTCTAGCTCACCATCCTGGTCCCCTCTGAGGCTGACAGGCAGCACATGCTCAACGTGCTCAGTCAATAGTGGCTGGAGAAATGGCAGAATCAGCAGCCAGAGTTGCACAAAGGGGCCCCCGGGAGCTGCCGGGCCTACTGTTGCAGCAGCTCATGCCTCGTAGATGTGTCATCTGGGAGAAGTGGACTTTGGTTCCCTAGAGCATGCTTTCACCCACACCACTGTCCAGGCATCTGTTTCACTGGGGACTGAGTGCTGGGGTCATCAAGGACACCCCATCTGATGGGAAAGTCATCAAGGAGACCCCATCTGATGGGGAAAATCCATCAGAAAGATCAAAAGTGCTCTGTGGGGACAGTCTCCAGTGAGAGGAGAGGGAGTCTACAGAACCAATCTACCTGAAACAGGTGATGTCCTTGGGAGAGAGGATCTGGCCCCTGTGTAGGAACCCAACCCAGTGCTGGAAAGACTGGGCCCTGTCTCTCCAAATTCCCCCACTGAAATGTCAGTCCAGTATGTGACTACACTCTCACTTCGTCCTCACCAGTATCTGCCTGGAAGACACCTGCCTCTTATCTCACCTGGCCATTTCATCTTTTGTAGGAGGGGAAAAATGACTTGCCAAGGCCAACTGGTCCTACTACAAATGAGGAGGGCAAGGAACCAGGGTTGGGTGCTTACGAAGGCCCCCGATGTCTACACCACCCAGTGCCTGGTGGCTAGAAGAGGCAAGGCTGAGAGCTCAGACTTTAAGAGGCAAAGACTCATGGCTGAGGCTTACAAGACCTCCCTCCTCAAAATCAAGCACTGCTCTCTGGATGCATAGAGGTCTCCAAGGAACTGACTCCCCCTTCTGTTTCCCAGCTGGACCCTTCAGGTGCCAGGACCAACCATCACCACATTGAGGGAGGTGCTGGTGACAAGAAGGACAAGCCCTGCCTCCCCACCAACTCCAGATTCCCTGCCACCCTGTGAGTCCCACACAAAGCTTCAGACAAAACACAGGCACACCCTGGGGGCAGATTCCCACCCAGTGTTTTGGATGTTTTATCACAGCAGCATCTGCAGAATAGGGGTTTCCACCCCCAGTCCTTCCAGAACAGTCCTGTCTTCCAGATCCTTCTTTCACAGACGGGGAAACGAAGGCTCGGGGGGGCATGTTTGCCAGATGTGTTTGAGCACCGCTGTGCTTCTCCAGCTCCTTGTCAGATCTACCTCCTGGGACAGGCGGCCAGCCTGGGTCACACCACAGTGTGGGAGGGTTCAGCAGAGGCTCTTCTACCCCCATCGCAGAGCCCTGTCCTGTGCAGGGGCTGCTGCAGGCTTTGTGGGGCGGGGTGGGGGGATGCCTGTGCCCTCCAGCCACATTCTACTACACAACGTACTGCATGCCGTACCCAGCTCAGGTCCACCAGCCCACCCTTCAGGCCAGAGACCCCACTATTGCTGGTCTCAGATCTGCCCTCTGGGGGCCACTGTTATAGAGAAAAGACGGACAAAGCTCTGTGTGATTAATAACTAACAAAGGCTTCATCTGAACATGGCTCTTGGCTTACGGTTTTGTCTGCGGTGCTGAGCCCAGAGCTGGGCTTTTGAACTCAGGAGAATCCAGACGCCGGTTATCTTTGTTTTTCCTTTCTGATGTTTCATGTCGGCGATGCTCTACCTCTGGCCTTCATCGTATATTTGATTGACCTGAGATGACATTCTCCTTCTTCCTGATATTCTGACCTATGTCCTTTTCCTTATATAACTGGACCCGGCTCACTCTGCCCTGTCTCTGTCTCTCACTACTTCTACTACTCACTTCATTTTGGCCTTTCATTTTACTTCATTTCTGTCTCTTGCTCCCTTACTACTTCTGTTCTGTCTTGTTCTCATTTGTCTTGTTCTTGTCTTGTTCTGTTCTGTTCCTGCTCCTGCCCTCTGCCCTGCCCTTTGAGCTCCGGGAGAGGGGTAATTTGAAATGTACAGTCAGGACACCTGACTTGGAGTTCCAGCTTTGCCACTTTTCTGAGCCCTGTTACTCCATATGCCAAATGGGAGTGCTCTGTGCCCCCACACCACCACCACCACTACCACCACCACCACCACCACCACCACCACCCCCCTACCACTGAGCATGAAGAGTGAGAGTGTGCCAATGGGAAGAAACATCTTCACTTGCACAGTGCTACACTATAGGCAAGTCTAAGAGGTCTGGGCCCCAGCTGAGCTGAGCTGACCGGAGGCAAGGCCCTTTGCTGGGCCACGTGGCCCTCAAAAGGCGGTGGGGGGGGGGGGGGGACATATTCTCCCATGAAGCAAAGAGAACCCTGGAGTGAGGACAACCCAGAGGAAGACACAGCAGGGTGGAACAGCTGCTTCGGGCCAAGCCCAAAGGTAAATGCTGGGCAGGAGCAGACCCCTCTCACCAGGAAGGGGTGAGCTCCAGGGGCCAGGCCTGTGGGCTGCTCTGCAAATACTGATGACTCACAGCTCAACTGGCTAAGGCTCTCTTCCTTTAGAGCAGGGTACCTCATGTGGTGAGCACGGGAGGAGAGCCTACCAAGAAATTAAGCAAAGATTGCAAAGGGCTGTTGGTTAATTAAGGATCCATATGTCATTAAAAATAAAGCATCTGAGATTCACTTGCAACAAAGTGTCGGGGGACAGATTTTCCAACGCAGCTGAAGTCAGCCCAACTAGTCCTCCCAGTCTGTCCTCCCCAGACCGGCGTTCTGTCCACAGTGGACACTGGGGCGGGGTGAAGTGGGCCTTGGGAGCTTGGCCAGACCCTTTAGAAGTCAGAAAACTCAGGCCCAGAGGAGTGGGGTGCCTTGCCCTAGGTCACACAGCAAATCACAAAGAGAAAGTCTGAGTTTTGATTCCACCCAGGTTCCCTAGACTTGACTTCTTTCCTGTATATCATCCCACCCTCACCCCAGCCTCTGCCCTCCCTCAGCTTCTGCCACCCAAAGGCCTCATTTCAAAATCAAGCTCATATTTCTAAGTCCTGATGGGGACAGCTTTGTACCCAGAGCTTCTTACCAGGAGCTGCTACCTCTGGGTCACCAGCACTCACCGTGACAGTAGGCACTCCTGGATCATCTGACACCCTCAGAGGACCCTGTGCTGGGTGACCCACAGAGAGGTCTCATCTCCTGGGGGTCAGGGGAGCAAGTGCCTACAAGGCCTTAGCCAGCTTCAGTCCCAGAGGGCACAGATGTAGGGGGTCATGATCACTGTTGTTCATGAAATCAATCAGGAAACAAGTTCCTCATGCCAAGTAAGTGTAAGAACTTATTTTATACCACATTTTCCTTTTGTTAGTTTCATGCTAGTCTTTGGTAAAACCGGCAGAAGACTTCGTCAGGATAAGACCCCAGGATGCTTAAGTGAAAGACCAAGATCTTCTCCAGAAAGTTCCCCATATGCAAATTTGAGCTAATGTCCACCACCTGTCAAAGAAAAACAACCCCACCCAACCAAGAGGCTACCACAGAATTCAAGTTTGGTGAGACTCCAGGATCTATTTTATGAATTTTATTATGGGGGGAGGACCCAGGAGGGACATCTAGATGGACAGTGCTTCCTGGAAAGCCTGAGACTCAGGCTATGGTGGTTAGAGTGCAGGACCTTAACAGAAACTAACTTTGTGGGCACTAGGGAGCCAGGGAAGGTTCTTGAGCAGAAGAATGGCTTGAATGACTTAGGATGTGGCCAGCTTGTGGAGGGCCTTGAGATTTACGCTGTCTGATCTCTCCCAAGAGTGGCAGGATTCCACTGATGGTGGGATGGAATCTGTGCCCCCTGTACTGTCGCACTCCCGGGCCTTGGCCCGTGCCTTTGCCTGTGTTGTGTCTCTGCCTAAAATAGCACCCATTTGCTCCTCTAAGGCTCACCTCAATGATTTCCGAATCCCATTTCCCCAGTGAAGCCCTGCCTGAGTTCCTCAACCAGACTTGATCACTTCCCCCTGCCCCGCCATAGTTTGATTTCAAGTCCAATGCCCCCAGAGTAACTTCCTCTGGGAGACATGGGCCTTGCTTTTATGAGAAATGCAAACATGTATAAGAACACTGGCGGGGTGCTTGGCACACAGCAGGTGCCATTAAATGTCATCACATCACATCTAGTCTTCACAGGCACCCTTTGCAGTAGGGGTTATGTATAATCTCCAATTTAAAGGTGAGGAAACTGAAGCTCAGAGAGGCAAAACCACCACCCACCTGTGAATGGCAGAGGCTGGTCCCAGGCGTGCGAGATGCCAGGGCCTGAGCAGCATCCACACCCCTACGCTGCTCTCTGGAGGCGAGAAGAGCGTGTGCTTGCCTCTCTCAAGGCCCCAGAGCTAGGGGTGGGCAGGAGCCAGGCCACAGAGGCTGGGGATCCTGAGTCACTCATGGTGCATGTCCCCATCCCCTCGCAGCCTCCACCAGAAGTGTTGCCACAAGAAAACAGTGCAGACCCAGTTTCCTGATGACATTCCCATCACGGGGCCCAACTTCTTCAGAGTGACATCGCAAGTATGCTCCTGTAGTCTGGTGCCATCCCTGTCAGCCGCCTTATGAGAAACGCCTGGCGTGGCAGCTTCCGGCCCTGTTGTATGGGGCACACTCCACCCTGCCGGGCAGGTGCTGTTGAATCACCAACGCTATGATGACCAGTTTTCTTCTCATAGATCTGGATTGGTTTCCAGGGATGGTGCAGAGGTGTGCATTGAGTTACCCTGTTTCCACTTCAGCAAGTTAAGACATGCCTCAATCACGGTGATGAGTGGCCATTTGGGCAAGATGCCAGACATCTCAGTGCCTTTATTCTTGCGATGGTCCTTGCCTCTGGGGCACTGCCCAGTGCTTGCTGCTCCTGTGGCTGGGGCCACAGAAGGTTTGCTCCCCGGTGCGGTCGCTCACGACCAAAACAAGGACTAGGGGAGCCCAGAAGAGGACATTGCCAAGTCCAACAGGGAGCAAAAGGGTCAGGAGACACCAAAAGGAGGTGTGAGATGCTCTGTCTCCACCTCAAAGCTGGAGAGCAACAGGGAGACCTTCCAGGTAGTGGGAACGGCACGGGGAAAGGCGCAGAGGTAGGAGTCTGCATGGACAAATCTTGATCAAAACGAAAGGTTACTTAGCCACAGCAGGCAGACTGCATCACGATAGCAGCACTGAGAAGGCTATAGAACTTGCCAGAGCAAAGATCTCAAGGACAGAGGTCACAAAGGATAGCCCTTAATGGCCAAGAGGCTGCCATAGCAAGTTACATTTTTATGATGACGAATGAGTGGAAGGGCTTGGCAGTCTCTGCTCCTCATTGAGGAGCTTTGGGGGGCGGGTGCTGAAACAGCCCAACTGGCTTGCGGGGACCCTCACATCGAGCATTTCTCTGGGCTTCCCATCTATGTGTAGCTGGACCATCCCCACAGGTGTTTAGGGGAATGAGTAGTGGCATTCGCCCAGCACAGCAGAGGTCCACGTGAGAAGGCAGAAATCCCGAAGCCGTGTTCGGCTTTGGCAGTGAGACCCAGCATCCACGGACGCCTCTCTTGGATGTGCAGTTAGTTCCCCTGATAGAGGAAAACAACATTTAATACGACTTATTTATCCACACTGAAAGCAGTTACCACAGAGGTCCCCAGAGAGCCAAACACCAAATGCATAAATCACGGCTGCTTGACATCAACTGTTTTTTTTGTTTTTTGTTTTTTGTTTTTTGTTTTTTTTGGCCAAAAGTGTCTTAATCTGAGGAAACAAGCAGAGGAGATCACGGGGCATTATTCTACAAGACCCTGGCCGGGACTCCTCAAAAAGGCCAACATCGTGAAGACAGAAATGGTGACGGGGACGTCCTATTCAGGGGAAGTCTGGAACAAGACAAGCAATTGTGAGAGGCGGTCTTGGGTTGTATTTTAGACTCAAGCTCTTGATATTTTTGGGACAATTGGGGATTTACATACAGATTGTTCCAGACAATAATATTGTATGAATGCTATGTTTCTTAGGCGTGACAGTGGCGCCATTAGGAAAGTGCACTTGTTCATGGCAGACAATTTCTTCTCTGGCTGAACCACTGAAAAGTTGCAGACGTGACAACACGTCGTCCAAACATCTGAGTGAGAGCTGGGGAGCAGGGTGGCAAAGTATTGAGGCTGGGGTTCTGGGCGAGAAGTCTAGGGAAGCTCATTGGACCATTCTTTGTAATTCTGGGATCTTCAACATAGGTCAGTGTGGGGGACCATGGTCATAGACTTCCTGTTTTCCTGAATCAGCAGCCTCTATCGGGTGTGGTCGAGAAAACCACATAAAATGGATTTATGCTCAGCGCTTTGGGGAGCCCAGAATGCACGTGGCCTTGGTTTGTGATAACCATGGTGCTCTCTGCTATTGCCGGTCCCTCTGCATCTTCCCAGCTCCCCATCCCCTGCCAAACAAAGTGATTTTTGGCTTTCTTCTGGGTGGCTCAAGCTTCAAGTATGCCCAGGGATCAGAACATCCCGGCCAAATGCTTTTGTGGGTCAAATTGGTTTTGTGCTAAGTGCCCATAAATCTTGCCCAAGCTGTCTTGTTATGTTGATGGGGAAGCCCCAGAGGCCCCGGGAGTGAAATGACTTCCAGGAGCTCAGTGGAGCACAGCACAATGACAGGTCCCCTGCCTGCCACCCTGTCCTCATCTAGGGTGTTTCCAGGGTCCTGTGCTGGCCACAACTCTGGAGGAAACCCACTTTAGACCCCCAGGCAGCTGGCCCGCATGGGACAGACCCCAAGTCATACCACTTTCAGAACAAAATCACAGTTTGCCAGAGTGCCTCACTGATGACAGGGCCAGTGCACTGATAGGACGGGGGCATGTGCCTCTGCAGAGGGCTGCAAAGGGTATCTTGGGGCCTGTCATTTAAAAAAACATTACAAAAAGAAATGGAGCCATAAGCCTCAGTGATGGTGGTTTTTTGGTCATTTTCTCCTTGCTCACCTCCCTCTCCCGGCCAATGTGCACAGACAAGGGAGGCCTCTGAGAAACCCTGTTCTTCCCTCCAGCTTCCAGCTGTAAGTGATTGTCAATGAGAAACAGGACCCATTGGCTTCCAGATACGGATGCGGCAGAGAAAAACGACCTGCCTAGGCTTATCTGTGAGCTTCTCATACTGTCCCGATGTTCTCTTAAGGCCCTGTGCACAGATAAGGAACAGGTGAGCTGAGATTCATCAATCTCCCTCTCTTTGATGGGTGGGGTTTTAATGAGCACCTCCCAAGAAGGCTTTTGTGGGCAGTGGTCTAAGTCTATTTGCCACCTCTCCTGAAAGGATGATGGATCCAGGGGGAATCCTGGGCTGCAAATGAGCTGCTGTGACCATGCCTGAATGCAGGCATTCCCCTCCCAATCAGCCATGCACAGTGGGAGCGTGCAGATGCTTCCAAGAGGGTTCACGTTTAGAGCCAGGCAGCCCCCTGTACTTAAGGGGCTGTTGCCAGGGTTTCAAGATGAAGCAGTGCAGGTGGAAAGAGCAGATCTGATACTAGCTGTAGGGATAACCAAGTATCTCAAAACCCAGAGGGGTTCAGTCCTACATAAGAGTAACAGGCGGAAGGCCAACACAGCACTTTCCACCCAGGATGGGTACAATGAGGATTATAGCAGGATGGTCTCTAGCAAGTGTTGCCCCCAGGGGTCTGAGAGATATTACTCTCACTTGACTTCTTTTCAACTAAGAGCTCTCTACCTTCTGTCCACTCCAAATAAGAGGAAGGTGGGCAGTGGTACTGATGATCCCTAAGTACCTACAAAGTATGCTGATTTCTAGGTACTGGATGGTGGGCTGACCGTGGGTGATTCTGGTAGCATGTGGCTCTTCCTGAGCTCATTCTAACAGAAGTTGAACCCTACATCCAAACAGCCTGCTGTGACTTTGACCCCCTTACTGAATGGGCATGGTTAACTGGGAGAAGGGTATGAGAATCACTTGGATGAATGAAAGAAATTACTAGGTGCAAGAGGGAGGAAGACCTGGGGCTAAGAAACTAAAATCACCCAGCAACAAAAGATCTTCAGAAGGCTGTAAACAGCAACAGAATTAGCCAGGAAAATGGTAGAGAAATCAGTGGGAAGACCTAGATTCTACCTCTGTGACCTTTAGGTAAGTGTTCACCTTCTCTGGACCTCAGTGTCCTCCTCTGAAAATAAAGGCTGTTCAGTGAGATGACTTTGGACCAAGCTTCCTCCTGGCTTTGAGGATCTGATTCTAATGCTGATTGAGTGGTAGAAGTTGGGCATCTCTGTTTAGTGCTGTTTTATTAAGAGAAGAAAGAACCCTGAACCTTTAACTTGGCCCCTGCCCTCCCTACTCTGAGATCATTTCATGATATACCTAGATAACTCCTTGGCCAGACCACAGTAGGGAAGAGATGGACCATCTGAGCAAAAGATGAACATCACCAAGCAAACCAAGGTTTGCCTCCATCCCCTAAACACTGACCATAAACAAGGATGTTTAACTTTGAAAGAGAAGACTCAGTGACCATCCTTCAAAGGGCTAAACCAGTAGCAAAGAGAAGACATAAGAGGGAAATAGAGCCAAGATAAATTACAAGTTGCCTCAGATACTTATGTCAGTGGTCATGTGAGGAGAAAAGACTTCATCCTACAATCCTTAATCCTATAGAATAGAGAATGTTTTTCTACAGTTCTTGGGAATAGAGAAGCTCCTTGTTACTTGAGGCATTCAAGCAGAAGTAGGGCTCCTATATGACCAACTTGACACAGATAGTGTAGTGTGGAAACCAGCTCTGTATGCGGGGTGGACTCGGTGTCCCTTTAATTGGCTCCAAGGGCCTGCTGCATGCCCCCAGTGGGGAAACAGGCAGGCGCCCTCCTCCGAGGGCTGAGTTAGGACATGGTGGTGTGAAGTCAGCTCCTTGGACTATCCTGGGCTCCAGACTGAGACACCTGTCTCAGTTCTGTCAACAGCCAGCCTGTGACACTGAGCAAATCACCCTCTCAGTGCCTTGGTGTCATCATAGATCAGATCACAACCCCCACCCCCAACCATTTGAAGGCACCTCTTACAAAGGTTTTCATGAGAATCCCACATTTATTCCAGGCACACTCTTCCGAAGCAAAGCCTTCTGCAAATGCATTAGGGCTTTTATACCTCTGACCCCCTAGAGTCAACAAACTCATCCAAGAGAAAAAAAAAAGTGAAAAGAACTGCTGCTATTCTCTGGACAGATTTTAGAGCCCCAAGTAGGGCCTCCCATAAAACAAAATCTTAAAACAAGTAAATCAATAAAGACCTTGAAGGTTGAGAACTGTCAACTTTGGCCTAGAGAATCTGAGGTTCGCAGACTCCTTCGAAGGCCCTGTGTCCTGGACGAAGGGGAAATTTCAACATGGGATGTAGCATTAAAGTACATGCACAGCCTTTTCAGAGGAGTCTTGAATGCTCCAGTGTTTCAGCCCATTGGCCCAAATGCTTGGGACTGGTGGCATTCAGATGTTGTCTCCTTTAAGAAATCCTGTAGGTCTACTCTTTCTAGGGAGCAAAGCCTCCTTTCTGGGAGATCTCGTTGGGGCCTTGAGACAGGCCAGTAAACGTGTTCCTTCTGAGTACAGCCAAGGTCCATTTCCATGCAAGAGCCATGAACTTCGTTTACAAAAGAGGAATGGGAGGATGGATGAATGGGTGATTTTTAGAAAATGGCAGGGATGGTAATGAGGGAAATTAAAGTCCCCTCAGTGAATCTGGAGGTCAAACTGTCCTTAAATCCTGTTACTATAAGAGCCTCCAATGTGCCATATTCTACAGCCTGATGACTTTGGGGTCATCCCCTATTGAGAGCAGGGAGGAATTTCTACACTACTCAGACAAAATTGTCCCCTGAGATTGGCAAGTTCCCAGTAGGCCAAGACAAAGCTCCTTGCCTCTAAACTCTTCCTGAGACCAATGTGAACTTTCCCCTATTTACAAATCAAATGCAATTAGAGACGATATTTCTTGAAATAGATATGTATTTTTAATGAGGAATGCCCTGTCACTTTTCATTAGGAAAAGGAAACACAGCCACATACTAATACCCATTCTCACCCAAGCATTCCAACACAATAATTATTTATGCAGGTAGGTGCTGCACAAAATCATCAATAAGAAGAAAATAAAACAGATACTCTAGGGTTCCAACAATTTTCCCATTTCCCCTGACGATTCCAGTTGCATGGTAAATTGTTGGAACTGGAGGTGACAAAATTAAAAATGTCTTTTACAAATTAATGTTACTGGCTTTGGATTATTCCATTTCTAGTTTTCTTGTTGATAGTGCATACCAGTTTAACAAAGTGCATGCTTTTTAAAAAATGTTTGAACTGGCAAGCTAAAATGATCTGGGTTTTCTTGCCCACCCGCCCCCGAAAAAAAACCTTAATATAATTTAGAACCTAGCATTTAGAAAACATGGCCATGACACATCAGGGATAAGGACTGCTCATGAAACATGCTTGATTTGGCAAAAGACGATAAATCTAAAACCTTGTGGGTTTTGTCTTTGTTTTTGTTTGGAAGCAGCCAGAAGCAGGCTATGATATATGATGGGAAAGAAAAAGGAATACCTAATACTTCCCGTTTTGTCACGACACATGTGCACACAGAAGCACACACAACACACGCACACAGCCACTCAGTCCTTAGGGAGGAAAAGAGAAAGGAGTTAGGTCAGAGACACCACTAAGGGTGGGCGATTGAAGGCTCTGAGCGTGGTGTGCAGCTTTGGGGTGGGTATCCTCTCAGCTCTGTCTCCGTGGTCTTGGTCTCACATCTGTCCCGGGAAAACCACTGCAGAGATGGGGCGGGTGGGGTGAGAAATGTAAGGCATAGTCTGCTGGGAAGGAAGGAGGAGATCCATGCTTCATGCTCAGATGTGAGTTTCAGAGGAGAATGGGCCTGTATTTCCCTTTGGCCTGCTCTGTCTGGCTGGAAAGGTGGGGGAAAATGAGACCAAGAGACCAAGAAAGGAGGAAGGAGAGAAAGTAATAATGATGACAATAATAATAAATAAACAAGAAAAGACGAGTTGGACCAATGGAAATTAACACCAACTATGACAAATGACTTTTCTGTCCCATTTCCCTCCCCACACCTAAACGGACTTCCGGCGTTTCATCAGCCTCTGGTGGTCGGTAAAGCTGTGTAACCCAGGAGAGATGGAGCTAATAGGAGATGGGAAGAGGCTGTTTTTTAATGTGCTTGGTGAGATCTCCTCGATCTTGTAAGAGATGGAGTGGAAGTAGTGGGGGGCAAGCTTGGCGCTGAAGGAGTTCTGAGGAGCCGCTGAGCGGCCGCCATAGTCCTGCGAGCGGTAGCAGGTGCAGGAGCACACAGACTGCAGGTCCGCGACGTCCGCCTTGTACCTGGGCCGGCTGGGACGTGGCTCCTCAGGGATGTGAATGACCATGCTGTTACGGTTTCCAGCGAGGGATGCCCTCTCTTCGGCATCCCGCCGCTCATCCTCACTGTTCATGGTCAAGAACCTGAGGACGACCAGGTTGAGGAAGGCCCCGATGACTGTCAGCCCCACCAGGATATACATAAAGCTAAAGGCCACGTAGAGTGGCTTCTTCTGCAGGGCACCCTTGGTCTGCAGGGCCACGTAGTCCCCGAACCCAATGGTAGTCAAGGTGATGAAGCAGTAGTAGTAGGCGTGGAAGAAGCTCCACTCCTCACACTGGGAGAAGGCAGCCGCCCCGATGCACAGCGTCCCCATGCAGGAGAAGAAGCCCACAGTCACCATGTTCTCCATGGACACGTCAGTGTTGCGCATGCCACAGCACTTCTTGATGCGCTTCAGCAGGTAGCGCACGAAGGTGTTCATGCGCTCGCCCAGGCTCTGGAACATGACCAGCGTCAGCGGAATGCCCAGCACGGCGTAGAACATGCAGAAGGCCTTGCCCGCATCGGTGCCAGGTGCAGCGTGCCCATAACCTGTGGGGGAGGGGACGAGAAGAACAGGGAGAACAAGTGAGGAGGGGTCTAGAGGTTGGGGGAAGTGGGGGTCGACTTAGTGCAGTGCAGGGGGACCTGGTATGCTTCAGTTGGGCTGGAACTGGGGGAATTTCCTCTGCAGGGTAGAAGGGCATGGCCATATCTTGGAGGGAGGAGAACAAAGGAGAGCCAGTTTCTTAGAAGTCACATGAGGTTGGGGGATGGCACTGGGGGTAGGAACATTTCAGCAGGGAGGGGATTGGGGATGTTACAACCTGGGATGGAAGGGAAGAGAAAAACAAGGAAGAATCAATGTCACTTGTGATGTGCCACTGAGAGGGGATGGAGGGGCATTCCAGTGCCACCTTGGAGCAACACAAACGCTTTAAAAAGATAAAAGCAGATTCACTACTAAGAGAACTCAAAGTACCAAGCCCAAGGGAGAAACCTCTCTATGTCCACTATGGATTGGCATGAAGAATAGATTTTCAAAGAATGATACCCGCCATGGACCAGGCACAGTGCTAAATCCTCTTACACACATCACCTCATTCTAGCCTCTAAACAACCATAATGATTCCAACCTCGCTGACAAGAAAACTGAGTGAGTTACTTAATAGCAGGGTAGCTTGATTTCTTCAGAGTTGGGATTTCAGCCCAGAGTTTTCAACTGCCAAGAATGAGGCTCAAAAGCAGAGACTTTGAATCAAGAGAGGCGATTGCAGAGTGAGACATAAATGCCACAAAGGCATATTTTTAAAATGTTTTGTTCGCTGCTGTATTCCCCCATACCTAGAAAGTAAACTATTTAATAAAGGAATGAATACATTTGCACCACTCTATGAATGGAGCCTGGATAGAAATCAGGAAACAACCCTTAAAGACCTTATGTGTGTAAGTACTTTTGAAATTCTTGATGCAACTTCATTGCGTGGTTGCTGCAGGGAATCCAAGTGAAGCCTTTATTTCCTCACATTCAAAATGAAGGCAATGATGTTGAATAGGTGAAGTCAGCTGCAGGGTCACCCAGCTGGTCAGTGACAACGTCAGAACCAGGATGGGCTCTTCCCAATACAGCAGAAGGAACAAGGGACTCAGTAGGTTCAAACTGTGGCACTAACACTACCCAGAATAAAAACCTGGATCACGGACAATATTTGGACTGAAATTTTTGAGGGATGTACCTGGTCTTCCAACATCTAAAATCCTGCCCATCGAGACAGAGTTCCCGGATGTAACCCTGTCACATATTCATGGTCACTTAGCTTGCTTCTTTACCTTGGGTTCCATAAGCTTTTCCAAACCCATGTGTCTTTATCTGTTACATGGGATAGGTGGCATTGTATAGATCTGCCGAGATCAGACAGCTCCTAGCCCAGAGTCTGATACACAGTAGGGATCTACCAGACCCCAGGATCCTCTACCACTGCCTCTTGCAGGAAGCTGCCCCTGACTGCTCTACCTCACGTTTCTCCATCAGGGCTTCATTGCCTGTGGCTCAGTCTGCCTGTCTCTGGTGGTGCGAATATGTGCCATGACCTACCTACCCCCATGGGCCAAACTGTCACTTGAGAAATAACATCACATATTTGCCTCCAGAAGGCCTTCTCCCCATCCTCTCTGGCCCTCAATCCCAGCTAGCACTGAGCTCTGACACCCCTTAGTCCTTACGAAAGAAGAGATGATGTGACAAAGTTAGGCCAGAAAGGACAGGGTGGGGAAAGAGAAAAGCTGAAAAAAAGAGAATATATGTATCAATTGAAATTATCCAATCTGAAAAGCAGAGAGGAATAAAAATGGAAAATAAAGCCTTGGGGGAGCTGTGGGACAATATCAAAAGGTGTCCCAGAAGGAAAGAGAATGAGACAAGAAAAAGAAGAAATATTGGCCAAAAGTAGCCAAATTTAGGCCGGGCGCAGTGCTTTACACCTGTAATCCCAGCACTTTGGGAGGCCAAGGCAGGGGGATCACTGGAGGCCAGGAGTTTGAGACCAGCCTGGGCAACATGGTGAAACCCCATCTCTACTAAAAATACAAAAATTAGCCAGGTGTGGTGGCATGTACCTGTAGTCCCAGCTACACAGGAGGCTGAGGAAGGAGAATCACTTGAACCCAGGAGACGGAGGTTGCAATGAGCCATGATTGCGCCACTGTACTCCAACCTGGGTGACAGAGCAAGACTTCATCTCAAAAAAAGCTAAATTTGATGAAAGACACAAACTTATAGATTCAAGAAGCTCAGTGAACCCCAAGCAGGACAAATACAAAGAAAACCACACGCCAGAGTCGAGCTGCTTAAAGTCAGAAAATAATGAAAGCAGCCAGAGAAAAACAATTATACCACATACAGGGAAACAGCAACATAATATTGCTTACTTCTAAACATAAGCAACAGAGGCCAGGAAGCAGTGGAAGCACGGCTGTAAAGAACTAAGACTGCTCACTGGGAATTCCACATCCAGAGAAATTATCCTTCAAGAAAGGCAGAACAAAGACATTTTCAAATTAAGCAAAACCACAGAGTTCAGTACCAGCATATCTGTACAACAAGATTACTGAAGGCTGCTCTGTCTGGGGAGAAGGACACCAGATGGAAACTTAGGTCTTCAGGAAAGAAGGCACATCTTGGCAAACAAGTAGGGTAAATATAAAAGATTGTAGGGGTGGGAATCCTACTCTATCTCCATATAGCTCACCCATAGAGCTGATACAAAAAAAGCCAGCTGGAATGCTGGAGAATAACAGAAGGTTGTTGAAAACTTAATAAGTGGTAATGTTCCGTATGTGATATATTTACTAGAAGAAGTCAACACAGCATTTTCTGGGTCAAAAACTGCATACCAGGTGCCACAGTCCCCCACCCTGACTTCTGTTCCTGCTAGTAAAAACAAGAAGCAGTTTGCCTTGGCAGGGCTTGGACAGCAGTACACTGGTATGTCCTGTCTCAGGCTTATGTCAATTCTGCTGTCTTACTAGAGCATAAAAACACTTGATCATTGACCGTGTTTCTCACTGGTCCACTGCATCGATGATATCCCTTGGGTAAGATACATGCATGAGAGAGTATGGGAGATGAACAGCACTGAGGTTCGGGGGTCTTCCACATTAACACATTTCCTGGGGGCCCAGTGGTCTGGGGAACAGGACCATTCCCTCTAAAGCGAGAGACAAGTTTCAGAACTCCCCAGGCCTTCCAGGAAAAAGGCGGTGCAGGGTATCCTCCCCGGTCCTGTTCAGGTGTTCCCAGCCACAGCCTGCTCTCTACCGTGGGAGCTACAGCAAGTGTCCCTTTGCCCTCTGGTTTCCAGTTGGGTCCATCCAATGGTCAGCCCCAGTAGATCAGAGGAAGGGAAGAGGACTTCGGCAATTAAGCTGCATCTGCCAGCAGGCTCACAGCAGCTACTCTCTACAAGTTCCAAGAACTGCACCCTTGGTGTGTTAATCGCTCTCCACTGGTGTTCCACATACCCCTCATTGCTGCCCCCCAACCCTGCCTATGTGTTCAAGAAGAATTTATCAATAGCCCATTTATTAATCATTCAGTGTGAGAGCTGTATTTCCTGCAGAGACCCTGTTATCCCTCTGTTCTCCCCTGGGTCTGTTTCACAAATCTGTTTATGATAGAACACTGCAGGTACTGTATACAAACAGGTCTGCAAATATTAAGTCCACATGTCAGATGTTCCCAAATACCTGTATAGAACACACATACATGGCATCCATGAAGACTTCATACAGAATACACACAGTATATACTTGGAACTTAATGTGTAGAATAACAGCACATGTGACAGTATATACAGATAGACCAAGAGGCTCATATAACTACAGCACACCCATATTCACCAGCAAATATTGTCTATGCAGTGTGTATGCCTATAGAACACACATGACACAGGCTGTGTATGTGCCATACCTATGTATATGCTGCAGACTGCACACATGTATGTTTTAGTAGCACACACCATGTCTACAGGTTATATGTAGAAGATACAATAAAGAACATAGAAAATGCCTGTATGCTGGATACATGACACAGAAGATGGCCTCTAAGCTCTTCCTAAGGGGAGAATGAGGTACAAATCTAATACATTCCCCCAGCACCTGTGTGACAACTCAAGTCTTAAAAGACTATTTTTTCCCATCTGCAAATGAACATATCCCAATACCCGCCGCCCGGGGCTCAGAAGACGTATTCATTCATCAACTCATATGTTACCCATTCAGACAACTCCAGAGACTTGACTGTGCCCGGGACCTGCTCTTGGCACAGGGGATTCCTGCAAATCTCCCAAGGGGCTCCAGCCAGCCTGTACCCAACACGAGCAGGTGCAGATAGAGGCTGGGGCATGGATGTGGAAAGGCCACAAGTGACCCCTGGGCTCTGTTCCTGGTCACCTCCCACCCCACCTGTGAGTTCAGGAACCACACACGCCCATGTGGATTTTCCCTCTAGGACTCCAGGCTCCTATAATACCCCACACCCACCAGGCACTACAAGGGGTGACCGTCTCCATCTGAGGACCACAGAGGTGACAGAACCTCAGAAGTCCCACCTACCGCTGGCCACCCTATCCCTTGTCATAAAGGGATCACTCGTCCCTTTGGCAATGAGACTTCTGAAATGGATGTGCACAAAATTCAGGAGGCACACATACAGCACCGAAGGTAGAGAGAACGAAACCAGGACTCCCAGAGGGGCGCCCCAGCCTGCGGGCGAGGTCCAGCCAAGCAGCCTCAGTCACTCGAACCACTTTACAGATGTGGAAGATGAGGCTGCAGGAGGGAGATTGGATCAACTCACAGCTGCCCTGCAAGAGGCCACATCATCCTTACCCAACCCAATGCCTGGCACCCCCTACAGGCACCCAGCCAACAGCAGGGGCCCTAAGCCAGAGTCCCAAGCCAGAGTCCCACCAACTGAGGAATGCAAAGGCCACACACACGGTACAAAGCCCCTGCACACAAGGGACACAGCCAGCCCACACTGCTCATCTCCAGAGCTTCACCGCCTGTTTTGCTGATGTCTAAGGGGATGCAGAGTTAGAGACATGCCTGTCTTTGGGACCTGGATGGCCAGGAGTCAGGCCTCTGGGTGTGAGGTTAACCACAGTGGCACTGGTGACAGAGACAGCACTGACAGCCTGAAATCTGGCCTCCAGCATTGCTCACGCAGCAGCGGCTCCTTGACACCATCCTTCCCAAGATTCCAGGATGCCGGCACAGTTCAGGGACCCTGGAGGGGCTTACAATTAGTTCCAGTCGAGTGCCTGTCCCAGCTTCCTCAGCCCGGCTGGCCCCCGCATCACTCAGTGCTTCAGGCTCCAGGGTCCTGCTCTGCCCACCCACCTGCCCTTCCATGGCCTGCTCAGCTTTGCCGACAGGTGGCAGTGCCCAGGACCAGGCAGGGTGGGTAGATGTGAGTAGTGAAGGAGATTCAGGAAGACCCCCAGCTCAGCCCAGCCCCATGTCCCAGCACACGGAACCAACTCCTCAAGTGGTGCCCCACCAGGGGTCTGGAGCATCCTAGGTCACCTGCTAAGTGAAGCCAGTACTGAAAGAGAACCTCCAGTTCACCCTACCCACCTCCACAGTCAGAGGCAACTGACACCCGGGGGCCGGTGACGCCCACCTCCACAGGGCCGGCTGGTGATGGGGTTCCTGCCCGAAAGATCTGGAAAGGGGACAGTCATTGTAAAAATGACAACGCCCACTCAGAAAAGCTGGCTCTGCACTGTGCACTATGACTCCTGAGCACTCTGGAAGGACCCCTCTGCTTCCTCATCTGTGAAATGGGGCATAGGACGTGCATCAGAGAGGAATGAGAATCGGCCCCCTCACTGGGCCCCACCCAGAATTGACCAAATGCATGGGTCCCTCACCGAGAGCTGGGCCCTGCAGCCTCTGAACTGAGCCTCACCTCAGGCTGGTACGCAGCCCTGGGGGTCAGGTCTTCCAGCCCCCAAGTGCCCAGATGGATCCGCAGCCAATGATGTCTGGGCCCAAGGGGACTGACAGCCTGCCTGCTTCCACAGGGCCTTCTCAGCTGGTTACTAGGTGCCTCTTCCAGCCCCAGATCCTGGTGGAAGGCTGGGGGCTCCCAGGACAGCACCCACAGGCTGCACTCCTCACCTATCCAGACACTGACTGGCCCTGCTGGGGAGTCACAGCCTGGGCCACCTTAGGCCAGACCATGAGCTCCCGAGGAGAGCAGAGCCCACTGACTCAGCTGTGCAGATCCCAGGGCCCAGCATGGAGGAGAAGGCAGCACATGGTGTCCCCAGACACCTCGCTGTGCAATCGACTTCCATCTTCCCAGGCCTGCCTGGAAGTCCCAGCCAATCCCTAAGCCCAGGGCCCAAGGTGGCTGGGGGCAGCTTTGCCCAAGACACGGCATCGCCCAGCCTGATTTTCATGGCCTCTTTAATATACTTAGTAGGTCTCTTTGATCTGTCCTGGGAGAGGCTTTGCAGAGAAGCAGCCTTCATCTCTCTGCTGCAGCTGGCTAACAACACAGAAAAAAGAAAAAAATGAAGAGGCTCCATCTTCCCAGAGAGGAGACAGGCAGGGGAGAAGGATAATAAAACTAATCATTTCTACTGGGTCTGGAGCTCCCCAAACCACCAGCTGTGGCTGGAAGGCAGCGTTCACTTCAAGATGCCTGTCACTCCCCACTGGCTCTGCGAGATTTCCCAGAAGCCGTGGCGGCTACCAGGTACCAGAAGCTTCCCAGCTTCTCCTGTTCTGAACAGCATATTTCACTTAAAGACACTCTAAGCACATGGGACATAGTAGCGCAAGATGCATGCTATATGCATGTAGAGTAGACCATAAGAAGCACCTACTCTGAGCTCCATATTTTAATTAGATACTCAAAGTATCCAGTGGGCTGTCTCCACTGGAGAAAGGCAAATAGGGCAGCCTGGGCCAAGTGGACTGCAGACCAGCCTCGCTCCTGCACTCCAGCGCTCAAGAGCTGTCTGTGGCTCCCCATGTCCCCCCCAGCAATCTAGGTACATCCACACCTGACCATGAGTGACTTTCACAGACTTAAAGGGTAAAACCCCTGCCCTCCACTGTGGAGCTTATTCAGGAGAGAGGTAGGGAGAGCAGGGCCTTTACCTTCCTGCTTCTGCAGCATTACTACCCCTATTCTTTCCACTTGGGAATGCCCAGGCCATTACCCCACTTACCTGATCCCTTCACCAGAACCCATCAAGCTGAGCTTTGAATTCCCACCACAGTGGGGTGGAGTGCAGGAGCTTAGCTCCTGGTGTCAGGCCAGCCCAGGTTTGAGCCCTGACTGTGCCCTCGTAGGGACTGTGGATGGTCACATCCCTCCCTGGGCCTCTTTCTCTTCTGTCACTGCAACCCCAGTCTCCCAGGGAGCCTGGCTGTTCCAGGAGCTGGAGCGGCTGTCCTGCGGGTGAGGGGTGAGCATGGCTGTCTCCCCTAGCCCATAGCTCCCCGGGACAGACTGCCCAGCACTGGAAGGAGATGGCCATACAAGTATTTAGGCACTGAGAAACTTCCCGCTGAAAGAGAATAAAATATAAAGGATATGCAAAGGTTTGTGCTGGTAGGAATTAAAACAGCCACAAATTCCATTAAAGAATGACTCAGGGTGGGTTGGAGGAGGAGCAGGCTGGAGAGGTGAGCTGCCCGTGGGCTTCCCGGCTGGCTCCCACAGAAGTCTGCGGCAAGCATCGGCCCCACTCAGGCCCCCGAATGAGCTTGGCATGATTTAAACCCAGGCATCTGCAAACACCAAAAGCAAAGTGATGCATGGGTCACACGTAGAGTAGGCAGGAATCAATGGGTCCCAAAGTCTGGGTCTGGCTCCATCTCCTACCTGCTAACCATGACCTTGGGCAAGACACCTTAGATGCTCTAAGCCTTAACCTTCCCTTCTGGCAAAGGCAATATGGAATGAAGCAGCCTCCTCCAGTGGCACGGCACTTTACATCCACTCGACAATGCTTTTCCCAACTTGTTCTTTCATGGATAAGGGATATCAGTGCTGGTGTGTCAAGGGCTCTTGCAACATAACACAACCCCAATCTCTACTGGGCACTACACGCAGGCTTGGTCTCCTGTTCAGCCCAAGAAGGGAATGGGTAGTTTGCAGGCACTCTGATGGTTTCAGCAAAAGCCTCAGGGTTTGGGGCTTGATGGGTGACTCAAAGGCATCTGCTTTTTCCTGCCAGACGGGAGGGTGAGGTCCGGAGCTCCTGCAGTCATTTCACTATCAGGAGGATGAACTCAGCCTCAGAAGATAACATCCCGTCCCCGATCTCAGAGAGACGGGAAGTTGTACAGGAATGTTTCACGCTGCATCTAAACCTGTCCTACCTGGAGTCAGCCCATCTCACAGGCAGTTCATTCTGTCCCCCCTGTAAATGTGTTGGCTTTAGCCAGGGTTTCACTGGAGGTGATTAACACCCAACCCAGAGTACACATCCTAATACCCTAGCAAGACTACAAATAACCCACAACAGTTTTTTCAACAAAGCACTTTGCAATTCACACTCCCCTGTGTCTCTTGCTTCCAACTTTCTCTTGGAGGCTACCGCTGATATATATGTCCTGGGGAGAGGGGCTGGAAGGTGACAAGGCTGAGCAGGCAATGGCTAGCTGGCAGGCCAGGGCCTCTCAAAGAACAGCCGCTCCCGTCCCAGCCCCAGGATGCTGGGCCAGGGTGACTCAATTCTGAGTTTTAAAGAGAAGCTGAAAATATGGATTTTTTTAAATGTGGTATCTAATTAGTGTCCAATTAAACATTTGAAAACATGGCACAGGCCAAACAAAATAAGATGAAACAGACCATCTGTCTCAAATGGAGGCCACACATGCTCCAGAAATGGTGAATAAGAGTGAGAACGGAAGAGACCTGGGGTTGTGGGGGAGGAGGGCAGCAGGAGAGTGAGGCGAGTTGGGGTAAGACCCACAGAACGCATGGCTCCCCATTTTCTTTGCCTTCCCTCCCTTGTGGCGAGGCTGCCTGGGACAAGAACCATCAGTTGGCTCCATTTCACAGATGCACAAATAAAGGTGACATAGAAGCACCTCCCACACTGGGCTGAGGTCAGCCCTGCCCTGCACAGAGAGCCGAGGAGCCCCCACCCTGGCAAACATGGTCATTCTGGGTAATCTAAGGCCTCTTCCCACAATCACCATGGAGAACTTGAGCCCCAGGCCCCGGCCCCGGCCCCTCATGCTGTTCAGGCAGGGCATGGCCCCCTCGTCTTCCACATCCACCCATGCCCCAGGATTCCAAGGCCCCAGCCCTGAGCTGCCCTCAGAGCCCTGGCAACTGGCTTATTCTCAGGCTTGGCACCCTGTGTTCCCTGAAGGAAAATCTGGCAGATTTGGTGTTTTATTTAATGAAAGCAATTTCCTCATATGATTTATTATTAATTCTCAAAAAGAACTTCAGTTCCCTTTTGGTTTCCCTTCATTTGATGCCTTAAGGGGGGAAATGGACTAAATATATAAAATATATTTCTAAAACATGAGCTTGCAAAGCACAAATTTCCAACAACATTCAAGAAGACCTTTCTCCTCCTCTGCTCCATGTAGGGCCTTGGGTGAGGCCCCCTTGGGAGAGCCCTAGGGCCCCTTCCTGAGGAAGGCCAGCCTGAGGGAGCCCCGGCGCCTGGCCCAGGATTGCACTGGATGGACATCTCGTCCCTGGTTGACCCATGGTTATCACTGACCCAGCACCTCCCGCAGTGGCCTCGGCCAGCCTGGCTCCGACTGTAGTCGGCCACTTTCCAGCTCTGCGGCTTCACCTCCCATGGGCCTCTGTCCCTTCTCATTATGAGGACACAGCCGAGATTAAATGAAGAGTCTTCGTCCCCATTCTATGGATTGGGAGGCTGAGCCTCGGTACACATCAGCTATCATAGTTACATGTGCTTCTCACCAGGTGGCATCAGGAAACCTCTGCTGGCCGGGGCCTAGATGCATGGCGGGGGCACCCCTGGGGAGGGCAGGAAGGCCTACGCGGTGCACCCTGAGATGTTCTCCATTCCTGGCTCATACCCAAACACCAAAGAAATCCGTTCTTAAAGCATTTTTAGCAACTTCACACCTAGGTGTGTCACTAAAACCTAAACAAAGACTTGTACCCACGTGTTCACAGCCTAGCTTCACAATAGTCCAAACGTGCGTCGGTGGATGGACACCTAAACAAATGTGGTCCATGTGTATGACGGAACGTGTTCAGCCTTAGAGACGCAGTCCTGATGGGCGTTACAGTGCAGATGAGCCTTAGTCAGCTCGGGCTGGGCTGCCATAAGAAAACGTTATACCACAGCACTGGGCAGCTTCAGCAAGGGACGCTGATTTCTCCACAGTTCTGCAGGCTAGAACTCCACAATGAAAGGGGGGCAGATGAGGTTTCTGGTGGGGGCTCTCCCGGGCTGTCCCCAGATGGTGCACAGAGAGACAGTGTCCCCATATCCCTTCCTCCTCTTAGGAATCCTAAACCTGCTGGATTAGGGCTTCACTCATATGACCCCATTTAACCTCAATTACCTCTCCTAAAGGCCCCATCTCCAAATACAGTCAGGTTGGAAGTTAGGGCTTCAATGTGTGAATTTCGGGGGGACACAGTTCAGTCCATAACCTTGAGTGACGGAAGCCAGTCATGAAATAACAAGTATTGTAGGAGTCCACAAACACCAGAACGGGGACGCCTATGGGGACAGAAAGCAGGTTAGTGGTTGCCTAGGGGTTGCAGGGGGAGGTGGTGTGGTAGGGAGGGGCCGCGAAAGGGTAAGGGGTTTCTTTTGGGGGTAATGAAAATGGCTTGGAACTCAGTTCCAGTGGTCGTACAACATTGCACTGAATTGTACACTGAACTATACTCTTTGAAAGGGGGAATTTTGCTACGTGAATTTTACCTCAATTTTGAAAAAGCATTATTTTTAATGCTTCTAAGCCTTAAAACTCTTAAGCTGAGCCTCAGAGGATAAGGAAGTGGTGGCGGCGAGGCTTTGTGGGTGCTGGAAAGAAAGGGTCTGCTCGCAGGGGCTTGCTACGGGTCTGGAAACGCTCTGTAGAATCCTGGGCGCTGCCGCCGCCGCCGCCGCCCCTCCCCTCCCCGGGGTGTCTCTCTCTCTCTCTCTCTCTCCCTCCCTCCCTCCCTCCCTCTCTCTCTCTCTCTCTCTCTCTCTCTCTCTCTCTCTCTCTCTGTCTCGGAGGATGCAGGCTTGGGCCAGCCCCCAATCCTAGAAACAAACAGCAGCACCACCCAAGGCTCCAGGCTCCCTCATCCCACTTAGCCACCTACCCTTCCACCCACTCCAGCCTCCAGGCACAGGCTGCAGACATCGGCCCGAACCTGCACCGTATCTGCCAATGGAAGGCCCATGGAGTGGCTTTGGGGTGGCAGCTCGGAGAGGGTATAGGTGAACTTCTCGGGTCCGGGGCCTTGGGCCTGCCCAGGGACACAGAAGGGAAGACAGGTGCCTAGAAGGCCTTCCCCTATGAAAGAGCCACACAAGCGCACTGCACATCGTGTGTCCTGAGCAGGAGGCCGACAGCAGGGTGGGTGGAGAAGGCTGGGGTCCAGGCACACCCCTTCTCAGTCCCCCAAAATATCGAAGGCTGGGAAATACAGAAGCCTGCAATCATACTCTTGCAAGAGGCTGGAGGTCATCCATCCCCCAAGCAAGTCAACTTTTGAAAGCGGCTCCTAGAAAGTGTTGCCAGGAAAGAGCCGAACGGGCCACAAGGACAGAGAATCTCTGCCTCAGGGGCTCCGCTCCCTGCAAGAGGCGCCCTGCGCAGCGCCGGCCACCGGAGAGGCAACGGCGCCCTCTGGCGGTCGCTTGGGCGACTGCAGGGACACGGCCGTGGGTGCGGGTCGGCCGCCCACGATTTCCGGTGACTGTGTCCAGAATCCAGAAATCATCTGGGAGAAGTCGCTAATCTTTCTTTCTCATAGATGAGATGTCATGTGATGAATCTTAGAAGCTGGCATCCATCAATGGCCTTTTAGCATTGACAAAAGATAAATAATGGTAACAATAACGACCACCAGATATTGCAGGCTGGTGCTGAGCCAGGGACTGCGCTAAAATGTTTCTCCCCTTCCTCAACCCACTGGTTCTGGGGAAGGGGATACCCTTTGCAGGGTCAGTGGTATTCTTTCTGTGGCATGGGTAAGAAAACTCCCCCTAGCCCTGCGCAAAGCATGTTGCTTTTGTAAGCCCCCAAGCCAGCCTGATGTGATCTTCCGCCTCTGCACTCAGAGCCTGGCCCTGGCTGCAGGCCGGGTGCCCACACCTGGTCAGGCACTCGAGAGAAACCTGCATTTTCCTGCTGGCCGCCTCCATCCCTTTCCAGCAAAATTCTCCTCACTCCCTTCCGTTCTACTCTTTCTTCCCACCACTAAATAATTCCTCTCCCACTCCAAAAAAATTTTTAGAAATACTACAAGAAAATGTGGGGAAACAAGCCTAAATTTAAAAAAACAAAGTACAGAGGGAAAAAAATATATAAAATGTGGCTGACTTTTGAAAAGTCTGTGATAGAAGAACTGAAAATCAAGCTAGGCCCTAATACTATCTGTAAGTAATAATTGATACATTTTGTTTTAAAAAAGTGAAATCAAATCAAACTTTAATTCCTGCTTTGTTTCTCCTGGATTCTCATTTAGGGCTAATTCACCTTATTGCAGGGTCTGAGAGGGAACAGGCAGAGTTCACCCTGGAGGGATCTACAGGTCAAAAGAACAAGAGCTTTGAATGCCGAGTTACTGGGAGCTGTAAGTTCCGGTCAAATCAGACCAGGTGAGAACCACAAAACCCGATGCCTCCTGGGAGGTCTGACAGTGGAAATGAAGGTAAGACGTGTTGCATGTGTGATGTCTAAAGCATTGCTTCCTAATAATGGGATCGCCTGGGATTTGCTGCAATGCCCATTCTGCTTGGGAGGTGGGGGGTGGGGCCTCTGCATTTCTAGCAAGTGTCTCATTGACACGAGTCACCACAGACCCCACATCATGCAAAAAAAAAGGCCTCAAAAAAGCAGGAGCAGGTAAGATCTGTGGGGTGCCCCAGGCCTTGTTCCTACCATGTTTTCACTGTTAACACTGAACTCAGTGCACACTGACAACAGAGTCAGCCCACGCTAGAGTCTGATGGCAGCAAACTGGCTTCCACCAGGGCCTCCCGCGTGGAAGGATGCTCATTTTGTCAGGAAGCAACAGAAGCAGGTGGGTTTAGCAGAGACCGTCAGTGTCCACCCACATATGTGACCTCTTCCTGCTCCTGGGCACACAGCTGGGCCAGAGTCCCTTGCAAGTAGACATGGCTGTGTGACTCAGTGCTGGCCAGCAGGGTTCCAGGCCTGGCCCACTAAAACCTGCCATATGATTTTCTCTCTGACCCTCCCTGTCTCTGCCTCTGCTTCTCTCTCCCTGCTCCCCATTCCCCCTGCTCCCTCCCTAAACATAGAAGCCTCAGAACCTAAGGTGGGATGACGCCTCCAGCTGTTAGGAGCCTGAGTTCTGAGTGACCTAGAGCAGAGCCCCTGCTGAGAAACAGTGGCTGTGATGCAAGAGAAGTAGTGACCTGTGATGCATGAAGCCAATGGCATTTGGGGGTACATCTGCTATGCACCTAGCTCATAACATGTACTTAAGATGATTCTGTACCAGCACAGAAGTTGAACTTGGAGAGCAAAGACGTACAGACAGGCCCAGCCCGCTTATTGTTCAACGAAATGCGAGAAGAACCTCTGTTTGGTGCAGTCATGTCCATGGAACAGGTGAGAAAACTAGGGCTCAGGGACACAAGTAGCAGGGGGGCGATCTGGCAGGGTGCAGCCTGCCGTGTGACACTGACTGGCCATGTGCACATGTGGACACATGCAGAGACACAGATACACAGGCACTCATATAAACAGACACACATGTATACAGAGACAGACATGCTCACGTACACGAATATAAATACATATGACATGCTCACACACACATCTGGCCTGAGGCATTTGGCTGGGGTGGAATAGAAGTAATATTAACCTGACCACTTGAAAGCCTTCCTCACTCCTTACCTAATTATAGTAAACATGCAATAAATGCGAACACTTGTAAAAGGCCTAGAAAGCTGCCTGGCACATAGTCACTCAGTCTCCTAGTTGGCCAAACAATGACAATCAGGACCTCCTGGAGCTGTGAGGATTAAATGATTTCAGCCAAGTCCCTTGCCCGAGGACACACGACTAATAGGTGGCAATCTTGGATTGCTGCACAACTACTGTGCTGACCTCCTTCCAAAAATGCTGCAGGCACACACACACGCAGATACACGTATACACTCAACAGGCACACTCAGTGACACATACATACGCAGCCCAGAGCCCCGGCTCTCCCAGGCCCTCCCTTACATAACAGCAACCTGAGGTGTCTCCAAGTCTGCAGAGCAGAGTGGAAAAACCCAGGCTGCGAGGCTCACCAGCTCAGCCCAGCTGCTCTCGGTCTGTGCAGCCTCAGTACCTTGTGTCCTGGTCTCCCATCCCAGACAACCACCACCACCCCAAGGCCTGCAGTCAGTGTGAAGACGACGACACACACAAAGCAAGGGGCATGGCCTCCCTAAAGGCAGGGGCCTCTCCCCTGGAGCCTGCAGCCTTTGAATCTGCCCTTTGGTTCCCTAGAAGCCCTTTAACTATTGGCATCGAGCTTGTCACAGGCATCCGCTTCTTGTTTCTTCTGCTCTCTGCCCCAGGGCATTTGTGCCTGCCACACACAGGCCTTATATATACCAGCAGTCCTCCTGACACGCCACATCTTGCCTGCTGGTTCACTCCCATGTCCCTCAACCCAGGGCTGGGAGAGCTTAGCACAGCGGACTCATGGGGCTGAGTCAAGGAGCCCCTACTACTTGGTTTCCTTAGCCTGTTGGGTCTCAAGTTTAAATGGCTTCAGGGACCAGGTAAGTGCCAGTCATGGGGAAGGTGATTCCCTGATGAAGAGATCATGTGCCCACCTAAGGGGGCAGCTGACAAGCAGCTCCAGTTACTGGCTTGAGGGAATACGGCTCAGGGAGGCCTGACCTAACCCTCCTGGGAAAGGCAGGCATACAGATGCACCTGTGGATGGGCCATGGTGCCCCACGGCCTCCCTAGCTTCTTGTCTGCCCTCCAGATCCACCTTTCCTGAAGCCCCCACTGCCTTCAATCCACCAGTCCGCCAGTGCTGGCCCTGCAGGACGGCACATCCCGAGATGCCCCCAGCCGCTCACCTCTTCAGGAGCCCTTTTACGGAAGCTGCCTGGATTCTCCATGAGGGCAGGGCCAGCTCTGCCCTGCTGGGATGGACTGTCCTGCCCAGAGCATTGAGGATGGCTCGGACCCCAGTTTGTCTCCAGGTCCCCAGGGCCAGGCCTGGCACTTAGTAAGTAACCATCCCCCAAACAGCTGGACATGGGAGGCTCGCACCAGTGCCTCCTCCCGAGATCATTCGCCCTTGATTGAAAGGGGGGGGGAAGGGGAATCATTGGGTGAAGGGGAGCAGGAGGAAGACAACAGCCATCAGCCGAGGCCTGCACTGAGAGCCTCTGTGAGGGGACAAGGCCCCTCCTTGGGTGTTTTACAAAGAGCTTCTGGGGCATCATCTAAAGGGTGCTGCCTGAGTTATCAGCGGGCAGGGACAGCCACCTCCACAGGTGTGGTGCGAGGTGTCTAGGGCCAGTGTCAGTGGATTCTCATGGATCACTGTCTGGGTCGTTCCCCTGCTGCATGAGGACCCCTGAAGGGTAAGGTGAGCAGGCAGTCCTGTCTGAGAACATTCTAGAGCCTGTTTTACTGCCATGCACAGCTCCGTTGCCTGGTACATAGTAGCTCCTCATCAAAAATTGTTAAATAAATAAATGAACAAACAAGTGTGCAACAAATGTTAGGGTGCCAGGCACTGTTCTAAACAGAGTAACAGGTACTATCCCGTATCATAAACGAGAAAACAGAGGCCAGGGCGTCCGCCACCTGGTGACTTGGCAAAAGGTGGATGCAAACCCAGAACTCCATCCCAAACCCGTCACCCAGGCCACCTTGTTGCTAGGGCAGAGTCAGATTTTCTACATATGACACAGCAGCACTGCTCACTGTCCCCTGAGGGGAGCCTAGCCCTGCCCCAAAGGGCCAGCGGAGGGGACCAGGGCCGGAAGGAGGACAGCAGCCTTCAAAGAGGAAAGTGGGAATGTCAAAGTAGACAACACAGCTGAGGGCTCTGACACCAGGGTCCTGTGGCTTGAGACTCTCCCAGGGTGTACGCCTGCCTCCACAGGAACAAGGGTGACAGTCCTGGGTGGCGGGGGCAGCTCCTCCCCTCATGTCTGGGTGGGTGAAGTGGTGTCTGGCATTGCCTGGCACATACAGGCACCTTATCTCAGTCCTTTACTCAACAGATCATGACTGAGTACCTACCATGGGCCAGGCACTGTGGTGGGTGCTGGAGAGTCAGGACCACGATGATAAAAATGATAACAGTGACAACTTGATGCTAACATTTCAGGCATCACCGTCAGCTCAGTGCAGCCCAAGACAGCTTTAAATCACCTGCCTCGTCAGCAGAGGGCACAGCGATCATGAGGGTGTAGCGGGGCTTGGGGAGAACAGCTCTGGGGAAGGCCTTTGGTATCCTCAGTCGGCAGAGGAGAAACAAGCACAGCCAGGCAGCCACTCACCTGGGGCTCACAGGCTGAGCCCCCTGACCAGCATCAGGCTGTAAATGGGAAACCTGGCCCCGGGCTCAGCACCCAGAGAGAAGGGGAGGGGGGCCCACCCACCCGGCTCTGAGGAAGTGGAGAACCGGCCCAGGCACCTCCAGCCCTGCGGGAGGATGCGTTTACAAACAGGAGCTGGCCCCGATTCATCTCTCCAGAGCCACAGAGCCCTTTTAATTAAAGTGGCTGCCTGGCTGGCTGAGGATGAGGAATGGACCTCGGGGCGTGAGAGCAGCCCCGCATCTGTCTTGTTAGTGGCTGGGTGTCCAGGAGCTGCTTGTGCAGGGCTGGGAGACAGCCTGGGCCCAGGGAGCTGGAGGGAGAGGGCTACCCCATCCCAGAGCTGAGCAGGTGGCTGCTCTCAGGGCCACACACTCTGCTCTACCCCTGCCCGAGGAAGAAAGCGCAGAGCGGCTCAGCTGCACGGGCGCTACAGGGGCAGTCCCTGCCTAGCCGCATAGTGCTTGTCTGTGGCCACCTGATGCTGGCCCGAGGAGCCCGGCCCAGGGAAGTTGGCCTTCGACGGACCACCTGGGAGGAGCACTGGACTCAGAGTCCAACCCTAAGGTCAGGTTACAGCAGGGTCACTGTCTCCACTGGGGACTCAGTTTCCCCTGTCACAGATTGTCCTGCCATGTGATATAGCTATGAGGGTGCCCCACTGGGCCAGCTGGCAAAGCACTGAACTCTGATGAGCTGTGCCAGGCATAGAGGCATCACTGCCTTTACACTCAGAGCCCTCACTGGCGACCATCTTCCTGAGAGCGCCGTGGTGTATATTAAATGAAATCACAATAGCAAGCCGTAGGAAACTGTCCATAGATGTTAGTAGAAGCTGAGTCCCTTCCCTTGACCCCATGGCTCTTCCGATCAAAACCCGTCCCCCAGACCACCACTCTTCCTACGAGGATCTATGCGCAAAGCTGGGGTGGCAGCATAGCATGAAGGTCCCTCCAACCTTTTTCAAATGGGATGAAGGGGACACTCGGGGAGCTCTGGCCCACCTGAGAGCAGCTTGCTCAGCCTCTCCGAGTCTCTGTTTTCTCATCTGTCAAAGGGAAGGGTGTCCCTGCATCTTTCCCACAGCACTGCGAGTGGTAGCACACACAGCTCGGTCCCTGCCAGCCTCAGTGGTGACTGTCTTCTCTCCCAAGCCAGCCCCAGGTGGCCCTATGTGTCTTTCTGCAAAATCCCAAGTCCCTTTACTTTTGATGCCCCCCAACCACTCTCTCTCTGTCCCAGGCCAGGGTTTCTCAAAGCATGGCTATAGACCCTTCACAGGAATCTGTCAGGTACTGGTCAAAATGAAGAGTCCAGGCCCTGGCCCTAACCCTAACCCTGGCCCTAACCCTAACCCACTGAATCAGCCCCGTGAGAGCAGGATGATGACACCACATCACACAACAAGCTGGCTTGTGAGAGCAGCAGCTGTATCATGCACTGGGGTTTGGTACACATTTCTGGGCCTGTGAGAGGGAAAGTGGGAGTGCCAGGGGTCCTGCAGTTCAGAAGGAAGCCCATGAGGTCCCCAAGGACCAGTCCCCACAGATTCGAGCTTCTTGGCCCTCTCTCTGCTGGGAGAAAACCATGCCCTGTCAGCACATCGCCCTTGATACCCTTCCCAAAAAAGCCAAGGGTGACAGCTGCTGGGTGGACACTCTTCTGCAGCTGTCGCTGCTGATTCCCATCAAGGCCAATGCCGGGCAGCACCAGTGTGGGAGGCAGGCTGGCACCTCCGGGAGGGACACTTTATGGTCATAATTACTCTGTAATAACAGGGAAGACCCGGGTCCTGCTGAGCCCACCTCCTGTCTCAACTGTTTGACCTTGGGCAAGTCACCTAACCTTGCAGAGAGTCAGAGACCTAAACACAAAACCAAAAAAGAAATGGAAAAAGCCTGCTGCTGCAAATCCTGATTAATTTATCTCCTGGACTCCCAGCCACCTCTCTTTATTTTCTACTTTTTAGATTTTTCTATTTTGTATTTTGCAGATCACAGGAATAATACTTGCTCACTGAAGAGAATCACAAAGTTGAAAGAAATCTAAAGCAGCAGGAAAAAAAAATCACCCACAACCCCACCACTCAGGAGGCAGTCTGGGAGAATCTTACAGTCCCTGCTAGTCCTTTTCCTGAATACCTCTCCTCCATGGCTGAGAGGAGGCTACGTAGAAGCAATTATGGAACCTGTTTTTTTCCTACTTATCAGAAAATGTGTATGCTATCATATTTCCAATAAAAATTCTTCATAAACATTTTAATTCCTCATAAGCTTCAAGTAGATGTGGCATGTCTTCACCTTAACGGGCTAAATAGGGAATCTGTTGGACCCCTATTTACGTTTTAGCCGAAAGCACACTGTTTCTGGCCCCTGGAATTATGTTCATTCCACATACAAAGACCAGAAACCAATATGGTGGCCGGGATTTGAGCTGGGCATTGCAAGAGTTTCAAACATGAAGACCACCCTTTATTGGCCCAGCACCAATGATATTCTTCTCATGGCATGCCCAACTGCTAGAGATGATGGCTCTCATTGTCCTGGATGAAGGAACTGGCTCAGAGAGGCTAATTACCCTGTCACAGTTCACACAGTTCTTGTGTGGTGACACTGAGATGCCCACCCTCTTCTCTGACCCCCCAGTACCTCAGCTGTTCTCATGCTGGTGTGCTGATGGTCATGGCCAGGTTGGGATGAATGGGCCCTGCCAGTTCCCCTGCCAAAGGTAGAACCACTTCTTAAGCCATTCACCTGGCCAGATGCAGAACCTCTTTTCCCTTCCCTATGTCCCTTCCCTTTCAGCAGAGGTAGACCCAGCTCCTGACCTAATGCTAAAAGTGCTTTCTGAGGTCACAAAACTTCATCCAACTTCCAGAAGGCCACAGCAAGGACCTCCAGGAACTCAACTCTTCCAGAAAAGCAATGAGAACACTGGCAAAACCATCAAATCAACTTTTTTGAATTCTGGAAGTTAGCTGAAGTCTTGTAACAACTGGAAAAATGTTTACATAAGAAAAATGACTAAATTTCAGGAAGAAAAGAAAGTTTTATGGCATTTGAATCTGCCCTGGTCCTGTCTCCCTGCCTCAGCTCCAAGGTGACCCGGAACACCCATAGCTCAGCAATCATAATAGCTGTGAAAATAGCATCCTGGTGGCCATGGAAGGGCCACTCCTGTCTGGAAGCTCTGTCCCCAGAGCTCACTCAGTGAGAGGGCAGCATTTGTTGAAAACAGTCAGAGGCAATGTTTTAACACAGCAGCTGTCCAAAGTACCATGACCATGTAGGTCTAACAAGAGGCTAACCAAAAGACAAAAAGGAAAAATGGGAATAGGAGATTCAAAGGAGGCTTTGGAAAGCTATGACATACTCCTGGGAGCCTACAAGGCCATGTGCATGTACATGGCAGTGCAATTGACATGGCCCCAGTATCTCACCTCCAACTGACCTTGAGGCTGTGCCCAGGCAGGAAGGGAAGGTGAAGACGGAATCATGAACTGCATGTCAAGAGTGCTGACTGCATACCCCAACACACATAGGCTTCCTTGGCAGAGACCACAAGACATTTAAGGACATCTGTCCAGTCATCAGCCAACCAGTAAGCTGACCAAGTGCCATAAGGATGTTCAAAGCACTAAAAGAACCATGTCTGAAGAATTAAAGGAAAGTATGAGACCAATGGCTCACCAAAGAGTATCTGTAAACAGAAATTTTTAAAAAAAGAGGAAGAGAATCTTGCTCTTTGTGACTAAATAGATAAACCAGGAAGAAATTATGCTAAGTGCAATCAGCCAGAGACAAATACTAAAAGATGTCATCTAAAACAGTCAAACTCATGGAAGCAGAGAATAGTGGTTAATAAGGGGCAGGGAAACAGGGAGGTCACAGTCAAAATATACAAAGTTTGTTATGCAAAAAAACCTTCTGGAGATCTGTTATATAGCACAGTGCTTACAGCTAGCAATACTATATTGAATACTTAAAATTTGCTAAGAGGATAGATCTTAAGTATTCCTACTCTACACACACACACACACACACGATAATAGTAAGGGAGGTGGGAGGAAACTTTGGGAGGTGATGAATATGTCTAAGGCCTGAACTCAGCAGCAGACCTCATCCCCCGGTATTCCCCACACTTCACTGGGCCACTGATGCCTCCTCCACACCCCTCCTTCCCAGCCTTGGCCAGACAGAGGGAGAATGTGAGGAAGCTGTGCTAGTACCAACACATGTGCAGGTCAAACACATTTCCTGACCTCACTGAGCACTCACTGCTGTGACCTCCACAGGGATGTGTCCTCGTCTGTGGAATAAGAGAACAGGAAGTATGTTAGACCACATCCCCATACCTTTAGCTGGAATCTCTCTAACAAGCAGACAAGGAAGAAAGAAGGAAGACATCAAGCTCCTATTCATCCTTCAAAACTCAACCCAAATGTCCCCATCTCCAGGAACCTGGGAAGACATGACATGGATAAGTTGCTCCTCACCTGTACATCCTGTTTATTTCACACTTACAGACATGAAAACAAACAGCTGCAGATGATGAGACCACACAGGTCATGAATTACCAAGCCTAACATAATCAGAATTCCCAATGCCCAGCAAAGGATCTGGCACCCAGCAGGTGCCAAATACAGGTGACTATATGAACGAACAGGAGCTATGGAAGACTTGGTGGGAGAGCCGTTCTTCTAGAATATTTGGCCATGATTAGGCCATGCCTTCACTGTTCAACACCTTCCATGGTGGCATTTAACTCAAACCAGAGCAGGACACAGGGCTGGTGAGGAGAGGGGCACACGGGCTACTGAAGGACCAGGAGCAGGAAGCTTCGGTGGTCCCTTTGACTTTCCCTGAGCCAAGTGCCAGCTGCTTTGCCTGGGGATAGTCCCTACCAGCCTCCCTGGATGCCTCTAATCTAGGACACCTGCACCCACCCCAGGCTCTGGGGTCAGGCAAAGTCCCAGCTGGGAGTGCAGTTTTCCTTACGAATCAGCTGGCTCAGCACCCGCTGGGGAGGTGGCTTCCCTGGGAGTCCCCAGGTTCCCCAGCCTGAACACATGGTACACAGAGGCATCATCCGCTCTGCCTGTTTAATTAGCTGAGAACGCAGGAGGCCTGGAGCGAGTCCACCAGCTCTCTCTGGTGAGTTGCCCCTTCTCCCATTCACCAGTCCAACTCCTGCTGGGCCTCCAGCATCAGCCTCCAACTGATCCCCACTCTCGTGCCTTTTTCCTACCCATGTCCCTCATCCCACCCTCCCCCAGGCCCACACTGCAGCCCACCCCTGTGCCCCTCGCCGCTACCTGCCACAGTCACTCCTGCCCCGCCCCTTCCTGCAGTCTCTGCCACTGACAGGTTCTGGACAAAACCTGAGATTTGGAGCCCAGGAGCCAGCTGTGCCACCCTCCTCATCCATAAAGCATCAGCATTTACCACTCACTGAGCACTCGCTCCATGAAACAGCCCATTGACTCTCACCAGAATCCCCTGGGATGTTTCAAGCATCGTCCCCATTTTGCAGAAGTGGAAATGGAGGCATGGAAGGTGGAGACCGCTAGCAAGTAGTGATGCCAAGATGTGGCCCTGGGTGCTCTGCCTGCATCTGCTCATTTTGCAAGTGTGTCTGGCACGCTGTCTGGTGGGGAGTAGTGACCAACACAGGCTAGGTGTCTCCCTTCTCTGTCCCAAAGCACCCATGGAGCCCCAGGACCACAGCCAGAGAAAGTTCCCTGTGCCAAGGAACTGATGAAGGACAAGGACTGGGGCTCAAAGCCGTTTGCCCTACAGTAGCCACGGCTCCCCAGCCCAGCACTGGGGGTCTGGAGTCTGGGCCCAGCATGTGACACAAGAAAAGGCTCAAAAAGCACATTCATGTCAGGACTTGAAGCCTCCTGCTACTTCTGAAGCCCACTCTCTGGGTGACAAGACCCCAGCTTCCCTAAGGTATCAGACTTCATGGCAGGGACCAGGCTGAGGACCCCAGAACAACCTCCCTAGCCTACCCACCTGCTAACTGCAGGGGCATGAGCCAGCCCTAGGAAGACCAGCCCCGCTACACAGCTGGCCCTTAACCTTTCTGGGCTCAGTGTCTGCCTCTGCAAGATGTGCTAAGGACCCTAGCTCTGCCCCGTCAAGGAGACGTCATCAGACGAGTGCGTGACTGTGAAGGCCAGGACCCAGCAACAGTGGGGGCCTGTCTGGTTCCCATACCAGCCGCCACCCACTTCCTGCCAGGCAGCCCCAGTGAGCCAATACCTGCCTCACACCACACCCAGCCCTGGCTCATCCCCAGCCTCCCAGGCCACGCTCGGATGGATTTCGGGCCCCCTGGGCTCAGGGCCCTCTCCAGCCCCAGCCAAAACGCCCCGTCTGTCCCCCAGACACCATGCTAAGCTCTGTGAGGTTCCGAGGACGTGATGCATGCGACCTTCCCATCTGTAAAGCATCCCAGCTCAGGCACATCAGCAGCAGGGCTTGTGACTAGAATCCTGGTCTGCCACCAGACTTACCTGCCTCTCATCCTACCCCAAAACACCTCCTGAGCCCCTGACACACTGTATATCTAAGAATGAGCCAAATTGAGTAAGACTGCTGGGATGTGAATGTGCTCGTTCCACAGCCTGTGACACCCCACACCCCTTTCTCCAAGAGAACAGTCCAGGGGTCCTCTCCCTAGCCACCCTAGATTGGGTTGGGGTCCTCACTGGGCTCCACAGCCCCCTTGCTCATCAGCATCAGAGCCCTTAGCATGGAGCACTGTACTTTCTTTGCTGTGTCCCAGTCACACACCTGCGCCCCAAGCCACTGGGGCCTGTGCATCCTATAACCACAACCCCCCTTGCCCTGTGGGGCTGGCCAAGGACGAGCCTGGACAGGGCTCCTGAACCCTTGGCAGCTCTGAGTAAAATTCAGGAGGGTCCAAGAACCTGGATGGGGAAAAACCCACCATTTTCATTTCCACCGCCCTCTGGCTGAAACTTAGCATTTCTTGTTGCTGCGTCATCCACAGAAACAAGCTGTATTTTCATGCCACGTTCTGCGGTTGCAGACGTCTTGAGCGTTGCAGACGTGCACCATCACTCGGAGCTCACTGGAGGTGCCAGGCCCACCAGTAGCTCTCATTATTGAATGCATCAGTCAGGAAGCATATTTATCGCTGAATCACAGGTTTTTAAGAATTATTTTCATACCTGTGTTTCAGTTTCATTGGTGTCTTAGGACCAAATGAGATCACCAGGGAATTGCCCTGCCCAGGGCCTGGCATCAAGAAGGGGTCTAGCACGAGGAGGTTAGGCAGGTTCACTATCCTCTCCATCCCTGAGGCCCTGACCAGGGTGCCTTCCAGTGGGTCAAGGGGCCCAGGGACCTGTACTTTTGGGGGTAGCAGTGGGTGCTGTGGTGAGAACCCTGGGCCCAGACCCTGCAGGAACAGTTCATTCAGCTGCACCCAGCACCCACTCTCGGGGTGCCCTCACAGCAAGGGGCTGCTGTCTGTGGGGCTCCCATCCTGCCCTCCTAAAAGTCATCCCAGCACTTTCCCGCCTGCAGTCAAGAGCCCACCCTGGCAGGACACAGGGCTCAGCCCAGACAGTCAAGCCAGCAGATGACTGGAGAGACCTGGGGCCCTGGATCCTGGCACTCCTCAGCCCCCTGAAATGGGCATCATGACCTTTGCTGTTTTGGAGGTGGAGCAGGGTGGACAGCGTCAATGACCAGAGCCTGCTGACATGTGCCCAGCAAAGGTGTGGCACACGGCGGGCCTCTCCAGAAGCTGGTGGCCTCCGGCTCTGCCCCAGCGCTCCGGGCTGCCCCTCATGTTCTCTGCTACACACCCAATTTCCAGGATACCTCGCTGCCACCTCTTCACTGACTGCTCTGAGCCTTCTCTCCCTAGGAGCCCTTGTCCCTGCCGTGCCCACTACATGGCTGCCCTCCTGGGGGAGGACCAGCCGACTTTTCTGGTGAGTCCAGTGCAGCTGCCCTGATACTGCTGCAGTGTGGCTGAGGACTGGGCCACACTGGTGTCCAGCAGGAGATAGAGTGAACACTCAGGGAGTAGTCACTGGAAGGGCTGCCTGGCTGGCAGAGCTCAGCTGCTGTGATGCACAGGCCTCCTCTCAGGCTCTGCCATATAGATGTCCACCTCAGCTCAGGAATGGGGGCCAGCCAGCCATAGCCTGGTGAGGTAGGGAGCTCCCCATGACTGGGAGCATGCAAGCTAGGGACAGATACGTACTCATCCAAGATAGTCCAGAACAGATTCCTGCATCAGAGAAGGGAATTTGAAGTGTCCTCCTGTTAGCCACTTCAGCCACTCCTATAATCCCAAGTTACATGTGTGACACAGGGGCAACCCTTCCCCCACCTAAAATTATAAAGCAACTAAATTTCATTCCCCACCAAGAGCAGCCTGTGCGAATGTAGTGGCTCCTTCAAAGACAACTGCTGAGACTTGGGAGAGGCGAAGAACATGGCTGGGACCAGAGGTCATTGCATGAAGACAATTCTACCCCCACAGAAAAACTTGGAAATGGCACCAAAGCAATAAAATAAAAAACTTAAATTCACTCGTTTGTTGCAATCAAAAACAATACACAATTTTAGTGAGCTCAAAAGCAATAAATGCATGCTTTACAAAAAATGTCAAGCCTTCCCACACATCCTGCTTCTGCCTGGCAAGGGGACAGTCCCTGGAGGCTGCCCACAGGAAGTCATCCTGAAACCCCCGAGTCAAAATAGGAGGACGCACTGCCCTGGAAGGCTCCTCCCCGCACACCTGACCAGGCACACCCAGGCAAGGAGCACAGATGCAGGGATTCAGTGGGGAGCAACCACTTCCACCGCTGCTTCTCCTGAGACCTGCACCCAGTCCTGGGGAAGGAGCTGTGGATGGGCCCTCCAGCCCCCACAGGGCCTGCTCAGGCCAGGGCAGGAGGGGACAGTACTGTTTGTATGGCTTCATCTAGAGCAAATTCTGGAAGAGGGGATGCCAGGAGAGCGGCAGCCCCCACGGGGAGCCTGAGCAGTGGGGGGTGTTTTTGTTGTATCTGCTCAGGAAACCCCAGAAAGTATCGCTGTTGGCAGAACAAGATGGGGGTAGGTGGCCAAGGAAAAGAACTCGTTTCCTATGGTCAGATAGCTCCTGTCCCCTCCCACGCTCAGGACCCCTCTCTCCACCGAGGCCCAGCCTCTGCATCTGATAAGCCAGTACTCCAAGACCCATGAGCCCATGTGGTCCCCCTGCCTAACCTCCTTGGCCAGGCAAGAAGTAAACCAGCCTGCAAAGGACATGGGCTTCCTCACGAGCCAAGTGGGATTGTCACTCCCCTGTTCCATTCCCATCACTGCTCCACAAAGCAGGGGCTGCACACCAGCACCAGGCTCGGTCACAGCCTAAAATCCAAAAGGCCAGTGAGCCGGGTCCCCTCTGAACGTCCCCCACCATTGGTCTCCACCCTCTGCTGGCCGCTACCCCCACCTCTGTCTGGATCTCCAAGCCATTTCTATGCCCCAACATCCTTCACCCAGACTGGGGTGTTCCAGGTGGCTCTCTGGAGGAAATGACATGAAACCTCCCTCCCCCTTCAGGACTCAACTGCAGCAAGACCAACCCCAGGGATCCCAGGACTCACTGGGGAAGGGGGCTGTAGGGACTGAGGGAAACAGGAGCGTTCTGGATCCTGAAGATTTCCCTCCTGGGCCAAGGTCACCATGCATGGAAAAAAGGGGCGGGCCCAGGGCTTGATGCCTGATGCCAGCCATGATGCCAGCCCTCAGCAGGGCACAGGTGTCCCCTGGCAGTTGCCGCCTGGATGAGCCCACGGCTTTCCGTTCTTTGGCTCAAGTCTAACCAGGCTGCTGGCAGCCCCCACCCCACTGCTGAGATGCATGGGGGTCTCAGGGGCCTCTGCTCCCTCTAGTCTGTGCCTGAAATTCCTCCCCAGGACCCCTGGCCAAAGCCTCTCCCCAGTCTACAAGCCCTGGTTCAACCGCTGCCACCTTCACGTAGGCCCCCAGGTTCAGCTGAGCCACAGCCCCCTTCCTCTGTACCATGGAAGGGGGTCAAGGGGGGCTCTTCCCACACCTGCCCTGGACTCCAGCTCTCTGGACTTGGGGTGGTGTCTGCCTAGATCCAGGCCCCATAAGGGCAGTGACTGTGGTCCCCACCTCTGCCACGATGGTCAGGAACTGGTAGCTGTTGCTGAAATAACTGACCCATGGTCAGGAACTGGTAGCTGTTGCTGAAATAACTGTAACTCTGGTTTGATTACCGTGCTTAGGAAGGGTCAGACCCAAGCCCATTGCAGTAAGGGCTTTCCAGGCACTATGGAATATAGGTGCCATTATTGTCCCTATCATCCCTGTCCAACCGATGTGGAAAGAATCAGTATCCACAGCTTGTAGGAGGCAGAGTGGACATCCAAATGCAGACAGGCTGAACCTGACCCAGAGCAAGAAATGTCCTTAGCATCCTGTCTCGGCAGCCATGGATATTCAACCGACGTCCTCAGACCATTTCTCCTTCCAGCGGGCTCCCATTTTTCCTCTTCTATGATCTGATTCCATTCTGTTCTGTTTCGTTTTTTAATATTCTAGCTGTGACCCACTAACTTGATTTCATGACCCGTTAATGGATCATAGCCCACTGCTGAAACCAGATTCCAGGGTGCGGTTTTCCAGCCAGAGGCAGTTCGGGGTGGGCTCCCGCATGCGCGGGCTTAACATACTGAGTGGGTTCTGAGGCTCAGATCCACACCCTGAGGTGGGTGTCACTTCCTCCAATTCAGAGATGAGGAAACTGAGGTTCTAGGAGTCCACTCGGTGAACCTGGGTAGCACAGGTGGTTTCGCAACCAGGGCCATTCAGGCGCATGGCATCAGACCAGTCAGCCTGCTCCCTGGGGTGCTCCTGCCCTGTCCTCCCCCAGAGCCTCCCACTGCCCTCTGGCTGCTGCAATCCCAGCATGCCTTGCAGCAGTGCCCACTCAGGCACTGACCAGGCTTCAGGGTCACCTCCGCTGGGCCCTGGCACTGCCAGTGCACCTCTGCCAAGAGCCCTGCCTCCCCCGCGGAGTTGTCCACCCCCTGTTCCAGAGGCTGCTGCCATCTCTGATCCATTTGTGCCTCCCCCCACATCCCCGCCCACAGTGCAGACAGACACAGGCTGGCCAACCAAGCCCCCAGGAGGTTAGCGCCAGGCGCGAGGCGGCTGCAGAAGCCCTAGGCTGGTGTCAGACCCACGCATGGGGTGGCTTCCCTCCCACACCGTGGAGGCTTTTGTTGTCCCAGAACTAACAAAGAGAGTACAAGCCACAGACCACAGTCCCTTCTAGCAGGGGCTCCCACCAAGTGCTTCAGAGTCCAGAGTGGGGCACAGGGAGGCATTCTCCAGGTGCTGTGGGCCCGAGGAAGACCCGGGGCACCTCATCATCTCAGGGCCCCAGCAGCCCCACCTTCAAGAAGGGGTCAGGATCCCTTCACCTTCTGAAGGCTCAGACCGGCCCGGGGAGCCCAAGGCCCCCCAGACTCAAGGATTCAGTTCTAGAGGGCAGAGGCTGCCCACCCATGCTTGCCCATGCCCACCTGCCCTCAGCATGGTCCAGGGAGGGGCCTTCAGGCTCCAGGTAGGGAGGAGGGGAAGTTGGCATAGTTGGGCAGTAGAAGAACTGGGACCTTCTCCAGCCCACGGCTTCCCTGTCTGTACACTGAGGCCGGTGCCACCTCCCCACAGGGCTGCAGAAAGGTCTACAAGACAAGGCATTCTTGAAAACCCTGAGCCTGACACAGGGCCCAGAGCAGGTGCTGGGTGACAGTCCCTTCCCTCCTGCCCATCCCCCACACTCTAGAGCCCTGGACGTGCCCCAGCAGCCTGGCACAGCTTGTTTTGCAGACAGCTTCAGCCAGAAGGCTCTCAAGGCACCTGGAACCAATTAGCCATCCATCCTGAGCACCTGCCCCGTGCAAGGCCCTGAGCGGTGCACAGGAGGAATCCGCCATCGCCTGGCCCCTCCTCCTGCCTGCTCTCTGCCTCCACCCAGCAAGAGGGAGCTTTCCAAGCCCCAGACAAGACACTGCCCTGCAGGTGCCAGAAGCCCAACCCCGAAGACTCCCCAACACTAATGAGATGCTACCCCACCTCCTTAGCCCAGTGCCCCACATCCATCCTGTTCTTCCCCGTTCCCAGCAAGCTCAGACACTCCCTGGGGATGACCACAGCTTCCCCAGGGCCCATGCTCTCTGGCTCCCTCACCCCATGCCCAGTGGCTTGCTTTCCCAGAAGGCTTCCTGCTCCTCTAATTGTCAAGTTGGAACTGGATCCAGTGTTCAGAGACTGAGCCAGATGTCACCTGCCCAGGAAGCCCTGCCTGTGAGCAGAAGCCACAGGGTCACAGCCCTCAGGAAACACTGTGGGCACCACCCTTCTTAACTTCGGAGCTCATGGAACCACCTTTCTCTCCAACCAGCCGTGTGCTGGTTCCATTTTGCAAAGCCCAAGGCCAACAACGGACACATTGCCAAATTCCTCCATTTCCGAGTCTCTTCCAGTATCCCGTAGAGAAGACATGTGATCATGGGCAGACGACAGTCAGCTCTGTGGCTTCTGAACGTTGATAAATAAGCAGGACAGAGATTCTAGTGGCCAGGTCAGCATGGAAGGAGGCATCCAGGGGCAAGCCCCAGGGCTCCTAAAGGACTGTGCCATGTTTTTATGGCTGGGAAAAACCGGGATTCCAGGGACTATTTGCTGACTGACTGAATGAATTAATGAATGCATCCTATCTTAGATGAAAGTGCTGGCCATCTTTCCAGGCTTTTGAAATCTTTTAAAATCTTGAATCTAGCAAGATGAAATAAGTCATGACAAACATGAATTCCTACAAATGGACTCAAAATACCCATAGCAGAAACAGAGAGAGCACCAACCAGTACCTCTCAGTTTAACACAATAAGCAGCCAGCTGTGGCTCCCTAAAAGGAATGGCCGTGTGCAGCTCTATCATCTCTAATGAGGCCCCCTGGCTCTCTGTCCTAACACTGGCCGCCAGCCCAAACACGTGCACAAGGCGGGGTGTGCAGTGCACACAAAGGTGGGCTGGGTCCATCTGGGCACTGGGCTCCCAGACCCTACACAAGGGACCTCTCCCTCCCTCTGTTGGTGGCAGGAGGCTCTGCAGGTCTGAGGCTGGAAGACAGGAGCAGAGAGGCTCAGGCTGGGCTCCGTGAGCATGGGTTTTTAGGGGAGCACCCACAGGGTGGAGCGGGCCCAGGATGGTGACTGGGAAGAAGACATGGGGGAGCCGGGGTGGAGCTGCTCTGAAAGTCCCAGGCTCCCCATCACCAGGAGCCTGGGGCGGTTGGTTGGAGGTCTACGATGGGAGCTACCCCAGCCGTATCTTCATTCAGCCATTCAACAAACAGCCCATGAGCATCTGCTGCTTGCCAGGCACAGCTGTAGACATGTGGGATTCTTAGTGAATAAAACTAGGTCTTTGCCTTTGTGCAGCTCAGATTCTTGTGTGGGAAGGGGCAGGGCAGGAGACAGTGCACACCCAGCATGATGAACAATAAATGATATGGAAGGACAGATGGCTGAATGTGCACGTGCACGTTCCTCTGCAGTGACCCCTGTGGCTAAGGGACAGCTGTGCAAAGGCCCTGAGACACCTGCATGCTGGCCAGATGGAGGAGGGCATAGAGGCCAGGACAGTCAGGTGCAGCTGGAGAGGAGGTGGCAGTGATGATGGCAGGGAGGTCACAGGGACCTGGTCACAGGGTCTCGGGGCCATCATAAGGGCTTTGGCTTTCACTCAGAGAGACAAGGAGTTTCCAGGGTTCTGAGCCCCTGAGGTACTTAAGTTCCACCTTAAAGAAGATCTCAGTTCTCCCCGTTCCACCCTTACCCCCTCTCAGGTGGCCACCCCAGGACTGAAAATGGCGCAGCTGCTGTGGGAGGTACTGTGGTGGTTTCCCAAAAGGTTAAACCTAGAATTGCCACGTGACCCAGCAATCCCATTCCTAGGAATATGCCCAAAGGAATGGAAAACAGGAGTCAAACACACACTTGTCCACCAACATGCATAGCAGAACACTAGCCGAAAGGTGGAAAAAACCCATCTCCTTCAAATAAGACATGGAAGTTTATCCCTACAATGGAATATCATGTAATCATAAAAAGGAAGGAGGTACGGACACACTGCAACATGGATGAGCCTTGAAAACCTAATGCTCAGTGAAGAAAGCCACACACGAAAGGTCGCCTAGCACAGGATTCCACTGATAGGAAATGTCCACACTAGGCAAATCCACAGAGACAGAAAGTGGATCACTGGTCACCAGGGGCTGGGGAGGAGGGAATGGGAGTGACTGCTACTGGGAATGGGGTATCATTTTGGAGTAAAAAAAAAAATGCTGTTTTGGAACTACACAGAGGTGATGGTTGCAAGACACTGAATATCCTAAATGCCACCGAATTGTACACTTTAAAATCGTTAATTTTGTAAAGCGTATTCTACCTCAATTAAAACGAGGGGAGGCTATTGCAACAACCCATGCAAGATGGTGATGGCTGCCACGTCACCCTGACGTGGCCCTCCAGCCTGCCTCCTGTCCCTCTGGACTGAGAATGGGCCACTAGCCCAGCACACACATTCAGGAACTCGCCAGTCCCTGACTATTGATCATAAAACCCAGCCCCGTCACTGAGCAGCTGTGTCTCAGCCTAGAGCCTGGTGCAAGTGAGATTAACCAGTAGCAAATGCTTCCCCAGCTGACAGATGGGTAAGGACGTGGCCCCTGCCCTCAAAGAGCCCACCACCAGGCCCCTGGACTCTTATGGGCAGAGTCGGCTGGCACTGGGTAGTACCAGCCGCCAATGATACATGCCGTGGGCATGTATGAGGGCTGGAGTGCAGCCTCAGGGCTGGATGGGGTGTCGTTCCCATCCCCCCACTGCCTTTCCTGGATTTTAACCTGCAGCTTACATCTTCCCTGTGACAGGTAATCATCTTAGCACACGAAGGGGAAGAAAGCGACTGGACACCTAATAAATTAGTTCTGTTGATTTTCATAATTCACTTCTATGAGCACTCTTTCAAAACCAAACCCAACCCAGCCCAAGAATGCAGAGCTAATATTTATCCTCCCAGGAGCCTTCTCTCCATCCCCGATGCTGTGGCCTCCCCTCCCACACCATTTGCTCCATATTTCAGGACCTTCAACTACAGACGGGCCAGAATTGCTCACTTTCACTGAAGATGGATGGACTCCGGTTAAATTATCCTTTTTCACAGTAACTCAGCTGGTGGAAAAATGACAGGATTTTCAAGTAGATGAGATCTGGAAAATTGGCCTGAGTGGCGCATCAAAAGTGTGTGTTTAATTATGTAAGCCCTGAAGCCTGGGGCACCGGGAGGCTCCAGAGATGAGCGTGGACCTGTTGATTTGGGGGCTGGCTGCAAGTGGACACTGGGGGTGTAGAACGAGGAAGGATTTAGCAAAATCAGAATCATCGGGTTGGGTTAAAGTCACCCCGAGATGTGCCTTGCACACATGCTGTCCCTCACTGGGTCCCTGCCTCTGCCTTGCCTACCGTGGACCTTACCACCCTCCCCTGGGATAGCCACATGCCTGGATATGGTCTTTCCATGCCCGGTCTACTCGCACTCCTGAGCCCTTCCTCCTGCACTGTGCAACAGATGCACTCCCCTGCTCCAAAGCCTTCAATGGCTCCCCAGTACCTGCAAGACAACAGGGTGTGGCTCCAGGGCAGCACTGCCTGGCTTCCAATCCCAGCCCTACCACTTCTCAGCTGCGTAACCCTGGGGGAAAAATTGCTTCACCTCTCTGCCTTAATCATTCATTTGAAGAGTATTTACTGAGCACCTAACATGTTCTTAGGTCTGGGGATACGGCAAAGAACAAAGTGGTACTGCCCGAAAGGCAATTAATGCTGGAGCAGAGGCTCCTTGGACAAGGAGGAGCAGGAATTCTGCACTCCCCAAGGAAAGAGGTAGGTGTGGGAGGGACACCTAGGGAAGACCCTTCTGTGTCATCTCCCTGAAGGCAGTGGGGGAGCAAGCCAGGCAGCTACCTGGGGGAAAAGAAGTGGCAGGTGCAAAGGCCCTGTGGCAAGAGAGCCTCCCAGGAATGCCAGCCAAGTTAAGATCACATGGGGCCTGTGGCTGTGGGAAGAACTTGGCTCAAAACTCTCCTGGGGCTTCTCATCTCCCCCAGAGTAAGATCCAAAGCAGAGCATCTGGGGTGGATTTTCAAGGGATCACGCTGGCTGCTGTTTGAAGAACAGACTGTAGGGGTGAGGTGGGAGCGCCTTCTGCTAACCCGGCAGAGCCTTAGCTCACTCATGTTACTGCACAGCTCGGAGTTACTGGCAACATTCCCATCCCTGCGAGCCTCCGTCACATCTCACCCTGAACACGCATCGACCTGGCACACACAGGGGTTTATTAAGCACCTACTATGATGACGAACAGAGCAACAAAGAACCTGAGGGTGGGCGCCGACTCAGGACGGGGACAGGAGCTGAGCAGAACTGGGTCCCCTGTGTGCACCTGGGTGTCTGGCTGCTGCTCCTCTCCCTCCTCCCTCCTCCCCGTGTCCCCCGCTACCTGAGGAAGTAGACCCCAAGGAGGGGGAAGGAAGGTGCACACAGGGACCCTCTCCCCTCTCCACGCCAGGGTCCCAGAGCATCTGACTCCTGTGCAGGCAGTGGCTGGCACTGAATCGGATAGAGACGGAAGTTTACATCTGCACCAGAGGAAATTCCGACAGCCACACACCCCTGAGAAATGAGAAGTGTTCTCAAGATGTGGCTGCAGGTGCTCCGCCCGGCGGGGAAGGCAGCACGTGGGAGAGAAGCGGCAGCCACCATGGCCTTCAGGGAGCTGAGCCTGGCCATCCTCATTCGGGGATTCTGGAGCAGAGGCCCCCAGCCCCTAGACACCCTCGGAAGTGATGTTGCCATGGTTCAGAATGAGCCTGGGGGGCCTTCAGAGCCCCTCCCAACCCTGAGAATATTTGCTCCTATGAATGCTGAAAGTCCCAGAACATCGGGGCAGATGCAGAAGAGTACTGGGCTGCAGGTCATGGAGTGCATTTTCCATCCCCTTCTGCTTCTTCCCGGCTATAAGCCTAAGACCTAGAAACTTCCCTCTAGCAGTTCACATGCCTGGTGGGGCTGGAGCGAAGGCACCTTGAAGATGCATTCAACCTGCACGGTCAGAAACATGAGCATGTGTCCCACGCAGCACTGCTCCTCCACCTGTGGGAGTCCCCCTACCCCCACATATCCTCCTATTCTTGGTCCTGGTGGAGGCTGCTGATCACAGTCCCACCCCCTGACCACAGATGGGCACAGCAACCACACCTGGCCACCTGTGGCTCCTCCCCCTGTAGTCACAGGAGGGGACAAAGTCATCAGTCACACCTAGGGTGCAGATTGCTGTGAATAGAGTGGTGATAGCTCCTAGACATAATGTGAGGGTTTGGAGCATTGTTTTCTATTGAAGGGTGGAACCTGATAAGTAGGAAAACCCCTGCAATAACTATTGTGCTAGAATGGAGTAGGGTGAGACTGGTGTTGGACCTTCTGTAGCGGATGGACGGGAGTCAAGGATGGAGGCCGAATTGGGCTGACTTCCCAGCTGCTGCCAGAAGAAGACTAATTAGAGGAAGAGTACTGGGGTTGGGGTTTAAAATAAATATTTGTTGAAATTCTCATGTGTTGGAGAATAGGAGGAATCATGCTATTGCTAAAATAAAGCCAGTATTGCCGACACAATTATACAGGATTGCTATATTCCCCCCTGACCCAAGTCCTTCCCTGCTATTGCTCTAAGGGACTCTTTGATCTGGAGTCATTATCTCCAGATCTGGAGTGGGTACCAAATGCTGTGGTCTGAGTCCTAGGGAGACTCACCCAGTCCCCTCCCTGCTGCAATGAGAAGCACCTGACCTCCCACCCTTGGCTGGCTGACATTCTTTGTGCACCTGGAGCCATAAGGACCTGAAATGTGATCTCCTCCTGAACTTCCCCATCTTGTGAATGCCTTGTGTTACGAGCCTGAGTCTCAAATGTCCTCCTTTCAACACTCCGAAGAGCTGGGGCACAGGATCCCCAGCTTGCAGAGATTATAGAGATAGCACAGCAGAGACAGTAGAAAACACCCATCCCAGTGCTTCCACAAGACGCCGAGCCCTCCCTCCCAGCAGACAGGTGGCCCCAACAACCCTGAATCCCACACAAGGGCCGACTAGGAACTGGTTTTCCCAAGACCGTGCTCCAAGAAGATTCTCTTCCAGGTCTGCTGACTCCAAGTGCAGTGCTCACGCCTGAGCCCATCATGGTTCTGGGATTCTGTGTCCTTGTTCTCTGCTAAGGTGTTGAAGGAGCAACACCTGGGCATCCTAAGGCACATCTGGGGGGCTGTGGGCATGCATGTGGGGTCCTTCCCTCTCTGCCTCATACCTGCACCCCCTCCCTGTAAGCAGAGGGGCCTTCCGCCCATGCTCTGGGGGTGGGGGCAGCCAGCCTGCCCTGGCACTCCTCCAAGGGCTGGATTCTCCTGCCGGGAGCTGAAGGCTGATTCAATGGTTATTTGCTCTGCCTTCCAAATGGGGGAAATACGGACCTTAAAGGCCTTTCAGGAGAAAAAGTGCTGCGTGATGATTTTTTAATATTTTATGGGTCCATAAATACACAGAGCACCGTGCAGCCAAACGCTGTCAGCTACCACCTGCGGGAGCACCCCTTGGCAGGTGGCACGCTCCGGGTGCTCCTAGGGCCTAAATTCTGGGGGCCCTCAGCCGCTGAAGCTGCAGGGGCCAGACAGGGGCAGGATCATGGTCCCAGCTTCCTACAAGAGCTCCATCCTCCCCTGTCCTGAAGTCAGAATTCACCATCTTGGGGTCGGGGGCTGGTGCATGCACAAGCATTGTGTGCAGTGCTGACAATTTGCTGCTGTCCCTAATGATGCACCGCGTACGGGCCCCCCCTTCTGCCCCATGCCAGCGCCCCAGCACTCCTCAAATGCTACCAGGCTGTGAATTTGACAGGGTGCAGCGCCAGGCCCAGTCCAGCTGCTCAGGGGTTTACTGTGAGGCTGAAGAAGCATCACGGATGCCACCAGCCCTGTCAGCCTCTGGTTCCAGACTGAAATTCCAAATGGCCGAGAGCCCTCTTTTTAAATGAATTTTATGATAAGATGCCACAGATATATGGCCAGGAATAGAAAATGTTATGAATATATTTACACACACTTGGCTTTATCATAACATAATCAAAACAGTACCTAAAATTTCTTTGTGACGTATTTGCTTAAGCCTAAGCAAAACTGAGGTCCCCTACCTGGAGTGCCTGCCTGATCTAGTCCCTCCCCAAGCCCCTGCAAGAAAGCCTCCGCCCAATTTCTAGGTCCATCGTTCCAGTGTCTGCACTCAGGACTCCCCCAACAGAGAACCCCCTTTCCTCTTGTTCTCTCCAACAGCTCCGGGGTGTGGCTGAGACGCTTCATGGGAATTTGAGCCCTGGAGGGGAGCGGGTCCAGCCCCACCCCCTCCCTCACCCCAAGGGCCTGGACCAGGCTCCCACTGCCTGCTATATGCAAACACTTGTTTAATAGATATTCAAACGCAAATCAGACAACACAAGGGAAAGTGCTTTCAAAACCCATAAATCGCTCTACAAACAGGAGGCGGCATTATCAGCTCAAGAAAAATCCATCTTCCACACTGTCCAGAGGCCCACGCGAAGCTCACTCCTCCCACCAGCCAGCTCAGCTCTCGGGCAACACCCTCCCAGGAATTTTGCTTGGGGCAGCCAGGGACCTCACCAATTCCAAGTCCCTAAACCCCAGAGCCTCAGAGCAGAAGGGGCTGGAGCTAAGGCCCATGTTCCTTTCTTCCACCCAGGGGAAGTAGAGGCCCAGGGTGGGCAAGTCCGTGGCTCAGGGGCCACACAAGTGGGTGCGCAGCCTGGACTCTGACCCCACCCCCTGCCTAGGACCTTGTTAAGTCAATTGCCTCAGGAACAGAGCTTTCCAGTTAGGAAAAGAACGATGCTGTTATTTAAGGAAAAAGAAAACTGTAAATAAGACTGAGAATCACCGAGGAATAGCTGAGGTTTGTCTGAATTTTCTGCCTGTATATCCAGCGAAGGCTCTGGGGAGAGTTTTTAATATTAACATGGAAAACGCAAGCTGCCAGATCGCTGGGTGCCCTGGTGACCTGCAACGTTCGGCCCCTTTTGTCTGGAGATGGCTCTGCCTGGTCAAAGAGCAGAGATGCTGAACAGGACACTGGCCTTGGAGCGCGGCCAGACCCTGCCAGGCCTTCCAAGGACCACAGCCAAGGAGCAGATGCCCTGACCGCTCAGGCTCTGGTATTGTCTGACCTGTCCCCACCCTGTTCCTGAGCTCCAGACCCTCTGGCTTTCTGGCTGATCCCCACAACCAGACAACAGACCCCTCCCCACCTCAAAGCCCCCCTGCGAGGCTCTTCCCTCAGGTAGATGACAGGCAGATTCTGCGGTAGCCCCCAGGCCACAGCTGAACTGTCACCTTCTCCAGGAGCCTTTCACGTGGGTCCCTACGCAGTTCCCTGTGCTAATCCTTCCAGGCACCTGAGGATACTGTAAGATCCACGAAGACACGCATTACATGCCACACTGGTTGCTTACTCATAGCCTCTGGGCGGGGGAAGGCACATCAGCGGCTTGATCACCATGCTACCCCGGGGCCTAGCTCGAGATGCGCAGACACCCTGTGGCATCAGCTGCAGTGGGCTGCTGGGGCTAGAGGATGGCTGGGTGGGTGCAGAGGAGGGCGGCTAGAGTGGGCAGATAAATGGGCGGGAGAACAGCTGCAGGGGGCAGTGAATGGAAAGATGGGTGATGGACGGACAAATGCACAATGGATAGGTGGTCAGCTAAAGACACAGTTCCAGTGCACAGAGATGGATGGCAGGGGGTGGGCGCTGGTTTAGGTGGCAGAGCTGGAGATAAAAGTCTGGTGTCGAGATCCAAATGGCCTGGTTTCTCCAGGCTCCTCGCCCCCACTCCCCTCCCTCAGATACTGCTTGGGACCAAGCTGACAGTGACAAGGGAATGGGGTCAGGCTGCAGACCCATGTGGCCTCAGGTTGTCAAGAAGCCTGACAGTCCATCTCAGAGAAGTGCATCCCTCCTTCCCTCCCCAGCCCTCACCCAGACCTCACTCAGTGCCCAAGAGCAGGAGCAGGACTCTGCCACCTCTTGTAATCACGAGGAGCAAACAAAACAAAACACTCCTTCCCCGGCTTGTTCCCAAAATAGCCTTTCTCGCCACCCAGACATGCTGGCTGGCTGGCTCTCTCCCATTCAAACCTGACTAGGCAGATTTTCTGGAGCTCTGAGCTGGGGCTGGGGGAGGAAGGGGCATGGGAGGCTGTGACCCCCATCAGGTCCAGGTGAAAGAATGCCAAGGGCAGTGCCGCCCCAGGAGGGAGGCAGGAAGCTGAGTGGTACCCAGCTCTGGATGGGGGGCGAATCCCACAGCCACCTTGTGAGAAATCCCCATTTCTCAGCTGAGTAAACTGAGGTTCAAAGAGGGGCAGTGACTCCTTAAGGTCTCATACGTCTGACTCCAAGCAGATGTGGCCAACTCCAAACTGGGCTCCTCCCATACCCCTGGGCTCTCCCCACTCAGGGGCTCTGCCAATCAGAGCCGGAGGAAGAAAGTGGACATGGTGGGCACCCCTAGATCATCAGGGAAGGCTTCCTGGGAGAGAAGACAGGATTTAAGAGAGGATTTCTGCCTACAGCAAGGGGGAGACAGAGCAATGCCGTGGAGCCTTGGGAACATCCCTGGAGCCCCCCAAGCCTCAGCTTCCTCCTCTGTACAATGGGAAGAAGAGCTCTGCCCCTGCAGGGGTCAGGTGAAGTTCAAGTCAGACAGAGGCTGGGGCAAGCAGGGTGGCCCTCTAATGTACACTCAGCCATGAAGCTCCGGGACATTCAAACAATTCAGTACTCCCTCTGTCACCCCTCCTCATGGGAGCAGCAAAGGAGGTATGTATGAGCCAGGTTGGGGTACAGACTGATGCCCCCAGGTGCAGGTAAATACACCCCACCTAGTGCCCAGACCTGAGTGGCAGCTGTCAGGCCCTCCCTGCAAGCAGCTTGGTCCTCAGGAGTACCAGGAAGAAAAAAAGTATAAAAAGCCAAGAGCAGCCTGAGCAGAGAGCCCATCCAGCTGGGGCTCAGCCTGGGCCACTAACTCTTTGGCCCCTCCAGCCCACATGCTCCTGAGGTCCTGTGCTCTTGGACACCCCTGCTGTCCAGATGCAGCAAGCTCTTACCACTTCTGGGTCTTCCCCACACCGCTCCCTCAGCCTGGAGTGCCCTTCCCCACTGTCCTGGGCACGCTTTGCCTCTCCCTCACAATCTGTAGACAGGACCGGCCAGGTGCAGACAGAGGAGTGAGCAGCTTGGAATGCTGAAGCTTGTCAGATGACACCTGCCCCGGGAAGCCATCCATTCGCCCCAACCTTCCCTAACTGCTTCCCTGGAAATGACTGATGATTTTCTTCTTTACACCAAATTTTGGAGGAGCTCAACCCCACACAGTGCCCCATCTATGCCACAAATGCTTCTTCAACGACCATGGTTGTCTCCTAGGCCTGCGGTTTCTCCTAGTTTCCATGCAGAAGCCTGGCCCAGGCCACCGTGATCTCTCACCTGGACAGAGACCACAGCCTCTCAGGGCCTCCCTGGGGTCACTCTTGGCCCCACAGGCCACACCATCTACAACAAGAATCATCTTCTCCAACACAAATCAGATCCTGCCCTGGCCCTGCTCACCCTCCCAAGATAGGGCTCTCCCTTGCAGGCTCAGCCCTCCCCAATGCAGCCTCACCCCCCTGCAGCCCCTTGGCCTCAGTATCCATTCCCAACCCACCACTTGCCCCCTCCACACCTTTGCAGGTACTATGTCCTCCAACAGGAACCACCCTTTCTCCTGCCTGGTCTACCTGGTTGAATCCAGCTCTTCCTTTGAGGCTCAGCTCCAGCTTTGCTGGCCTCGGGAAGCCTCCACTTGTCTCTCTTGGGGAAGTGAGAGTGGTGGGAAGGCAGGTGCTAGCTTGAGCCAGGATTGGAATCAAGCATCCTGGTGCCCCTAACTAGCTGTGTGACCTTGGGTGGGTTGCTGAACCTCTCTGAGCTTAACTTCTCATGGGGTCTGGCCAGAAAACCACCACCACTTGAGAGAATTTAGAACAGAGGGAACTCAATTCAGAACATTAGTCATGGAGGTGATGAGGATAGCATAGGAAGCTGCCTTCACCCTTAGGCAGTGGGAGAAGGCAAGTCAGGATCAGGTCACCTGGCCAGAACAGGAGCCATGGAGGACCTGTGGCAGCTGCCAGGGGCATCACAGTGTACCCTGTCTGCCTGTGGATCTTATCATCCTGCCCTGTGAGCTTCCAGCACTGGCTCCCTGAGCTAAAACCCCCAGAGCCAGAGAGCGACAGAGCCTAAGAAACAGTTTCCCACCACACATTGCAGGAGAAGTAGGGGATGGATGGATCTGAGCATAGGGCGTTGTTGACTGGGACACTCCCTTTCCCCACATACAGAATGGAGATCATTGCTAAGCTGCACCACATGGTTACTACTAAAGAGGCCCCATTTTATTCATAAAAGCTTTGCATGAACTAACTTCCTGTTTCCTCACAGAGGAGGGACATTATCACCCTGGTGGGTAGGGAGGCCTCTCCGGGACTCACCTCTATCCCAGCGGTCCCCACCCCCATCACCCCCATCCAGGCAGAGAACGTGGCTAGGCCCTGCTCCCAGGATTCTCCCTGTCTCATGGCAGGTCTCCCCCACAGGACAGGCAGAGGAGATGCCATGGTGGGGTTGGTGGAGACGCGGACACATGGGCTGTGGTTTCCTGTTGGGTTTAGAATAAAATCTCAAGTCCTTGGCTGTCTCAGGTCAGGGTCATGGCATGAAACAGGTCATGGCATCCACTCAGATGGATCAAATCAGGGCAAAAACTCTTGTCTTCAATGAAGAGAGAGTTTGCAGAGGCAAGGAGAGGTTGAGGGCACCAAGTAGGGCAGTGAGACACAAGGGGCTAGCAGGGGGCAGCTATTACCACCCACAGGCCCTAAGGGCAGAGGGGAGCCCCGTGAGCACTGCAACCAGGGGCAGGGACCACCTAGTGGATGCTATAAGTCATGGGGGAACCACCTCTATTGGAAAAGCTGAGCAGGGAAGGTGCACCCATCCCAAAGCCCCATGGCTGGACCCACCTGGAGGCCCGCCCCCAGCTCTTTCCTCCAGAATGCCCCACAACGTTGCTGAACACAAGGAAGCCGGATGACAGCCTCAGGCTACACAGGCCACACCTGACTTCCCTGCTGCCCAGCAAGTCCCTGGCTACTGGTACCCCTTTCCTTTTCTGCAGCTCCCCCTCAATCCAAGCCTCACTACCTCCACTGTGCAAGAGATACCAGGGAGGGGAGAGCCCAGTCCAGCCCCTGCCTTCCGGGGTTCAGTCACGCCCACCAAGAAGCAAGATCTGGGTTCTGGATGCTATTCTCACAAACCAGATGTGTCCTCAGGGACCAGCTCTGTGAAACCGGAGGACTCCAGAGCCCCAGCTTTGCAGCTGTCAGGCCTGGACTTCCCCACAGTCACACTGCCCCCAAGCGCAGGGCCACTGTCCAGGAAACGAAGTGGCTCTCCTTCTGGGCTGTTCCCTGCCCATGTCCTGAGTCTGTCACTGCCCTGGGACCTGGCCTCTAGAGTCCACCTGCCCGCGGGCGCTGTCCGAGGTGCTGACCACTGCTGTGGCTCAGGGTACACGGGGAGGACTAAGGTTTGCTGAGGCAGTTGTGGAAGGGGCACCCCAGGAAAGCTCCCAGAGGGTCTGCGATCAGAGGCAAGTGTGAATACAAAAATTCAAGTTGGGAGGAAAGACAAGTTAGCCAGAAAGACATTCTAGGAGGAAGAAACAGCCTGTGTCAAGCCACTAAGTCTTCAGGGCCTTGTGAGTATCAAATGAATTCATAGGCAAGAAACCGCTCTGGGACCTAAACACCTGCGTGGATGTGACCCTGACTCTTGGCCGCTGTCAGGGACTTGGTAAAGGTCCCCTGCTTGCTAGGGGTGGCTCCAGGCTGCAGTCCTGACCCCCTGAGACCTGACCCAAGGCTTTCCCTACCCACTACAAGAGCCGCCTTCAAATATTTGAAACAAAGCTCATGCCTAGGACTGAGGGTTCAGCCTGACTTTCCCTCTTCTCTTTGTCCTTTGCCTCAGACATATTGATTAAAAATAGAGAATACTCCCCTCCCCTACCCTCTAGCAGCAGGTTTTAGACCCCTGACCTCTCTCTGGCTTGGACCCTACTCCCTGTATTGGTATGGAAAGATCTCTGGGATTTTATTTTATTTTTATTGTTGTTGTTATCATTGAGATGGAGTCTCGCTCTGTCGCCCAGGCTGGAGTGCAGTGGTGCAATCTCAGCTCACTGCAAGCTCTACCTCCCGGGTTCATGCCATTCTCCTGCCTCAGCCGCCCAAGTAGCTGGGACTACAGGTGCTCGCCACCACGGCCGGCTAATTTTCTTTTTTCGTATTTTTAGTAGAGACAGGGTTTCACTGTGTTAGGCAGGATGGTCTCAATCTCCTGATCTCATGATCCGCCTGCCTCGGCCTCCCAAAGTGCTGGGATTACAGGTGTGAGCTACCACACCCGGCCTATTTTTATAAGAAAAAGCAAGAGACAGAACAATGATCAAGTATACTGCCTTTTGTGCAAGAAAGGGGGGATAGGATTATATATATTTGTGTGTATACCAGAAATAATATATTGATTTTTAAAACAATCTCCTATTTGTGATAACAGGAAAAAGTGCGAGGGATGGAGATGGGATGGAAAGAACAGAGTGGGGTGGGAGTCTTAAGGAGCACCTTCGGATTCTGTCTCCACAGAAGAACTATGTAAATGCGTTGCCTATTCAGTAAAATAGCTGGTCAGAACTATTGTATTTGTTTGCTTATTTTTCTGTGACCCTGGGCACATTTCAGAAGGTACATGTTGAGCCTCAACCTCTCTGGAATATTATATTGATTAAGTGAAAGAGCCTCTAAAAAGCACTTAGAGCATCCCTTCACAGGCAGCAGAAGCCCCTGTAATAACAGCCCACAATGAAGACTGACAATGGGCCCCCCACCCCATTCCTCCACACAATGCATTAAAAATAGGATAGGCCTGGCATGGTGGCTCACGCCTGTAATCCCAGTACTTTGGGAGGCCGAGGTGGGCGGATCACCTGAGGTTGGGAGTTCGAGACCAGCCTGACCAATGTGGTGAAACCCTGTCTCTGCTAAAAATAAATAAATAAATAAATAAAATACAAAAATGAGCCGGGCAGTGGTGGTACAGGCCTATAATCCCAGCTACCCAAGAGGCTGAGGCAGGAGAATCACTTGAATCCAGGAGGCAGAGGTTGCAGTGAGCCAAGATTGTACCACTGCAATCCAGCCTGGGCAACAGAGGGAGACCCTGTCTTTAAAAAAAAAAGTCTGGATAAAACTGACATAGATGTGCTTTTCATTGAGTCAACAAGCATTTATTGATTAACAATAATGCATACTGGCTGTCATTAAAGGACTTAGCCCAGGAGACAGCCCCTCCTGGACAGGTTGTTATGAGAAGATGTGTCTTGCAACCATTCCCATTTTCCAGATGGGAAAATTAAAGCTCAGAGAGGTCACGTCATCTGCCTAAGGAGGCCTAAGAGCTAGCTGGTAGAGAAGCCCAGTTTCTTCCACTTTGAAAACCCTTATTTCCCCTGTCCTCTGGCCAGGGGAGCATCCTCAACCCCCAGCTTGTGACAGGCACCAGCACCGCTGTACATCATTGACAGAAAAGCAGTGAAAATGCCCAACTCAAAATAACTTTCCTGAGGCTCGCTTGAGAAAGTGGCAAAGCCAGGCCTCAAACCCAGTGGGGCTGGATATCAGGGCACCAGCTCTCCAGCCACTCCCAGGCCAAAGTCACTGCAGTGGGGTCCGATCATGCAGACAAGGTAGAGAGCTTCTACTCCATTCTGACCCAGTCTTAGACACTGAAGACGCTGAATTGGGCCATGTGCCTCTTGCTGTGTGACACACCATATGCCCCACATCCCAGTCTCCACCCACACAGAGCTTACATCCCAGTGTGGGGATGCCCCCACCCCAACTCAGCGCTTTGGGCCATTTCCATTTTCCAGGTGGTCAGTCAGGGGCTGCAGGCTCAGACCCCCAGCACTTTCAGGTGGTCAACGCTGGCCATGGCTCAGGGCTCTTCCCATCCCATCTGTTTAGAAATGGCCCAAAGTACCCAAAGTAGCGTCGTGGGTGTCCCCTCCCAGGCTTGCCCTCACCACAGCCTTGGGAAGCAGGTAGGGTCCACAGGAAGGGCATGCCCTACCCTCTGGGGCCTCAGCTTTCCAGTGATAAGAATCACCTGGAACAAGGTGTCCTAAGTACCCTATCATCCAGGCCCCAGCACCAGCCCAGGCTGATGACCCAGCTCCAGGGAACTTGGAGTTTCAAGGGAGGTCCCAGGAGAGGCCAACAGAGACTGGAGTCTACAATTCCAGGGCTGAGGCCTGGCTTTGGAGCCTGACACACAGGAAGTGCAGGCTGTGTCACTTTGGGACCAAGCTCCCAGACCTCTGAGGATGTCCATTTCTGGGCTGCAAAGGGGACCATTTGACCCACCTGGGTGGGATGTGGTGAGGCCTAGCCCCAGGAGGTGAATAGAGGCTCACTCCCCTTTCTCTGTGAGGGCCAGCCTCCTGTTCCTGTGGGGAGGGACTGCTGGCTGCTGGTCCACAGTCCACAGTGGGTCCTCAAGCAGTGGCTTGGGGACCAAGGTGTGTCGAGAGGGGCTCAGGTCAGGGTGGTGCTGATGGGACAGAGGCAGCCTCAAGGCTAGGCTGATCTTCACTGAACTTCCCCAGTGCCTGCCTAGCCTGACTGCAGTCGGGGGCCCGCCTCTCCACACTGCTTGAGGAGGATCCTGTAGCCGTCCCACTCCCTGTGGGTCTCTGGGCCTCCCCCTCCTCCTGAGGCCCCACATCCCACTCTACTGCAGGCAGACGGCAGGAGCGGGCTATGGGGTGAGCTGGGAGGCTGGGGTCCTTCCTGCCCAGGGCTCTACAAGTAAAGCCACAGCAGGCACTCAGATGTGCCGAAGGCCTGGCATGCTAGGGGTGGGTGTGGCCAGGGTGGGGGATGACGGGACACGCAGGTGGCCAGGGCAGTGTGAGAAGGGGACCGGGATGAGTTCTTTATGCTGAGCTATACATGGCATCGACCCTGCTCCCTAGTGGCCACTGTATTCATAAGACAGGAACATGTAAAAAAAAGGAGGCTCAAGTTCTGTGCCACCACCAGCCACTGGCCTAACCCCAAGCACCAGGTCCTACCAGGTCCAGGCTTGGACCCTTCTGCTGGTCTAGACTGGACAGGCCTAGGCTGCTGGGTTAAGGCCTCAGTCAGCCATACCCCAACCCCTGCTCTTCCAGCTGCTCCTGGCCTTGAGGGAGGGTCTAGCCAGGGTGGGCAGCCACAGCCATTTTCAACCCAACTCTGTATTTCATGAGCGCCCACCCTGAGCAGACACTGTGCCGGCCTGGAGGATTTAGCAGGGAATCAAAGAGACACAGTCTGGCCCTCCTAGTGAGGTGCAGGGGACAGAGTGGGGTGCAGGGGACGGAGGGGTGCAGGGGAAAGGAGGAGTGGGGTAGGGGCAGAGGAGGGGAGAAGGGGAGCGGGGCGGCGGCGGTGCTGGAGGACAGATCTCAGGCTAGGAGCTTCCTGACCCTGCAGTCGGTAGATGCCCCTTAGTGTGCAGGGGCTTAGGAAAAGGGAGCACCCCTGCCTTCACTCCCAGCTTCTCAAAGCAGGGCAGCAAACCTCCAGCCCCACAAAGTGCCCCAGTGCTGTTCTGAGCCCGTCAGTAATCCATGGCATCTCCCAGACACAACATGCTCCCTGGGAGGAAAGGAGAGACTGTGTAGGTCTGAAGAGGAAGAGACCCACCCAAAGCCTCTGCTGAAATGGACTGAAGCTTCCTCATGCACACATGTGCACATGCCCGACATACATGTGCACACAGTGTCCCGGGGAATCCTCCCAGGCCACCCAGCATCAAAGCCTGGGAGAGTCCAGGTCTGGAGACAAAAGGAAGACAGGTCAGCACAAGGGCAACACAGCAAACGTGTTCCTCCCATCCCTTTTGGGGGGACCACAGGTGGTCACACGCTCTCGGCCCCCGCCATCAACACAGAGCACCTCCTCTGGACCCCATCTAGACCCTCACACACCACCACCTTAGCCTCAATCCCTGTAGCAAAAGACAGTGAGGCAACAGTGATGTTTGGTTATGACAGCATTGCTTCCTGCCCGCTCGTTCACCCTGAGGATGCACCTGTGCAGGAGTCCAGCTACTCTGAAGCCACTCTGCAGAGAGACCACAGAGACAGAGGGAGCCCCAGGCATTCACATTTTCCCCCCAGGAACAGACGTGTGTGTGTGTGTGTGTGTGTGTGTGTGTGTGTGTGTGTGTGTGAAGGTGCTTTCATGCCAATTCCAGCCTTAACTCAGTGTCACTGCAACCGCCTGAGAGACCTCGAGGAAGCACTGCCTGCCTGAGCCCAGCCAGCCTCCAGAAATGAAAGAGAACATTAGCAAACGATTGCTGTCGCTTTACACCACGGAGGTGGAGATGTTTGTTACGTAGCCACAGATAAGTGGAACAAGCTCTTACACAGGAAGCGTGAAGTCAGTCAAGGAAACGAGAAGAAATTGAGAAATAACACATCGGGGCCTGACACCCTGTGCCAAGTCCCTTAACGCTCCGGAGAGCCTGCGAGGGCTTGCGGTTTTCCTACAGGGGAGGAAACAGAAGCAGGGAGAGATCAAGCCGCCTATCCAAGGCCATACGCTAAGATTTGAACCCAGACAGGACAGACTGACCGGGAGGGGCAGGAACCAGGGCTCCGATGTCTGACATTGGGTGACCTTGGTCAAGTCTGTCCTCTTTTAGGGCCTTCGTCTCCTCACCTGCAAGATGGGTATGCTGTGTTTAAAGATTTCTCTGCAGTCCTTTCCCCGCCCTGAATCTCCTTGAGAGCAAACCCTGCTGGTTCCACTCTTCAGCATGAATCCTGCTGCTCCAGGGAGCTGCTCTGTCTCCCGCCCTAGACCACCCAGCCTTCCCAGCCGGGCAAAGCCCTCCAGAGCCCGCCTCCTCTCCCCTCCACAGCCTCCAGGCCTTCACATATCACTGCAAGCTGCCTGCATTTCAAGCTATGTCCAGCTTCCTTTATTACCTAAATATGCTCCCCCAAATTCAAGCCCCCCAACAAACCTAGTTTCACCGAATTGAGAGTCCAGAAGAGGCTTAGCCACCAGGAGCTGGCAGCCAGGAACTGCCATCACCTTTGATTTGTCAGGTGCCAACCACAGACAGGGCACAGATCCCGCCCTCCACTCTACAGGCATATCCTGACCACCAGCAAGTCCAGCCTGGTCAGGCTGGGAGCCGGAAGGCTTGTGACCACATCCCAGACTGCTGTCATGGCCCTCCAGGGTCTTGCCCAGTTCTCCTTGGCCCGAGTCCCCAGTCACTGGGAACTTCTGGTTCCTGAGAGCTAGCTCCTCCAGCCATTGCAGAGGCTCCCTCTGGCTTCATTTCTGGAGCTCGGGCTGGGTGGGGCCACGGCGTGGCTTTTGCAGAAGGGAGGGAAAGATGACCCTCCTCCAGCAATAAAAAAAAAATCAAACCTGCAGGGTCTGGAGGGGATGTCTCCTTCCTACAACAAGCACAGCAGGCCCAGCACCAGTATAATTCTCCACAAGGTAACGGGCCAGGCAACCACACAGCCGTTGCTACTGCATGTTTGAGTTTTCTGAGGCTGCCGTCACAAATTGCCACGAACTCGATGGCTTAAAACAACACATTTTTCTCTTGCAGTTCAAGAGGTTAGAAGTTGCAATGGGCCCCACTAAGCTAAAATCAAGGGGTTGCAGGGCTGCCTACCTTCCGGGGGCTGTCCGGGAGAGGTCACTCCCTGCTTTTTCTAGGTTCTTGATGCTTCTGCACTGCGTGGCTCATGGATGACCCCTTCCTCTGTCTTCAAAGCAGGGCTGTCGTCCTTCTCACAGCACACCCCTCCAACCTCTGCTTCAACCATCAGCACTCTCCTGACTCTACGCTCCTGCCTCCCTCTTATAAAGACCCTGATACCACATTGGGTCCACCTGGATTGATCCAGGAGCCTCGCCCTTTCTTAAGCTCAGGTGATCAGCAACCTGAGCTCCATCTGCAACCTTAATTCTCCCTTGTTGTGGAAGGTAACAGCCACAGATTTGAGAACATCTTTGTGGGGGTGAAGGAGAAGACATTATTCTGCCAACTGTTAGGTGTCTACCTTGCCCTGGCTCTGTGCCCACCTGCCCAAAGAGCTTCACAGGTGTTCTGTGGACCTTAGCTCCTTCACCAACCACCCTACTCCTGACAGCTAACTCTGTAAAATGAGGTGGTCACGCACAAAGGGCTGGTGTCAGATCACCCCACAGCCTGCTGTCCAGACCAGCCCTTCTCATACTTGAATGTGTACACAGTGCCCTGGGGTCTTGTCAGAATGCAGCTTCCGACATGGTAGGTCTGGCAGGGCTGAGCCTGCACCATCCACCCTGCTGCCAGGTGAAGCTGGCACTGCTGGCCTACAAACGTCATCAGTGTGGCCGAGCCGGAGAAGCTCAGCCCGAAAAACCACCTCGAGAGAGTTAAATGCCTCAACGCACACCACACAGCACAACTCCGTCACACAGCACCTGGGAAGTAGTGAGTGCTCCTAAAGAAAGCCAAGCACCCCCGGAGCTGTGTCTTGTAAGGGAAGAACGTGGGTCCCATCTGGGATTTGATCCCAGCTACCCGGTCACCAGCCATGGGCCCTGTGGCAATTAGGTCCCTGTTCTAAGCAGGAGAGAACTGAGAGGGAGTCACAGTAAATACCTACTAGGGAGACAGCTGCAAAGCCTGGCTTTCCAGTGCACTGGCCAGGTGACAAGAGGCAAGTTCCTAATATCCCTGAGCCTTGGTTTCCCCATCTGTAGAGTGGAAGTCATTCTGTTGTGTAGGGTGGGGAACACAATATGTAATCCCATTACCATGTACTAAGCACGGCACTATGTCAGTGCTGTGTGAGGTGCTTTCTGTCTAGTAAGTGCTAATACAAATATCTAGCAGGAGCCTGTTGGGTTTAAATGAGTCAGCCATCCGGTGGCACTCTCCAAAAGTGCTCAGGACACTGTGGTCATCCCCATTTTTACAGATAAGGAAACTGAGACAAAGAGGCTCCATCAGTCACTAAAAGCTCACAGGCCACTGAGCAGCATGGTCAGGACTTGAACCTAGGCCCGGCTCTGCACTCGCAGCCACCACGCCATTGCTGAGGCCAGGCTGCTGAGCCCAGGCTGCAGAGCCCAGCACTGTGCATACAGCAGGTACTCAAATCCCTGCGGACTGAACGGAGAAGGTGCTTGGCTGCATGGAAAGCTCTAGATCCATGTCTAGCAGTATCCACTAGTTGGCACATCACCAGCTCTTTACCAACATCTGGCTTGATTTTTGTCATTTCTTTCTGCTTAACATTTTCCTCATCCGTTTTTCAACCTTAAGGCACCTGCCCCCTTCAAGATAAGACCCAAGCTGGACATTGATGCCCTTGGCCTTGCCCTGGCCCAGAGGGCTGAGTTTCACCCTTCAGCAATGGTGCCATCGTTCCTCCAGTGCCTGTCCCCTACAGCAGCATTGTCACGGCTGCATCTGAGGCCCTGCCCAAGTGAGGCCTGCCCCTCCACCCTGCCCATTTCTCACAGGGCTCCCACAAGGCTTGGTGCAGACCAGACAGCCCAAGGGGAACATTGCTATGATGCAGACCTGCATGCCCAGGACACAAAGTGGCCCAAGGCCACACCATCTCAGAAGCACCCAAGTGGGCTGGGATTCTGGCCCTGATCCCCCAATCAATCAGACCAGTTCCCACAGGGGATGTACTCCCAGCCGCCTGCTGGGCTTAGCTCCATCCTTGCCGCCCAGGCAGCTCTGTCCCTAAAGCCCTCTTCCATCAAGATGGAACTGAATGGGCTTGTAGAAGGTGTTTGTGACCCTCCCATTGCACTTCTAGGGATTTATCCTAAGGAGAAAATCGGACAAGTATGGAAAGGAATGTGCATAAAAACGGTCCTCACGGCCAGGTGCAGTGGCTCATGCCTGCAATTCTAGCACTTTGGGAGGCCGAGGTGGGCAGATCACGAGGTCAGAAGTTCAAGACCAGCCTGGCCAACATGGTGAAACCCCATCTCTACTAAAAATACAAAAATTAGCTGGGCATGGTGGTGCGTGCCTGTAATCTCAGCTACTCAGGAGACTGAGGCAGGACAATCACCTGATCCTGGGAGGCGGTGGTTGCAGTGAGCCAACATCATGCCACTGCACTCCAACCTGGGCAACAGAGTGATACTCCATCTCAGGAAAAAAAAAAAAAAATGGTCCTCACAACTTTCCTTGTAACAGTAAAAAATGAAATAACCTACACCTCCAACACAGGAGAACAATTCCTGATGGCTGATTAAGATACCATTGCACAGGTGGGCCATGCACAGTGCTGCACATCCGCTTCACTCCACAGCCACACCGCCTTTTACCGTTCCTTGCTTTACTATACTTTGCAGATACTGTGTTTCTTATCAATCGAGTTTGTGGCAACCCTGCAGCAAGCAAGTCTATTGGCACCATTTTTCCAACATGATGTGCTCACTTCGTGTCTCTGTGTCAGCATTTTTTAGCAATAAAGTATTTTTCAATTAAGGTATATGGTTATGAATTCAGTGATTTTGCATTTGCTGAGGAATGTTTTGGAGGGTGCAGGGTGAGAGAGGAGGGAGAGGAGCAGAACAATTAACTCATGGCTTAATACCTGGATGATGAAGTAATCTGTACAACAAACCCCCATGACATGGATTTACCTACATAACAAATCTGGACATGTACCCTTGAACTTAAAATAAAAATTAAAAAAAAATTAAGGTATGTACACTGTATTTTTAGACACAATGGTACTGCACACTTAACAGACTGTAGTATAATGTAAACAATACTCTTTTTTTTTTTTTAGATGGAATTTTGCTCTTGTTGCCCAGGCTAGAGTGCAATGGCACGATCTTGGGTCACTGCAACCTCCGCCTCCCAGGTTCAAGCGATTCTCCTGCCTCAGCCTCCCGAGTAGCTGGGATTACAGGTGTGTGCCACCACATCCAGCTAATCTTTGTATCTTTAATAAAGACAGGGTTTCACCAGGTTGGCCAGGCTGGTCTCGAACTCCTGACCTCAGGTGATCTGCCCACCTTGGCCTCCCAAAGTGCTGGGATTACAGGCGTGAGCCACCGTGCCTGTCATGTAAATGGAACTCTTATATGCACTGGGAAACCAACACATTTGTGTGACTCCCTTTATTGTAATCTTCACTTTCTCGCAGTGATCTTGAACTGAGCCTGAGTATCTCTGAGGAAGGGCTGCACATGTCATTTCTGTTTAATCTGAGGCTCAACCTTGTCATATTCAGCTGCTTTCTTTTCTAGCTCACATCTATTCTCCATACCTCGGAGATAACACAGGTTCGGTCTAAGACACCACAACAAAGCTACAGCAATAAAGCAAGCCACACACATTTTGGGGTTTCTCAGTGCATATAAAAGTTCTGTTTACACTATACTGTTGTCTATTAAGTATGCAATTGCATTGCGTCTAAAATGAAACAATATACATACCTCAATTAAAAGTACTCTATTGCTGAAAAAAAAAAAAAAGAGTTAATGATCATCTGAGCCTTGAGCAAGTTATAATTCTTTTGCTGGTGAAAAGTCTTGTCTTCATGAATGGCTGCTGATGGATTAGGGTGGTGGCTGCTAAAGGCTGGGGTGGCTGTTGCAGTTCCTTAAAATGAGACACCAATGAAGTTGGCTGCATAGAGTGACTCTTCCTTCCACCAAAGGTTTCTCTGGAGTATGCGATTGCTGCTTGATAGCAATTTACACAGACTAGGACTTTCGAAACTGGAGTCCATCCTCTCAAACCCCGCTCCTGCTTTATCGATTGAGTGTATGGAATATTCTAAATCCCTTGTTGTCATTTCAACAATGTGCACAGCATCTTCACCAGGAGTAGATTCCATCTCAAGAAACCACTGTCTTCACTCATTCATGAGAAGGAACTCCTCATACATTAGTTTGATCATGAGATTGCAGCAGTTCAGTCACATCTGCAGGCTCCACTTCTAAATCTAGTTCTCTTGCTATTTCCACCACATCTGCGGTTACTCCCTCAACTGAAGTCTTGAACTCCTCAAAGGGTTGGAATCAGCTTCTTTCAAACTTCTGTTCATGTTGATATTTTGACCTCCTTCCACGAATCACAAATGTTTTTAATGTCATATAGAATGGTATATTCTTTCTAAAAGGTTTTCTATTTGCTTTGCTGAGATCCATCAAAGAAATCTATCTATGGCAACTACGGCATTACAAAATGTATTTCTGAAATAATAAGACTTGAAAGTCTGAATGACTCCTTAATCCATGGGCTGCAGAAAGGATGTTGTGTTAGCAGGCATGAAAACCTCATTAATCTCCTTGTACATCTCCGTCAGAGCTCTTGGGTGACAGATGCATTGTCAATGAGCAGTCATATTTTGGAAGGAATCTTTTTCTGAGCAGTAGGTCTCAACATTGGCCTTAAAATATTCAGTAAGCCACGATGTAAACAGATAGGCTGCCATCCAGGCTTTGTTGTACCATTTGTAGAGCACAGGCAGAGAAGAATTAGGGGGAATGGCTGGTGGGTGGAGCAGTCAGAACACACAACATTTATCAATTAAGTGTGCCCTCTTATATAGATGTGGTTTATGGTGTCTCCAAACAATTACAATAGTAACGTCAAAGATCATTGATCACCATAACAGATTTAATAAATAATGAAAAAGTTTGAAATATTGTGAGCATTACCAAAATGAGACGCAGAGACCCCAAGTGAGCACATGCTCTTGGGAACAAATGATGCTGGTAGGCTTGATGACATGGGGTGCCACGAACCTTCAATTTGTTAAAAAAAAAAAAGCAGTATCTATAATATCTATAAAGTACAATAGAGTGAGAAGCAATAAAACAAGACCTGCCTGTGCATTGTGTTAGGTATTGGAAGTAATCTGGAGATGACTTAAAGTATATGGGAGGATGTACGTAGGTTATGTGCAAAGACCGCACCATTTTATATCAGGGACTTGAGCACCCATCAATTTGGGGTTCAGAGAGGATCCATTCTCCCCCATATACCAAAAGACAAATATATCTGAAAAGGAAGAATATGGGCCAACAACATCCTGAGTCTCAGAGCCATTGATTTTGGAGGGCAGGAGATCAGATCTTTCTTAACTCATCTGTATTTTCTTATATTTCTTACAACAATTATATATTATTGGTGTGATTAAAATGTTTTTGTTTTTTAACATTAAAAACAATGCAGCAGGTCAAACGTGGGTGGCCTGCCTACCCACCAGCCTCTTCTGCAGCTCTAGAATTTGATGACCACCCGGAGACACTCTCATCACAGGGCAGGACAGGGCCCCAAGCTGGCCTGTGACACACACCTGCAGCTGCATCCCCTCCACCGCTGCCACCCCCGAGCCATGCGGACAGCCCCACTCTGTTCTACATCCTACTCCTCCTATGGTCTTCCTTCCCTCGCTCCTTCCTGGAACCTCTATTCTAATAGCAATTATCAGTAACCAGAAGGAAGCATAACCACAATAGCAACCACAGGCCTATCGGGTGTCACTGGCCCTTCTGCTCCTAGAAGCTCATGTGCAGAGGAGGCCGGGGCTTCCGGCTGCCTGGCCTGAAGGGCAGGGCTTCTGTGGCGGCAGGGCATATCCCCGTCTCTTGCCTGGCTCAGCCCCCATCACTCACTGATGCGCCCTCCTAGGGGACGCCCTTTTGGAACCCTTGGGCCAACATCCTCACCTCTTTGTGCTGTGCTCACAGTGGAAGGAACCAAAAGCCAGCCCAGAGGAGGTGAGAGACACCTAAGCCATGAGCTCCCACCAGCAAGAGGCGGGAGGATGAGTCCCTGCGTGGCCGGCATTGAGCCCGTGCCCAAGGCCACTTGCTGACGTTCATTCTTCTTTTTTTAGTTTTTATTTTTCTTTCTTTTTTTTTTTTTTAGGTGGAGTCTTGCTCTGTTGCCCAGGCTAGAGTACAGTAGCACAATTTTGGCTCACTGCAACCTCTGCCTTCAGGGTTCAAGCAATGAGCGATTATCCTGTCTCAGCCTCCCAAGTAACTGGGGTTATAGGCACGTGTCACCACACCTGGCTAATTTTTTTTTTTGTATTTTCAGTAGACTGTAATTTTTTTTCTATTTTCAATAGAATTTTTTTTGTGTTTTCAGTTTCAGCATGTTGGCCAGGCTGGTCTTGAACTCCTGACCTCAAGTGATCCACCTGCCTCAGCCTCCCAAAGTGCTGGGATTACAGGTATGAGCCACTGCCGCACCCAGCCAATTCTTCTATTCATAAGTATTTATTCAAGGCTCCCTTGAGCATGGCAGGAGCACCACTGGCCCTCACCTGTCCTCATGGGGTCTGCAGTCCAGTGGGAGAGGTAAATGTTAAAATATTAACGCACTCGCAGTTCCTGCTGTGATGAATGTGATGCAGTAGTGGCTTGAGACTAGGAGAACAAGGGCAGCGGTTAGATCCTTCCTCAGGCCGGGCAGGTGGGGCTGACCCTAGCAGCCACTCAGCAGGTGCTCGCCAAGGCTCGAGGCCAGGTTCCTCACTCCAGTCCCTCGCTTAACTCCCTGCAGCTTGGAGGTGGCTTTCTGGGTTCCTCCTCTCTAGGAGAGGACACACACCACCCACCTGACTTCACCCAGCTGCCCAGAGGAAGGAGCGGGACCAGGGAAGGGCCTCGGGGCTGGTACAATTCCTTCCTGGGACTGTATCTAGTCCCTGCTGGCCATACTTCGTGGCAGCAGGCTAAGCCCAGTCTTTAAGAGGGTGCTCTGGGGCCCCTGTCACCTGCAATTAATTGTTCAGACAATGTTCTGGGTAACACCACATCTGAAGACAAAATCAGCTCAACGCTTTTGGTCAGTCAAAATCCATTCACTTGGGCAAATGTAGAAAAACCAATAGCCAACACCAGGCTGTATTAAAAATCACACTACAAGATGGTCTCAAAATAGACTCCAATACACAATTCCCATGGCAATGGTCCCTCACCTCAGGCTGTCCCCAAGGGAGCCTGGAGCAGAGGGGCATGGCTGTGGGGCAGGGTCGGCCCAGCCTATCCAGACACAGCCCCCATGGGGGAGCCTCTCTGTCCACAGCAGGCTTAGGGCCAAGAGCTGGGTCTCCAGTCCTGTTTCCTCTCCAGAGACAGGAGCCGCATGGGAAGGAGCTTGAGGAGTGGAGTGTTTGGGGGTCACCCACATCCTAGGGCGTGCAGGCTGGGAAAGGCCACAGGCAGAAGGGGTCCCAAGCCCTGGGGCACCTGTGTGGGTTCCTCCCTGCCCAGACCTTCCCTGGCATCACAGTGCAGAAGGCGCTGCGCCAGGCGGGAGAGGGTAGGAGCATGCTGGGAGCAGCCAGTGTTGGGGAAGGACTAGAAGGCGGGAGGAACAACTAAATGAACAACCAGAGGCTCAACCCACCTACCACGTGCAGAATGGGATTCAGGCAAGGAGAACGAGAGGCAAGAAAGTCCTCAATCCTTGGATCTGGGGAGCTAATTGCCCTCTTAGTTGACAAATGAGTGTCCAGCAGAACTGGGCTCAAAACCTTATGTGATACAGACAGAAAGTAGGTTAGTGGTGGCACAGGCCTGGGGGCTGGAGGGCTGGGGGTGATGGCTACAGGGCACAGGGTTTCTTTCTCAGGTGAAGGAAAGGTTCTAAAATCGACTGTGTAGATGGCTGTGCCTATCTGTGAAAATGCTCAATACCACTGAGTTGCAGAGTTTAAATTAGGGGATTGTATGCTATGTGAACGAAATCTCAATAAAGCTGCTACAAAAATGAAAAAATCAAAAGCCTTGCCAGACCTATGCCAGGAATTGTGAGGGGCAGCTTAGCAGCACTGGATGGGAGCAGGTGAGCAGTGGGGACGCATGCAGCCCACCCGTCCCCTTGACAGGTGTCACCTCACTTAGCATCCCTGACAGTGTGGCTGGTAAAACACCACTGGCCCATTTTACAGATAGGGACAGCAGGGTTAGGAGAGCTTCAAGGGCTTGCCAGGGCCACATAGCTGGCAAACAGACTGCAAAGAGAAAGAAAATGTGAGCAAAATATCAGCTCTACACATTTGGGATAGTGAGTTAAGCCCCTTTGCAGTTTGTAAAAATGCCACCAAAGAGATGATGGGCCCTCTTCTGCTGCAGTCAGGAGCGGGGTGGGGCCTCTCGGGGTGCTCTTGGATACCAGCCCCTCCCCACCCCTGCAGAGAGGAAAGTTTTCATCCCAGGATCACGCTGAGCCAGCATCCCCCCTGCTCCCTGGCTCCTCCAAGGCCAGATTCGGGGACCCCTCCTCCTCCTGGAGCCAGAGCTGATGACTCCAGCCACAGCAGCCCCACCCCTGCCTCACTGCCCTGGCCTTGTGTTGTTCCCGTCTGCCTGAGCCCATCCCTTCCTTAGGCCCTTCATTCTGGCTCTAACCCCCTGCGGTGTTCCAGGGCAACAAGAACCCCAAGCTTGTTTCTAAGAGCCAACCCATGTGGGATGTGTTGTGGAATGAAGGTTTGCATTCCCCCAAAGTTCACATGTTGAAGCCCTAACCCCTAATAGGATGGTACTTGGAGTTGGGACCTTTGGGGGTGATCAGGCTTAGATGAGGTCGTGAGAGTGGGGCCCTGTGATGGGCTGAGGGCCCTCATAGAAGAGGAAGGGGATGACCTCTTCTCTTTCCGCTGCCTGCCATGAGAGGACACAGCAGGAGGGTTGCATGTACAGCCAGGAAGCAGGCTCCCTAGAACCAGGCCCTGCCAGCACTCTGCTCTCAGGCTTCCAGCCTCTATCCTGTGAGAAGTCCATGTCTGCTGTCCGGGCCGCCCCGAGGGCAGCCCGAGCTGATGAGCATAGGGGGCCAGGGCCAGGTGGGCGGGTACCAGTGTCTCCCGCAGTCCTCTCTGAGGGGCAGGGACCCAGCTCTCCAGTTTCACAGCTCAGGAGCCTGGGGCTCCTTCATGCCCAGGTCACACAGCTAAAGGGAAGAGCCGGGACTCCAACCCAGGACCCCAGGCCCCAGCCCCCAGTTCTGCCCTCATGCCTTTACAGGGCCTTACGGGGCCAGACGGCCTCTCCCTCTTCCGTGCTGCCTACACATGTGTGAGAGCCACTGGTGCTGTGACAGGGCCCAGGCTGTCAGTCACTAAAGCCAAGCACTCCAGTGACCCCGAGACCTAGCAGCAAGACAGCGACTCAGCCCGGGGTGGGGCCTGCGAGGCCCACGCCCAGCAAGCACTTCCCTGAAAGCCACACCTACAGGCCATGTTCCCCTGGCCTGGCACCCTAGGGACATGGCTCTGGCTCTTCCTCCCCATGAAGCCTTCCCCACTCTGGATCCCCTCTCCCTACCCCTCTTAGCCTCACTGACAAGAGACACAGTTCCGAGTGTCTGCTGTCACCCCCAGAAATAACACTGGCCTTAGAGTCAGCCACAATGGATTCAATCCTGGCTCTCTACTTTTTGGCTGAGTGAGCTACAGGAAAATTACTTTCTCTTCCCAAGCCTCGGTTATCCACCAACCCCAAAAGGAGCAGCGGGGGAGGAGCGAATGAGGTAATAAGGTCCACAGCAGGCCCTACTCTAGGCAGTGGCTGACCTGGCAACATTCGGGACATGGGGCCGCATGAAGAGGGTGGGAGAGGAGGAGGGGAGACACCCCAGCACCTCTTTGCTCACCCTTCCACCTGCCCCACTGCCTGGGCATCTTGTCCTTCCCAAAATGTATTCCATGCTCTGCAACGGACTCAGTGTGTCCCCCAAAATCCATATGTTGAAATCTTAATCCCAATATGACAGCATTAGGTGGGGCTGGTGGGAGGCAATTAGGTCCTGGGGGTGGAGCCCTCATGAATGGGATTAGTGCCCTTATAAGGACAGGCCCCAGAGAGCCAACTCACTCTCTGTCCACCACATGAGGACACAGGAGAAGTCAGACATCTGCCCATCTGCAACCGAAAGAGGGCCCCCACCAGAACCCAGCCAAGCTGCCACCCTGATCTCAGATTTCCAGCCTCCAGAACCATGAGAAATCAAATGCTGTTGTTTCTGAGCTCCCCAGCCCGTGAAGTCTTGTTATAGCAGTCAGAAACAAGACACGCTCAGTCCTTGCTTTGCCCAAGCTGACCCCCTGCCTGGAGAGCTTATGTGTCCCCCACTCTCACTTCCCATTCATTCACAACCCAAGTCAACCTTAAGGTCTCCTAGAAGCCTCCTGTGACAAAACCTGTTGATGTTCACTAAATGTCATAAACCTAGTGCAATTTCCTCCTGGGCACACAGATAAACTACATTTCCCAGAATCCTTTGCACTTAGGTAGGGTCATGTGACCAAGTGCTGGCCAATGGAATGTGGGCAGAAATAATATACTGCTTTTCCAAGTCTGAGGCATGACAAATGTCCCATATCTTCCCATGGGCCTCTCCTTTTCTATTGGCTAGTTGAATGAAAGAATGCCAAAGCCCTAGAGGAGGGCAGGGCCACAAGATGGAAGGGGCCCTGAATGACCAACTGGAGCAGAGCCTCAACTCTGACCTGCATTAATGTGAAAGCCAAATAAATTTGTATTGTGTTAAGCCAGTGAGAAGTGAGGGCAGTTTGTTACAGCAGTTAGCCTGTGCTGACTACTACTACACATCTATACATCCTTCCCTCTTCTTCCAACAACGAAGTGTCCAGTGGTGGATTCCCCCAAGCCACTTCTAGCCCTTGGTTTTCTGGGCCATCATCAGCTAGGTACTTGTCATCTCCTGCTCTGGTCTGTGGGCTCTCTGAAGACAGAACTACAACTTGTGAGTTACTTATTTCTGTTTCCCAGCTGGGGCTGGTACAGTGCAGGCACTCATAAATGTTATCTGATGAACACACCAGGATGTCTCAGAATAGGGCTACCTGGAAAATGAGAAGTTTGTCCTCAAAAGGCCTTCTAGACCCAGCCTGCCCCTGATTCTGAGAGGAGGCACTCCATGTGTGTAAGCCATATGCCAGGCACCATCCTAAGCTCTTCTCAAATATTTGCTCACTTTGACCTTCACGACATGGAGGCACAAAATAGGTGAATCATGGCTAAGCACGGTGGCTCACACCTGTAATCCCCGCACTTTGGGAGGTCAAGGCAGGTGGATCACATGAGGCCAGGAGCCCAAGACCAGCCTGGCCAACACAGTGAAACCCATCTCTATTAAAAATACAAAAAAAAAAAAAAAATTAGCTGAGTGCAATGGTGCATGCTTGTAATCCCAGCTATTTAGGAGGCTGAGGCACGAGAATCATTTGAACCCAGGAAGTGGAGGTTGCAGTGGGCTAAGATTGTGCCACTACACTCCAGCCTGGGTGACAGAGTGAGACTCTGTCTCAAACAAACAAACAAAACAAAACAAAACCAAAAAGGTGGTGAATCACTTGTCCACAGTCTCAGAGCTGGTAGGTTGCAAAGACGGGATGAAAACCTGGCCTGGCCAGCAGGCTGCAGAATGTATGCACCTCCCCCAAAGGCATGTTTCTGGACCTGCCTTTAGTTGGTGGCCGCAGGGGACCCTACCTCCTCCAGCCACCAACTAAAGGTTGATGCTGGGCACAGCAGGTGGTGCAGCGGCTGCATCTGTGCCTGTGCTGGGTGTTAGATGCTTCTCCTATCACCTGTGGGTGTGTGCACCCCTGGGTCACAGATGAGGAAACTGAGGCAGAGGCACTGAGTCACACCAGGAGAAATGGACAATGCTGGACTTGTTTGGGCTCATCCAACCCCGGGGACTCTTTCCACAACACTTGTCCCAGGGGCTAGTCTGACCCCAAATGCCAAGAAGTATTCATCACCCAGTTCTCCTGGGTTGCTGGTTTGTTTAAACCCCAAGAAGCAGCTCAGGGCCAAGAGAGAATACAATTGCTCTAAATGCCAAGCATTTGACTGAGGGTGAAAAAGTGGACTGGACACTCTTACAAGGAAGAAGAAAAATAAAGGAGGTGTTCCCTGACTCCCCACAGCTGCAGAGTAATATCATGCATCCCAGCCCAACAAGACCCCAGGGCTGCAGAGTAACACCTCGCATCCTAGCCTGGCGAGTCCCCAGGACTACAGAGTAATACCTCGCATTCCAACCCAACGGGTCTCCGCCGCTGCAGAGTAACACCTTGCATCCTAGCCCGATGAGTCCCCGTGGCTGCAGAGTAAAACCTTGAGTCCCAGCCCAACGAGTCCATACAGCTGCAGAGTAATACTTCGCATCCCAGCCCAACGGGTCTCTACAGCTGCAGAGTAACACCTTGAGTCCCAGCCCAACGGGTCCCCAGGGCTGTAGAGTAACACCTCACATCCCAGCCCAACAGGTCCCCACAGCCACAGAGTAATACCTCACATCCCAGCCCAATGGGTCCCTACAGCTGCAGAGTAATACCTCGAGTCCCAGTCCAATGGGTCCCTAGAGCTGCAGAGTAATACCTCACATCCCAGCCCCACGGGCTCAGCCCCACAGCCTGTTCCAACCCATCCAGGCCCACTCAACTGCAGCTGGCAGACTTCTGCACCCACTGGCACCAAAGGCTGCCCCCTGCTTGGCCCTGGAGCTGACTGGACTTGTGTTCCACACAATTCCTCAGGTTTCTCAGGGCCATAAGAACTCCTTGGAAGCCACTGGAATCAAGATTCTGCCCAAGGTGCAGGCTGCTTTCTCTCAGAGGTGAAGGGATTCCAGGGTGCCGTGGAAGTGTCTTTCCTGATATATACGCCTTGCAGGCAGCTCCCTTCTCCAGTCTGAGACAGGAACCCCCTCCCGTCTGGCTGAGAGCCCTGAGGTCACTGTCCCTCTAGGACCACAGCCCTGTGTCCATCCTGGTCTCTTAAGAAGTCCCACTCCTGCTCAGGGCGAGGTGCATCTGGCTTTTGATCAGCAGCCAGCTCGGCCCCTCTCCACTCATCCTCTGAGCTCTGGGGCCTTCACAGGCCCTTCTGCTTTTCCAGGAGGAGGCTCAGGAAGCCAGGTCTTCATGCAGCTGGAATGTTCTCTCAACACCCCCGAGGGCCTTGGCCCGTCCCTGGAGAAAGTCCTGGATGCAGCCTCACAGCGCTGATAGAAACTTCACAGCCAGTTTCAAGGTTCACAGGTACCTTCCTCTTTGGGGGTCAAGGCCTGTGGGCTTGGGTGTGCTGTTCTGGCCCCCAGACCTCACCTGGCCAGGGTTGAAGACCACCACTCGGCCCCTGATGCCACGTGGGCTCCCATTCTCCGACCAAGGTCCTAGGTCTACAGACAACACAACAGTAAATGGCCTCTCTCCCCAGGTTTTAAACGGGTAAGAAAAATGCAACCTTCATCCACAGGGCACAGATAAATCCAGCTTTTACATCTACACAGTGGCAAGACCAGGCAGCCCTGCAGAGGCTTGGGTCTGCCCTGGCTGAAAGAACACTGGCTGAAAAGATGCATTTGCAGGTCTGGTTTTGGGGTGTTAGGGTTTGCTTTGTTTTTTTAAAAGCCCACTTCATAGTCCTAAGCATCAGAGGCAGGGTGGGCTCTTCCCTTCTTCCTCACTAAGAGAACCCCAGTTTTATTTAAAACAACAACGGGCCCAGCTAAAAATACCAGGAGTGGCCATGTGACCCAGTTCCAGCCAATGACAGCCAGCGGGAGTGATGCCAGGTGGGTTCCCGGAGAGCGCCTGTGTCCCTGACGCACAGGTGCAGGCCCAGCTGGCACCTGCCTCTGCTCTCCCCTCCTCTCGCAGAGAAGGCAGGATGCAGAACGGCAGGTGAAAGGCACTCCCTGAGCACAGGGGTGCGGGAGCTGCACGGGCCAGGTCTGTGATGACTTCCCCAAGGGGCCCTACCAGCCAGGCCTGCTGACACCCACTTCTTGTCACAAGGGAAACCTGAAGTGGTCAGATTTTTCTGAAGTCAACACAGTCTAGCGATCATTCAGCCCAGGGCCTCTGGGTGTGCACATCCTTGGATAGAGCTGACGGGAGCTTAGCAGGAATCTGTCGAAGTCACTGAGAGCTTAGCACGTGCCAGCATCTCCTCAACTTGTTTGCTGGACGGATGGGAAGACTGCTCAGAGAGGCTACAGAGCTTGCCCAAGGTTACACAGCCTGTGTGAGAGGGTCAGGATTCAAACCCAAGTCTTTTCAAAGAAGCCCAGGTTCTGCCTTCACGGAAAGAGAAGCTAGAGAGGGAAACCTGGGAAACACAGGGGTCCAAGCCAATTCACTCAGCAACAAGCAAGTGTTTACGTCACCAGCCCTTCCTGTGATCCAAGGCTGTGGTGTCCCCAACCCCCACCTCCACTCTGCCCGGCAGCCTGTGCTTCCCTCAGCCTGGGTGCCTTTCTCACATGCACCTTGTAGTATGTCACAGCTGTGTCGCTCAGGAAAGATGGGGCATCCTGGGTGAGGTGAGTACACTCTGTGTGCTAGGCATAGGCCTTCCTGGGTGCATGGTCTGGGGACCATGGCTCCCACCCCCACCAGGTCTCTTCCCCTGAACCACCTGCTCCCACCTCATGCCTACGGGGACTCAGGAGTGGTGCCCAAGGCCAGCGAGGGCTGGCAGCATCCCTTCCGGCTGGCAGCGCCTCTGCCCAGAGCCAGCCAAGTGCAGGCTCCAGGCTCAGCCTTGGCCAGCAGCGGCAGGCACAGGGACCACCAGTTCCAATGTCTGGGTCTTCTGGGGGTGGCAGAGGGGGCAGGCGGGGCCCAGCTTCAGGAAGGAAACTTCCCCAGGGCTACGGAGGCTCACTTTCCACCTCCCCACCCGGATCTGCCCTTCACCTTCCCCAGGAACCAAAGCCATTATCCCAGGCCTACAAGTAGCAGCTTGGGGGCTAGCTGGGTCCTACACACCTCCGGAGGGGCAGTGATCCTGGACAGCAGGAGGGCCACCTCAGGGACAGTCCCGGGCTGGAGGAGGGACAGGAAGACAGATCCTTACCCATGGAGGAGATCAGAGGAGGAGGCTGCCCTAGGCTTCTGTGGCTTCAGTATCTCAGATCTACCCCTGCCCCATGCAAACCCTCCACCTACACGGCTGAGTGAGTGTTCACGGTGTCAGGCACTTCCCCTGCATGCTCCTCATCCCTGAGCCACACTCAGCCCCCTGAGGCTGACACTCTCAGGATCCCCACTTGGCAGGAGAGGAAACACAGCCCAGAGAGGGTGCTTAGCTTCTCTGGGGCCACCTACTATTAAAGGCCACACTAGGATGGAACCCAGCCGGTCTCATTCTCAAACTGCAGAGCCATGCCACCTCTCTCTGATCCCAAGGTCTAGGGTGCAAAATCTAAACTCCTCACAGCCTCCACGGTCCTGCCCAGCAGCCTGGGGCTCTCTCCAGCCTCACCCCAGCCTCCTGTCAGCCCCTCTCCTCCCACAACTTAGAGCTCCAGCTTTGTAACTGTCTCCTCAAGCACACATGTGGATTTCGTGTCTGCTCTCTTTGCCTTGGAGCCAACAGCCTCTAGCACAGCATCTAGCATGGCATCGAACAGGCAGATGAGAACACTAATCATAGTGCCCTCTGTGCATGCATCCTGTGCCATGTGGCCCAGCGCCTTCCCCATGTGATCTCATTTAAGCCTCACAAAATCTCCAGAAGGCAGTCATCATTCTACCCATTTCACATATGGAAATATTAGGCTCCAAGCTATGTCCACGGAAAGTCACACAACGAGAAAGAGGCAGGGAAGGAACCATCGGGCTGTGCTCCTCTCCCCAGCACACCGCCCACCGAAGTTCACCAAATGAAGAAACAGCAGAGTGGCCTTGAAAGACGCCAGCAGATGGAGTAACCTGGGCCAAGGTGTGAGGCAGGAGGCAGGGACCGTGTTGAAGGCACCAGCAGCCAGTGCCCAGAGCCCCAGGGGAAGGAGCAAGAAGCTGGGAGAGCAGGGCGGAGTCAGGTGGGTGAGGTCCACACATCTCCTTACTTTGAACTTGACCGAGCAGACTTCCTGGTGCCCCCGAGTGCTTGGGAGCTGGAACAAGGGTCGCTGGCTTTAGGAGGTCACCCCATGCTGAGGGGCTGCAGGCGGCACAGCAGCACAGCAGGCAGCAAGCTGGCCACTCCCTCTGCCACAAGGAACAAGACTCTCCGAGGCCGCTGGGGCCAGCTCCCTGGGGAGGCTGGCAGTGGCCAATCTCACATCATGGTGTGGGGCTCCAGGCAACCTGTAGTGGACACCTGGCCTCAGCACTCTACTTGGAAAGAAGATGTCAGTGCACAGACACTGCTATTTAACCAACTGGCATCTTACGTGGCCTGGACAGTCACAGCCATACCTGGAGCTCAGGGAGACACCAGGAAAGATGGCCCAGCCCCAGGTGGGGCAGAAGGGCTCCCTTCCTGTGGCCCACCCCATGGAAGCTTCCGGTGACACCATCGGAACCAGGCCAGGACCTGCAAGTACCCTGGGATTTGGAGGAAGAACAGCAAGGTCAGCAGGCACCTCGGACTGAGTGGGAGCATGAGGGGTGCAGGGAGAAGCCCGGCTCCATGGGAAGCTCTCCCAGTGGGACCACCCACCTCTTCTCACAAACACCTGCCATTCAGATTCGTGGGCTGCTGTTTTTCAAGGATTTGCTTTTCTGAAAGATCTAGAGAATATTCTAGAACAGTTAAATATAGCTCTCGTGAAAGCTGTCCCATTTCCATGCCTATGTTCATTCAACAAACATTCTTGGAGGGCCTGCTTAGTGCCAGACACGGGCAGGTGGGGGCCTCAGACCCTGGGAGATGAAGAAGAGGGTCCCTGCTGAGAGGTGCTAGGGGCAAGGGATGAAGACTGGCTTGGAAAGAGCTGAGCATGACACAGGGTGGCAGGTGCTGAACTGGCAGGAGCCCTGGAACTTCAGGGACACATAGGAGAGACATCTCACCTGCCTGGGAAGGCTGCACAGAGGAGGCATCTTCAGTGGCTAGGGATGCCCCACTCTAGCCTGTGACTCGGTCTGCATGGGACAGGGGTGGAGAGAGGGACAGGGCTGAGAGGCAAGCAAGAGCTTAGACTTCAAGGGCCATGGTAAGCAATGCATTGCAGGTTGTGGACCACAGGGAGCCATGGATGGCTTGTGAGCAGGGCAGTGACTCGATCTCCTGTGGCTACCTTGATGCACATCAGCACAGGCCCTGGGCCATCTCAGAAATGCATGCAGCTTGGAGAAGGCCGAGTGGGTGATGTTGCTGTAGTGCAGTGTTGCATAATGCCTGGTGACCCCCCCACACCCGCCCTTTAAAAACAAATGCTTAGGTCATCCCAGAGGAAGCCAAAAATTAGAGAGGGCTCCTCTGTGTGCCCAGAATGGATCTAGACTGAGCTGGAAAACAAAACCCAGAGGAAAAAAACCAGAGCATTTCCAATGTCCAGGCCTCCTGGGGTGGGGAGGGACTTCAACCAGAGGCAGTAGGGGCCAGGGAAGAGGGCATCTACAATTCCCTTCTAAATCTAAGAAGCAAGATCCCAGCTTACAGCAAATGTCCACCGGATAGGAAGAAGTAAAGGGTCAAAGCACTGACACTCTGCCTGTACGGGAAGATTCTGGTCCCAGAACGAAAGGCTCAAGGAGATAAGAGCAGTGACCCACCAGCTCCAGATATCTCCCCTGCCAGATGAGGGTGAAGAGCAGGTGCCCTGGAAGCCAGGCAGAGAAGGAAGCAGCCAGAAAGAAGAGCACCCGCCCCGCCCCTGCCGGCAGCTTCCTCCTGCTCCCTCCCTCCTCCCCTCTGCTGTTCTCACTCTCAGGTACTCTCCTGCCAAAAGCATTCCCCATTTCAGCTCTATCTCCTCTTCTGATTCTTCTATAGGGGACTCTTGGGACATCCCCAGATGCCAAATGAAGCAGCTAGTGGCCTCTTCCTTCAGTAGCGGTCTGAGGGTTTCCATCACCAGCCAGTAGACTTCAAAGCCAACCTTGTCCATGGGCTCACTTACACATGGGGAGACTAAAGCCCAGACCGGGAAGCCAGGTCTGCCCGAGGGGTTGCAGTTGACCACATGTTACCAGGTCCCATCCAGGATACGTGGTAGTTGACCACAGCTGAGGGCTCAGAGGGCTGTCCCTGTCACAGGAGGTGTGTGGGCGGAGTGTGAAGGGCTGTTGAACAGGCCACCAGAAGGTCCATTTCTTTCCAGGAGCCCAGATTGGATGTCCCCTATGTATTAAGGCAGGCATGAGATGGGAAATGCTGCCACACCTCCTTCTCCCAGTCATCTGCCAATGATGAGTCTAAGTGTGGCCATGCGGCCCACCCTTGGCCGATGGGGTAGAGGAGCAAATTGCTGAGTGGGGCTTCCCAGAAAGTTTGTTAAAAGGACAATCTCAACTGGCGTAACCCTTCCAACCTTTGCCCCCTCCTTATTCCTGCCTGGAACAGAGATGTGATAAACCCAAGTACAAATGCCAGCACACTAAGGGAGACAAAGCGAAAAAATCAAAGAAGCCCAGGTCCCAGGTGGCCCTGGACAGTGTACCCCAGAGACCACACCATCACTCACCGGACATCCCACCCAGACATGCCCTGAGAACTCCATGGCCCTGGATGTTTCCAAGTCAGCCACATTTCAGTGTAGTCCTCTTTGATGTTCCTCACACTAATACAACATTACTTGGTGAACATTCAGTGAAGGCATGAGAGCACATTCTTTTGTGCAATTTAGCACCACACATTTCTGATAGCAGTTATAATTTTTGACATATTTTGTTTCTGTCTTCTCTCCTTGTAAGCCACAAGTAAATGTGAACTTGTATCACAGCCAATATGAAGGTTAGTATACACGAATCACAGACACAACTCATATTTTGGGACTAACTTTATACCTTATTTTTATGTCTTTTGTTATAAGCCATGTCAAAAACTTTCCTAGAAGAAAAACAGTAAAAATAAGCTAAAAATATGAACATGTATATAACAAATGCTAATTTAAAAAAAAGCAGGCACAGCAATAAGATCAAGGAGAAAAAAAAGGCAAAAGGATCAAATATAATAGAAAAGCTTGTTTTACATAGGCAAGCTTATCTCTGCCAAGAAGAAATAACAACAAACATAAACCTTTATGCATCCAACCACATAGCTTCAAAAAACATAAAACTAAAATTGTCAGAAATACAAGGAGAAACAGACAAGCTACAGTGACCAAGCACTGGTAGAGATACTAAGGGATCTCCCTCAGAAATTAAGTAGACCAAATAATTATAATCAGGTTATAAAGCAAGAGATACATATCAAAATGCCTATAGAGTGAGGCACCTAAAGCAAATGAGTGAGATGACCTGATATAATGATGCTAGGGACTATGGTGAACTAGACAGAGCACATGCTCCATTTAAGGCATAAAAGTTAATAAAATAATGATAATTTAAACACTATATGTGCTAAACCCAACATGTGTGCAAGCTGATTTAGCCAGGAATCACCAGTTTTCAGACTTTGAAAAGGATTTGATTAATGTAACAAATATGTTTGATTTAATAGGTTTGTGTAGAACTTTATACACAAAAAAGAAATAAATGTTCTTTTCAAATGTTCACAGAACTCAACAAAAATTAATCATTGCACTACAAAGAAAAAGTCCTGTAAATTTTAAAATATAGAAATTATGCATTATAAATATGCCTTACAGATAGTGAACACTTGAAAGACATTAGCTATTTTATTTTTATTTATTTATTTTTTATTATCATACTTTAAGTTCTAGGGTACATGTGCACAATGTGCAGTTTTGTTACATGTGCTATAGGTATACATGTGTTATGTTAGTTTGCTGCACCCATCAACTTGTCATTTACGTTAGGTATTTCTCCTAACGCTATGCCTCCACCAGCCCCCAACCCCTCAACAGGCCCCAGTGTATAATGTTCCCCTCCCTGTGTCCACATGTTCTCATTGTTCAACTCCCACTTATGAGTGAGAACATGCGGTGTTTGGTTTACTGTCCTTGTGATAGTTTGCTGAGAATTATGGTTTCCAGCTTCATCCAGGTCCCTGCAAAGGGCATAAACTCATCCTTTTTTATGGCTGCATAGTATTCCATGGTGTATATGTGCCACATTTTCTTTATCTCATCTGTCATTGATGGACATTTGGGTTGGTTCCAAGTCTTTGCCACTGTGAATAGTGCCACAATAAACATACATGTGCATGTGTCTTTATAGTAGCATGATTTATAATCCTTTGGGTATATACCCAGTAATGGGATTGCTGGGTCAAATGGTATTTCTAGTTCTAGATCCTTGAGGAATCACCATACTGTCTTCTACAATGGTTGAACTAATTTACACTCCCACCAACAGTGTAAAAGCGTTCCTGCTTCTCCACATCCCCTCCAGCATCTGTTGTTTCCTGACTTTTTAATGATCGCCATTCTAACTGGTGTGAGATGGTATCTCATTGTGGTTTTGATTTGCATTTCTCTGATGACCAGTGTTGATGAGAAAACTGGCTAGCCATGTGTAGAAAGCTGAAACTGGATCCCTTCCTTACACTGTATACAAAAATTAACTCAAGATGGATTAAAGACTTAAATGTAAGACCGAACACCATAAAAACCCTAGAAGAAAACCTAGGCAATACCATTCAGGACATAGGCATGGGCAAAGGCTTCATGACTAAAACACCAAAAGCAATGGCAACACAAGCCAAAATAGACAAATGGGATCTAACTAAACTAAAGAGTTTCTGCACAGCAAAAAAAGCTATCATCAGATCGAACAGGCAACCTATAGAATGGGAGAAAATTTTTGCAATCTATCCATCTGAGAAAGGGCTAATATCCAGAATCTACAAATAACTTAAACAAATTTACAAGAAAAAGCAACCCCATCAAAAAGTGGGCAAAGGATATGAACAGACACTTCTCAAAAGAAGACATTTATGCAGCCAACAGACATATGAAAAAATGCACATTAGCTATTTTAAATGTGCAAAATACAAGAACTAACTTAATTTTCTCAACAACCTTGAGGTCTATTATTGTTGTTGTTATCATCCTCATTTCATAGATTGCAAAAGCCAAAGCACAGAGGGGCTGAAATGCACTTCCATGTAATTACATTACAATTAGTAAATGACCAAGACAGAATAATACACAAGCAGTCTGGCTCCAAAACTCATTCTCCTACCTAATCATTTTGCTAACAAAAGTGTGTGTGTATGCATGTGTGTTTTGTGTATAACTTTAAAACACACACTTCAAATAACCCTTGGATTAAAGAAAAAAAAACTCACTTGCAAATTATTTACAAACAAATGATAATGAGAGACCTATGGGATGCAGCCAAAGGCGCACACAGAGGAAAACATATAGCCTTTAGTGAATTTATTTGTAATACGAGAAAGCCTAGTAACTATCAGTGCACAAAGGGAGGAAAAAAATAAATAAACCTAAAGAATGCAAATTAAGTGTATAATAACAATAAAAGCAAAAAATCAATAAAATAGATAACCTCCTATAATAAAACCAAGAGCTGGTTCTTTTAAAAGATTAATAAATGTTGACAACTAATTCCAAATATTTTCAAAGAATGTAAGAGCCAAAGAAAACACATGTGCATGCCAGAGCCTGCAACAGAGCCAAGTATTTCATCCTCTTCTATGCAGCAACCTGCTGCTAGTTGTCACCTCTTAGATGTGGGGCTAAGGGGCTGGACCATGACAGGAGGCTTCTACTTCTATGCTATGTTTGTTTGGTTTTTCTCAAGTTTTCACTATGTAGATTTTCATACATAGCATATATATATATATATATATATATATATATACACACACACACACACACACACACACACACATACATACACACACACACACACACATATCAAGGTAGAGAAAAATATAACTCCCAGATACGAATACTTAAGCTTCAGCAATCAACAACTCCAGGCCAATCTTGTTTTATCTAAACCCCCATCCACTTCCCCGTGTGATTCAGGTTGTTTTAAAGCAAATCTCAGACATTTCATTTATACATGCATCATTATCTCTTAAATATAAGTACTCATTTATTATATACAGTCATAATAATCATCACACCAAAAACCTAACATTAATGTGTTTGTATGTTTAAATTACAGAGGTATTATATGTTACCAGTTTTTAAATCCAGTTAAGAAAAAGTTTAAAAGCACAGTAGACTTCATAGAACTCAAAACATGCTAAAGGAGATAGGATCACCTATACCCTACAAATAAGGATGCTGAGGATGAGAGCAAAAAAATGGTTTACTTGCTGCACCCCAGCTAATCAAAGGTAGATGAGGGATTTGAACTCAGGTCCCTCCATGACTGCCTTAATCTGTTCTCACACTGCTATAAAGAAATACCTGAGACTGGATAATTTAAAGAAAACAGGTTTAATTTACTCACAGTTCCACATGGCTGGAGAGGCCTCAGAAAACTCACAATCGTGGTGGAAAGGGAAGCAGACACCTTCTTCACAAGGCGGCAGAAAAGACTGAGTGCAAGAATGAGGAAGTACCACACTTTAAAACCATCGGCTCTAGTGAGAACTCATTCACTATTATGAGAACAGCCTGGGACTGCTCCATAATACGATCACTTCCCTCCCTTGACACATGGGGATTACAATTTGAGATGAAATTTGGGTGGGGACACAGAGCCAAACCATATCAATGACTGATCCTGGGTTGGGTCCACTCCACCGTGGTAGGCTTTCAGCCTAGCAGATGGTCAGATTTTGATAAGTAACAATAGATAAATTAACATGTTTGGACAACAAAGTCTTCTTGACCATAGTAAGATAAACTCAGATTCATACATGGGATTTGGCAGAAAAGCAACATGTGCTGAGTGACTTCTATGTGATGGGCCCTGAACTAGGTGCTTTCATCTCCCTGATCTCGCTTAATCCTCACAGCAGTCCTAGGAGGTTACTGTGGGCTGAATCATGTTGCCTCACCCCAAATTCATATGTTGAAATCCTAACCCCAAGGACCTCTGGATGTAACTGTTTTTGGAAAAACTAAGGTAAAATGAGGCCCTTCGTGTGAGCCCTAATCCAATCTGACTGGTGTCCTTATAAGGAGAGGAGATTAGGACCACAGACATGCACAGAGGGATGGCTGTATGAAGACACAGGGAGATGATCATCCACAAGCCAAAAAGAAAGGTCTCAGAAGAAATCAACCTTGATCTGGGACTTCAGGCCTGAAGAACTGTGAGAAAAAATATTTGCTGCTGCTTAAGTCAACCTGTCTTACTTTGTAATGGCAGCCCCAGCAAACTGAAACTAATCCAAAGGTAGACTGTGGACTGTCTATTTTACAGATGAGAAAACAGCACATCAACTGAGAGTTATGCAATGGGCAGGATTTGAACCCACTTGGAAACCAAAGCTATGCCCTCCACTACACCAGGAAGGAAATCATGGTGACGAGCGGATGGCAGGAGGGACTTGGCAAGAGGCATGGTCAGACGGCAGGCTGAGACACTGTACCATTACTTTGGGCTCATTGTGGGCAGGATGTATTTCCCACCTTTTGACTTTGGCCTTCGTTACATGACTTGCTCTGGCCAATGGTATGTGGGAGAAGTGACATCATCACAGCAGTGTCTTGGCATAAAAGTCGTCACTTGCTTTTGCTGCTCTCCTGTGCCTTTGCCATCATTGAGTGAAAAACATGCAATGACTTGAAGCAGAGCTTCCCCCATCAGCCTGCAGACCAGTAGTAGGTAAAAGTTGCCTAGCTGAGCCTCAGACTGTGAACAGTAATAGACAGTGGTTGTTTTCAGCCTCTGTGTTTGTGGATGATTTGTTACACGTCACTAGCTAACTGATGCAGGTGAAAAGACACTGTATGTAACAACATAGCACAGACTCTGAAGTCAGACTTCCTAGGCATAACTCCTTTCTGCCACTTATTAGCTACATGACCCTAGGCAAGTTGCTTACTCTTTCTGATCTTCTAGGTCCTCATCTGTAAAATGGGGATACATGAAAATATCTATCTTATAGGGTTGTTGAGAGGATGGAATTAATTGAGATAGTGGCTGTAAAAAAAAACAGAATCCCACGGGCGTGCCATAAACAATAACTCTTTGGTTGTGGTAAGAGAATTGAGGTCACACTTATCCTGGGGAGCTCTGGTCAGGAGAACTAAGACAAACCAATGAGAGTTATTTTGACCTTTTATTTTAAAACTGTTGCCACATCTGCCTTTCCCTATGAGTGAGGCAGTGAACTCCTTATCACTGGAAGGTTCAGTGATGCTGCCATCCTGAGAGGGTGGGACCAGATGACTTCTGAGTTATCTTGACTGTCAGGTGATAATCACTGAGGCTGATCCTTCCTGTATCCCAGCTCTTAATTCCAGGCAGAGGGACAGTGTCTGGGACCACACCCTGGACTGTCTGTGGGTGTAATGGAGACCACATCAAGCTTGAGGACAGATTTGGGTTCAAGTCCTAAGCTCCACTTCATGACCTTGGGCAAGTCACCAGATCTCTCAGAGTCTCATCAGCATAACCAGGTAACCACTGACCCTATTTCATAGTCTTGTTAATGGATGAAACATAGTTGTGGATGGGAACCTGTCTTGTAAACTAGATCACACCCAGGTCAAGCAATTATCCATAGTGATATCATTCCTGGCATAGTGATGAAAAGGTATCCACCTCTGAAATTCTTCCACCAGCCCAGAGGGTGGGCATATGTGGCAAACACGCTACCACTGCCTGACCCATACCCATGTCAGACATGACTAATCAATCACAGATGGCACCCTTCCCCACTGAGACTGCTTCTTGGTACAATGTTCCAGTGACCAGAGCCAGTCAGCTGGACCAGACTGCCAAGGCAAACTGTTTCCATCCCTGGAGCTGAACTGGGTCTGCAGGCTCCCTTCTCTTCCCCCGCCTCATTTCATGTGTCCACAAGTACACTGCAGATCCCCCTGGACTGGCTGTGTCTGGGGTGAGCAAGGATTTCACTCTGGACACCAGCTTTCCAGCTCCACATGAGCTTGTCCCAGCTGCCTTTCCAAGGCCACCTGAAGACTGCTAGGAAAACATTCTGAAATAGTAAGAACATCAAAAACTTTTTCAACATTGCCGAGGGCTGCTGAAGTTGCAGTGAAGCTAGAAGACCCACCCCTGCTTGTACAGCTGTTGATGGAAACAACATAGTAACACAACTGAGTGCTGTGCCCTCTGATGTGCTGATCCCACTACAGCCAGCAAACCCTTAAAGGAGGGCCTCACGGAATCCACACACACAGAGATGTCCAACAAAGCATTATCAATAGTTAGCCTAAAAAAAGAAAAAATACATTAAATCATTACAAATAGAGGCATGGTTCAATAGTTAAGTGTCCATTCATTCAGTGGATATATAGCCATTAAAATCATTCCCCTTCACTCTGTGGAAACTCAAGGTAATGTGTGATGTAAACTTAAAGAGAAAAGGGGCTCTGAAATGCTGTGCATTATCACCACAGACCCCGTGGGTACCTCCCAACACCTGACTCCACCCCCTCCTCACCAGTCGCACCCCACCTTGCTTTGAGAAGCAGAAAGCCCCATTTTCCAGGTTCTCTTGCAGCTAGAGTTGGTCATAAGACATAGTCCTGGCTGATGAGATATAAGTAGAAGCCGTTGGGTGGGTCGTCCAGGAAGGTTCTTTAGAAAGAAGCAGGCTCAGCTGGTGCATGCCTTTGACTTGTATTCTTCCTCTTCTTCCTGCCAGGAGGGATGCTGGAGAGGATGCTGGAGGTGGAGCAGCCACCATGGAACCATGAGACACCAGCCAGAGGACAAAAGCCAAGCTAAGATGACTGAGCAGAAAGCTGGAAAGAACCTGCTCTCTCAAGGCATTGTGGAGCCACCTGTCAGCCCGTCTGCTTGCCCCACACTTTGCAACCAAGAAAGAGAAAACAGCTGTTTGCTCAAGTCCTTGTTACCTGGGTTTTCTGCTAGAGGCACCTGAACACGATCTCTACATGATCCACTCTAATGAAATGATAAAGTCAGCAAGCACCTTTGGGAAATGACAAGAAGGTGAACATGGAATGCTGAAGCCATTCTTGGATGTGATCACGGGGGTCGCAGGAGAGTCATGGGGAATTTCCTCCCTTTCATGAAACACTCTGCCGTGGCTTGCCAACCTTCCCTTTCCCATAGTATGAAAGTTATTTGGGGAACCAGCACACACTAGCTTCCCCCTCCCTAGTGTTTGGATACCTATGGCCTGAACACTGTCCCAAACAGACACCAGACCAATTTCCCCAACTGCAAGAGCTCCTCAGCACTTGGGTGCTGTCAAAGAAGTTATCTCCAGGAAACTGCACAGGGAGAGCCTCTCAAGGCCAGACTCACTGGGGAATCTTCTCCCAGGCCCCACGACATCCCTGTGCTGGGCCCTTCCCTGCGGCCCAAGTAAGCTCAGCCTAGGGCCACCCGGTATCAGCAGCTCCCACCCACGCCCGACTGAATGCCCACACCCTGGCACCCATGAGTGGCCTGGCACTGCCTGTTTCCAGACCACATGGGGCAATGCACCCATGCTGCCCTGACACAAAATGCTGCCTAGAGCTTCTGCTTCAAATGTAGAAACCAAGTGTCCACCCCACAGTTCTCTATATCACACAGCTCACCCTGCCCACCTGAGCAGACCAGCCCAGCCCCACCTGAGCAGCTCACCCTGCTCACCTGAGAGGCTCACCCCAGGCCCACCTGAGAGATTTACCTCAACTTCACCTGAGTTTTCACCCCAGCCCCACCTGACAAGCTCATCCCAGATGTATGCCTGTCTTCCACACCTCTGACAAACACCACAGGTGCACTGTGTGCCCATCAGCCGCAGGTAAAGGCCTCTCACCTTCCTGAGTGGGCTGCACCTCACATGTCTGACAGGGCCAGTGACAGCCAATGTCTATTTCACAAGTAGGCATCTCTTCCTGCCAGATGCCCTGCAGACTCACAGAGGCCTGGCACCAGCAGGTGGCCTTGGGGACCAAGATCACACATCTAAGCCTGAGTGAGAAGCTCCCCACTCAGCAGGATGGATCCCTAACCTGTCGTCTTCCATTAAAAGCAACAGCTTTAGTTCAAAAGGCTGCAGCCTGTCCTGCACCTGCCCAGTGGTCCCGAGGCACAACCAAGCAGAAAGATGTCACCCTAAACTGCTCAGCTCTCAGCCGCTCCTGCTCTCGGGGAGCCAGGAGTACAAGCCAGCATCCGGCCAGCCTTCCCTGAGCACCTGCTGTGGGCCTGGCCAGGTGCAGGGGAGCCTGAGACCAGCAGCCCCTGGGGAATCCGGATGTCTACTCAGGAGACTGAGGCACAGTGGGCTGGGGAGCAAAGAAACAAGTCCTTTGCTCAAGAGGATAAAGGACAATTGGGGAAAAGAGGAAGGCGGAGCCGGACACAGGGCAGAAGTTGTGGTCATAGGGCCTGGGCGGGGCTGGAGGATGAAAAGGGCTGCGAGCTAAAGACCTAGGTCTGACTCTGCAGGGGACGGGGAGCTGCTGGGGTCTGGGGCAGGGGGAAGATGGCAGCCATGGGCTTTTAAAGGTCATTGCAGTGGTGGAGTGGAAGGTGATGTCCCAGGAAGCCATAGTATCCCAACAGAACTGAGTTGGGGAAATCTTACTGCTTGAACGAGCCAGGGCTTGTATTTGAGTCCATACCAATCCAACACAGAGACACCCTGAATGCAGCCTGGGGCCCCCAAAGCCCCCGGCTTGACACCATCCCAGCCCCCGTCCACTGGATGGTAGCAGCATTTCCATCTCTGAGGAGCATTTCTCAGTCAGAGGGGGCCTCAGGTGGCCCCTTGCTAGGACTGGGGCCATGAGATTAGGATCAGGGGTTGGGCGGCAGCAGAAAGGGGGGTGGTGAGGAAGTGGTGAGGGGAAGTTGAAAGTGAATTTGCCGAGAGTGGACAGAGCACAACCAGACCCGGGTGACTGTCCCCTAATGAGCGTGCCCAAATGACCACCGTCACAACAAAGCTGCCACTCGTCAGCTCCTGGGTGGAGGAGGCGAGGAAACCTTTCAGATACATTTCCTCCCATCCTTACAAGGACACAAATTCTGAGCTCTCAGTCCCCATTTCACAGATGAGGGAGCCCAGGCTTAAGGAGTGTGCCTGGGATTGGGCTTCCGGGATGGGGCACAAGCCAGATGTGAGCCACCCTGCAAGGCACTGGCACCCCAGGCCTGCCTGCTTCCCAGCTGTGTGCCTTCACAAGAGAGGCCACAGAGGAGCCCCTGAAATCCTGCCCAGGCAACAGATGGCATCATGGCCCATTCACTGGATGGCTGACCAGGGGTAGGGTAGGGACCTGCCACCCAGTCTCCAGATGCCTGGCCCAGCATCCCTGACACCAATATTCCACCCACCACCCGCCACCCCAAGCTCCAGCCCACCCTCCTCTACTCCGGCCCCCTCCCTCCACCCCACTGCCACCTACTGGTCCCTCCCAGGGCTCAAGTTGTGATAAGGATGAGGACGACTCAGGGCAGGTCCACCCCACTCACCTAGTACCACCTTCGAGCAGCCACTCCTTGGCCAGGGTCTTCCATCACTCAGGGCTGGTTGACTCCAAGACCCCATGCAAGGGCATGGTTGGGCTGAGGCCAGCAAACTGTGAGCTGGAGGGACTTTCAGGCCCCGAGGTTGACATCCGCCCACGGTGTCCTGACAAGCCAGGCCAACACACTCACAGATGCGCCTGAATTTTCTCATCTTCCCTGCCATGAATTTTTCCATCAACCATCTCTTCCTTTCTTGGTCCCTAGCACATAATTCTGCTTTGTGCTGAAGTGTCAATGGCAGGGTTTGTATTCGGGACCATACCAATGCAAGACAGGGACACTTTTGCTTAGTAGCACAAAATGGAAGTACATGTGCTCAAAACAAGTTAATGCAGGAAGGGGCTACCCAGAAAAGCTAGTATACCAACTGAGGACGTTAACAGAAGTATATTGTGTAGACAAGAGGAGATGATGGTCAGCTCTCCCTGAATGCTCAGACTGGACTGGGAAAGCACACACAGGCTAAAATTGCTCAGAGGAGAGGAACTGGCTACAAATGGCATTATTGGAAGAAACTCGGGAGCCCAGGGCTATCCCCAAATCCCTACAGGCTGTTACAGAACAGGAGGGAGGCCAAGCTCCACTCAGCCCTCCCTTCGGAGGATCATAAGCTACACAGTGAGTGCCCTGACCTAAAAAGGGAGAGCTTTCTACAGGTGAAGTCCCCAGGTGGGGATGGGAAGAAAAAGAGACCCTCACGACAAAATCCCTTGAGGAAAGGGACCCCAGACTCCAGGCTCCTTCAGGCTGGCCATGGCAGGGTGCTCCACCTGGAGGTGGGAAGGACCCTTCTCCAATTCTCGGGTCCCAGAATTCCTCTGCCTGTGGGGCTTTCTCAAGTATGCCCACTGCCTTTCTTTTATCAGCCCAGCCTACCTGGGCTGGTTGCCTCCTAGTTCCTGGGGCTCTGCTGAGAACCAGCATTGTATCTCTTTCTCCATGTTTCCCTCATCCTCTGGGTGGCTGGTGTACACACAGCCCGGAACTGCTTGCTGCAGTCTGAGTCAGAGGGGCCAACCCTCTGGGACCAGCTCCCTGGGCCACTGTAGCATGCCGTCCCCACTCCAGGCTCAGCTTCGCATCTGTGGGCTAAAATCCCTCTCATTTTCCAGGTTTAAGCCCCCCATGTTCCAGTTTCTAAATGTACATCTGCTGGTTCCTCCTCGGGTGGCCACTATAGAGACAAGCAGCCCCTTGAAGAGAAGCCACCCCAACCCACATGCACACACTGCTCCTCACCAGATCAGAACCCCACAAGAGATCATCTCAACATTCATCTAAACACATCCACCACCACTTCATTATGTGTTACATAATGAGCTCTTTACCACTGGAGGCATTCGAGATGACTAGTGTGGGGGGTTCTGGGGTGCTAGTAATGTTTTGTCTCTTGTTCAGAGTGCTGGTTACATGGACAAGATTTCCTTATGAGAATTCACTGAGCAATACATTTGTGAAATGTGCACTTTTCTATAAGAACATTATACTTAAATAAAAATGCTTAAAAATCACAAGTAATTGGGATTGGCTCACCATTTACAGGAAGGAGATGGGGCTAGAACATCTTGGAGATCCTTCATGGAGGCCACTGAGGCATTAACACTGAGGCTCTAGTCAGGGTACTGTGCCTGCTCACCACTGAAAATGTCCCCAATCAAAGAATATGGGTCCCCAACTAAAAGTTAACACATAAGAGAGGGAAGAACCATCCAATGAAGCTGTGCTTATGAGCTGAATAATCCACTGACATACAAAAGGAGAGAGGAAAAGAGGGAGAAATAAATATGGAAAATTGCTACCAGAAACATGAAATCAAAGTGATAAATTAGACTGATGGATGATGTGTTTATTATTATGGATTGCAGTGTGAAGTAATGAGATGAGTGGCATTAGAAAAAGGAACAGATTATGGGGAAGTGGTGGGTGATTTGAACACTTACTTAATGAAGGAGAATGGATATGATGATAAAAACATATAAATGCAAGGGTCAAAGCGGGGTGAGTATTGCTTTTACTTTAATTTGAGAGACAAGAAAGAACGGAAGTGTAATTTAATATGTGGGTGCTATGACGAATGATTTTGATATCGGATTGACAAAGGGAAAGAAAACTGCAGATTGGACCAGCTTGTTTGTGTGGCCGACGATGAAATTAGATGGTTTTGATTTCGCGAAGTGTGGTGGTTGACGAACAAAAGGACGAATTTGGGACGGCAGATGGATGATGAGCGTGCGGAGTGAATACCGGCAGAACGGAACGAACGGACGACGTGACAAGTGGTGTGAACAGACGAGGTGAATATGGATAGTGGTGCGATTTGACAAAGATGAAAGTAAGCTGAAGCAAACACTGATGATTTGATAGATGGGGTGTGGGGTATGGTGGATGATAGTGGATACAGGAGTGGGAAGATGGGTGTGCAGGGATATGGAGTGGGGGTGGGGTAGGAAGGTAAGAACTAAGTAGATGGAAGGAAGATGATATAGGATGAATGGTGAAGACATAGATATTATAAAAATGAACAGATAAGAAAAGGATTTTGGGTGAATGAACATGCTATTAATGATGACAAGGTAAGTGGAAGTGGGAGTATATGAAGGGTGGTAGTTGTATTATGGATGGATGTGGATTGGGAAAGTGGGATGCATGGCAGGGACACATGGCAGGTGGGGTGATGATATGTATCAAGGCAGTGCAGAGACTCAAGTGAGTACACTGCATGAGACAGGTGTGGAATAACTGTTTAAGGGAGGAAGAAGGAATGGAGGCCTGTTTCCACCCACTGCCTGAGAACTTCCCTCATCTTCCACACATTTAGCACCTGCAGGAAAGAAGATGGTGGCAGCTTACAATGTATTCCCAACCCTAAATCCCACCTGATCTCTGTCTCCCTGGTTGCCCATGCCAGTGCCCTCCCACACCGAGATGCCCCTTTAGAGGCCCCCTCAGAGCACCCAGTGCCCCACACCAGGAAGGCCTCGATGCACCCCAGAACTGCAGCTGTCCTTGTACTTGCCCCATTTCTCGCCTTGTCCATGACATCTATGGGAAGAGAGAGCAGGCCCAGGCATGGTATTCTCAGTCTTATAGTACCTGTGGAGAGCTGCCCACAGGCACTCCTTTTCTGTCACCAAAGGCTTCAGCTACTCATGAAGACATTCAGAGGCCCTCTGGGTCCACCCCATGGAACACTGGCAGCCCTTCATCTGGGTCTGCTGGGCAGTTTTACCGAAGGGTAGAGCTAAAAAGGGAGAAGGAAAAACATGATGGACTACTCCGCGAGCCCAGCCCTGGCCCCAGGGAAAACACCACGGTTGGAGCCTTCAGTAAGGAGATCCCAACTGCATCACAGAGTTCAAGACCTTCTGCCTTAGTGTGCGTGGCCTTATCTGCCTCAGTTTCCTGATCTATAAAGTGAGGGAGGTGAGTGCCTGCGTGTGGAGGCTCCGTGCTCCTCTGGCACCAGCCTGTGGGGTCTGCTTGGGGCTGCTTGTATTCTGCAGCCCTTCCAAGAAGCCCACTCTGGCCCAGGCATTGTCCTGGCCCTGCAGGGAAAACACACACAGTTAGGGCCTGGAGCAGAAAACATAGTGTTTATTAAAGAAAAAGGCTGGGACTGAGGGAGGCAGTGAGAGCAAAGGCTGGGAAGACTTCTTGGAGGGCAAGCACCTGTAAGATGGGTTCAAAGAGCCAACCAAGGAGCACACCCCCTGCATGTGTTAAGCAGGATGGCAGGGAACGGGTTCAAGCAGCCACTGGGGTTAGCTGCCCCTGGACTGCACCCTGGACTGCAACCAACTGTTTGGGTTTCCAGCTCCCTCCTCCTTGCTCAAGGCCAGACCTTATCTTGTCATCTAGACTGTCCCCAGAGCCTCAGAGCCTTGGAGCAGCACAGGCCAGGCAGGGCCAGGTGCTCGCACAGAGTGTGAACCGTGTACCAAAAACCACACCAAGAGTGCCAGGAAAAAAATGGAAAATGCTGTCTGTTTCACAAAAAGTCTGTTTAAGGTGCCGTTTATGAATGAGAAAAGGAATCTATCCCAAGGCACTCTGTTTCCAGCAGGTACAGGCCTGGGGGCAAGGCACCTCCAGGAGCCCCAAAGCTGTTTCTCAGAATGTACTCTGCCCCCAGCCAGTCAGCTCAACTCCCACAGCAACCACTCCTAGCTTCAGCTGGGCCTGAGGTTCTGGGGAAATACTGCCCCTGATGTACGGCTCCCCGTCCTGCAAACCGTAGCAAGAAAAGGAAAAACCCACCTCTCCTTCCCTGCCCAAACCCGATTTTAAATTGTCCTCCACACTCTGCAGATGAGACCTGATTTCTAAGCATGGTTTCTCCTTTTTTAATGATCCTGAAGGTGATAACAGCTCAGGTCACAGATGTTAGATTGGCAAAAGAAGTGTCATGGAGACTGCAACTCTGTTAGATTGTGGGGAGAGGCTAAAGCGCCTACTGTAGGAAGTTCACACGTATGTTCCCGGGGTCCCTTACACAACTGAGCTTTAGCCCCAAGCAGGCCAAATCCAAATAAAACTCCTCCACCCCTGTCTAGACCCTGGCCCAGCACTCCTGACTTTCATCACTTCCACCAACAGGTGGTGGGTCTGGGGTTGGGGGGCAGCTCAGACTGAACCCCTAATCAAAAGGAAACTACAGGGTACATACGAGGGTCTCCCATGCAAAGGTCTAGCACTTCACAAGTTTAGAACTAAACATAATCTCTGTGGAAATAGCTACAAGTGGCACAGACATCAAAGGAAGCAAATGGGGAGGAATGGAAACAGAGCCTGATAAATGATGTAACTGAGTTTATCCTTTGCGGGGCCCAGCTGGACTCCCGTTCATCCCTGGTTATGACAGTGGTCACCGTGTCCTGGGATCCCCAGAGAGCTGGGGCGGCACTCAGGGTAATATCCCTCCAAAGCCTTTTAGGAAGGCGCGGCCACAGATTCAACGCGAAGTGGTAATTACATACGTTTTAAAAATCCATCTCACAGAGCAAGCTAATAGCTGCATCTGAGAAGAAGCCTTCATTCGTGGCTGCCCAGCACCAGCGGCTCCCGTCCCAGCCTTGGAGACTTGGACAAAAAGTTAAAGCACGCTCAAGAAATAGCTCAAGGTTAGATTAAAAATCAGAACGCCCATGATGATTAACCTGACTCATTAATATCACTGCCCAATAGGAGACAAATCCTTGGAGGGCAAGGCTTGGGACCGGGTTTTGTTCTAGGCCTAGGAGCACCTTAATTTGCATTTATATTAAAAAAAGAAAATAACAGAATTAACTGGAAAGGTGTTTTGTTTCCTGTAAATTTGAGCTCTTCTGCTAAGCAGCTTCGTACGGCAGAGAGCGGAGGCTCAATCAGGCTTCGTCCAAGAGCGCAGATTCCATTCCTACTAAGCGCCAGCCACACTGTGCCTGGCAGCTGCAGCCCACGGAATCTCACCTGGACCTTAAAAGTCAGCCTGTCAGGTAGTTATTGTGAGACATCCCTTCTACAGGTGGGGAAACTGAGGTCAGGAGTTGGGGAATGCCCTCCCTATGGTCTTTACACTACAGCAGAATTCAGATTCCAAGTCAGGTCTGTGGGTTCCAAGTTGAATGTCTTTCCACAACAGGATAGCTATGTTAGTGTTAGAGCTGTGTTTTATTCACACACACACACACACACACACAATTTTTTCCCAACCTTTCTTTCCAGAAAATCAGTGGAAAGCCCAAAGAAGGAAGCAAGGAAAATCAGCGAATTCCTCAGATGGCCTCTGGTCCCTTATTCGTACAAGTCCCACAGCCCTGAGCGAAGCCGACAGCCTCCATTAAGCTACACTTCCCTTGACAGCTTCTCTTTGGAGTTTTAACCGTGACAGGCATACACCCAGAGCTACCAATCAGAATCAATCACAGAAACAGACCTCAATAAAAACTTCATCAGTCTCAACAATGTATTTCTTAAGGAAAACTGGCACATTTCAGGGTTTGCTTTTAACACCAATCCTCTCCTCAATGTTGCAGCTCAACTTTCGGGATCAGCCAAGCATTTTATGTGCCTGTTTTACTACTGGAAGCCAGTATGCTAGCCAATTTCACCTGTCTTCCATCTTCAACCCAAAAGGCATGTTTAAGGGGCTTGGGGCTTTCTCCTCTCCCCAGGGGTGGCCAGTTTCAGAGGCGTATTTCTTACTCTCCAGCTCTCCAGCACACAGGCCCCTGTCCCCCAGAATCACTGCCCTGTGCATCTGCGTGCCACTGCCACAGTTTAAAGCCAGAGATGATGGGAATGACTGGCCCTCTCAGATGCTGGAAACACAATGTGGGAAGGGAAGGAGTCATCTGTATTTGGGGTGCTGGGCAAAGGGCGTGGGGCAAGCAAGAGCCAAGCTGATTATGTAGATAACAGAAGGACAATTTCCTTCACAAACAGAAAAACCTGCACCAATGAATTAAACATTTAAAACAAGATGACTCTCTAAAAAGTATTTTCAACCAAGAAGGAAAGACAAGCCGTCCTGTGCTGGCGCTTCCTGTTGCATATGGCACTGAGAAATCCTGTTTTTTCAGTATGCAGAGATTTCCAGACAAAGAAAAATATCAAGAGGGAAATTAGAAGAGGAGGTCCAGAGAAGGGAGACAGGAGGAGCTGGGAAGGAGGGAGGGGGGAAGGAAGAGGTCCCTGCCCAGGGCACAGGAGTGTCAAGCCCTGAGGGGTGCAGGAAACAGACCACCCCCACTAACACACTGGCCTTGGCAGGTCCAAGGAGATGGCCCTAGAGAGGCAGCCTGCCTCACTGGGGCAAGTGAACCACAGAGAAACCACCCTGCCTCCTGCCATGCAGGGTATCCACAGCGTCCACCCGGATGAAGGGACCTGCCCCAGCTCCCACAGGTCTCCAAGTATAACGTCTGGGAGTCCTCCCAGCCCCCAGCCCTAGAGGGGACACTGCCCTCGGGACCCACCAGAGACCCTACTCTGTGAATAGCGCCCTTGGCAGTGGGGCTGGCAGGCATCCCTGCAGTTTACCAGCTGGACCCCCTCTCGTGACTGAGGCTCAAGTTCCCTGGTTTGTGGGCAATATCTAGACTGGTCTTTCCCATTGTCACAGCCTAGGGAGTGGGCAGGTTCTGCCCTGCCCCCACTCTCCACCTCTACTGAGAGCAACTGAGGGGCTGCCACCCCCACCGCAAGCACCAGAGAGCAAACTCTCTCCTCCCAGGGGCCTGGGAAGTCCAAGCTCCAGAACCGGAACTCAGGGAGAAAAAGGACCCGGGGAAGAAAGATGAAATCTGAGCTCAGCGAAGCCTGCAGGGGGGTCCAGGGGTTACGGAGGGTCAGTGCCTCCCATGCCTCAGGCGCACTCCCCTGCCACCTGAGTCCCTCTGGGAGCCATGGGTGCCAGGCCAGCCCTCTCCAACTCCCAGAGAGGTAGTAAGTGTAAGGCTCAGAGCCCCGCGCAGCCCAGCCCGCGCCAGGGCGGTGGGTGGGTGGGTGTCTGCTATGGAATTATTCTTAGCGCTCCACTCTCTTCGCAAAAGTGGCGCCTCCGCCCTCCCGGCTCAGGCACACTCGCTCGGGGCTCGCACGCCCGGCCCAGACACCAGCGCGGTGGAGAGCACCGGGTGGGGTCCCCGAAGGGTGAGGCTCGGAGGCGCCGCAGAGGTGGGGGCTCCCTAGAGAGGAGGGGGCACTGCGGGAAGGCCCCCAAGGGAGGCTGCGTTTAACCCTCGACGCCCTGCACCCAGCCCTGCGCCGCGCGCTCAGCCGCCTCCCCGGACTCCTCCCGGGGCGCGGGAGCCCGGCGGCGCGCCCAGCCCTTACCTATGGTGGTGATGACCGTGATGGCAAAGTAGAAGGAGCCGGCGAATTTCCACTGGACGCCGGCGCGGTGCGGCTCCGACTGCAGGATCACCAGCTCCAGCTGCCGGTAGTCCTCGCTGCTGATGTTGTACTTCCCCTTGATCCGGATCTCCTCGGCTTTGAGTTTCTCCTCCTCGCGCATCTCGTGGTCCGACTCGAGGGCGTCGAACACGGCGGCGCCCACCAGCAGGTAGGTGAAGGTGCAGACGATGAGGGACAGAGTCCGCACGTTCTGCCTCTTCATGGCCGCCAGCAAGGAGCCGGCGCGGGGGGCATGTCCCGCAGGCTCACAGCCGCGCGCGTCCCACTGCAGCGCCCGGCGGCCGCCGCCGCCTCCTCCTCCGCCGCCGCCGCCGCCTCCAAGTTGTAAGCGGCGGCGGCAGCAGCAGCAGCAGCAGCGGGGAGGCGGGGGGCGGGGAGGCTGGGGGGGGCCCCCTCCGCTGGGGCCGCCACAGCCACCGCCACCGCGAGGCGGCTGGCGGGGCAGGGGCGGCGCGGGCCCGGGCTCAGCCGAGAAGGCGGACAGGCACAGGAGGCTGCTCGAGCGCCGGGGCCAGGCGTCCGGGAACCCCGACACCCTGCGCCAGACCCGGCCGAAGCAGCCCGCCCCACTGCGCAGGGCCATGCAGGGCGGCCCCGCTGGGTACCGCGCGGGCCTCGCTGCCCTCCGCACCCCGCCCCCCGCTCCCGCGGGAAAAGCAGGGACGGGAACCGGAGCCAGAAAGCGGCCGGAGGGCGGCCGCGGCGCCCGGTACCCCTGTGGGTCCAGCTCGCGGGTGGCGGCGCCCAGCAAGGAGCCTGCAGGTCCGCGCGCCCCGCGGGACCTGCTTCCCCTTTTACCCCTCCTCGCCCCCTCTCGGTGGTGGGGAGGAAAAGTTTGCGAAGTGGCGGTGTCTCTGGAGTCCCCTGCAAGAGGGGAGGGGGCCGAGCAGGTGCAGCGGGCGGGGCAGCCGGCTCCCCAAAGGTCCGCGCGCCTAGCGCCCACCTGGGCGCGCGGGTGCGCAGCGGGGTCCCCGCCGGGCGTCGGCCGGTGCGCGAAGTTTGCTCGGCTCAACCCCCAAGGCACGGGAGCGGGGCGCGGCCCCAGGACAGCAGGGACAGCGATGGAGCGGCTTCGGGGGCTGCCGGGGGACAGCACGGTGGCGGTCGGCCAGCCCGCTCCTCCGGGGGCGGCGGGCGCGGCGGCGGCGGCGGGAGGGGTCCCGCGGGCCTCGCGGAGCAGCGGGGCGGGCGCGGGCGCATGAGCCGCGCGCGAGTCCGGGCCCTCCGGCGTCCGGGCGTCCCGGGAGGCGGCCGCGGCGCTGGTCTGCCCCGGGCGCTACGTGCGTGCGCGCCGTTGGGAGCCCGAATGTGTGTGTGCGCGTGTGTGTATGTGCGTGTGTGTGTGTGTGCGCTTGGCAGCCCCGCTCCGGCGGGAGGGCCTCGGGGAGCGGGGGCCGGGCTACGCCGAGGCCGGGCCTCCCTCCCTCCCTCCCGCAGCCTCCAGGGCGCGCCACCTCCCGCCTGGTCCCCAGCCAGTTGGCGAGGCTGCTGTGGCAGCTCCCGCTGCAGACCCAGCGCGGCGCAGGGCGCACGCGGAGGGAGCCCGGGAGGGGCGGCCTGAGCCGCCAGGGAGGGGGCGGGGGCGGAGCCGCCGGCGGGTTTTGGCGGGGGATGGGAGGATAAACGAGGCTGCTTGGGTCCTTCTAGCCCCGCTCCCCAAGAGCGCGAGCAGCCCTGGAGGGTGGAGAGTTTGAGGGACTCGGGGTTGGGGGAGGAAAATGGGATTCAGCCCGAGATGGCAAGCTGGCAGCTTCAGGCAAATCGGGCGGAGAGTGGGGAGCAGAAGGGGAGGGGGCCATGGGCACACAGGAGCGCGGCGGCAGCGGTGCACGAGGTCTCCCGCACCCCCCACACCCCACCTAGCCACCCGGCGCAGGAGCGTGTCATTGGCCAGGGACATGGCCTCGTGGAGTGGTAGGGTCCCGAGGGCTGCCTCGGACCCCTGGCCTCCCAGCGGCACAGCCCGCTTGGGCCAGCACCTGCAGACCTGAGTCGTTTCCCTGGAGAGAGCTAAGGACAGCATGGGCGGCCAGTTTTGGAGTCAGGACAGCGGGGAAAGACATCGCAATCCCCCAACCCAGTACCCTCTCTGTTGCTTTACTGAAGAAAAAAAAAAAAAAAAAAAAAAACAATATACACACACACACACACACATATATATATATATAAAATCACTCTTTGGTTCCCCACAGCTGGGCGCAAGGTGCGTCCTGGATGCAGCCCTGAGCCACGCAGAAGCCCCCTCAGGACCACCTGGGGTAGGAACACGAGGCTCGGGCCGGGGCGCACCTATTCCCTGCTTCCAGATGAGCCCTCTCCAGGCTTTATCTCCTTCCCATTTCAGCCTCCTTTGCCTCCTCCCCCTCCCCGCCCTCTCCGTTTAGGCTATCGAGGGGCTTTCCCTTGACCACCGGCTTCCTGAATCCTGCCTGGAGCAGTGGAGCTCCAAACGGACAGACCCAAGCCTCAGAGACCCCGGGGCTCCCCTTTCTCTCCTGACCCCAGCCAAGGAAGGGATGGAGTGGGAAAGGGTCGCCTGGCGGCGGGTTAGCAGCTGGCCAGGGGGTGGCTGGGGAATCAGACCTAACCCTCGCGCACCTCGCGGGCTCCAGGAGACCAGCCCCTCTGTGGGTCGCCCTCTGGAGCGGTGCTCCGGCTCCCCGGCCTCAGGGACCCCGGGCCCAGCGGGTCTGGGACCCCAGTGCTTCACCGAGGCCCCCCAGCTGGGACTCTCTGCACCCCACTTCCAGGGCTCACAGGTGCCCACCAGGGAAGGGGAGCCCGCGCTGTGGGCTACGTCTGAGCCGTCAACTCCCCGCTGGGTCTGCGGGCGCGGGGCGCGGGGCGAGGGAGCGGGGAGCCCCACCCCGAGCAGGCACTCTCCCCAGATTCATTTTGGAAACCAAGGCCCCCGCGCTCGGCAAGTGAGCCTGGCTGCCGGGTGAGTCACCGCGAGCGGGCGACAAGGATTCCCAGCAGCTGGTAATTAATTGCGCCGTGGCTCAGCCCACGACGGAACCCCAGTCAGGCCTCCCGCCGCCCTGGCAGCGGCGCCACCCCTGAGTCACAGCCGTCGGGCCTCCGCGCGGTCCGGAAGCCGCCTGCCCGCCTCGGCGCCGCCAGGGGGCACTGGACTCCGACCCACGGGGCGGCCGCGCAGCCGGCCTCGCTGCGGGGAAGTCCAGGCTGTCCCCGCGGCAGCGCGGGCGGGGGAGGGGCGCGCCGGCAGACGCCGCGCTCTGCAGAGCCACTTCGATTTGGTTTACGGAACTCCATTTGCATACAGCCTTTCAGGAAAGCGCAACCGCTGTGTGCGTACTGGAAGGACCTCTGAGATGAATTACTCCAAACCCCTTGTTTTACAGATGGGAAAACTTCCAGCAAGACAGGATCACGTGCCCAGGATCCCACAGTGATTCCGATGTGGAGCCAGTCCTGGAAGCTTCTCCCTGGCTTCTGTCTAGCGCTCCTTCGAGGACCCCCGCTGCTTTATGGCCCCAAGCTTAGAGTGCCTTGAGTGGCCACCCACCAGCCCCCAGACGCTGGTTCTTCCTCTCTTCCACCTGTGGGAATAGACCCGTGGACTCAGGTCCTCCCAGGCAGTGTCTGAGCCTTGAAAGCAGAGGGTTCCTGGTCCGCCCGTCCACACCCCACATGTGCCACCTTCCAAGGCTCTGGACCTGCGGGTGGAATGGGAGCTCCTTGGAGCAAAGCCTGGGGCTCAATCAAGTATCTTCCCTACATCCCCGGCATTCATCCCGGATGGTGTGTGCCACACGGCAGCCCAGAGAGTCTGGCTGGGGGCAGTGCCTCTGGATGCCTGCCTCCCTCGCAGCCCCTGTGGGTCTGGGTGTCCCAACTCTAGCTCCACCTGGAGAAGGATGTGGAACTGAGGTATGGCCAGAGTCCAGAATTCCCCAGGGCCACGATGATTGGCTGGACTTGGACGTGTGAAGGTGCACCTCCACCAATCAGAGTCCTCCTCTGGTTGGTTATAAAGCTGTCAGCAGATAGGTGACCTGAGGAGGGAGGCCGGTCCTTCCTGACTCTTTGAGAACCCCAATGCAGGCACGTGGCACACATGAGAGCCACCCAACTGGGGTGAGCACGTGCATTCTCTTGTGGGCTTAAGCCACCGTCAGTTGGTCCCAAGCCTGCCCGGTGCTGCTGGTGCCCTTGTGCTGTGTTCACAGCCTGTCTGCACCCTCCAGCAGCCCCAACATGGGCCTCCCTTGGACCTCAGTTTCTGTGAAAACAGATGTACCTTATTAGCTAATAAAGAACATCATGGTTTTATAACTCTATCTGCTTGCTGCCTACTTGTTTGCTTCGTTCTTTACACACAGTGGGTGTGCCTGCAGCCCCTGTTCTTACCCAGAGAGGCCCACCAGTTTATCCTGGTCCCACACTAATGGAGGACCCAACTCCCAGGTCAGTGTTTCTTCCACATCACCGCAGTGCATCTGGGCCAAGGCGGGCTGTCTGCTTCTCCACAACATCCTGATTCCTTGGGTATATTTAACGCTTTGTCACATTAATGCCCACATCTTTGAAAAAGGTAGGGGTGCCCATTTTACAGATGAGGAAGGCTAGAGAGGCGAGTGGGGCCATAGGTGGGTTCACTGATCCTGGTGTACAGCCTGCCCTTCCCTCCACCTTTGCCTGGGGCAGACATTGCTCATTGATCCCAGCACTGTCTTTGGGGTCTGTAACAGCTGGAGAATCTTGCACACAGGGGTACACATAAGGCCGTTCCTGGACTTAACACTGACCTGTTTACTTTCAAGGAAGGTGAGGCACCAAGGAGTCCAGTGGCCTCAAATCACAGAGAGAGGCTGTGATGAGTCTCCCCTTCCTCAGTGGCCTCCCTGCCAGAGGTAGAGATTCCTCACTCTGCTCCTAGCTGATTTCTCAAGGCCAGTGACATTTGCACAGTTGATGGTACAGTTGATAACTTTAGACTTCCAGTGTCAGATTCCAGAGAAAAGCACTCCCAAGACAGGCAGCCATGCTCATCCAGGGGTTCCCAGCCTCCTCTTCAGAATGTGAACAAGTGTGTTCTGTGGTTATACAGTTTGAGAAACACTGGGTTAAATAGGGGCAGGTGCAGGACTTCTCAGAGCCTTTGTTCTGCTAACAGGCATGGTGACCCCTAGACGCTGTGAGCAGCGTTTCCCAAACTCATTCAGCTGCAGCATCAGGTCCTGAGGACTGTGCGTTGGGGAATTGCTGGCCCAGCCCAGATACCTTTACTGGGAGGCAGGAGGTCTTAGTTCCACTTCTGGCTCTGCATAGACAAGCCCTGCACCAGTTCTGGTCCTTCAGCCACCTCACTGGCCCTGCTGCCTGCAGCTGAACCTCCTGCTGTCTTCTCCACCTGCCACCAGGGCCACCTTCTTAACAGGCTGACTCTTGGTGAAAACTGTCCAGGAGCCTGTGGGTCAAGTCTAAGCTCAGCCTGGCATTCCCATCCCGATATCTGGCCTCCATGACCTCTCTCACCCAGCCCCTCTTCCCCATCTCTTAGGATTCAGCTCTGGCGGTCTCTCCTCCAGAAGTTTCCCTGCCCCTACAGGCTGGACTAGACCCCTGTGTCCCTGCATATACTCCTGGCAGAATACTTCTATCACAATGACTCATTTGGGGACTGCCACTCTCCCCCAACAGAGTGTCAGCTCCTTGAGGGCAGGGGCCACATCTGACCCAACCTGGCCACAAAGGGCCTGCCACACAGTAGGTGCACAATGAATATTTGATGAGAATGAAAGAACAGGGTTTGGTTCAATCATCAGTCATCGCTCCTTGTGAGAGCTCTCACAGGAAGGCAGAAGAAGTAGATGCAGGAGAGCCAGAGAACACAAGGCTGTGCATATGGCAGAGATGGCCCAGGCCATGACTGAGAGAGTCCCCAAGGTTTAGACCTTGGCTCTAATGTCTGTGGGTGTCCAATATAGTGAGGAGGGAGGAGAAGGAGCAAGACAGACAGAGGTGGAAGAGAAATAATAAAGCAAAGAGAAAGAGGCTCAAATGGTGGAAAGAGTGGGGAGTGGGGCTACAGGTGGGCTCACTGATCCTGGCATACAACCTGCCCTTCCCTCCACCTCTGCCCAGAGTAGACATTGCTAATCAATCCCACCACTGTCTCCGGCTGGTGTCTATTACGGCCTGAGAATCTTGAACAGGGGTACACATAAGGCCATTCCTGGACTCAGCACTGACCTGATTCCTTTCAAGGCCCCAGCTAAGAAGGCAAAGAAGATTTTAAACCCAGTGTGAGAGAAGAGAGGAGCCAGGAGGGAGTGGCAGTGATGGTGTATGCGGCACGGAGAAAGGAGGCCCCTGTGTGCTGATCCAGGTGAGTGCATACGTCTCAATCACCTGCTGGATGTGGAGCCAGAGCTGGCGCATTCCCTGCTCTAACTTGAGTCTTCAGGATAAGACTCAGGATAAGACTTCAGGATAAGACTGTGAGACTGTCACTATCATTCCCACTGGCCAGTGACAAAGCCAAGGGTCTCTGAGCGTACAACAGTTGCTGTGGGAGGAGTCCTTTAAAAGGCACTGCCTCTGTAGGGCCAGGAGTTGGGGAAAGGAGGGTCCTTCTTCACCAGGCACAGGCCACAAGGGTTTGGGCCAATGTGGCAACCAGAAAACTGAGATGGAAGACGGAGGGGCGACCCAGGCCCTGGTACACAGTAGGTGCTCAGAACTTGTTTTATTGGCTCCCTGATAAATCAAAAAATGGCAAGAGGAGTCCCCAGGACTCAGTTAGTGATGAGGTGAGCGCCAGGAGGAAGGGAGGCAGGAATCTGGCTCAGAACTTCTGAGGGACAAGGGGCAGAGCCAGCAGTGGAAGAGGGGAACCGAGGCCAGGCCTGACTGAGCTCAGGCGACCTTTGAGTTATTAGACCTCCAGCTGCCCAGGAAGTGAGCGGGTGACTTGCGGACATGAGCCCAAACTGGATGGGGTCTCTCCCTTAGATGCCAAGCCCTGGTGGTCTTCCTGGGCATTTTCAAGCTCAAAGCTTCTTGGTGTGCCAGGGGGTGTCCTTGTGGCCACATGGGCAAAGGTGCTGGCATGGCTGACGCCCACACTGCACAGGAAGAGGATGGGAGGCGGAATCGGGCCCAGAGTGCGGTGGATCTGCCCCAGAGCTAGGGGACTTTTAAGAGCAGGGATTTCATTTGAATAGATGATGAGCAGATCAGTCCCAGACTCAAGATCACATAGCAAAGGAAGGAAAAGCCAGGCCAAGCCCCACTCCTTCAAGGCCCTCTCCGCTTAAGCCAAGGACGCCCCTCCACCAAGCTGCACACATGCACTTGCCCTTGCTTTATTAGAGGAAATCTGATTAGCGGATATCAGGCTTCTTAATGCAGCCTGAACCACTGCCCATCTCCACGCCTGATCCATAAATAGCTGCATTGCATTCCCCACGGAGCACAAGCGGCTGCCAGGATCAATCGGACAATCTGCAGAGGCTCTTCTGGCCAACACATCCCAAGAGGGGCTGCAGTGGGTATGAAACCTACGTAGCCATGAAGGTCTCATTAACTGAGGTGAGGCAGGGTTGATACTCCGGGGATACCCTGCTGTTCCAAAGCAAGGGGGTGGGGGGGGCGTGGGAGGACAGTGTGTGTCTCTGCCCACAGGCTCTCACTGCGATCCAGGGCTGGGATAAGAAGCTGGGCCTCTTGGGCAGCAGGGAACACGTCTCTGTCCCCAGCTCTCACTCTGGGTGCCCTGGGCACAAATCAGAGGCTGCCAGGCATTTGTTGCTCTGATTAATAAAATAGATGTGGAGACAGCATAGTGACTGGTGGCCAGGAAATGGCATTGGTCCCCTTTCCCTCAGTCACCTACCCCCACCCAGTGCCCAGAATAACAGGATATTCGTAGTAAGGGGATGTTTGTTGGACCCAGGTCTCCTGTCTTCTTAAAATAAAGATAAAAATAAAAATGTGCTCTTAAAAACAAAGATCACAGCGTGTTGAGACCTCACTAGCTGTGAGGCCAGGAAAGCCACCCAGTCAGGTCTCCTTGTCTTGCACTTGGAGATGAGATGGGATTCGCCTGCAGGGCTGCTGAGGTTATGGAGCCGGAACACCTGTAAAGTGTCAGCACAGGTGAAGAGCCAAAGCAAGGCCTGGACCCTGGGTCTGAGGACTCTCCTCCACAGCACGAGCCTGTCCCTGAAACACACGCCTGGCATCCCCAGCTTCTCTATCACCAGAATCCTTGGCTTTCCCCAGATGATCTCTGGAGCCCCCTTGGGCTGTGGGATGAGCATGGCTTCCCAGTCAGGCCCAGTCCCAAACTCGATGTGGTCACTTGTGCCCTGTGTGACCTTGGGCAAGTGAGGGACCCTTTCTGTGCCTCTTTCCTTGCTGGTGAAACAAGGAGAAAGAGCCGGTCCCCTGCCGGGTGAAGTCATGATACGAGGCCGCACAGCTCTGGCAGAGGCCCGGGTGCCCAGTGTGCACTCAGCCAATGTTGATTCTCTTCCGAGTGTAGAGGGCATGCTGCCCTCCTCTCTCCACCTAACTGCCCGCCAGCCAGGGAGCGGTGCCAGCCGCCACACGCTGACGGTGGAGACGCTACTACACAGCCGGCTCCCTCCCCGCGGGAGCTAACTTTAGCCCAGTCACGTGGAGCATTCGTTGTGCCTATGCCGAGAGTTTACAGATCCCTGTGGAAGGTGTTTAAATATTTTCCCTTTTCAGAAGCCTGGTTGTCGCCTCTGCCATTTTCACCTTTGTGTGGCAGAAGGTATTTCTGCAAACGCAGCCGAGGTGGCAGCAACTTCGCAGCGTGATGCGGCGTCCCTGCACACGCCGTTGCTATTTCGGGGACGCACAGGTGTATCATTTGTATCATTACAGGCGCTGTCAACTCCCAGAGAAAGGGAAGAGAGGCCTGGGTGCGTTCAGAGGCCCCCAAAGGCCCCCCCAAGCGCTGGCGCTGTCCCAGGATGCCTTCCTGGACCCCAGGCTGTTCTGAGCCATGGCCTTAAGAGCTCTCCACTGCAACAGCATCTGCCCTCAGCACTCGTCACCGTCACCGGGAGCTTCCTAAGGGCAGGGCCTGTATCCGATCCATCTGTGTCCCCTGGCATCCAGCACAGCACCCAGCACAGGGCCGGATAACATTTACCAAGCTGAATTACCTCCTGGTGGCCTCTGGAAGTACACGGGCTTCAGAGAGCCTTCCCTGCTTCTGAGCTGCTCTCTGCTCCCTTCACTTGCTGGCAACATGAGGTTGATGGGAGATGGCAGGTTTGGGAAACAGAGGCCCATGGGATCGTGTCGGGGCTGAAGGAGCCCTGGTCAGCTCAGGCTGGGGGGTCCCAGCAGGCTTCCTGGTAGAGGGTCTGGTATTTGTCCCCAGGCAGGGAAATGGGCGAATTCCCGGCTCACACAGTTGCTGTGAGCATTGCGCCAACACAGGCGATGCCTCTAGGATGTGCCTGGCTCACAGCAGGGGCTCATCCAAGTTTAAGTCCCTTCCCATAGCGCAAGAAGGCAGGTTTCCAATTAGGCATCTTCCTCATTTGACAAATGAGACTCTGGCACAAAGAACTCTAGGGACTTGCCCCAGGTCACGGAGCTAACTGTCTGTAAAAGGGGACACTACGCACCTTCCGGGTCCCCAGAACCCAGGTCCAGGCCGTCTTGAGTTCCCCAGGGTGTCTGATGCAGCTCAGAAACCCAGTTCTTCCCACTGGTATCTACAAGGGGTACTGGGGACCAGGCAGCAGAACCTGCAAGGTCCCTTCTTGCATGGAGCAGATATGCTCATGGCACAGATGTGCAACGAGTCAGTTAACCAGCAGGATAAGCTGAGAGGATGATTGCAGGGAGATGATCAAACAGAAGGCAATTATTAGGAGGCAGTGTGTGGTGTAGGGGGAGACCTTTGGGATGCACCTGTCAGGGAGGAGTCCCCAAGGAGATGGGATTTGAGCTGAGGCCTGAATGACAGAGGGAACAGCGAATGCAAAGGCCCTGAGGGCGGAAGAGCTTGGCATGTTCATGGAAGAGCAAGGTGGCTAACGTGGCTAGGGTGTGGGCAGCCAGGAGAAGTGTCACAAGACAAGATCAGAGGTCAGCTTTCTTTGGCCCCAAGGAAGACAGGATGCAGGGCTAGATTGCAATGGTTCCTGAAGGCATAGGCAGGACTGGACTTCCCTTGTGCATTCGCAGAAACGCCCTCTGTGCTTTGTGTAGAGGAGGGTGCTGAGGTATGGAACACCTTGTTGGATGGGTATGGGATCTCAGCACCCACATCCCTGCTGGCCTCTGGGGCACAGGGACCTGGGACCTAGGGAGCTCTCTGATAGTATTTCTGACTCTGGAGGGAAAAAGACCCCCAAGAAATGGGTGGCCAGTTCAAGCCATCATGACGGTATCACTGATGACTGTAAATATGTGCAGGTTATGGTGTGCATGGCTCAGGTTCAGCCGGGCAACAACTGAGCCACAGCTGAGCCTCCTTTGCCATGCTGACCACCTTCACAGTGTCAGGGTCCACTCACAGGGACCAGGGGCTGCTGGGGTGAGTTTGGTGAAGTTCCCACAGCTGCTTCTGACACCAACTGCCACCAGCTGGCCCCCAGTACCTTGGAACAGAAATGGAGAAGTGTCCCTATTTCTCCAGATCTCTCCCATCACCACTCCAATGCCTGAAATCTCTTTAATGGTGGCAGGTTGAGTCATGGACCCTTTTTAAAAAATATCATGTTCCTTTTCTTCTTTTTCAGATGGAGTTTCACTGTTGTCGCCCAGGCTGGAGTGCAGTGGCACAATCTTGGCTCACTGCAACCTCTGCCTCCCTGGTTCAAGCGATTCTCCTGCCTCAGCCTCCCGAGTAGCTGGGATTACAGGCACCCACCACCACAGCCAGCTAATTTTTGTATTTTTAGTAGAGACAGGGTTTCACCATGTTGGCGAGGCTGGTCTCAAACTCCTGACTTCAGGTGATCCACCCACCCAGGCCACCCAAAGTGCTGGGATTACAGGTGTGAGCCACCACACCCGGCCCTACCCTTTCTATTTTTGATCACAAAATTAATACCTTTTAACACAAAAATTTGAAAAATAAAGTATACATTTAAAAACGACTCCAAATCCTAAGGATTTTGCCTCTGCGGAAGTCTGGCAGTACCATTTTAGCGGTTGTGGGGGCCAGCTTCAGGAAACATAGACTTCACAGCCCCAAGTCAAAAGCTGAGTTCAAGGGAGCCATGGCAATGCAAAGGCAATGGAGCATTCAGGGGAGGAGGTCAGAGGAGGCCCCAGAGAGGAACAAGAAACACTGATGTCCCCACCAGCCCAGCTGAGAGGTTGTGTCTGGGCCCAGAACCACCATCCTCTCCAGCAAGCACATCTTGAGTGGTGCTCCTGTTTTGGGGGCACTTCCTACGTTCCCACAGTACAGCCCAGGATGGGACCAGGCAGAGATTCCTGTCTCCATTGAACACAGGGCTCAGCCCGAGGCCAGAGAGCTGGTCTGGGATGTGTCAAGAGCAGAAGCCCATGCAACCAGTCCAGGCCCCATCTGTCCCCAACATGGTCAGCCTCCCTGGGCAAGCCACATTCTATCTGATCCTGGCTGACTCCGGAGGTACCCAGAGGGGGTTAGGAGAACTTCCTGAGCATAAGGTCAGAGACGGTGCCACCTCCTGGGACGTCAGGAGGCATCAGACTGGTCTCCCCTGGGTAGTGACAACTCTGCAGTCTGGAGCACTGGTGAATATCCCCCAAATCAAAGCCAACTTGAGCATGGGCACTTCAGGACTGCCATGCTTGAGGGAGGAGGTGGCTGGAAAGAACACCTTTTGCAAGGAGGGAGGCAATATTGGTCAAGAACTCAGGCTGTGCCCTTGGGCAGACCTGGTTCAGATCTTGGCCTGAGCACCAAGATGTCCTGGGGTGAGGGCCCTGGACTCAAGAGCTTCAGGCTTTTCCCTTGCAGAATGGATGTAATGAAGCCTCCTTGCTAATCAGGCAAGGCGAGGGTGGATGAAAATCTATAATGTGAGCCATGTACTGCACTAGTTCAGTCTCTGACCTTAACTCAGGAAAGCACAAAAGAGTGGGCCTTGAGTCAGATGGTCTTGGTTTGGAATCCTGACTCCACTATGTACCTGCTGTTTGGCTGTGGGCTGGTCACTTCGCCAGACTGAGTGTTGGTTTTCCTGTCTTGAAGTAGGGATGGGTGCATGTTTTCCTCTTGACAGAGTCCCTGGCACAGGGAAGCACTGATTGGATGTGAGCTGGTGGTGTCTGCCTCTGTCTTTAGCCTCGAACCTCACTCTGTAGCAAGCTACTCTTGCTTCTCCTGCCACAGGGGCACCAGTGATGCCTACACGCCAGCAGTCCTGGGGACTCCAAATCCAGCCAGGTAAAGGTGGTAGCAGGAGGATCTGGGCATCAGGGAGGAAGAGGGGAATGTGGGGAGAAGCAGGGGAACTCCCCCAATAGAAGGGAAAGTGAGCAGGTGGTCAGACAGACAGAAGAAATGGCAGAGAAGGTTTAACCCAGAGTGAGGTTCTGTGATTCTGGTCCAGGTGGACACCTCCTTGGTGCTTCCACTCCAGAGTCCTCCCTCTCCCAGACTAGACCTTAGAGTTCAACAGCCTCAGGACCAGAGGAGAAAAACACATGTTCATTCTTTCTTGACACAAACATCTGTTAAGCATCTATTTGGCCAATTCCTGGTCCCAGTACTGATGATACAAAGGTGAGGTGGGCACCATCCCTGCCCCCTGGGAGCTCATATTGCTGACAACATATGTTCATGTTGCCATCACCATGGCCATGGTTCATCATCAGCAACAAGGCCCCCAGGTCAGCTCCAAACACATCCCCTTCCCCCACTCCTTGTATCCTTGGCCAATCTGACTTTCAGCCAACCCAGCACTCATCTCTACTATGGCTTTGCCATCTCTTCTGGCATCATGGAAAGTATGCAGGAAAAAGATTCAAGGCCAGGCCCTGGGGACCACGGCTTCCTTCATCTTTCCCTCTGTCTTCACCCGGGGCCAGGCCTACATGCTGGTGTGATAGTTCTCCAGCCTCTCCCAGACCCTCCCCATTTTCTCTGAAGGCCTCCTCCCTAATCAATTTCTCTCTACTGGGTTCAACTGCATCTCAGCATCTTTACCCAGGGGCATTTGGCAATCAGACCTGAGCCCTCAAGAGATGATAAAGAAAAATTATAACATGTAAGGGGCCGCCAGTCAGACAGGAGAACAGTTACACCTAGAGAAAGGGTGCCCATATCCTATAGGTTTCTGAATCAATCAGGATGGGATAGGTTATGCAACAGTAACAAAAGATTTCAAAAAGTTAAAAATCGGTGGCTTAAAACAGCAAAGGCTATTTCCTGCTCATGTGAGTCAATGGGTGGCTTTGCAGGTAGCTCTGTTTCCTGGGGTCCCTCCCAGACAGGCCAGGCTCTTCTGATAAGAGCCTCATGATCCCTGGCAGGGAAAGGGAATGTGACAAATGCTGCAATGGGTTTGAAAACTTCTGCCCAGAAATGTCCTACATCACTTCCAATCTCGTTTCCTGGCTGCAGCATGTCACAGGGTCATGCCTGGGGAGTGCAGTTTGGCTTCCCACCGAGCAAGGACCTTGACCCAAGAATTCTGTCCCCAGGCAAGCTTCCCCTCACCTGGGAAGGCAAATGAGAGAAGTTTGACAGTGTGCTGCCTGAATCACCCACATCTCCCAGCTGAGGAAAAGACTTGGGAGAAGACTCAAACCCAAGAACAAATGAGACAGAATAGAGGCCACGAAATGAAGAGAGATGAAAAGAGAAAGACACAGTGGTGAGCAGCAGACCTTGATATGTGGATAAATTAAATCACAATGAATAAGGATAGACCTGTCTCAGACTGCACGGCAGAAGTGCTGAGTAAGGGCTCCTGAAATAGGAGGTCCAGACTGGAAGGGAAAATTCTGATGATAGGCTCTTCATAAAAGTCACAGCTCAGCAGCCTCTAGGAGCTGAGGGGAGGGGAAGTTAGACGTTTTCCAGAGTCTCATCCTTGAAGGGGAGGGGAGAGGAAGAAAATAAAAGAACTCTAGAAGTGTCACGTTTTTAGACCAAAGAATAGTAATTATGGAAGAAATAGAACATCTTGTTGTGTGAAATAGTTGGCATGTTGTTTTCAGCTAATAGTAGAGAAATCTGTGCCTGGTTACATAAGATGGAAAAGGAGGTGGCTTTGAAAGCAATGGGAGGATATGGTAGGGACTTCCTAATTAACAAAGGGGAAGAAATGGAAGGAAGAACAACTTAATCAGACCATCAAAAATGAGAGAAAGGGAAAGGACAAAAAAATGGCAAAAATCAACAAAAGAATATTGTAGGAATTACATTAATTAATTAAAGTTAATACTCTAAATGAAAAGAAGTGAATTCTCCCATTAGAATACAAACACTGTCATATCGGGTTCAACAAGCAAAATGAACAAAAAAAAGATAATAATAAGCCATGTATTAGAAATACACAGAAAACGGCTGGGTGTGGTGGCTCATGCCTGTAATCCCAGCCTTTTGGGAGGCCGAGGGGGGCGGATTGCCTGAGGTCAAGAGTTTGAGACCAGTCTGGCCAACATGGTGAAACCCCGTCTCTACTAAAAATACAAAAAAATTAGTAGCTGGGTGTGGTGGTGTGCACCTGTAATCCCAGCTACTCCAGACACTGAGGCAGGGGAATTGCTTGAACCAGGGAGGTGGAGGTTGCAGTGAGCCGAGATCAGACCACTGCACTCCAGCCTGGGGCAACACAGTGAGACTCTGTCTCCAAAAAAAAAAAATATATATATATATATATATATAAATGTATATATATAATTTATATATATGTGTGTGTGTGTGTATATATATATAAAATGAAGCAATATATAGCCATAAGCCTGTATGGGGAAAAAAAGAGGAACAAATATATAAAGCAAAAAATACTAGGAAAGAAAAGAGAATTTGATAAAAATAAAATTATAATGAGAGATAACTGCACACTTCTATCAGACATGGACACAGAAATACTAGACAGGGAAGCAGCAGTGTGATGTATTGTATGCCTACTGATTGAATCATAGTTTGAACAAATCAGATTTAAGAGGCCATTTGAGGAACAATTAGGGGAATGTGAACGTAAGTGGAGTTTTAGAATGCCATAGGACATTATTGTTCTTTTCTCATGTGCAATAATGGTATCATGGTTATGGGGGGAAGCACCCTTTGTTATTAAAGGTGGATATGTAAGCATTTAGGAGTGAAAGTCCATGAAGACTATCATTTACTTTTAATACCCCAGTGAAAAACAATATAGCAATATACGCACAGTTATTGGATCTTTGCAATGTATATGGTGTTCATGATACTTGTTTCTCTGCTTTTCTGTACATTTAAAATTTTTTCAGAACAACCAGCTCCAAAGAATGACATCAGAATTGAAAAATGCAACAAACAGATGTGACCATCCATATGATATACAATGGACAGAATACTTTTATTTGTTTGTTTAGAGATGGGGTCTCACTATGGTGCGTGGGCTGGTCTCAAACTCCTCGAACAGCTCCAGCGATTCTCCCACCTCGGCCTCCTGTATAGCTGGGACTATCGGTGCATGCCACACACTATACCTGGCTAAAAATCAGTATATGATAGAAACTAAAGAACATTTTACCAAATTCAAGGACACAAGAACAAAGTTTTGCACAGGCCATGTGCTTCTGGCCATATCCCATATAAGTAGAAATAAATAATTAAAAGGGAGCAAAACAAGAAAAATGCTTTACTTAAAAATTTAAAATATCCCTATATAATCCTTGGATTAGAGAGAAAATCAAAGAAGAAATTAAATACTATTTGGAAAACAAAGAAAAAGAGAAGCTTTCCTATTAAAAGATAGGGAACGGGCCGGGCGCGGTGGCTCAAGCCTGTAATCCCAGCACTTTGGAAGGCTGAGACAGGCAGATCACGAGGTCAGGAGATCGAGACCATCCTGGCTAACACAGTGAAACCCCGTCTCTACTAAAAAAATACAAAAAAAACTAGCCGGGCGAGGTGGCAGGCGCCTGTAGTCCCAGCTACTCGGGAGGCTGAGGCAGGAGAATGGCGTAAACCCGGGGGGCGGAACTTGCAGTGAGCCGAGATCTGGCCACTGCACTCCAGCCTGGGCGACAGAGCGAGACTCCATCTCAAAGGGGGGGAAAAAAAAAGATAGGGAGTGAAGTTAAGACTGTTTAGAAACATCCAGCCTTAAATGTATTTATTAGAAGGGGAAAAAGACTAAACATAACATTATTTTACTACCTGTCTCAAGAAAGGAAAAGAAACAATAAAAGAAACAAGAAAGAGGGAATTCACAAAGATAAGAACTGAAATTGATGAAACAGAAAATTAAAAAATAGTATAAAGAATAAGTAAATGCAAAAGCTGGTTCTTTGAAATGGCCGATAAAATGGAAAAAAACTCTCATGAGTCCAATTACAGAGAATGAAGAAAGAGACTGAAATTAGACAAGATTAGGAATAAGAATGCAGAGATAACCAATATAACTACAGATACAGGGGAGATAAAAAATAATTATGACAGAATATTATATGCAACTCTGTGATAACAAATTGAAACCTCAAGGAAATGGATGATTTTCTAGTAGAATTACCAAAATCAATTCAAGAAAAAAATGGAAAATTCTAATAGACCAATTATCATTTGGAGAAGGTGATGGGAGATCTGTCAGTGAAAGGCAGCAGAATCAGACAGGCTTACAGCTGAGTTGTACCTAATTTCTAAAGAACTAATCATTTCAATGTTGTTTAAACTATTTTGAGCCATAAAAAAAGAAGCAAAACTCCCTTATTCATTCCATGCATCTAGAATAACTTTAGTACGGGTAATATGCGATAATGGAAACCACACATGAATGGCACTTATAAGTTAAAAGTTTCTAAATAAAATACTACCAAACATTAATAGAATCCAGTAACATCTCAAAAAGATAATACACTACCCTATGAGGTTTATTCTGGGAATGCACTGTGTGGTTGGGGACCCTCGGCCCTGGGGACACTGTAGGATATTGTCACCCCTCTTCTCCCAGCATCTTTTGGCATGACAGAGGCAAGTAGATGTTACGCAACGGTTACTAGTGCATTGACGAGCTCAAATTAACAAGACTAGAGAGATCTAAGACATCCAATGGAGCCTTCATATCTTTTAGGAAATACCAAGATTTTATATGGAAATTTTACTGGGTTTATTTCCAAAGCAGACTCTAAACAATCATATTGTTTCAGCATCTTTTATACATTCTATAAAACCAATTCCTTTCCCTTATGATTTGAAATACACTGTGGGAAAGGCTAAGGGAATTTTCCTGTGTTTGAAGTGAGCAGCACTGTGCACACTGCTATCCTGAGCATGAGATATACCTAATATCACTGAATTCTCTGTAGGGAGAAACTCTGTAGGGAGGTGATACTATGAACACTGAGGCTTGGAGAGGTGCAGTGACTTCCCAGGACATTCAAATGGCAAGGGCAGAGTCCAGATCTAAAGGGCATAGTCCAGATCTAAACCCAGATGAGACTGGATGTGACGTCCAAGCTTTCAATGACAGACATGGAAGCCCTACACGTCCTCTGGTGACTTCCTGGTTCATCGAAGAGTTCCAGTCCATTTATTCAAGGCCAGGCGGAATACAATAGACACTGAATTAAGCATCAGGAGACCTGGATTCTATTTCATGCTCTGCCACCACCTTTTTGGGGGCCTGGGCCAAGACTTTTAAGACTTCTGCCCTTCTGCAACTGAGTTCCTTATAAGGCTTGTCTCCCAAGTGCTAGCTGCAGGTCGCTGTCCGTGGTGCTAAAGGCGTTCCTGCCTGAGGGCTCCAGCTTCACTCACTTACAAAGGAGCAGGCTTGGGCGGCTGCCAGGAGCACACGGTGCTTAATCAGCAGGTTTGAAATGGCAAACTAAATTCTAAAGGTGGAAGGAAGGAAGAATTCTTTATTGGTTTGCTGGGTCAGTGCCAACGGATCTTAAAATTCTTTCTCTTTTTTCTTAACCAAAAGCCATGTCTTTGACAATTCTCATCACCTGAATTGAATATCTCACTTTTTGGACAGAGACCTAGAATTAAGTTTCCACTGTGCAGGTGAAGAAATGGAACATTTCCTAATTTCTAAAGCCCTTTGTTTGCTCCTCACAAATCCCATTATTCTTTCCCCCAGAGGGAATCAGTGTGCTAAATTTCATGTTAATTACTTTTTGGTCTTTATCATTTGCTTGTGTGTGTTTCAACTTGTGTATATATCCTTCATAAATACATTGATTTACTTTTAAAACTGCACTTAATTGGACTCACACTGCATGTATTCTTCTATCTCCTGCTTTGTTCCTTCAACATTATGTGTTTGAGACGCATTCACGTTGTTGCATTTTGACCACTGTAGTATTATTCTATAGAATATGCCATAGTGTATCCATTCTATTCTTAATATGACATATGAATTTTGTCATTTTTTCCTATTATTAGTAATTATGCTATAAACATTCTGGAACATATATTATGTTGAACAAGACTTTGGGTTTCATTAAGGTATGTACCTGGTAGTGGAATTGTTGGGTTCTAGCCTGTGACTAGCTCAACTTTACTAGAAGTGGTAGGGACTTAAGGTGTTCACTATATCCCATTATCTCCTACTCCTATGGGAGATAGGACCCATTTGCAGTCAGTTGGAGTCATGAAACTTGCTCTGCCCCATGGATTCTGAAGATAAGTCACATATCCTTGCCAGGTTGAATATTCTTAGTACAGTGTCAGATCCTCCTCATATTACTCCGTTTGTGACTTGTCTTTCCATTGTTTGTGGTAAATTTTGATGAATAAACGTTCTTAACTTTCATATAGTTGTATTTATCATTTGTATGGCTTGCACTTTTTGTGTCTTATTTAGAACATCCATTCACTATGCCAAGATAATAGAGATATCCATAATGTCTTCTATATGCTTGATAACTTTGCCTTTCATATTTACATATTTACCTAGAAAGCATTTTTTATATGGTGTGTAGTAGGGTCCAACATCTCTTTTTCCCTATGGTTAATCATTTTCCCAGCACTGTGTAAGGAACTGCCCCTCATTTATCCACTGGTATGTGATAGTGATATGTCATGCATCGAGTCTTCACATATGCATGGGTCCATTTCTGGGCTCTCCACTGGTCCATTTGTCTATTCCACACTGTCTAATTGCTTTAGCATAAAAATACATTTTGATTTATTCTTCAGGAGTATGTTGGCTATTGTTGGACCTTTGCATTTCTATATAAATTTTAGAATCAGCTTGCCAAATTCCACCAAAAAAAGTCAAGATTTTTATTGGTGTTGCATTGAATCTGTAGATCAATGTAGCAAGAATTTATATCTTTATGAGGAGTCTTCCAACCCATTTATTTAGATCTTCTTTAATGTCCTACAATAAATTTTTATAGCTTTCTCCATAAAGGTCTTGGATATTAAAGAAAGATTTATTCTTGGTTTCTGTATTAGTTTCCTATTGAGGTTGTAACAAATTACCACAAACTTAGCGGCTTCAAACAACACAAATTCGTTATATTACAGTCCTGGAAGGATGAAGTCTGAAATGAGTCTCACCGGGCAGAAATAAAGGTGTCAGTAGGTCTGCATTCCTTATGAAGTTTCTAGAGGAGAACATATTTCCTTGCCTTTTCCAGCTTCTGAAGTTTGAGGCATTCCTTAGCTCTTGACCCCTTCCTCCATCCTTAAAGCCAACAACATTGAGCTAAGTTCTCTTGCTGCCATCCCTCTGGCTCTCCTTTGCCTCCTTCTTTCCCTTTTAAGAATTCTCATGATTACATTACATCTACCTTCATAATCTTCCTATCTTAAGACTAGATGATTAGCAAGCTTAATTTTATCTGTACTCATTATTCTTCTTTGCCATGTAACTCAGTATATCATAAGTTTTGGGAATTAGGATGTAGACATCTTTCAGATGTTGTTATTCTTCCTACCATGGGTTCTTTATATTTTTTGTAGTTCTAAGAATAACGTTTATAATTGTATTTTCTAGATGTTTCTCGCTATGGTGCAGTAATGTTGTAGATTTTTGTATATCGATTTTGTATACAACAACCTTGCTGACTACAATTCTAGTAAATCTAAAGATTCTTTAGTTTTTGTTATTGATGATATAATGTACACGAGTTTTGTTTCTTGCTTTTTAGATTTTATGCCTTTATGTGTGATTCTCTTTGCTTTTCTATGCTAGTATGGACCCCTTATACAATGTTGACTAAAGTGAAGATAATGAGCATCCTTGTCTTATTCCTGCTTCAATAATGAGAATAAGGCTTGCTGTATGTAGTTTTTATAGGTAGTCTTTTATTAGGTTAAGGGAATTATCTTCTAGACCTAGCTTGCTAAGAGTTCTTTTTGGGCTTGGGGAGTTTTTAATACTGAAATAATGTTGATTTTTATCAAAAGCTTTTGATATGATCATTAAAGGATGATCATATGATTTTTCTAATTTGTTAGTGGGGTGAATTCACTAATGCTTTTTTAAATGTGAAACCAACCTTGCATTCTCTGAATGAAGACACCTTGATCATGACACACTAACTTTTTCACACATCATTGAATCTGTTAACATTTAGAAGTTTTGCATTTTAAATGATGCCTGATTTAGCCTGAAATTTCCTTTCTCATGTTCATTTGTCAGATTTTGGTATTAAGATTATACTAACCTTATAACAATATTTGAGTGTTTACTTTTTCCACATTTAGCACATTTAGAAATATTTTGTATACCATGACAATTTTTGTTCCTTAAATGTTTATTAGATTAAAAACCATCTGGGCCTACAGTTTTCTTCTTGGAAAGACTTTTACCTTGATTTGATTTCTTTACTGGCTTTAGGATTATGCAGTCTATTATCATAAATTTTATTACATTTTTCTAGAAAATTTATATTTGTTTTCAAGTTTATTGATATAAAGTTCTTCATCATTTCCTCTTATGTTTATAATATCCTTGTATCATTGTCTGCAATATCTGATGTCCCTTTTATTTGTAATGTGGTTATTTGTGCCTTTTCTTTTGTCCTTATTAGTCTAGTCCGAGTTTTCTCCATTTTATCAGCTTTTTCAATAAACAAACTTTGGCTTTTTTCTATTGTGTGCGTCTTTTCTATTTTATTAATTTATGATCTTATCTTTATTATATCCTTCTCTTTTCTTTGATCTCTACTGCCATCATTTTCAGTTCCTGGGGATGGTGCTTAGCTCATTAACTTTCACACTTTCCTCTTTTGATTACAAGCATTTGAGTTTATAAATTCTCCCTCTAAATACTGACTTATCTGAAGCACTCGTTTTGACATATACTTTTATTATTGTCCATTTTCAATATTTCCTACTTTCCATGGTGGTTTGTTATTTCAACTATGAGTTACCTAGAAGTGTTACCTAATTTCCAAATACATGAGACTTTTATAATTATAAAAAATTAAAGTGATTAACAACAAAAAGGTGATCAATTTCTAACCGAATCATATTGGGTTCAGATAATGTGATCTACATAACAGTCCTTCCACTACATATTGGGCCATAAAACAAATAATAACATATTTGCTTGATGAAAATGTCTCTGTACAGCTGTTGAGTGAAATACTCTATATATGTCCATTAAGTCAAATTTATTAGACTTTTCAAATCTTCTATACCCTTAATAATTTTTGTCTTCTTAATCTTTCATTTTCTGAGAGAGCTGTGTTAAAATCTTCCACTGTAATTATTGGTTTGTCTATTTCTCCTTATAGTTCTGTCAGGTTTTGCTTTATGTATTTGACACTGTATTATTACTTGCATACAAATTTGGAGTTATTATAGCTTCCTGGTGAATTACTACTCTTATCATCATGATATTATTGTCTTTATTTCTAGAAGTAATTGTTTTTTGTGCCTTATAATTTCTTTTCATTAGGACTTTTCTGGTACATATTTTCTTGCCATTTTATTTCAACCTTCTGTATCCTTATGTTTTAATGTATATTGTAAACATCATAAACCTGATCTTGTGGGTTTTGTCATCTTTCATCTAACAGATTTAGTATATTTTCGTTTATTGTAGGTACTTATTTCCATAACTTATAATCACTTTTTAGCTGTTACGTAACTTCTCTGTGCCTCATTTTTCTCCACTGTAATACAGGGATAATAACAATATCTACTTTAAAGATTTTTGGCTGGGAGTCATGGCTCACACCTATAATCCCACCACTTTGGGAGGCCAAGGCAGATGGTTCACCTGAGGTCAGGAGTTCAAGACCAGCCTGGACAACATGGTGAAACCCCGTCTCTATTTAAAAAAAATACAAAAAAATTAGCTGCACATGGCGGCGGGCACCTGTAATCCCAGCTACTTAGGAGGATGAGGCAGAAGAATCGCTTGGACCTGGGAGGCAGAGGTTGCAGTGACCTGAGATTGTGACACTGCACTCCAGTCTGGGCAACAGAGTGAGATTCTATCTCAAAAAAAAAAAAAAAAAAAAAAAAAAGACTTTGTAAGTAAGCTCATCTATATGTATCTCCTAAGAAAGGAATAGAGACTTCCTTATAAGCATACTTAGTTTATATTTTATAGCATGTACATAAAGGTTTTATATATATAATCTTAGAAGAATGCCCAACACATATGGCTATATTAAGTGTAAGCATCACTATTGGTATTATTGATACCATCAGGGTTGTGGTTTTATTTGCTCTACCATTTGTATTTCTTTCTGTAGTTTTTCTTCTTTCTTGACTTCTTTCAGACTGATTAGTTTTCCTTATTCCAGTTTTGGGGTTCACAAATTTAGAAGTTATTCATTCTATTTTTCATCTTCTTGATAGTTACCCCAGAAATGGAAACTTGGAAACCTTTTTTTTGAGAGGTTATCGTTCTGTCCCCCAGGCTGGAGTATAGTGGTACAATCATGGCTCACTGTAGCCTCAAACTTCCAGGTTCAAGTGACCCTCCAATCTTAGCCCTCTGAGTAACTGGGACTACAGGCATGAGCCACCCCTTCTAATTTTTAAATTTTTTGTAGAGATGGGGTCTTGCTATGTTGCCCAAGCTGGTCTTGAACTCCTGGGCTCAAGTGATCTTCCCACCTCAGCCTCCCAAAGTCCTGGAATTGCAGGCATGAAACATCATGCCTGGCTGAAACTTTCATAAATAAAGCACCAAAGTCCAAGTCTAAGTGAATCAATATCTTTACCCTCCTCCTAAATCTTTGAAATTGAAATTAAAGGACCTTATCACACTTTAATTCCAATGATCCCCTCACCAACATTTATGTATTTTGCTATATACGTTAATTCTATTATGCTGTAACTCAACAGTTCACATTATTACATGTACTGTAAATGTTTGTTTAGATTTACTGACATATGTGTCACCGAATTTGTTCTTCCTTCCTTCTTGCATCTCTGACATTCCATCTGGTATCAATTTCCTTCTACTTGTATTTCAAATTCCCTTTAATGAGGTTTTGGTGGTGGAAAACTCTGCTTTTGTTTATAATACGATGTCATTATTTTTACTCATTGGGAAGTATTTTTGTTGCTCAGCATGTCTGGGTATTATTTCACTAACTCCTGGACCCCATTGTTGTTGGTGAGAAGTCAGCTGTTAATCAATTGCCACTCTTTGGAAAGTAATTTGTCTTGTCTTTCTCTTTCAAAAATCATCCCTTTGCATCTGGTCTCCTGAAATTGTATTATGATATGTCAACTGTGTATTTTAACTGTTATCCTACTAGGAATTTCTTGGACTTCTTGAATCTGTGGATTTTTATCCTTATGAGTTTTGAGGAGTTCTCAGTCATTATTTCTTCAATACTGCATTTTCTCCATTTTCTTTATCTTTTCCTCCAGAAACTCCAAGTAGATACATTTGAGAGTTTCTCACTTTGTCCTCTGTTTCCTTAAGTTTCTTTCATATTTTCTGGTTTCTGTTTTTAATAACATCTTCAATTCTACCTTTCATTCACTAGTTCTATCTTGAACTGAGTTTAATCTGCTCTTCAAGTTATTCATTAAATATTTCACTTCAATTCTATTTTTCAGTTGCAGAAGTTCTGCTTGATTCTCTTATGTTCTAGCTCTTTACCCATTTTAGTCTTCTTTTTCATTTCTTGTAACACGTTAAGCAGAGTCATTTTATAGTCTATGTCTGATAAGTCCAGTATGATTCTTTTTCAACCCTGCATTTGCTGATTTTGTCTCTCCTAGCTCTCACTCATGATGCATTGCTTCCTTGTGTATTTCATGACTTTCTTTGTTTTTAAACTCTGAAATAATCATTTTCCTTATAGAAACTCTTGCAGGTTTTTGGATAAAAATGAATTCCTCCAAAAATGATGTGTTTCTTTCTTTGTCTGGTACCTGTATGATGGAGTGCAGTCTGTCTTTGAAATTAATTAACACTTAAGGTTTGGAAGAGGCAGTTAGGGAGTGTAATTTGGGACTGCAAATTCATGGGAGAGTCAATTTGGAATCAAACAGTCAAGACAGGGAAGTGTTACATCTACTCTCCTAGTAGGGTGGGAAGAGGATTATTTTTAGTTCATCCTTTACTAAAGGTGTAATCTTTGGGCTCTCAAATTGATGGGAAGCAGTCACCTGTTCGATTCCCCAGCCAGTGGGCCCTGGGCTTTGTCATCTTTCCTCCAGTTTTGGAAGGCTGAAGAAATTGATACTCTGGCTTTGGCAAAATCCCTCAAAGTGGAAGTTGGCATCAGTGCACAGCTTACCTCTCAGGACACAGGTACTGGGCTGAGTATTTCTGACTCTCCTGCCAGGTCACGGATGCACTTACAAATGTGTTTTCAGTGAGAGGCTTAGCCTAGATCCCTAGTCTAGATCTCTAGTCCTTCATGTTGAAACCCTTTCTTGATCAAAATTTATTGTGTCTTAAGACATTGCTTGAGGTCCCAAGAGCCGTATGGTCACGTACATCTCACTCTCTCTCCCCTGCTTACTGGGATCAGAAATACCTCTTAACAAGTCATCATTGACAATTTCTTGGCTGGCAGGCTCAGAATCCCCAAATGATGCTTACATGTTTTGAAACCATCTACAGGTCTGGACTTTGCTCTATTGACAAAGAGCTCACTCCATCAGCATTCCCTGTCCCATTTTAGCACTTGTGTTAGAAAGTTCTTCCTTAGATGCTTCATGTTACCTAATACAGTAAGCCATGCAGGGGAATAATGGAGCATAGCAATGTGGCCTGTTAAGGGTCCTAGGAGAAGAATGGAATTTCAGGCACATGGCACAGGATATTTCAGGCACAGGACATGTGGATGGAATTAAAAAGAACAGCAATGGGAAGGCTAAGAGAAGGGGCCCAGTATTTATTGAGAAGTTGCTATCATGTGCTAAAAAATCTAGGCGATTAAATCAAACAAACTGGTATGAAAGTGCCCATGAAATAAGTATTTGTATATCTATTTATTCAGATGAAGAAAATCAAGGCTTAATTTAAGTAACTTGTCCAAGGTCAAGGAATTGGCAAGTGGCTGAGCTGGAATTCAGCATCTCAGACATCTTCCTTTGAATCCTTGCCTTCCTTGTGAATTTCAGATGACAGAGCATGACGGTTGCATGATTATGGGGTCACTGCAGGCCTGTCCTGCCCTGAGGGACCAAGGATCAGAAGGGCAAAACCAACCCGCTCAGCTAGTGAAGTGAAATGGACATGGTCTATTCCTGGTTTACCCTCCGCTGGCCTTCAGGAGGTTTCTGAATGCACCAGGGTCCTAGAGAAGCAGCAACCGCTGGACTGTATTGCCAGGTAGCCAGCAGCATGGGGCCCTGGAAGAGGCTGGAGGATACTGTGCTGTCACTGAGACACCCGCCTCAGGTCCTCCGTCTCAGCCATTGCCCACGAACACAGCTCCACAGCCAGAATGATCCAGCCACAGAAATGCCAGCAAAAAACACCCCTGGCTCCCCACATCCCATGGTAAAGCTCCAAATGCTTGGAGCACACACAAGACCTGACTCCAGGTCACCTTCTCTACTGGGACAGAAAGGGTGCCCTGGGGCTGGGGAAGGGCCTGGGGCTGGCACAGTCAGGCTGTATTTGGGTCATTTTCCAGGAGGTCTGGGTTATTTCTAACACTCTCTCCTCCAAGAAGACAACTTTGCCTCCTGCCCCTTGACATTCTTTCTTCTTGTGGCATCCAGCATTTTCTCTGGTAACTGTTGTGGGTATTTTTTGTATTTGGGGAAACTAAAAAATATAGAAAACTGCAAAAAAGAATTACAGTCACCAATATGCTTGCCACTCAGAATCAGACCTAGCAGAGTTTTCCATATTTGCTTTTCTAGGCTTCTATATGCATCTATATCTAATCTGGATCTATGGCTGGATCTATATCTGTAGCATGTGTGTACCTGTATCTTCATCTCTTGTGCTTTTGAAGGGAAAGTACGTTACTCAAGTCCCCGGTGACCAGCACCCTCACTGTGACATCAGATTAGATGTCAATTGCAACCCCAGTTGAGGTCACTCTTCTACAGGGGATGTGTATCCTTTCTACCTTTAAACATGTTGTTATAGACACGTTCGGAGGCATATAAAATTTATAATTTGGGGGGCACACTGTCTACACAAGTGGGGTTGTGCTGCACCCATCATCCTGCAAAGTGTTGTTTCATTCAATGGCATAGTTTTGGGCTCTGTTGAAGTTGACACACATGGATGCTGTTTGTTCCATTCAGAAACAGCCCAAGTGTCCAGGCCCTCAACTACACTGATGCGTCCTGAAGGGAAGGGCTGAAGAGACTGCCCTGGGGTCCCCACCCACTACTGCAGCCAGACCTTCTGGGGCTGCCTTCCCTGGGGAGCCTCGAGCAGATGCTGAATGAGCTCCAAGGACTGAGGGCCACTGGACAGCTGCCCCCACATGCCCCCAGCCCACACCGCATCACAGAGTGCTCCCATCATTCACAGAGTGCTCCCACCATTCACAGAGTGCTCCCATCATTCACTGGGCAACAACAGGAGGACATAGATGGAAGAAAAACCTGCTCCTCAGGCCGGAGGCCACAGGGTGACCCTGCTCCCAGCAAGGGAGGTTTGGGCCTGGGGCTTCAGGTCCTCCAGAAGCTCCCTCAGCCCTGCAGGCCTCCTGATGCCAACAAGACTCTGCCGCATAGGGGGCCAGGGCAGCCACTTCCTGGCTCTGCCTGTTTGGCCAAGTGGCCTTGAGGAAGCCTTGCTCTCTGTCCCCAACACTCCATGGGACTTTCAGTGCCCAGTGGATGCCTGACAAGCCTGACATCTGCTGGGGACCAAGGGCTGTTTATCCTTCCCGGGAACTGGAGAGCCAAGGGTCAACACAGCCAGGAGCCTGCCCCCAGGCCAGGACTCTTGCGGGTGGTGTAGACACCCCCCAGCTCTGGCCCTCAAGGGAGATGTGAGCCGTGTGCTTTCTCTCTCCTGTTCTCCCTGAGGAACGCAGGGCCAGCTGCCCACTGTGGCGGCAGCTCGGGCCCAGTCACACTCCTTCACAGGTGATCTCCCTCCCCTGAGGGGCTCCCCTCCACCTCCCAGACAAGCTGCTGGTGCCCAGATTCGTGTCTCAGGGTTTGCTTATGCAGGATCTCGAACTCAGAACCCGTCCCTTCCTGGGTCCGGCTTCTGCTGGGAAGCCAGCCACCTGAGGTGGGGGCTGATGGGCTGGGTGGGGGCCCTGGACTGCACTGGGCCAGCAGATGCAGGGAGGCAGGGAGGAGGAGGAGGCAGGCCATTTATTGAAGAACTGCTCACAGACATGGACACACATAGCCACGGTACCCAGATACCACCCTGGGGCCAGGGAGCACCCACAAACAGCCCTGGGCTGCCAGCCCAGGCCTGGACATTTGCCCACCATGGGTGGAAGGCCTCTCTTGGTGTCAACCATCCATGACCACCTACGGCACCATCTCTCCTGCCAAGTTGCCCATGGGGGTCTCCAGGAAGAAAACCAGCCTTGGGGGATTCCAAGGCCCAGGGAGGGAGGGAAGCTGCCCACGCCCTCAGGCTGCGCCCAGCCTCATGCTCACCGTTTCTTTCTATGGCCAAAGGGAAGTGGCTGGATGAGGGAGGTCCCTCTGCTGGGGTGAGCAGCACAGCAAGGCTGGGGCCCCAGGTCACATAAATGGATGCAGGGATCCTGGGACCTGGGCTGAATGGGCACCCACTCTGGGGTTTCCTCTGCTCCGGCCTGTGTATAGTCCAGGGAACAGTGCGGGAAGGGGTGTGGCACGGGGTGGGGCTGCCATGTCTGGGGGCTTCTGCATAGCCCAGCAAAGATGCTACAGGAGGAATGGGAGGAGAGGGTTGGGTGGGGGTTGGGGAAGGAGGGGGAGACAGGGCTGCAGTGAAGGCCTTGCTCATCGCAGGGGGTGTGGGAAGCCAGGCTGGGTCACCTCTGGCCCTGCAGAAACAGGGACGGAAGTGGGCGGGCTCAGGCTTGCGCCTCCAGGGCGCGCACGTGCACGCTGGGCAGACAGAACCAAGAGGGTGGCAGCTCCTTGCTGGTGCTGTCCTCGTGGAAGCGGATGTGGAGGAAGAAGTCGCCCGTGTAGAGGAAGAGGAGGGCCCCGAGGCAGGCCGACTGGCCAGATGGCTGTACCTGAGCAGGGAGGAGAAAGACGTGTCAGTCTGGTCAGCAGCATGGGCCACCCAAAGCCGCCAGGAATCTCAGGAACCTGCCTGGACATAGGTGCTATGGGGGAAGTGAGGGCGGCCCAGGCCTGGCTCCAATGCCCCCTCCAGCAGGTCACTGTGCCTGTCCAAGCCAGATTTGTCTTTGAAAGGAGCTGCCAACATTCCCATTCCTGAATTGTTTGGGGGCACAGGGGGTCAGGAGTGTGGGAGGGAGTGAGGGAGAGGTTGGGGCAAAGGGGAACGGAATGACAGCCTGTGCTGGGGCCTGACAGTGAGGGGCTGAGAGGCAGCTTGGGAGGTGGGGCCAAGGGTGTGGGCTGGAGCCTCTCCATGGGAGGAGCGGCAGGCATGGGATGGGTGACAGTGACATCACAGTGATGCCACAGCAGGGTCCAATCATGGAGTGGCACCCTGTCCTGGGCATAGCTCCCATTCCCTGCACATTTTCCTGCTTCACCAACGCTCAGGGCCTCACTGCCCAGGACAGAGAACGAGGTGAGCTTGTCTAAGTTCCTGCAGTGGGTGGGGCAGGCTCAGACTCAGTGTGCACACGTGACCACAGAACCCCTGCTACTGTCGTCTGCTGGACGTATGCTGACCCCAAAGCCCACCACCCAGGGAAGGGGGACGATGACCATGAGGGCCTGGGCCACATGACCAGAGGCTCCCAGACCACCCTGCACACCACCACGCACCGCGTCGAGGTAGAAGGTGCTGGAGCCCACGAAGGAGATGGTGTCGTGCAGGTCGTAGTTGTGCACGCCATTCTGGTGGTCCTGGAAGGGGACCACGGTGAGGGCGAAGGGCCCTACGCTGCGCGGGCTCCGGTTGGTCAGCCGCACTTCCAGGCGCACGGGGTCGCCTACCTGGCAGGCCGCCGCAGACTCACAGTCACACGGCTGTCCGTCCACCAGCACATCTGCAAGGGACACGAAACTGTCAGGGGCTGGGCTGGCCTGCATGGCCCAGCCGGCCTATCCCACCCACTCGCTGATTCATTCCTTTCCTCCTTCACCCTTCAAGGCTGCCACCCACTCCCTGCCAGGCTGGGCACTGGGGACACAGATGCGTGACCAGTTCCTGGTCTCCAGAAGAGGAACCTGGCAAAGACAAGTGTGGTGGCTAGAGCTATAACTCAAGGGGTCTGCACTCCACTGGAGGGGCCTCTGGGAGGCCTCCTGGAGCCTCCTACCACAGCCCACCTGGAAGGGGAGGAGCTCTCTCGTGAGTCAGGGGCTCCTGTCTGGGTGAGCGTCTGACACCGTAGAAGTGAGGGCATGGAAGGGACCCTAAAGTGCCCCAGGTCAGGGGTCAGGTGAGCTTTGGAGCACAGGCAGGACCAGGGGTCCCTCTCCTCCGGGGGCTGCAAGACCACACACCCCAGGAGGTGGTGTCTTGATCTCATTCCCCAGGAAGAATGCACAATGGGCTCCGGCACTCCCTGCAAAGTGGCTGCACCGTGTTCTCCTCATCCTGTCGGCTTGTCCAGGGTGCCGGACACACAGCCCAGCACAGAACAGGTGCTCAGGGGAGCAGCACAGTTCTGGGAGCTGTGGACCCTGCCAGGTAGGGCCTGGGAGAAGGAGCATGGATTCAACCCCTTTTCCCTTCCTTGCCCACATGCTCCAGGAGCTTGCAGACAAGGAGGACGCCTGCCAACTGGGCAGCAGCAAGGAAGCAGCCCGAAGCCAGGGTGGGGCGGGGGGTAGTGGGTGTGCCCCCTCTCAGGGAAGCGAGCTGATGGTCAGGGTGGCGGGTTTGATGGCGAGCCCCGAAAGGCATGTGAGAATGTGGCCGCATTGGGGAAGGGAAGAGAAGGGGCCTTGAAGATGTCACCGAGTGAAAGGCCCTATAGGAGCTCATTCTGGATTCGAGCGAGCCCTGCAGTTAGTGACAATGTCCTTATACGGGGCAGAAGATTTGAGGGCGGATTTGCCCTCAAATCCCGGCTTTGGCTGCATCCTATGCTTTTGGATGTGCAGGGTCACCTGCACTGAGTCTGACCAGACCAGGATGAGCCCAGGGGTCCTGAGGCCCTGCCCACTGGGCTATGTATAGTTTCCCTGAGTACTTCCGACAGTGCCTGACATGCAGCAGACAGCATGAAGATGGGCTCTTTGTTCTCCCAGCTGGTCTGTTCTGCTGAGACCAGGAGGTAGGACCAGAGGGACCTGAGCTTGATCGCTTCTATCTATGGGGCCCAGGGTATGTCACTACACCTCCTGGGCCTCAGTTTCCTCTTCTGTAACATGGAGCCGACGCTAATGCTAACAGTTGTGATAAGCTCATATCCTTGCCGTGAGGAGCTCAGTCACAGCACGCCCCAGTACCCATGAGCATTTTGAGGGACTTCGTCTTCGGAAGTGCCGTTGGGGCAGTGGCTTTCATTTCGAGCCTTGGTTACCTGTCTGTGCCGTGCAGCCCAGCACAGGGAGGCTTCCATCAATCCCCAGCCCTTCTCCCTCCTCTACCTCTGTGCCACCCAAGCCAGGCCTCAGTAAATGTTTCTTGAACAGTGAACTGAACCAAGCGCAGTCTGAGCTGCTTGAATAAAAGTAGGGGAGATGGAGAGAACAGATGTCGGGGCGGCCCGGTTGCTGGTTCCATCAAGGGAAAGATACGATTATGTGCAAATCAGTGAAGGTTGGCTGGCTCATTATCGTCCTGCTCTTTTTTTTTTTTTCTTTTTGCAGAGAACTGTGTGGGCTGCTGGGGCAGGAAAGGACTGGTCTGTGGGCTCCTGGGCAGAGCCACCCTGGCCTGCTTGTTTAACCCTTCCTAGCCCCAGCTCTGTACAACCCCTGGGGAAGAGAAAGCTGATGAAGGGTTAGAGCCAGCTCTCCCTGTGAATGCTGCTGAGGGAATCTTTCTTTGCTACTTTCTCTCTAGGAAGAGGGTAAGGAATGTGTGGCACTTAGGTGTGAGGTCAGGGCGGTAGGGGTTGGCAGGGGTTGTGGGCAGAGCAACGCCTTGTCAGAGCAGGCGGCCAGGCTGCAGTCCCAACTTTGCCTCTGACTGCCCTTTACACTGGGAAAGACCGTTTGCCAACTGGTGCCCCCTCCATCTCACCTGTGAAACTGGGATAATGATCTTGACCTCCCAGGCTGGGGGCAGGGGTGAAGAGCAGAGAGGACACAGCTGGAGCGGGCGCTCCTGCCACAGGATCTCCTGTGTGGCCGTCATTGCAGAAGGCGGGCAGCGCTCTGGAATGGCAGGCAGCACCTGTCTTGCTCTCTGCTCTGTCCCCGCTCCCAGGGTGACCAACTATCCCAGTTTGCCCAGGGCTAGTTTGGCTTTAGCCTGAATTGCAGGAAACCCTCAGTGCCAGGCAAACTGGGACGGTGGGTCACGTTACCCCGAGGTCTGGCATCCACAATGACTGCTGACCAAGTTAATGTATTTTTGTGCTCAGCGAGCAGCCGTTTCCTTCCTTGCACCACAGCTGGGGCAGCCCCTACAACTCCAGCAGCTCAGATCCAGGCACACAGGCCCCAAATCCCTGACGCTGACTCCTTCCCATGACCCAGAGGAAAAGCAAACCTTCCTAGGACGGGGCAGAGCAGAGGTCTGTTTTTGTCTGAGAGCATTAAACTTCCCGAATTCAAAAGGATGCCCTGGTCTCTCCTGGGACCCCCAGGGTACAGCTTAGGGAATGCGGTGGAAACGGGTCTAATGACCGTGATCATGATGGTGGCGACTCTCGCAGCTGCCTTGCAATGAGAACGTGTGACCGCATGGCAGGGCTGTGCCTGGGTAGCGGCAACGCCCCACCACGTCCATTGTTGCCAATTCACTTCTCTGACTCCGGGCCCAAACAAGCTGTGTCCCGTCCTGGGGCATCAGAGGAAGTGGGCTCATTTCTGCAGGGCCCCGCTCTCTACAGACACCCTGCTGAGCAGGGCTGCACGAAGCAGCTAGGACGAGGGAAGAGAAGCCGGGGTCATCGTCCATCACAAAATGGCTTCCCCGACTCCAACCAGGAAGGAGCTGGGATAAATAATGGGAAAAATTTCTCACAGACAAGCTGTTTTGAAGCAGTTTCTAAACTGCCGCTGAGGGACAGGAAGGAACCACATGTGAAAGCGTGGGTGCTGCTGGGAGCTCAGCCCGGCCTGTGGCCACCGCAGGGACTGGCTCTACTCCTGGCTCCCCCAGCACCCGGCTTCCATCCACGTTCCCCAGGCAGGCCATGAGGGACAGAGCGGGCAGCCCAGGGGCCACGCAGCCTGCCTGTCAGCTTCAGCTGGGAAGAGTGGGTGCTTCCTGGGGGGCCCGCTGCTCAATCACAAGGTAAGCCCTAGAACCGGGACCCTGCGAGGGGTGGACAGTTCTGTGACCACAGCAGCCCAGCTGGCTGGCCCCCAGGACGTGGGCAGGGACGCCAGTGCATGTGTCCCCTCCCTTGAGTGCTCCTCACCACCCCCAAGAGCACCTTCCCAAAGCCTTCAGGTGGAGGTCATCCGCCCTCCCCCGGGGAAGCCCCGAGTCTGGCATCTGGGTGTGTGGGGTCCAGTTTTCTCCCACTGTTCTCTGGGGCTGGCCTCTGCCGGGCTTCCTGCCACTCTCCATTTCCTGGTCCACCAAATGAGCCGCCTCCTGGCAGGACTGGTTCCTCCTTCCCTCTCCCAGGCGGGATGGGGCGGGATTTGCACAGCTGTTTGTTGAGGAGCTGTTAGCAGCACAGGCCTCAGGCTCCTGATTGGCTGGAGAACGGATCTTGGGTTTGAGTTACTTCTCTGTAAATCTCCACCCCTCCGAGCCCCAGTCTAGGTAGAAGGAGACCACATCAAGTGGGGTTTTGTTAGGGGCCGCTTGATCCTAACCACCATGGCTCCCAGCCTTCCCTGAGGAGGGGAGGATCTGCAGGAGCAGCGGAGGGGAACCAGGATGGGGATGCTTTGCATTTTGACAGCTTCTCCAGGGTCCTTCCTCGCCCGTGGGCTGAATGTGAACACTGACGAAGCTCCGTGCAGGATGCAACTGAGAGGACAGACGCAGCGGGGCAGACCCTTCCGGCCTCTCCCTCTGTGTGGGATGCAACTGAGAGGACAGACGCGGCGGGGCAGACCCTTCCGGCCTCTCCCGAGCCAGGCGCCAGGCAGGCAGTTTCAGCCATCTGACCACGAGGGAGGCAGACCCCGGACCTCTGGGGATGCTGGGTCCCTGTAGGCCTTTTTGCCTGGACCTGGAATGTCCCAGCCGAGGGAAGCAGTGGCCTAGGGAGGAGAAGGGGCTCCTGTGCCCACGGCAGCCAGTGGTAGGGAGGAGAAAGGGCTCCTGTGCCCACAGCAGCCAGTGGTAGGGAGGGAAGGGGCTCCTGTGCCCACAGCAGCCAGTGGTAGGGGGGCCATGAGCTGAGAGACAGAATGACTGAAGGTCAAAACTTGCCTAGCAAAGCCTCCTGAATCCCCAGGTCTTCCTTCGCAACAGAGGGGGTGATGTGGTTGATAAAATAATGCGCCCCCCGCCACTTGCCCATGTCCCAGTCCTGGGAGGCTGTATGTCCTCTCCTGTGGCAGAAAGGGCTTAGCCAATGTGATGAAATGGAGGTCCTGGAGATGGGGAGAGGCCCCTGGGTCATTGGAGTGGGCCCAATGGTGTCACGAGAGTCCTTACAAGGCAAGAAGGGAGGCAGGAGAGGGGCACACTTCGCTGCTGGTTATGAAGACGGGGGAAGGTGCATGGAGTGCAGGCACCCCAGGAGCTGGAGAACGCCAGCCCAGGCAGGAAGGTAGCCCGCAACACCTATCAGACTCTGGACCCCAGAACCGCACGGCGGGGATGTGCGCTGTTTAAGCGATGAACCTTGTGGTGGCTTGTGAGAGCAGCTGGTGAGCCCAACACAGATAGGGGTCTAAGAACACATAAAGAGCCCCCAGGGGGCCCCAGTCAGCCTCAGGGCCACACTTCCCAGGCCGCTGGGGGAGACCCAGCCTGGGTGCAGAGCTGGGCCTGGGGCAGACGGCGCTGGGCAGGGTGCACAGCTCTCTGAGCCTCGGTTTCCTCATTTGGAATGGTCGCGTCTTCTTCTCAAGGATGTGGTGCGAGTGTCAGATCCTCTATGAGAAGTGCCAGACAGAACAAGGTGCTCCAGGAATGTCGGCTTCTGCCCGCCCCCAGCTTCTGAAACCCAGCGCACCCCAGGCTAAGATTCATTTATTTAACAAGCACCAGAGAGGCCCTGAGCCTCAGGCATGTGCTCCTCTGGGCAACCCTGACATTTTGCCTGGACATCTGATGGGGTCTCACCATCCACTTTCTCCTCCAGCCCTTCTTCCCCATGCCTTCCCTAGTGGAGTGGCTCCACCACCAGCAGCAGCTCAAGCTGGGTCCTCTCCTCCTGGACACCCAGCTGCAGTCTGGGACACGTCTGGTGCCTGTGCAGTTGGGCCTCTGCTCAGCCTCCCCCGCCCTGCCATGGCTGGCTGCTCCCTCTTCTTTCTGCACGGCCACAGCACTGGTGTGAGATCCTGGTAGATAGTGTCACTTCCACGCTCCTCCCCTGCCTGGCCCATGGCTTCTGTTTATGCTCAGAATAAAAGAAAGTCTTGATGAAATTCTCACCCCAACTCTGGTCTCCTCGGCCCTACGAGTTTCCTCCCAGAGCCCATCTCCCAGGCTGTGTCCTCCCCGCCACTGGTCCCTGGCCATCCTGTCCCCCCAGCACATCCTTCCTGTCCCCGAGACTCTGCACCTGCCATCCTCGCCTCCCCACTAGCTCTATCCTGATAGTCAGGTCTTGGCCCTGCCAGAAAGACTGTCCCTGACCATACAGTAGAGGGTTTCCTGCCCCGCCAGCCACTCGGCCACATTCGTGAATTTTCTCATGGCCCTAGCATCTGATCTGAAGCGACCTTGTTTATCCATTGGTTTCATTATTAACTACCCGTGTGCTTCCTTGTCAGGAAGCTCCAGGAACACTGACTGGCACTTGGCCGTCTCACTCACCGTCGTGTCCCCAATACCCAGCACAGGCAGGCAAATGGCAGACACAAGTTCCATTTCATACATGCTGGACACATAGATGGATGAATGAGTGAGTGAATATCTGGGCTTTGGGGCTAGGTGCCCGGGTTTGAACACTGGCTCTACCGCCAACTGGCTGTGCCCTGCCCCATTCAAGCCCCTAGTGCATCATTTGGCACATGAGGGACCGGGGCCATGTCCCAGAAGTGTGTCTCGAATGAGGACTCTAGGACCAGCTACCACGCTCCGCTCTAGGCCCATACTCCATGGTGCGCTTCCAGAGATGACTTACGCAGGAGAACCTCATGTTGTAAGGAATCTCCTGGGAGCCGATCAGCCTCCTTCCTCAAGGCATCACATCAGCACTGGCCCCCTCTTCCCTCCTGCCCCGGCCCTGCTTCTGCTTCACATTTAATACCAGCTAGAGTTACGGACATAATTGTGTCTGGCCCAGAATTCGTCCTGAAGTCCCTGCCATATTCATGCTATAGCACGTCCAGGCTCTGGTAGAAACATGGACTATAAATAAAGGCTGTGCTCGCCTGGGAGGGGCTTGGCAGGGCACAGAGAAAGGAAGCCACTGGCTAGCCTGTGCATGGGCCTGGGGGCCACTGTGGGGATGAGAACGAGGCAACGTGCGCACGCTGGGCAGTGGTAGGTAGGCTGGCCGAGGCTCACAGGCAGTAAAGTATATCTCACTCGGTGCCCACATCCTTCTAGGAGGGCAGAGAGCAGGTGCAGCTTCACTGCATTTGCAGAAGCACACTGAGGTATAGAGAGGTGACAGGAGCTGCCTGGGCCCCGCACGGGCCCTGTGGAAGCAGGCCTGGGAGCCCTGTCCTGGAGAGTGGTAGGCAGGGGAAGCAGTGCCAGCGGGGATGTTCAACAGGACAAGGCCAGCACAGGCGGTGAGCTCAGGTGCTCCATGGGGACAGGGGCCCCAACTGGAGCCATCCTGGGGCAGGCACGTCCTTCGGCCTCTCCACCTCTGGCTGTCATGACCCGCTCAGGACTCAGGCTCCTGGAGGGCAGATGTGGGGCTGCTGCAGGCCTTCCAGCCTGGGCTCTGCCAAACACTGCTTCCACTGTGCTCTGGCTGTGTCAGGAGCAGCGCCAGGAGAGGTGAATCCAGGGAGATGCAGAGACCCAGCCCTGGACAGCTGCCATCCCCATTTCATTCCACAGCTTGGGACTCCAGCCAGGGTTTCTGTGACCCGAATGAGCCCCAGGAGGAGGGTGGAGGACGTGGAGGAAGGGGCCTCCCCTCCCTCCAGCCTGTCCCAGCAGGGTACTCCCCCTTGGGCCTGACGCTCCCCCTGGGCGTGATGCCCCCAGCAGGGCGTGGCGCTCCTCCTTGGTGCTCCTCTGGTTGTCAGCTTCTTGAGCACTCGTTGTCTTCCAGGCCTGGGGCTCAGGGCTCTGTAGGTATCCCCTAATTCAGTCCTTAGAGCCGGCCAGTAGGAGGGCTGGCCCTGTTCCATTTTACAGATGAAGTCCGTGAGGCGGTGAGTGGCTCAGGAGCTGGTCCCAGGTGAACAGCAGCAGGTGCTGAGCCCCCGCTGGATTCCTGGGCTCCAGACTTGGTCTGGTTTGTTGTTTTTGTTGTTGTTGTTTTCCAAAAGCTTTATCGAGATAAAAGTCACATACCACACAATTCACCCATTTAAAGTGTACAATTCAGTGGTTCGTAGTATATTCAGATATGTACGACCATAGCCAGTTTTCGAACATCTCCATCACCTTCAAAAGAAACTCTGTACCCTTTTAGCCATCACTGCCCCGCCCCCCAGGCCCGCTCCACCCCCAGCCCTGGGCAACCCAGTAATCTCCTTTCCAGCACCATACATTTCCCTACTCTGAATCACATATAAATAGAAGTGGAGGGCAGTGAGCTGCGGTGCCTGGCTTCCTTCACAGAGCACGACGTCTCCAAGGCTCACCCGTGTTGCAGCATGGGTCAGTGCTGCGTTCTTTCTCATGACAGAACAATACTCCATGTCTGGATGGGGCACGTTTTGTTCATCATGCATCCACCAAGGGACACGTGGGCTGTGTCCACCTTTGGCTGTTACGAGTGTTGCTGCTGTGAACATTTATGGAGAAGATTTTGCGTGGACACGGGTTATCATTTCTCTTGGGTGTACACCTGAGAGCAGACTTGCTGGGACAAACGGCAACTCTGTCTAACTATTTGAGAAAGCATGAGACTGTTTTCCAAGGTGGCGGCACCCCCATTCTCAGCAGCAGTGCAGGAGAGGCCTGAGTGCTCCACGCCTTCTATGGCACTGTGGTTGCCTGGCTCTGGTTCACCCATCCTGGTGGAGGTGAAGTAACATCTTGCAGTGGTTCTCATGTGCATTCTCCCGATCTACCCCCACCCGTCCATGCTGCTGGCGCTCACTGCTCCCTGCGCAGACAGTCCCGCTGTGCCCCACCAGCCTGGGACAGCTGTTTGGAATGGCCCTTCTGTGCAGTCCTCTTTGCTTGCTACGTCCATAAGCATGACAACCCTCTAGAACTCCAAGCCCTTGACCTCTATATTTTGGGAGTTTCTCACATTTTGGAGCCTGGGGCCAGACAGCAGGCCAGGGCTGAAGCTGGAAGTGTCTTCTGTGAAGCACAGCAGAACACAGCGTGCGATCAGGCGCCAGACAAGTCAGGGGACACCAGAGAGGGTCAGGACCCAAACTTTGGGCAAACTATGGACCCAGAACATGGCCACGGGCAGAGGCAGGATGGACTCAGGGGTTAGGGAGCCAAGAGATGGGGTCAGATGGAGACCAGACCTTGAGGACATGAGGACCAGCAGGTCAGATGGGCCCAGCATGCACGGTTGCTTTCAACTCTGATCTGCAGGGTGGGTGGGGGTGGGGAGCTGGCAGACACTCCTGGCACCCACGAGATGTTCACTGAAGTGCTGCATCTGTGGAAGAAGAACAGCCCCCACCTATGGACTCGGGTTCAGTCTACAGCAGAGATTTCAAACCACAGTGGACTTCTCAAGAGACCTTCCTGACTGCACCCCAGAGAGGTGGGTTTCCTCTGTCTAGGGTGGTGCTGAGCACAAGTTTCTGACGGGCATGTGTCCAGGGTTGCAGGCCCAATGCACAAGTCATGTCCGTCTCACTCAGAGTGGGCTCAGAGGAGCCAGGGCAGGAGAAAATGTGGAAGGTGGTGGGGTGGGGCTACCGTGGGCTTCTTAGGTGGTTGAAGGAAACAGCTAGAATGTCCACAGGGCACAGGGTCGTGTGCAAATTACTTCACAGTGACAGAGGAATGATCTGTGGATTTCTTGTCCAACTGGCTCGTCCAACAATCTGTTCACTTGTCCTTCAGGGCACGCCCCTCCAAGGCTGGCTGCTGAAGGTTTATTTTTCCTCCAGAGTTCAAACTCCCAGCGACGTGGCCTCCCCGAACTGGCCTCACCACCCTACTCTCCCACCTGTTGTGCTGGCGAGAAACAGGGGACTAAGTAGACTTCAGGCGCAAATATCTAATTTGGGATTTAAAAATGTAAAGACAAGAACAATGCAGTGGAAATACACGACTTGAAGACCTAGGAACAAAGTGAGTCAAGTTTTTAAGGCTCTATCAAGCCTGCCTCAGCTGTAATATATTTAACTTTTAAATTTCAGAAGACACGCATTTTTCTAGTTGGCATAAATCTTGGGTGGTCCTAAATTTCAGAGCCAAATTTGATTCAGGCAAGGTTTGGCTTCAGAATTAAGCAAGGAGTTTTCTCCCTCTTCAGATGAAGTAAAAGAAGTTCTAGGGAGAAATAAAATAGCCAAGACCCGAGATGAGAGAGGACTGCGAAGTCAAGGCTTTCTGCCCTTCACCAACACCAGGCCAGCTGTCCTGTGGGGGTGGGGGGCAGGCAGGCACGTCCCATATAAAACCCTCTAATTTCCAATTATCTAATATAACCGGCGAACTTTCTCTACTGCTAATGTAGCTGGTTGCTCGCTACTCAGTCCCCCAGCCCGGCACATTTTCCCTCTTTATTGATGACAGCCAAGTAACTGACCTTTTCACTTTGGCTGTTAGGAAGCTCAGAACTAAACATGAATCCACCTAAAGCACCATGTTGGCCTTCAGTGACTGTACTCTCACAGCCACCGCCACGCACGTTCATGCACAGGTATGCACGAACGCGTGCTCACAGCCACTGCCACGTGTGTTCACACACAGGTCCACACGAATGTGCGCTCACAGCCTCTCCTGCACAACTGCTCTTCCACATCTTGATCAACTATGCCAATATGGTTTCCCTTGGTCCTGACCTTCTGCATTTTATTTCGCCTCTTTTTTGTGTATCGAGAGAGAGTTTGGAAAAGAAGTGAGAAGCGTGGATAATGGCCAGGAAATGGGGGTGACGGTGCTGTGACAGTGTCTAGTCAAAAAGGCAGTCCACAGCCTGGGATGTATGTGTCGAATCACACAGTCCCCACCCCTCCCCACCCCTGCTCCTTTCCACCACCCCTTCCCCACCTCCGGACCCTCCCTGATTGCTGGGAATGGGCCTTCTGTCAGGGTGCTGGAGTCTAAGGAAGGCTCAGACAGGGAGACAGAGGCCGGGTGAGAGCGATGGAAGAAGGGCTGGCTCCATCTCCGCGTCCCAGAGCACTGCTCCCCCAGGAGCCGAGGCAGGCCCAGCTCCGCACGCTCCAGCCAGCTACACTCCCGCTGACCCCATGAACACAGAACACAGGCTCTTTCCCCGATCAGCGACTGTCAGGGTGCGCACTTCGTGAAGCTGGAGCTTTGCTCTCACTCCACCAAATGGCATGCATTTTTAACAGTTACTGAGGGAGCTAATTAGTTCATAAACCAGGACGCCTCTTCCCCGGCATCCTGGGAGGGCGGTGGTGCCAGCCCCGCATGTGTAATTACCCTCAAGTCGAGAACAGCTCCTGAGGAGCTGTTGGGCTCTCTTGGGTAAATAATTTACTTTTACAACTTTTCATTAAAGATTAAAGGGAATTAAATTAAAATTAGGGCAAAATGAAGTTGGAGAGGAGACCTGTGCAGCTTGAAGTTCTCTCATCGGAGGCTCTCCGCTTCCCAAGCTCACCCACCCTCCATCCAGGGATGCCAGGGCCCCTGTGGACGGGAGGCCCGGGGGGTGCGCAGGAGGTGAGCTCTGGAGAGGAGAAGGACTGCCCTTCCAGGAAGGCCTCCTGATTACACCCTGCATGGCCAGGACCTCCTGGGGATGGTGGCCGTGGCTGCCTTGAGGATGGGGTGAAACACCGTCACCAACACAATACACTGAGGCCAGGGTCTCCCAGCCCACGGACACCCTCCACGGATACCAGGCCAGGATCCTCGGACTCGAAGGCTTTATGGCTTTATGTTAGATGACGGTTGGAGCTTAGGTGCTGACTCAGGGGCCTGCGTGAACCCCTTCAGAAGCCAGAGTTTCTGCTTCCTTGTCTAAAAAAGGGAAAGGTGGTGCGTGGGGTGAAGGAGATGTGTTAGGAGAGGGCTGAGCTCCGGGCCCGGCCGGAGAGAAATGCCCAATGAACAGAGGGGTGTGAATCGCTGGAGCCCGGCTCCCACACCAAGGAGAGCTGAGGAAGGAGTTGTGGGTTAATCCAGGCCACGCACTTGCAGCGGCTCCGGCTCAGCTCCGCCTTCAGCACACTCCAAGTGATTGATAGGACAGCGGGTGAGTTGGGGCGGGCTGTGCACAGAGAGCTGAGCCTGAACACAGGCCAAGTGGTCCTGGCAGGGGCAGGACACGGGCTGCTGAAGAAACTAGTACTCCTTCAGGCCCAGGAGGCTCTGGGATTTGCTGCCCTGGCTGGAGCCTCCCTTGGGGACAAACAGAGAGCAGGACGGGGGCAAAGGGGAAGCCAGGGCATCTGGATGGAGCGGGCAGTTGGGGGACCAGGGGCTGGGCTCGCTGCCTTGCTGCTATGTGCCTTTTGGCCAAGACTTCACCTCTCTGAGCTCAAATGTACAAATCTAGAGCACAGGGGTAAACTGAGTCAGTGGGCAGCAGCCCACCTCCACGTGCCCATGGCGAGCACACTGGCACTGCTTCACTGAATATTCTCGGTGATGTTCTGAGAGGCATTGCCCTGCTTCCTCGATGGACAAGGCTATTTTGGTTTGAAGAGACAGAGCCAGCACTTGAATCCAGGTCTCCCTGGCACCAAGGCTCTGTGCTCAGGGTGGCATCTGCTGCCATCTGTGCCCCTTGCCCTCTATGCTAGGCTCCTGCAGTCACCGCAGGCAGCACCCCAGCTCCGTGTCTCAAGGCCTTGCCCACGTGCCCCCTCCGTGAGGCAGTTCCCTGATCTCTCAACGAACACTCAATCTCGAGAAGGTTCTGGCTGCAGAGGCTGTCTAGGAAGCCATCACCTTTCCTCCTGGACACAGACTGCCGCCCCTCTCCCTGGGGAGTGAGTTGGAAACACAAGATCAAGTTCAGACCAAAGGGACTTAGAGGGAAATGACAAACCTGACCATAAACACATCCGTCCTACAGTCCCCCATCTCCAGGCTGAGAGGAGAACTTAAGAAACAGGGCTGAGGAGGGAGGAGCTGCAAGAGAGGTGGGCTATGGGACCGAGAGGTCCACAGGGTCAGGGAGCCTCTAGGGGTGGGGCCCCGGGTGGGCAGAGCCTCAGGGTAGGCAGGGACATACAGGGGATGAAGACACGAGGTGGTCAGAGCCAGAACATTGTGGAGCCTGGGTCCCCAGGTGAGCACCAGAAAGCTGCCTGCAACAAGAACACCATGAGATATAAACAAAACGGGGTTGGTGCATTAGGTCCCTGAAATTTGGGGCTGTTTGTTACAGCATTTAGCTGTGACATTTACAGGCCACCAGAGCTCAATTAACCAAGCCCTCCCTTTCAGGAGGAAGCACCAGGGCCCCCGTGTGCTGCTGTGCCTACGGCCACACTGGGCATCCATGGCAGGCAGGCACTGGGCCTCTAGTCCCTTCTCTCCCAACAGACGCAAGCTGTGTTTTGCACCAGGAACGCCTTGGCTCACGGAGACAATGACTATATTAAGTCCTTCCCCTTCAACCTTCTCTTTTTGGACAAGCACTTCAGACAACTGAAGATAAACCAGAAGAAAAAGAAAGGGGGAAAAAATGGAAAATATGCCTGCTGGCTGGTAGCATTATGCAAAGACAGCTTTCTGAGAACAGCAGAGAATTTAAAATGACTCCTCTGTCCCCAAGCAATGTCTCTACCTTTTCAATCTCTCATTTTTCATCTTCTCTCAAGCCTGTCTAAATAAAGCAAAGACTCTCGCCGCCCAGGCAGGCCCCCCACCCCCACCGCTCTGTGTGGCTCCGTGTTGAGCCCTTGTCCTCATCACACAATGCCAACCCAGCCTCAGACTTTCTCATCTGCCAATCAGATCGTACGCGCGGGCACTGTCGGCACCCAGGGGATTTGGAGGAATCATGAGACCCTTTCCTAGAGGAGGAAGCTGAGGCCTGGAAGCGAAGGAGCTCGGGAGGGTCAGAGCAGATGTGAGGGGTGTGCAGGGGTCAGAGTGGGTGTGGGGGTGTCCAGGGATCAGAGCAAGTGTGGTGGTGTGCAGGGGTCACAGCAGGTGTGGGTGTGTGTGCAGGGATCAGAGCTGACGTCAGGGGCTGTGCAGGGGCCAGAGCAGGTCATGGGGGAGGGTGGGTGTGCAGGGGTCAGAGAAGATGCAGGGGGTATACAGAGCAGGAGTCAGAGCAGGTATGGGGGGCGTACAGGGGTCAGAGCAGGTGTGAGGGGGTGTGCAGGGATCAGAGCTGACGTCGGGGCTGTGCAGGGGTCAGAGCAGGTGTAGGGGGCTGTGCAGGGGTCAGAGCAGGTGTGAGGGGCGTACAGGGGTCAGAGTGGGTGTGGGGGTGTGCAGGGGTCAGAGCAGGTGTGTGGAGATTTGCAGGTGTCAGAGCTGGCATGGGGGGCATGCAGGAGTACTGAGGGGCTGCAGCTGGCTTTCTGTGCCGGGCCTTGCATAGGCTGCTTGGTGGCTCTGCCTGGGCATCTGCCGTTGGCCTGTCCAACGCAGTCTCTCTTCCCTGGAAGCCTTCCTTCCCAGGGGCCTCAGTTGCTGCCCTCAGCATTCTGCACCCGTGTGCCCGTGTGTGCCACCTAGAAGGGCATTTACCTTGGGGGCAGGGGTCTGCCTCCACTAACAGGCTGGCGCTTCCTCCCCCCATGCCCTAGTGCCCAGCAGGGCCTCTGTGTATGGGGCCTGTATGGGGCCTCCACCAGGATTTCTAGACCTTGAACTCTGGCAGTAGGGCCAGGCTTGGAAACCAGGTTTCTGGACTCCTGGTGTGTGCAGCAGGGAGACAGCAGGAAGAAAGAGTTTCCAGAGAGAAGACATAAAGTGATCATGGATGTAGAAATGACGACTCCAATTGCTCCTCCAAAGTATTCAAGGCCAAGTTCAAGGCTGTCTGGTCACCTCCCCTGTGGTCTCTCACCCCAGTGCCCTGCGACTTCCCCTGCTCCATCTGTCCCTCCTTCCTGCCGACTCCTGGTGGCCTTTCCAAAGCTCGGCTCCTGCAGCACCTGCTCCAGGAAGACTTCCTGAAGCATATCCAGCCCCCAGCACCCCGCCATGGCCTGCATGGTCCACATGGGAATCTGCTGCTGAGGGGCTGTCTCTCCTGAGCTCCTGGGAGACCTGCTATACTAATGGACAGATGATAGACGACCTTGGCCCTTTAATGGCTTACTGTCTGACCTGAGGTACATCATTTAACCTCTCTGAGCCTCAGCTTCCCCATTGTCACCTGAGAGGAATGGGCTGAATGGTTTCAAACAGGGTCACTATTTCGTGTTCTCATCTCTGGGCGCCATGTCCAGAATTTCCTCCTACCATGAAAAGGTGCCATGCTTGTCATGAAGCATGCCAGGAGCCCCTCATACCCCACACTCCCAGACTGTCCTCACTTAGCCCAGGGCTGACCCCTGCCTAGTGCTGGGTCAACGCTTACGAAGTTAAACAGACTTGACATGGTGACAGCCAAAGCTTCACATAGAACTACAAAGTCCTAGAGCACAAATGGGAAGGATACGAGGTGCAAAAGGACCTTCAGTGGCCCATCTGCTTGAACCGCCAGAGCCGGGCAGCTGGATGAGTGGGCGGCGGTGAGTTGCTGCCGCTGTGCTGGACTGGAGGGGCAGGGCTGCCCAGCGGAGAGTGCCTCCCTGCTGAGACTCTGGGCAAGGGGCTTTTAGAAGCAGGGCCACAGGCAGCCTGGAGGTTCCTGAGGACCCGGTTAAGTGAGATGGGCCCGGACGCTCCCTCTGCCCTAGGCTTGGGCTGGCAACACAGAGACGACCAGGGGCTCACAGCCTGCAGGGGAGACTGAGGCCCACACACTCCAAGACCAGGTGAGGAGTGTCCCCCACCCCATCCCATCTCAGCTGGGAGTGGCGGGGGCTAGATACAGGAGGGTCCATAGGAGCCCTGGCTGTCCCAGTGTGGCACAGACCTTGCCTCACTCCTGAGGTACCCACCATGGGTTGCCCGACCTCCCCCGCTCCCCAGGCTTCTCTGATGGGGCTGCAAGTATTAATTCAATCCAGGGTCTCAGATGTGCACAGGATTCCTGCTCTCCGTTATGGCAGCCACCCTGAGAATGAATGCTGATGTGCCAGACCCTGGAGGCAAACCACGCCTCCCCAGGCCTCAGCGGGCTCAGGTCTACCATGCCTCTTTGTCCTCTTCCACCCGAGCCACCTCCAGCAGACAAGAGGCGCCCTCAGGCTGCCGCCCCTGTATTTATTGCTGGGCCTCCTCAGTGTGCAGAGGAGGACCTCAGGGCCAGGCAGCACCCCTGCATTGCACCCCCGCATGAAAAGGCCCATGGAGCTGTGCTGAGCATAGGCTGAGGGGCTCTCCAGGCAGCCTGAACCAGGGAAGAGAGGACTTGCTGGGACCCCCAAAGCTGACTTGTGGCCCCTGCTCCTGGGAATAGACCTCTGGCCTCTCTCCAAAGACTGTACGGCTTCTCTAAATGAGCCTTCCAGCACTGAGGGGGCAGGCACGCCCTGGGCCTGCCTGGGATGAGTCCCGTGGGACCATTCAAACTGCACCTGTCCACCAGGTCCCCGCCTAAGCCGGGATTCTACCTGCAGAGCTCACTAACACGCTCAACTGCTTCCATCTCCAGGAATCCATTTGTTCCCTGGAGCAGCAGCAGGTGACATCTGCAGGTGGGTCTTCACTCCACTGAACACAGGGAAACCAAGTGTGACTCCAGCACTAGAGCCCAGAGCCCCCACCCTCTGCCAGGCAGTGCGGTGGAGTCTCTGACCCATCCCAAAGGCTGCAGACAGCCAAGCACAAGGGGAGGAGACTTTTTGGTGGGCTGCACCAGGGCAGGCCAGCAGGGCTATGGGGTCATCCTAGAGAATGGCTGGCTGGCCAATCAATACGCCATTTAAAATGAGCACAGCCCTGCCTGGGAGAAAGGTTATGGGAGGTCAACACAGCCAGCCCACCCAGCCACACATCTGAAACCTCCGGCCCAACTCTGTCAGGTGTTAGTCTGTAAATCACAGCGGATTTCTCGGCTGTGCAATGATCAGCAGCCAGAACTAGACAGAATGCATCTTTGCAGGGTCCAGAGGCTGGGAATGCCCAGGGGCCAGGCCCACAGCACCTGGGATTGACCCCTGCCATGGCACTTAGGTAAGCCTGGCCCTTGCAGACACCAGATCGTCCCTGCATATCCCTCCAGGCCATGCCCTGGGCTTGCTCATTTCTGATTCTTCCCACTTCCCACTTGCTTCCAATACCAGCTTGTGGCCACTAGCAACAGGGTGGGGCTCCCTTGTTTCACTTCTAAAGTTGCTGACCTCAGCTTTGTGAGGTTCTCTGCTCTATCTGCCTAGGTATCTGGACTCCTATGCCCCAACCCTAGAACAAAGACCTGGACACAACCTATTCTGCCTCCACAAACTCAATCGACAATAGACTACATGTCATCCACCTATCCACCCGGCATCCAGCATCCACCATCCATCCATCCAGCATGCATCCATCCATGCATCCATCCATCCATCCATCCATCCTCCAGCAGATAAGAGGTGCCCTCAGGTTGCCACTCCTTTGTATTTTTGGCTGGGTCTCCCATCCACTATCCATTTATCATCCACCCATCTATCCACTATTCATCTATCCACTCACCCTTTACCCATCTATCCATCCATCCATCCACCATCCATCCACCATCCATCAATCCACCATCTACCCACCATCCATCCAACATCCACCCATCCACCATTCACACATCCATCTGCTGTCTATCTACCATCCATCCATCCATCCAAAATCCAGCATTCATCCATTCACCCATCCATCTCTCTACCACCATCTACCATTCATCCATTCACACATCCATCCACCACCACCTGCTCATCTACCATCCATCCATCTATATCCATCCATCCATCCATCCATCCACCATCCATCTACCATCTATGCATCTGCCGTCCATCCATCCATCCACCATCTACCCACCCATCCATCCATCCATCCACCACCATCCATCCATCCATCCACCATCCATCTGTCCATCTGTCCACCCATCCATCCACCATCTACCATCCACCCATCCACCATCCATCCAACGTCTACCCATGCATCCATCCACCATCCACCATCCATCCAACATCTACCCATCCATCCACCCATCTACTATCCATCCATCCACCTATCCATCCACCATCCACCCATCTAGCCATCTACCATCCATCCATCCATCCTTCACCTATCCATCTATCCACTCTTCTCCTCCTCCGCTGTTCATCGTGGGATTTCCCTGACTAATGGTTCAATGGTTTTACTGTTTCGGTTGTTTCCTGTTCTTCCCTCGGAAATACTCCAGTGCTACTGGGCTCATCTATCCTTTGAGGTCTGGATGCAGTAAGTCATTGCTGCAAGCCTTCTGTACTTCTTCTAGATTTCTCTATGCTCCCCTGAGGCCTTGGTCATACTCTCCTTGTTTGCCTGAGTCATATGAGTCCCATTAAGCGTTATGTCTGCCATTATTAGCTGTGGTCCTCTGGCCAGCCACCCATTCTATAAGTCCTGGAATCCTCATTTGGAACATGGACTAAGGGTGATTGCGAGGATGAAAGGACTTGTATGAGTAGCGCTGCCACCTCAACACATGACGCTGCTCGGCAATGCCACCCCCTCTCCTTGCCTGTGTCGCGGCCATGGGACAGCGAGGTGTCTGTCTCCTCAGCTGGAGCACCCCCATTACGGTTGTTTGTGCATCCCAACCCTGCTTCTTGGCACACAGCAGGTATTCCATAAATATTTGCTGAATCAAACTGACTTCATCTTGGCACGTCTCAACCCTGAACGGAGAAGTGCAAAAAGAGAGACCATCCAGTGTGTTCTTAGCTCGGGCTGGCTCTGCGGGGAAAGTTGGAGCCATGTGGCATGAACTTGAAACAGCCAAGGCCCCCCCAGCCTGCTGCTGCTCCATGCCTTGCTCCTGACCTCCAGAGGAGCCTGGCCCTCTCCAGACCCCGATTTCCTTCCCTGGGAAACGAGGCCGTCTAATGAGTGACCCCCAAAGCCCTTTCCCCTTCGACTGCCTGGTCTCAGCTGTACAATTAACAGCAGACGTCACCAAGAACTGGTCAGTCTGTATCACTTGGGGCTCCCACATCTGCTCCCAGGAATGCAGATGGTCTGAGGAGGTGTTCCTCAGGAATCAAAGCCGCAGCCACAGTCCATAGGCACCCTGGGTGCTGCCTGCAGACAGTCCCTTCCAAGATGCCTCGAATTGGCAGTGCTGCCTCTACTGAGATCACAGCCCCTTCCTAGGGGGACCCACATGCGGTGACTGATCCACACAGGGTATCAAGGCCGGGCCCCTCACCTCACCAGTCACACCAAGGAGCCATCCCAACTCCCGTAGGTCAGCTGAACTCCTCACTGGGCCTGCCTGGCTTCTTTCTCTGTCCATCTGCTTCCTCCTCTCCTTCCACCATGCTGACCTGAGGGTGTTGTGTGCCAGCCTCTGTTTTCCAGAGACCCTGCCCTGTGACACAAGCTGAACAGCACATCTTCCTCCCCTGGCTGAAGACAGGCTTCCTGCTGGTACAAAACCACATTTGATTTCCTGTCAGAGACTTAGCCTTGGCCTGACCGCTTACTGACTTTCTGAGCTTCCACTTCCTCATCTGTCAAATGGGCAAAACGTACTAAGAACTCAGTGGGTGGCTACCAGGGGAACCCCTGGAGCTGTGCAGCATATACAGCTGTCACTGCCAGGGGTCCTGTGAAGGACTGGCCAAGGCCATTGGTCTTGGCTGCCCGGGGTCAACAGGACAGGGGTGATGAGATGGCCCTCGGCCAGCCTTGAGGTCATCTGAGAGGTTATTGTAATTGGGGGAGCCATGAGCTCCGAGCCTGCATCTGCCCCAGCTCCCACTGCTGACTCAGTGCTGGTGTGGCACCTGGAGCCCTCCAAGTCCTCGGGTAACTTGTGCTGGGTCAATCAGTGAACCTAGGAGCATGCAGGACAGACCTGTGGAGGAGCCAGCCAGGGTTTGGGGACGAGGGCAGCATGTCGCAGGAGGAGCCAGCCAGGGTTTGGGGACGAGGGCAGCATGTCGCAGGAGGAGCCAG